>NC_090313.1:36910000-37535000 GCF_039906515.1 Pseudorca crassidens | reverse complement strand
TCTCTTCACAAATGTCAACATCACATAAAAATGAGAGCTAAAGCATTTGTCTAGATTTCAAGAGACTAAAGTCCATGAAAACGAAAAGCAATTCATGTTTATTTCTTGGATCCCAGATTTTTAAAATAGCTATAAAGAACATTTTGTGAACAAATGAGGAAATTTTAATATTGATTTTCTTTTAGCAAATAATTAATATTGAATGATTAATATTGTGTTAACCAAGATGATCTTAACATTTCCCTCAGTCTAAGGTTTAAATAGGATTCTCCCTGCCTCTAGGCCCCTGCCCTCTCTCTTACTCCAAGTTTTTAGAGAATCCAGCTGGTCTAACCAAAAAATCCCTCCGCTCCTTTTTTTATAGGATATACTTCAAAAAACTTGTCATTGCAAATTCTTTCTCTGCTTCTTTGAGATGTAAATCTTTTTAAAGCCTCTTATCAGTATTACAAACTAGAACTGACTCTCTCAGGCACCTTTGTGTCATCTCTTTGAAATATCATCATGGAAAATAGAGCTCCTATCTCTCAGTCTCTGTGGGAAGGTAGGAGCCAAATTTTGGTGGGTGTCTTACTTCAAGTTGTAAAACTGTGTCCTATCATGAAGATAAGATAAAGTTTCCTTTTTTTGGTAAGGTCAATTAGCAATCAGAGAAGGCCTACTCCAGGTCTTAATAACTCTGCAGTTCATTATTTCAGTAGAGTTGAATTCAGGATATGTTCTGGTCTCTCTACAGTATTGCAACAGCCTTGAATAAAGTTTTTCTTACCATATTTACTTTTGACTGGTGCAGTTTTTGCTTTGGTAGTATTAATGATAAATTTTCTGAGTTTGGTAATTATATTATGATTATAATATGTAGGACAATATCCTATTTTTTTTACATCTTTATTGGAATATAATTGCTTTACAATGGTGTGTTAGTTTCTGCTTTATAACAAAGTGAATCAGTTATACATATACATATGTTCCCATATCTCCTCCCTCTTGCATCTCCCTCCCTCCCACCCTCCCTATCCCACCCCTCCAGGCAGTCACAAAGCACCGAGCTAATCTCCCTGTGCTATGCGGCTGCTTCCCACTAGCTATCTACCTTAACTTCGGTAGTGTGTATATGTCCATGCCTCTCTCTCGCTTTGTCACATCTTACCCTTCCCCCTCCCCATATCCTCAAGTCCATTCTCTGGTAGGTCTGTGTCTTTATTCCTGTCTTACCCCTAGGTTCTTCATGACATTTTTTTTTTCTTAAATTCCATATATATGTGTTGGCATACGGTATTTGTCTTTCTCTTTCTGACGTACTTCACTCTGTATGACAGACTCTAGGTCTATCCACCTCATTACAAATAGCTCAATTTCGTTTCTTTTTATGGCTGAGTAATATTCCATTAAGAGATATTTAGGTGTTTAGGGACAAAGCATCAAATAATATGCAACTATCCAATGGTTTGGCAAAATGATAACGTGTGTGTGTTTGTGTGTGTGTGTGCATGTGTATGTAAGAGATCAAGAGCAAGAGACAGGGAGAGGGAGGGAAAAGAGAGAGACAGAGAGATAGTGGGAGGGGGGCCACGGCTAGTTACTGATCAGAAGGTGAAGTATAAATAGAGTAGACATGGGTTTTATGAGATTGTGTTTACAAACTATTACCACATCTGCTGTAATGATTCTTGGTTTTGTTAGGAGTTGGCTTTTTGCATCTTTTCTGCTAGCAAAAATAAACTGATCAAAAATATTTCTATAGGGTTTCCCTGGTGGCACAGTGGTTGAGAGTCCGCCTGCCGATGCAGGGGACGCGGGTTTGTGCCCCGGTCCGGGAAGATCCTACATGCCGCGGAGCGGCTGGGCCCGTGAGCCATGGCTGCTGAGCCTGCACGTCCAGAGCCTGTGCTCCACAATGGGAGAGGCCACGACAGTGAGAGGCCCACGTACCGCAAAAAAAAAAAAAATATATATATATATATTTCTATAGAACCATTATAATATGATTATGTGACCCTTAATTTATACCTTGAGGTGATTAACATTTGAAATACGTTAGTAGAATCAACACAGAAGATTTGCTTTTCTGGTAACATCAAATATCGTTATTGAAATCTGTACCAGAGTATATGTCAATTAACATGAGAGACATTAGAAGTAAATTTTAATTGGTGAAATGAATGATGTTCAGGAAAAGTGGTTAGGATTCACTGTTCTTGTTTTCATGAGTCTCACAGTTTTATGGGACTCACTCTTGTTATATGAATGAGCTATAAGAAAACTGGAAAGCAGGATATCTACTACCATTTGAACAGGGCTCAGATCTAAATCTCATTACTCATGGATTTTCTTCTAGTTCACAGAGGACACTGTCTCCTGACTTGATTTGTGTTTCCAAATAAAGTGTGGGCCTTTCACCAAACCTTTCAAAAATCAGGCCTAATGCATTGTTGCCAAGATTTAGAATAAGACTTGCTTTTATTCTCACATACTACAAGTAAGGAAATCCTTCTGTATAGTCTACCACTAAATTTACCAAAAGAACTTGACAATTGTGAACCACCATGAGATTGACTTTGGTTAGTTTGCAACAGTATTGAAAGGACTACTGGGAGGATTGAAAGATAAATATATGTTGCTCATAATATTACCTACTACATATTAAACGTTCAATAAACTTCAAATATGATTATTCATATTAATGTTAAAGATATCTGCTACTTAATACAAAAACCTTGATATTTATGAAAAAAATCATATCAGTCCTGTCATCAAAACAAAAAATTCAGTAATGCAAATCATTATCAGTTAGAATTACTGTAGAAAACAGAATTCTCCCAGATGGTCCAAATGAAAGGACCACTTACAGATTTAGGCAGGGTTAGGAAAAGACTACTGGGATGATAAAATATCTGGAGAAAAACACCCTTGGGATGTTATTCTAGCACCCAAATCTGTAGTATAATGTGAGAAAACAGCATTACAAGAACGTGTTAAGAAGTGGACTTGGAAGAGCTATAGTCCTAGAGGGAAATAATTATCTTCTGAGATATTGTGCAGAAACTGGGAAAGAATAGGGAAGAAATGGCTGCCCTCCCTCTCCTGTGTCCTCTGCTCTCCCATTAGTAACTTTCATAGCTTTCATAGTACAACAGGAAGCCCTCTTATGACATAGCTCACAGAGCTCATTCTTCAAGACCTCCCAGCAAGGCAAGGAGAGATGGATAATATGTATCTAAAACAGCCCACATACTTTTATTGTCATATGCAAATTAAAGTAAATGGTGTTAAAAATTCTAAACAGATGATAAACTGTATAAACTATTCTCCATTTTGTGTGTGTGTGTGTTTAATACTAACACACATAATATAAAATGTGTATGACTGACAATATTTTGTGACTCTTGGTTAGTTGAAGCCTCAACCCAAACTCTTATGTACCTCGAATAACTGTAAATAATGTTTTCATTCACCAAGGCTCTAAATTTCTATGACTGTAGAAACATCTTCACTGATGTTAACTTTTTTTTTTTTTCTTTAGTGTCTCATTTTATAATGTCTGGTATTTTTCTATCTAAAACAAATGAATTCTCATTTGATAAAAATAAATGCTTCATTTGCCACTACATTAACATAAGTTGGCAAAAGTTCTTTATGGCTATTTTCTGTTACTGTTCCTGCATCAGGCATTTTTTCTTCTTTCACCCCAGTGTGATAGCAATCAATATGCTCTGGGAATATAATATGTTTTATAGTTTTATTTTTCTAAAATTTAACCCGTGGAAGTTAATATTTTATACAGATTTGTATTGGTTACAGGGAAATAAGAAGTAGTACATTTAGGGAAGTTACATTAGCCACAGATAGATAGAGCATCCCACCAAATGTACAACTATCCTGTGCTGAATCCTGCTAACTATATTTTTAGAGTGTGTTTTAAACATTATAGTGTAATGCACCAGTTTGAGTATAATTGAATGTTAGAAAAGGCAAGAAGAAAAAAACCTTTCAACATTAAAATGTTGTAAATACAGTTTTTCACTGGAGAGAAGAAAATAAAAATGTAGACATTTAACAGATTGGTTTCTATCCCTGAAAATGATGACCCTGGGTATAAGACAGTTGATAAAGAAGCATATTATAAATGTCCGTGTGATATAAATAGGAACACTTTGATTATTTAGACTTGTTGACATAGTTGTTAATCCTCCAGATTTGTTCTTCTTTTCAAAAATGGATTGGCTATTCTAGGACCTTTGCTTTTACATACGAATTTTTGAATCAGCTTTTCAATTTCTTCAAAAATTTCTACTGGAATTTTGATGGAAACGTGTGGACTATAAAGACAAATTTGAGAAGAACTGACATCTTAACAATATCATGTCTTCTGAACTAGGAACAATATATATCTGTACAATTATTTAGGTCTTTAGTTTTTTAGTAATGTTCAGATATTTTACAATATGAAAACTGACATAATTAGTTTAATCTATCAAATTGCTATTGTTTTCTATTTGTCTCATCTGCTGTTTGTTCCCCCTTTTCCTCTTTCTCTGCTTTTTTGGGATTGAGTGATGCTTACAATTATCTTTTTTCTTCCTGAAATCTCATTATTTATAACTCTTTGCTTTGTTATTTTAGTGGTTGTTTTAGTGTTTATATTACATATCTTTAATTTATCACAGTTTTCCTTTGACGTATGATATTATACCATATGTCTATAGTATAAGAAAAGTTCAGTATATTACTTCAGCTATTCTCATCTTGGTCTTTGTGTTATTTTTGTCATACAATTTACATTTAATTATGTTGTCTTTAATCTATACCTTCATAGATTAGACTCAACATGATGGACATGCTTACATAGGCATAAATAATATCAGCTTAATATTAATGACACTATATTCTTATTGTTTTTATTTAAAGTCAATTTTTCTTTAAAGAAATTTAGATAATAAGAAAAAGTCTATATATTTAACCCTATAGTTACCATTTTTGATATTTTACTTCAGAATTTCCATCTAGCATCATTTTCCCTCTGTTGTAGTCAGTCTCCAAGTTTGCCTCCTTAATCTCCAATTTCTGGGGTTCATATCCTTCTGTGTTCCTTTCCCATCCTGTACGTCAACTGTGTGAGAGAGCCTGAGCCAGTACTGTGCAGATTACATATATTCTCAACCAAATATTAGGACTCCTAGGAAAATTGAGTGCTGTTTTTCAGCAGAGACCCATCTGAGGTTAAGCCTATCTTACCTCACAGAGATTAGTTGATGTAGCTTTTGTCATATTGAGTGGACTTCAATAAGATTCACAGAAGGCTCAAAAAGAATTATATATGAAAAAGCATTGCCAGCTTGAACTGAAAGGGACAGAGCCCATTCACCATGAAAAGAGGCCTTTGTATCACCTCTGCCCTCTATCTCCTTCCCTCCTCCCAATTCTACTATTGGGAAGCAGGCTGAAAAACATTACTCAGCTACAAACATGTGCTACCTTCATGTAAAAGGAAGGAAGACAGAGAAGGCAGAAATAACAGCCGAGATGGCAGAGCTAAGAGCCATGAAGAATTTTTTCCAGGCCTTTAGAACTAATCAAGGTACTTCCAACATCTGCCTAACTGGATTTCAAGGTTCTATGTTGTGTCTCCTGTTTTACTCTCTTTTGAACATATATGTCTTTAGCGGATTTCCTATGCATATTCCACCATTATATATTGCGTGAATGAGAGTCAAATAACTTAAATTTCACAGGTTAAGAGAAACCAGGTTTGAGGACAGTGCTATAGGAACTAAACCCAAGGAGCTTAATTCAGACTTAGACCTAATTTAGATGATAAGATTCTGATTTTGAGGTGACTTTTTAATGAGATGAGATTTTGTGAGCCTTGGGAAGGTGGACATATATTTTGCAGGTGGCAGGTACATTAATCTTTGGAGTCAGAGGGCAGACTGCAGTAGCTAGCCTGAAATAAACCTCAATGATTCCCACATTCTGATCATCGTAACCGTGTGTAGTCTCCTACCACATTGTATGAGGGTTTGCCTGTGAGACCAGTAACATCATACAGAAGAAGTGATGGATTCTGCTTCCAAGGTTAGGTCAAAAAAGACTGTAGTTTCCATAATGAGATTCTCTCTCTCTTTCTGTGTGTGTGGTGTGTGTGTGTGTGTGTGTTTGTGTTTCTGATCACTTGTTCTTTGCGAAGACACCTGTCATGTCATGAGGACATCTAGGCACCTTGGTAGAAATTCTCAAGCCCCCACTGAGTACTGAAATAACCAAAGCCCCAGCTGACAAAGTGACAATATATGTGAGAGGTCCTGTACTAGAACCACCCAGCTAAGCCATTCTTGTACTCATGAATCTCAGAAATTATGTGAGATAAATACTTTTGGTTGTAAGTGACTAAGTTGTGGGATAATGTATTAATGCATGAATAGATATCTATTAATACATATTCTGCCTGAAATTTCTGTTAATATTTCTGTAATGCACATGTGCTGGGGATGAACACTTTCAGCTTTTACATTTCTGAAAAATCTTTATTTCACATTTATTATAAAAGTATATTTTTGCTAAGTATAGAATTTTAGGTGAACGGTAATTTTTATTTCAGTATTTTAAAGATGTTGATTCCTTTTTTCTCTTCTGTTATTTGTTTTTACTAAGAAATTTGCTATCATCCTTAATCTTTTTTCTTCTGTACATAATGTGCTTTTATTTTCCCCTCTGCTTGCTTTAATTTTTTCTCTTGCATAATTGAATTTGAGCAATTTTATTATTGTAGTAGTCACCCTCTAATATAAGCCACAAGGATATTTACCTCCTGGTATTTAAGTCTTTGGTAATCTCCTTTCTTTTAAAGTGTGGTTGGGAGTTGTGACTTGATTCTAATCAATAGAATATGACAAAAGTGATAATCTTTACGATAAAGTAATCATCTTTATGATTAGGTTACATAAAGTAACGACTTCTGTCCTTGTAGTGAATTTCTTCTGTCCTTGTAGTGAATTTCTTCTGTCCTTGTAGTGAATTTCACCTTTGCTGGCTTTGATGAAGCAAGTTACCATGTTGGGGAACATGCTTGTTTATACTTGTTTGAATGACAGAAATGTAAAATTTTAACTTATTGGGTAATGGATATTTTTTAGTTCCTATATATTATCGAGTTTTATACTGAGATATCATTAAATTACTCTAAAGTAGTTTTATCTTTTTGGTCATGTTTTTAAATTATGTTAAGATTCACAATAGTAGGTTTTGGAGCCAATTATTCTCTACTCTAAGGCAAAACTCTTCTGAATCCTCTACATGATGACCCATGAATCAAGGTATTTTCCAGGCACTCATAAGGGAACTGAGTACTGTTCTCTCTCATACATTCTAGACATTCTTTCCATGCATTATGTAGTTACCTTACTTATATGTTCTGGACAGTATTCTGCTGAATAGTTGAAAAAGACCCTTCACAGTTTTCCAGTATTCCCTCTTCATGCAAGTTTCTCCTCTCTGGTATGTGGTCCAATGAATCCATATCATCTTGCTGTTATTGAATATTCAGTCAGTCTTCTCAACCCAAGAAGCTCAAGAACTTCATCTGGATTATCTTTCCCTGCACCACCACTTGGAAATGCTCTTGAGGTAGTAATTTTGCCAATAGAAGGATCCACATCTCTTGTTTCCTATCTATCAGAGATCATTCTCTTTCATTGTCTGATGTTGTGTCTTGAAAAGTGTTGTTTACATATCATTTTTATTTGTTTCAGTTGGAAAGATAGATTTTTCTACCATTTTGGTCAAAAGCAGAAGTCCCTAAATATTATCTCTTAAAATTTTTATTTTCCAGTTGCTTCCTGCTAGAATATAAAGATACACTTTATTTTTTTTTTGTAGGTTGGCCTTTTGTCCTTCCTTTTGTCCTTTTAATCTTCCAAAATTCATATCTAATAGTTACTTCTGACTTTAGGTAAAAACGCTTCATTATTTCATTACTAAATAAATGTTACCTATAGGCATTTTCACAGATGCTCTCTACCAGGTTGAGTAAGTTATCTTCCCTTCCTAGTTTTCTGAGAGTTTGTAGCATTTTTGGGGGAGGGTGTACTATTTGAGCATTTTGCTGTACCTTTGAGATCATAAGGCCTTTGTCCTTTAACCTATTAATATTGTGAATTACATTGATTTTCAAATATTAAACAAATCTTTCATTCCTTGGAAATATGTCCCAATTTTAAAAGTTGTATTATCACTTTTAAATAGGATTCCACTTTCTAATATATTGTTAAGAATTTTAGCATATATGTTCATAAGAGATATTGGTCAGTAATTTTTTCTACCTCTATTCCAGGGGTCCCCAAATCCAGTACCAGTTCATGGTATGCTAGGAACCGGGCCGCACAGCAGAAAGTGAGTGGCAGGTGAGAGAGCGAAGCTTCATCGATATTTACAGCAGCTCCCCATCACTCTCATTACAGCCTGAGCTCCGCCTCCTGTCAGATCAGTGGCGGCATTAGATTCTCATAGAAGCATGGACCCTAACTGTGAACTGCGCATATGAGGAATCTAGGTTGCGAACTTCTTATGAGAATCTAATTCCTGATGATTTGAGGTGGAGCTGAGGTGGTGATGCTAGCACTGGGGAGTGGCTGCAAATAAAGATTATCATTAGCAGAGAGGTTTGACTGCACAGAGACCATAATAAATCAATTGCCTGCAGTCTCATAGCAAAACCCTATCAGTGAGTGGCAAGTGACAATTAAGCTGCATCTAGTGGCAAGATTTATAGTGGCAAGTGAGTTGATGTACTTCAATTGTACAACTGCATCTGGTGGCAGGCTTTAAGTCAGAATCCGACACTTATTTTAGTCCGTCATGGCACGCCCATTATTTTATTTAGCACTTCCCTCCACGCCTCTTTCCCACACTGCGCACTTGTCTCAGTCACAGTTTTGGTAAGCCCATAAGCTAACCCTAGCCAAAATAAGTAAAAAACAAAAATTGCAGAGAAATTTTTAAAAAGGGGGAAAGACTCAATGATGAGACAGCAGAAGACTCTAAGACTGCCAACAAAGGAAAGCTGCATTTAAAAGAAAATACCAAGAGTCCTACTTAAATTACGGGTTCAGTGAAACAGGTGATCCACATTCTCCATGCCTGCTTTGTATAATATGTTGTGACCGGCTATCCAACGAAGCCATGAAACCTTCAAAACTACTTTGCCACATGGAGACCAAGCACCCTGCATTAAAAGACAAGACTCTGTAGTTTCTCAAAAGAAAAAAAAAATGTTAACAGGAAGAACAGAAGCAATTATTGAAGGCCACCACTTCATCAAATGTGTCTGCACTGAGAGTATAATTCTTAGTCGCCAATTGCATTGCTAAAGCTAAGAAGCCCTTTACTGTTGGTGAAGAGTTGATCCTGCCTGTTGCTAAGGACATTTGTTGTGAACTTTTAGAGGAGATTGCAGTTCAAATGGTGGCACATATTCATCTTTTGGCTAGCACCATAGCTAGATGAAAATAACAGAGGATATTGAGGCACAATTGTTAAAGAGTATTAATGAGTCACCATGATATGCAATCCAGGTTGATGGGTTTATTGATGTTGACAACAAGGCAACAATGCTTGTTTTTGTGTGATATATTTTTCAGGAGGATGTGCATGCAGATATGTTATGTGCACTTTTGTTGCCAACGAACACCACAGCTGCAGAACTATTCAAGTCTTTGAATGATTACATATCAGGAAAACTGAATTGGTCATTTTGTGTCAGTATATGCATGGACGGAGTGACTATGACTGGACAGGTTTCTGGTTTCACTACTTGGATCAAAGAGGTCGCTTCTGAATGTGAGTCTACGCACTGTGTCATCCATAGAGAAATGCTGGCTAGCCAAAAAATGTCGCCTGAACTTAACAACGTTTGGCAGGATGTGATTAATATTATCAACCACATTAAAGACACGTCTGTTTGTGCAGCCCTGTGAGGATATCGATGCAGAGGACACATGTCTTCTCTTCTACACAGAAGTGAGATGGCTTTCTAAAGGTAGATCACCGGCCAGAGTTTTTGAGTTACGAGAGCCACTCCAGAGATTTCTTTTAGAAAAACAGTCACCACTGGCAGCACATTTCAGTGACACAGAATGGGTCTCAAAACTTGCTTGTGACATATTCAATCTGCTCAATGAACTCAATATGTCACTTCAAGGGAGAACACCAACTTATTCAAGTTGGCAGATAAAGTGGCTGCATTCAAAGCCAAACTGGAATTTTGGGGGTGATGAGAGAATATTGGGATTTTTGACATGTTTCAAACATTAGCAGAAATTTCAAAAGAGATTGAGCCAGAGCTTTCTTTCTCCCAGCTGGTGCATGATCACCTATCTCAGCTTTCAAAAGAGTTTGAGCATTACTTCCCAAGCACAAAAGACCCCCAAACTGGGAAGGAATGGATCCGCGACCAATTGGTGAATAAGCCAGGTGAATCGACATGGTCCATACTAGAAGAGGACCAACTGCTTGAGGTCGCAAATGATGGTGGTCTTAAAAGTACATTTGAGGCAACTTCAAATCTCCATGTGTTCTGGTTTAAAGTCAAGGCAGAATAGCCTGACATTGCCACAAAAGCACTGAAAAGCCTGCTTCCATTTCCAAAATCCAATCTTTGTGAAGCAGAGTTTCCTGCAGTGACAGCAACAAAAATGGGATTATGGTGTAGACTGGACATAAGCAGCACACTTCGGGTGTCACTGTCTCCCATCACCCCCAGATGGGACCACCTACTTGAAGAAAAACAAGCTCAGGTCTCCCACCAATTCTGCATTATGGTGAGTTGTATAATTATTTCATTATATATTACAATGTAATAATAATAGAAATAAACTGAACAATAAATGTAATGTGCTTGAATGATCCTTCAACCTGCCCCACCCCGGTCTGTGGAAAAATTGTCTTCCACGAAACCGGTCCCTGGTGCCAAAAAGTTGGGGACCACTGCTCTATCCTTTGCAATATTTGGCATTTTTTTTGTTCTCACTGACAAAGTTGGGAAGAGTTTTCATTTATTAGCTTTAATAAGTATTACATAGTGAAAAAGACATCCTATTTTCCATAATCTTGCATGTCTTTTGATTCAGTTGTCAATAGCAAATTCTCAAATTTGTTAATTTATGTTTTATATTGTATTATTAGGAAAATATAAGTCTCTTGATCAGGGCCTTCATTAGGAAAAAGGATCTAAATATAATTTATATATTAGTGCTTTTTATTATTTCTATAACTTTATTTATTTGTTTATTTATTCATTTTTGGCTGTGTTGGGTCTTCGTTGCTGCATGTGGGCTTTCTCTAGTTGCAAGGAGCGGGGGCTACAATTTGTTGCTGTGTGTGGGCTTCTCATTGCAGTGGCTCCTCTTGTGGAGCATGGGCTCTAGGTGCATGGGCTTCAGTAGCAGTGGCTCACAGGATCTAGAGCCCAGGCTCAGTAGTTGCTCCATGACATGTGGGATCTTCCCGGACCAGGATTCAACCCCTTGAGCCCTGCATTGGCAGGCAGATTCTTAACCACTGCACCACCAGGGAAGTACTACTGCTCTTCATTTTTAATGAAATGTTATATTTGCTTGTATTTATGGTAATAATAGTGGAATTTCCTTTATTACTTTGATAAAACATTTTTTAATTACATAAATTTAATTATATAAGTAAATTTTAAAATATGTTAAATAACTAATATTTTTCATGACATGCAGAAAAGACACAATTAGTGAGAGTGGCACATAGATGGTAGAAGTTTGAGAAACACTGCCTTAGTACAGAGCAATTTTATACTAACTTTGCAAATTAAACATATTGATGTGGAAAATGAGAGTTACAGAGGATAACTTGTTCAAATCATAAAGCAAGAAAGTTACTGACAAACATAAGATTTAAATTTAGTTTTTCCTCCCTTTAGAGTTTAAACTGTTAACTGATACTTTATTTATCTCTCAGGTTCCTTTGCTAGAAAGTTATCACATCCATAGCTTTATCATAGAAATTCACCAACTATTCCCAGAAGTGGTGCATTTCAGTAAACAAGGTTGAAAACTTCATTGTTCTTAAGTTGTACTGAAAAGTGTGTAACTGCAAAATATTTGTACCTATATGTTGACCATGAAAATCTATCTAGATTTTTTAAAATTATGTACTTAATCATTTATTTTTGCCATATAACTGATGGATAGACTCATACAGTTTGCTTTCTAAAACATCTATATGAGGAATTTTGAAAATTTTTATTTTATTCAAAACAGCCATTAGAATAATTGACTAAAATGTAGTCCTATTTGGAGAAGCATTTGACATCGGTACTCTTTGAATAGCCTTTTGGTTACATATGTTTTCCAATTTGGGAGAATTAATACTAAATATATAATAATTCTTCTAACAATAGAGGAAATATGCATTTTCAAAAAAATCAAATATTTTGTTAAAATATTTTGAATCAATAAAGTTCATACTTGGGTTTTAATTGCTTGAATTTTCTATTCAACATGTCATAATTTTATGAATCCCATACTGTAGATTTTTACAGAATTCTAAATTCAGGTTATTTTTTTTAAATAGTGAATAAAATATATATTCCCTATTCTTGCTATGTTGATGTAATCATTTACTTTTCCTTTTGGGAAGTGAACAATTCTTCTGGACTTGACTGGAGTGAATGGTCAAACTGGGAACCATTTACCACCTTTTGCATAGAGTAATTTCTAATAATGTTATTGTGCAATAAGTGGATTCTGCAACTGAAGTTTGGAAGTCAAGATCCAATTTAAGAAAAACTGCCAAATCATCATAACAACTGAAGTCATTGAAAATTGCAATCTACAAGCTAGCATGATAGAAGTTTATTATTTTAGCCTGTGAGACAATCTGTCCCTGAAGATTTTGGTTTGCATCTTGAAACCACTCTTTATTCTGACTTCTTACTTGTTCCAAGCCACAGGTTTCTTAGAGTTGATGGGAAATATAATGAGATTGTAAAGTGAGAATATATTTGACAATTCTCCAAAAATCAAATAAGGAAAACCCATTGATTATTGACAGTCAGTCAAAGAAAGAAAGAAAAAAAAAAGCTCTTCTAGTTCTGGTAAAAATGCTATTATAAAAATATATTAGGGGCTTCCCTGGTGGCGCAGTGGTTGAAAGTCCGCCTGCCGATTCAGGGGACACGGGTTCGTGCCCCGGTCCGGGAAGATCCCACATGCCGCGGAGCGGCTGTGCCCGTGAGCCATGGCCGCTGAGCCTGAGCGTCCAGAGCCTGTTGCTCCGCAACGGGAGAGACCACAACAGTGAGAGGCCTGCGTACCGCAAAAAAAAAAAAAAAAATATATATATATATATATATATATATATATATATATATATATATATATAAAGCATATATCATTATATACCCTTCCATTAATTTCTGAAATTTACTAGTTATCTCTTTTATAAGGGCATATATTACTTGAGCATTGTGTAGCACTCCCTTAGTGGCCCATATAATGGTTTATCCAGGAAGAAATCTGAGCCATGCATGATCTGCTGGCTAATGAGTCCCTCAAAGCTCATGTCAAGAAGCTGGGCTTCAGCTTCAAGGGCTTCCTCAGATCCTGGCAGAAAAGGCCATTTGCAAGGCAACCTACAGTCCCCATAGGAATCTGGAAAATTGGATTTTAGTTCTTGGAGGTGTCAATCAGGAAATATTGGAAACATCAATTTGGAGGAATGCAGTTATATTGAAGGAAACTGAAAGAATTGAAAATTTACAAAGGGTTGATAATTTGGCCAAGGTAAGAGAATCCAGAATTCAATTTGCAGGGCTTTGCCAAAATTTCCTTCCCCAACAAGGGTGCATTTTAGATTATGCATGGTTTTCTACTGAAACAAAATTTCTCACTACAGTCACTACTTTACAATTTTGTTAAAAATATCTTCAAAGAAATTGTATTTTTCTTCATAAAATAAGGCTGATCTTATCCAATTCAGCCTGATTACTTATACAGGTATAGAAAGAATTATATTGGCCTTGTTCAGTTTTCTGTGCTGAAGATGCCTTCATAAGGAATCTAAGGAATTTCTGAGGCTAAGAAGTAAAGCCAAGAACTCAACCAGGACATTTCACCTATATTATCTATAAATTTGGGTGAATTCATCTCTTCTTAAGGTCCTCAAAATATCTTAAGATTCTTGGGTCTAATAGAAATTGACCTCCCTTATTCATCTGTATGTTTGGGACACATGAACACTGTAGTCAGGTATGAGGTCAGTTTTCCCAAAAGGCATTGTAAGCATTGACTCCATGAAGTCAAGCTTAGTTCCTTAAAAGTATCTAGTTATATCTATTAAATTAGCATCATTCTCAAATAAGGTAAGGCCTTGGATACGTATATAATGTTTCTAATCAAGTCCTAGTAATAAGGAGGATGGATTCATACAGATCAAACAATCATATTGCTATGTAAGAAAACCTAATAAGAGTTCCCAAATTCTGGAGAGGTCAGGCAAGCAGAAAAATATATGATTTACAAATGTTTAATTTCTGTTTACTATAGTATAGTCTACTAAACAATTATAACTTATAGATAGCTTAAGGGAAAAGAGAAAATTCTTGCTTATATATTCAGAAAATATAACATTAAAAGATCAACAATATTTAAACAAAACCTACTATCAGCTGATTCAATCCTATACATTTAATTTTTGTTCTGCTACCTCTTGGCTTGAAGTCTAATGAACCTACTTGCTTCTAGATAAGTGTTCTGGAAAACCCAACTCAGTCCACATGATGTCAAAGTTGTTTAAGTGATTCCTTAACTTATAGATAAAACATAGATGTTTGTACCCAAACAAACGTGGTATAGGACCTTTTCACAAGACAAAACACTCAGGTCTATAGTAGATTGCAAGAACTTTCAGAGAAGCATCAGAGTAAAATAGTTGTATACATTAAGAAGTATTTACTGCTAACATATTGGGAATGGTTAACAGATGGCTTTGCTGATCTTGGTTGGCCTCCTTATATGTTGGGATATGAATCAGTTGGCCTCAGCTTTTCTAGACTAAGGCAAGCTTGACTACCTGATGAGAGATGAAAGACATGAGGAGTAAAGTCAGCTCACCTAGTCATCCTCTTGATGGCAGGATCTGCAAAGTCATGTGAGTGATAAGGTTCAGGATGCAAGGATGGGTGAAGAATTAGAGCCATCAATAAAATCAATCTGTCACAAAGAGAATTAAGTGGTTCAATACATGTAAAGAAATTGTAAGATATCATTTAATAAATGTTTAATAAATGAGTGAAATATATTCTTTCTTGAGTTGTGTGAGAGTCACAAAATCCCTCATACTCATCCCTTTACTTATTTACCAAATATTTATAGGTTACCTAAAACTTTCAATACTCTGGGGACTGAAAAATGAATAATACCTATCCTCAAGAAGCATACAATCTTTACAGATTGTAAATGACTATAATACATGGTAACCTGTTGTATGAGTGGCATAAAAATACTATGCTATTTCAGAAGCCCTCCCTACTGACTACTAGGGGATAGAGATTGCAAAATTCTTCTTTGTAGATGACATGTTAGCTGAAGCTTGACAGATAAATAGGATTTCAATAGGTAGAAATGACAGGATTTAGCTATTGCAGAAAAAAATGTGTGAGTAAATGAGGCAATAAACTACAGGGCAAGTTTTGGAGAAAATCAATGACTGTATGGAACTCTAGATGTAGATGATGGAGTTAAATTAGATCTTCACTGACTTTATATAAACCCTGGAATTTTCTTTATGAAATCTCTATCATTTTTTACATGCCCTCTGTAGTTTTCTCATAAAATTTGAGGACAAATGAAAGGACAGTATAGTTACTTCAAAGTTCTAACTGCTTAAATCCTGGAAATTTTTGAGTTTATAGTGTTTTTTTCCCCCAACTCTATATTTTACTTCAAATGTCAAATATATATATGAATATTTAAAATATTACACCAATTTGCATTGTCAATGAATTGTTAACATCCAAAGAATTTCCTTTAAAATTATGAGCACTGAGAAGTCAACAAATAGATAACAAAATGTGAAAAGCATAGCTTACATTTTGTTTCAAAGGAGTAGTCAACATTGTGTTAACATTAAAGAAGTGATCATCCTAACTAAAACCTTATGAGGACCAGTCAAGAATTAAAAAACAGATGCCAATTAAAAGAGGGTAGAAGCAAAGTGTGTTTTTGGTCTTGTGACACAAAGATGCAAAGACATGCCCTACAACAACAATTTCTATCTTTCATAGAAAATTAGTTTGAAGACCCTGAATATCAGCCAGGTTGTAATTATTCTTACTCCCAACAGCTTGAAATACAACTCTCTTAAAATTATAGTGCTCTTTTAGGATCTCAGTCTTATCCTTGTGAGCTGTTTCAATTGTTGTTTTTATGTTATATGAGTTTATTTATTTACCTTCAGAATCAAAGCAAATCTCTTGCCCAAATCCTGGCAGAGATCAGAAATGTCTCAGAAAACTCAAAATTGACTTTTAAAAATTTATATTTAGGGGTTGACATGCATTTGTAAGATAAAATTTTGTTAATTGTATTTTTATTGTTTTATAAACAAATAGATTTAATGTCTATTATTGAAATATATTAAACAGGTATATTCCACAATTATTTCCTGAGAAGTAGAGAGTGCTTATGGTAAAATAAACATTGGATATGGTCAGCATATATTAATTATATGAATCTCTCTTATTGAGTAAAACAGAGAGCTGGCCACTGCTCTCACATGAAACTTTAATTTCACAGCTACAAAAGAGACACTGTACAGAATTCAATTATAAGGAAGTGATGAAAGACATGAATTACTCACTTATTTTTTTCTTCACTGGAAGTTATTTTGATTTTGATTACGACACTATTTTTGTTTTAAGTGGGAGTAATCTTTAATGCTACTTCCATCTTTAGTCACACAGAATACAGATGAAGCTAAATAAAAGAATGGAGTATTGGTTTTATCCCGCCGTTACTCTAAAAGTGTCCTTTGCTAATGATCTTCTGGTCATGGAGCTCTGAATCAGACTTGATGATAATTATTTTTCTTGCAAATTTATATGCAAGAAAGCAATATTGAATCAACAATGGAAAACTAATTTTCTATGAAAAATGAAAATTATTTACCTGCTCCAAAGTTGAATCAGATACATTTTCAAAATCATGGGACTAAAATTGAACTCTAAATGAATGTATCTATTTGAATACATTTTGATTTTTTAAAAATATTTAAGTGAATTAAAGATATAATAAATGAAAAAGTTTGCATGCTACATAGTTTAACCATATTACAAATATTGCAAATAACACATATTAATGGGATTTTCCTTTATATTTGCAGACAACTTAAAAGATTCTAAGGAGAATTGGATTAACTCTGCCAAGGGGTTGAAAAATTCCTAAGATGGCAACTCACTGAGAAATGTCCCAGGAAAGAATATTGCTGTCTCATTTCTCATTCAGCAAAACTGAAAAGGAAAAGGAAATATATTTTATATGTAATTAGGTACTTGACCAGTCTTAATTCTAAAGTATTTTAACTTCATTATAGCTTTGAATAAAACTTATAATTAAATTATCAAACACCCTTTTACCAATGAAGCCTCAAAGGTAACAGATTTTTAAAGGTAATTATTAGAAGAAATAAAAGCAGTAAATATAATTTAAAGTACAAAAGCATAGTTATAAAATTTCTCATTTATATATAATTTTACTTATTACATTTCTTTGTTATTTAATATAGTCACTAAACTTTAACAGAAAGACAAGTAGAATTAGAAGGGTGTAGGCCTTTCTGAAATATGTAAATAAAACAATACATTAATTTTACCACTAAGCAGATCCCAAGACATATGACACAACCAATACATTAAAATGAAAATTAGTTAGAAGATATTATTTAAAAAATTATATTTATTTGTTTGTTCTTTTAACTTATGAGAATTTTACTTATATATTTGAATCTGATCTGTGTGGCTGACACAAATTACCCCGTAAAAGTGCTTGCTCAGGGCAATAGTACTTTGGAACAGCAAAAGATTACTGTTAGTTAAAGAAAATCAGACATCTCAAGTTAATGAATTTTGCACTTTTCAATGTAGAGGAAGATGCAAAATCTGGTCTTAATGAAATTATTCCATTGATATGCACCTTAACTATCCAGGGCCAGTATCCTGTTTTTCTCTATCCTGAATTACCCTCAGGGTGCACTAGCAGGGGTGGATGCAGTGGCTAATGGACTGATAGCCTCAATATTTGTTTACTGAAATGGCAGGCAACATTATCTATCCACATACTCCAATTAACTCACCTGGAAACTTGTCAGAAATGCAAATTCTCAGTTCCCATCCAGGAGCTACTGAATCAGAAATGGAAATGATAAAGTTTGAGGGTGATGTGTTTAATGGAAACAAATATTGCTTTAAATGCCTGGCTGAAAACTGTAAATTTTTTACTGCAGATACTGTTGCAAACTTCAAATAGATATTTTATTCTGATTTTAGAAATAAAGGAAAATTAATCATAAGTAAAAGAAAATTCGTTGATGTTAAGTAATTTACTGTTACTCTTACAGAAAATACCAAGGATGGTCTTTTTTTATCACCAAAGACAGTTATCTCTCTGTATGTCTAATGTTCCCAAAGCCTGGCTGCTAGGCTCAGTCTTTGCATAATTACGTACTCCCATGCTTTAGTCACTTTATCAGAGCCAGCTGCCAATGTGGAAAATTGTTTAAGACCCACAGGGATAGAAGTTTTGCTGTTTGTTCACTGATATATCCAAGTGTTCTAACCAATACCTGGTACATGATAGGGGCACATTTGTAGCATGAAAGAGGAAAAGAAATGGGAAAATACATTAGAAATCTTATATGTATTATCTAAAATACCTCTTATTGTATTATATGAGTTAAATTACAACACATCTTCAGGGCCATTATTAATATGTCAGTTTTAAACGATGAAGTAGTCAATATTAAAATGGACTAATGATTTTTCCTTACACACACACACACAAACACACACACACACAGTAATCATCAGACATTTCATCTGACTGATCTATTTGACTATAAAATTCACAATTTTTCTCTACCCCATGTTAGAGAATGCCTAAAACCCACTGTGGCTTAGGTAAATCCTGAGTCATTAATACATGTGTGTAGAGAAGTTCTTTTTATATTCACTTCACAGATAGAGAATTTGAGGCAGAAAATGGTTAAGAAAAACTTCAGCAAAAGAAAACAAGCTAATAATTTGGAACCCCTATATTGAGAGCAAGATGCTTGTGAACCACAAGTGGAACATGGTGAAACAAAGAAATCTTGTAAGCTAATTAAAGCCTAAAAAGACTCAACTTGTAAATGAACTACAATCTACAAAGATCTACCTTCATGTCTGTTTTGCTTCAAGTACAAACTTTGTCTACTCTTACACAAAATAGAGCAAAATAAAGAATTCAGTTGGAAATATGGAACATTTAAAAAACAAACTTTTCTTATCAGTTTTGAATGATAAAGATTATCTACAGAAAATGTCATACTTCAAATGACGTTGAAAAATATGGATTTAAGCACCATTGAACATTATTCTTTATGGAAGAACATAACATTTATTATTTTAATATGTATTTAGAATTTTCAAGATGAGATATTATTCAAGAGAATTATTTTATCTTTTGGTGAGAACTATATTACATCTAGCAGAAAAATAATTTATGTATTGGATAACAATACTTTTTAAGTTGATATTTGTGAATGTCTGATTTTTATCTCACAATATCTATTGTTTAAATCTTGCAAGATATAATATCTTTGATGGTATTATTGTTGGTAAGCACTAGCAAAACACTGTTTCTAAGAGAGGAACAGATAAACTATAAACACATGTACATCACTGTAACTAAACCTTGCATACAGAAGTGATAACTGGCATATTAAGGATGCAATCATGGGAATTAAAACAAAAATCACTAAGCCATACTTATATCAGTTAGTTTTCAAACTTCTTTATTTCTTTGGTCTTGGAGGGGGCAGAGTCTCTGCTCTCTAATCCTTCCTATCCCTGGAAGCTATAAGGTAGATGTGTCTCAGGAAGGGGGTCCCCTTCCAGGGCCCAAGAGTGGGCTCTTATCTAACACTTTGAAATGAATTGTCCCAGGAGACACACGTACTGACAAAGCAAAGGACTTCATTCGAAAGGGGCACCTGGAGCCGAGAGTGGTAGGTTAAGGGAACCCAGGAGGACTGCTGTGCCACGTGGTTCACAGTCTCAGGTTTTATAGTAGCGGAGCTAGTTTCCAGATTGTCTCTGGCCAATCATCTTTCTTGGCCCATATTTGGCCTGACTCAAGTTCTTTCCGGGAAGCAAGCACATCTCTCAGCCAAGATGGATTCCAGGCGCAAAGGATTCTGGGAAGTTGGTAGGATAATATTTTGGGCTGATGTCTCCTCCCTCTTTTTGGCCCCTCCCAAATTCTCTTGTTTAGTTTTTGGAGGCAGCACCATGTCCCTTATTGAGACCTCCTATTGTGAGACAACTCATACAAGTGGTTATCATCATGCTCTGCCAAGGCAGGAAATTATGGTTAACAGTTCCTTAACAAATGGAGGAAATACTCTCTTAGGAAGAAAGAGTTAAAAACAACTCCCTAATTTACTATTAATATTGCCATTTAGGGCAGTGTCTCAACAGGGATTTTTGAGCCTGAGGTGATTTTAGCAATGTCTGGAGACATTTTTCATTGTCACAATTGGAGAGGACATGCTACTGGAACTTTATATGTGTTATTTGAAATTTAATGGGAAGAGGTCAGATATGTGGCTAAACATCTTATAATGTACAGTCCTTACAACATGGAATTATTTATCCCAATTTGTCAATGGTGAGAAACTTTGATCTAGAGTTAAAAATTTAAAACACAATGTATAAAAGCTGAAATAAATCAAATTCAACTAAATTATATAATTATGTTCAGATAAGTAGATCTTGATAGTAACTAGCAGTATCAAAATATAATAAGAAGGCTTCCCTGGTGGCTCAGTGGTTGAGAGTCCGCCTGCCGATGCAGGGGACACGGGTTCGTGCCCCGGTCCGGGAAGATCCCACATGCCGTGGAACCGCTGGGCCCATGAGCCATGGCCACTGAGCCTGCGTCTCTGGAGCCTGTGAGTCCGGAGCCTGTGCTCTGCAACAGGAGAGGCCACAACAGTGAGAGTCCCGCGTACTGCAAATATATATATATATATAAAATAAGAAGCAATACATCAACATAATCAGGTCCTCCTGAGCCCTGGAATCACAGAAAGAGGTGAAAAATCATTAAGTGCTCACAAAAAACTTCACAGTGAGGCTTTAATCAATGAAATTGTGTACAATGCCCCACTGGTAAGACACGCTTACTTTAGAGAACAAAACGTTGTTTTAGCTTGATGCCATCAAACATTTGAATTTTACACATCTCTCTTTAATCTTATTATAACTCACCAAGTATACTTTGACTTATTTAGTTTTTTTTATTTACTAAATGTTATAGAATAAAGCTGACCCTATCAATGAGAAATTTCCTATCAGCTCCAGGTTAGATTTCTATTCAGTCTATTCTTCCACACCATGTAATGTGTATATATATATATTTTTTTTTGAAGAAAAAATGTGCAACAAAAAAGTTGAGAATTATGTTTTATGCAGTGGACATACCAAGGATTTAAGCCTAGGAGTCAGTGTCTCAGATAGCTCTGAGGGAATGTTACAGAGGTGAGGGAGAAGCCAGAATATATATGAGTTTTTGCAAAAAAAAAAAAATAGTCAAAACATCAAAAATTACTATTAATTAAAGAAAATCAGACATATCAACTAAATGAATTTAGTGCTTTTCTATGTTTGGGAAGATGCAACAGTGTGGGCTCACTGAAATCATTTCTTTGGCATGTACCTTAACTATCTAGGACCAGTATTCTGTTTTTCTCCATACTGAATCCCCTCAGGGTGAACTGTTGGGGGTGGCTGCAGAGGCTGATTGTTTGATGGCCAGGACATCCTTTGTTTACTGATATGGTAGGTGACATTCTTCATCCACAGCACTTCTTCTTGGTCATAAATTTTACCAATGTTTGGACAGCATTTTATGACCAATTTTGTCCCACAGTACTAGAAGGTCTCATTTCTAGATCAGGCAACAATTCTGTTGGTAGGTCACTCAACGTGCTGATTTAAAATTTTTTTTTGGATTAAGCCCTATTGATAATCTAAAATTCTTGGAGTTGCCTGTTTTGCTAGTCTATTATGATCCTTGAAATGTTTTCCCTTGTTGTTTCTTCTCATACTTAGAGGTGCACTATTACAATTAGTCTACAATATGTAGAACTATATATGTGATCAACTGACCCAAGATTTTTTTTGGTGTCATTAATTTTGTCAGAGGTCTTGTTATACACATTGGATAATGTAAGAGACAAACATGTTATAAAATAGACAGGATATAAGTAATAGAGCTAATAACATTAATGTCATAGTACAGCAGAGAGAGGCACAAGGCATAAATAATTTGAAAATAAGACAGAACAAATTAAAACAATGATTAGTAAACTAGTTGTAATCTGGTCATAATAAGCCATCAATTCCACTGGGATGCCAGCTGGAGAAGCCAAATTCTGGAATGATCAGGTAGAAAGAAAAAGATAAAGGTTTCATCTTCATTTACAAAGGTATAATTTACCAACTTATTGTAGGTCATAGCATAAGAAAAAAGTATTTTTTCCATAAAACAAATATTAAAAGCCAGTATATTTCAGAAAGAAGTCAGAAAGTTGCAAATCTTATTTATCAGTTCATCCAGCCTCATGTAATTAATTCCTGTAGATCTGGATGAAGTTGTCAGGTTTTCCATTAGAGTTTTCTAAATTCTTACCCATTTTAGAGCTATGATCTAAAAGTTATCATACACATATTTAATACAAAGTCCTTTTTATGAATCTTCTTGAAGATCTTCATTTTGTAAAAGCACCAGAATAAAACAATGATTGTTTATAAATGAAAATATACTTAAAATGGCATAGTTAAAGGTCTGCAAAGCAATTGACAAAAAACTTGGATATTCTGTGACAGACATTTTAAGATAATATCTAGAATTAAGACTGATAAAAATATACCAGGGCATATCAGATTTTTAGGAATTAATGACATTTACTCATACCATATAACCTAAGAAAGTTTATCTTCAATCACTTGACAGTGCTTCTCAAGTAATTTAACATACATAATAAGCCTAATTAGTTTAGCACTCCTCTCTGAGAAGCCACAGGATTTCTTTGGAGCATCCCAGAGTTAGCTGGAGTCAAAAGAACTTCAGTTAGAACTTGATGTTTGGGAAGTTTGTAAAAAATATCAAAAAAGATTTCAAAACACTTGGTCAAATAGAATCATAGGTCACTGTGAAATAATACTAATTTATTTAACAAAAGTGACACAAGACTTCAAAAACAAATACAGATTACTTAAAGGTAAAGTAATTCACACAATCTATTATCAAAGACAGTATTTCAAGAAAAATTTGTTCTCTTAACAGGGAGAGGAACGAAATCCAGTCTTGCATCAGCCTACTTTTAAAAACAAAATCCATTCACCTAATTAAATTTAATCTAATCCCAGCCTGACCATGTATAAAACTCTTTTTCAGGGCTCACTTTTTACAAACCTGCCACAAATTTCTGTACTCATATTAGTTTGTCCCTTATTTTTCCATCCAGAAACAACCAGCTCTAGGACAAAATCATTCTTTCCCCTTAACAAAATGTATTTCCATTCCTCATACCTTCTCTTGCTGAAAACGCACATCCTACTTTCCTTGCATACTGAAATATTTCCCTTATCATCTTTAGTGGTTTTAATTACATATTGCAATTTTGAACCTTAAAAACCTTAATCTGTAACAAAAACCAACAAGGAGCATGTAACTGTGAACTGTTTTTTATACCAGCATTTTCTGACTGGAATATTCCATAACCTCTAGAAACATACATTGTCTTATAGCATAATTTCTTTCCTCAATGTGGTACAAGACATGAGTCTATTAAACCCAAACATTTTTAGTTTCCCTCTCATAAAAAAGAAAATTAGGCAAATTTAGACCTACTAAATTTAGACCTATTTAGCAATTAGTTTTCTCCAATTTAAATGATCTATCATCTGTCCATTAATAATATATCTTACTAGTGACTCAAACTAATAAAATGCAAGAGGCATCCCCACAAGAGAATGCAAATTATGTCACCTATACAAGATCCAGAGAGTTTATTCCAAAATAATAGACTAAGAAAATAAAGGCATTCTTTGTACAGGCTGATGCAACAAATGTTTAGATTTAGATGATAAAAGCCCCTGAGAGCTGGCACAGTCAGATAGGACTGCTAAGAATCCCGGTTTATTTCACTGGCTATCAAATGTATACCATATGTATACTTTCCAGATGCCAGAGACTAAGCTTTCAAAACACACACACAGAACCAAACACACAGACACACAAAACACAGAAATGCCTAAGAAAATCAGATAGAATGTTTACATCTCAAAGACAGGTAGAGAAATGCAAATTCCCCTAGAAACACTTTTGTTTATTTAAGATGAGACTTCTGAAAAGATGTTTTATCCAGCTTTCTCTAACTTAACCGCATACCTAATAAAAGAGCTCCATCTTAGCCATTTTCAGGGTGAGATTTCCTTTAATTCTTAATTAAGTAAATACTTGTAAGTTTTGTACATACGTAAACCTCTCTGGGATATTAATTGGAGAGTGGCAATCTGTCCTTCCTTTTTCTTTTATTTTGAAAGCTTTGTTCATTCTGAGATCAGTTTGTTGAGATAAAATTGCTGATGACAATCATGTGGTGGGACAATCTGCAGTTTGTGAGCTTAACTCCTCGAGATTCTACCCTAGAGTCTTTTCAGCCCTCTTAAGTGTGTCAGATTCTACCTTTGGTAGCCTAAAGCCATTGTGAATGATCAGATTACAGCATGACCAGGTCTAATGTCCATCCCCATCAGAGCTAGTTTTTAATTAAAATGAGTGGGTTTCCCTATAGGGACAGATGCACAGTATCAGAACTTGCCTCCATCATTTCTGCAAGTTTCTCAGTTGCCTGAGAAAGCAGCTGCCAGCCAAAATGAAATGTCCCTTCTTCAGCACTGAAAGCTCTCAAGAGATATCTTTCCTGTACTCAAACTCTATTAAAGCAGCCAATTTGAGGAAAAATGACAGTCCAGTTTCCCACCTAATTATCCAGTCCAACCCTACTCAGTGTCTTTCAACTGAGCAACTCCCAGTGTCTTTCTACTGGCAGGTCACTCCCCAGTATCTTTCAACTAGGGAGCAAGGTACCTGTTATATACTTCCAAATAAAACTTGGGATAATCAACCCATAATCAGGAGATCCAAGAACCCAGATGGACCCTCCCAAATTTGTCTGGACTCTCCCAGGAAGTGGACGGACCCAAGAGGACTCTGTTGGTACCGAGGCTTCTCTTTGGTGAAGGAGAGAATTTTGCTTTGCATCCCTTCCTTCATCAAGAAAACTGTCAACTGAAACAAATGCACAGGCTAAAAGTTGAGAATTATGTTTTATTCAGCAGACATACCCAGAACTTAAACTTGGGCGTCAGCCTCTCAGATAGCTCTGAGGGAATGTTATAAAGAGGGAGGAGCCAGAATATATATGAGTTTTTGCAAAAAAGAAAAAGTAGTTGGAACATCAAAAGATTACTATTAATTAAAGAAAATAGGACATCTCAACTTAATGAATTTAGTGCTTTTCTATGTTTGGGAAGATACAACAGTCTGGGCTTAATAAAATCATTCCTTTGACAGGCACCTTAACTATCTAGGACTAGTATCCTGTTTTTCCCCATCCTGAATCCCCTCAGGCTGCACTGCTGAGGCTGATGATTTGATGGCTACAACATCCTTTGTTTATTGATATGGCAGGAGACACTCTCTGTCTCTTTGTCTGTCTGTCTGTCTGTCTCTCTCTCTATCTATATATATATATGTATGTGTGTATATATATACACACATACATATATATATATATATACATATATATGTTTCATAAATGGAGAAAGATATCAGTATAATATGCAGTCAGGTTAGTTCATATTCTATTTTCTTTCCCAGGTAAGGGAAAACAAAATATTGAGCATGGTGGAGGAAAAGAAAAGAAAACACAGCCCTAAGCTTGGTTCCTGTCACTGGCAGTGGGAGTTATTTCAACTGTTTTTTACAAACATGAAAACCAAGCATCTGCTATTGAAAGGAGCACCCTCAGGCTTTGTCAGCCTCTCAGACTCTTGCTTACAACTCCCTCCTGTGGCAATCCCACAGGCAAATAATTTCTCTTCCATTCTCATGGTCTCAATATCTACCAGCAATATAGTAAGTGCAGTGATGTAAGCATTTCCATTCTATTTTGTTGCTGTTGTTCACTTAAAATATTCATTTTGACAATCTCCGCCCAAGCTGAATTGCCTGTTCAGGTAGCCCAAGTTAGCTCTAATAATACATTCATGTTTTTGTTAATGTTTTGCAATTTTTTTAGGGATGCATATATTGGATTATAGCTGAAATGTCTGTATTGCCAAAAATCAATTCTGATTTTATGGCTGAGTTTTGAGAATGCAGTTAAATTAAGATGTTTCTGGAGAAACAGATGCATTCCATGTATCCTAATGAAATCATGTCTTGAGCCTGCTTGTCTTAGATGTACCTTCTTGACAGTGGCAAAATCATCAAGAAAATGGTACCCTGTTGACCTTTTGGAAGCCAGTCAACAGGACTTAATCTGGTGACATTCACTTTCTTTATATTATGAATCAAAACTTTCACTTGCAAAAGTATGTGAATTCATGGAGATGGTATACTTCTCTATTAAAATAATAAGCATAATTTCATAAATAGGTAATCTCACTTTATATTGGCCAAAATGTTTTATTTTTTGATTTAGGGACTACTTTTTAAAAAATTAGCTATTATGAAATCACAGGGGTTTTTTTGATATTGATATAAATATCATGTTAATTTTAAGTGAGGAATAGCTATATGTAAACTGTTGCCCCTAATGTAGATTCGTACAAACATAAAAATCACATAAAACAAACATAAAAGTGAAAAAGAAGCTGGGTATATTCAAAATTTTGTAGTAACCTATAATTGGAAGAGAACTATATATATAACTATATATACTTTACCATATACCTGAAACTAACACAACATTGTAAGTCAACTATATTTCAATAAAATTTTTTTTAAAAATGCTGGCAAGAAATAGAAGAAAAACATGTAGGTAAACAAAGTTTGCTGAAACAATTATTGTTTATTTCACCTTAAAATAAAAAATATCTGCAGCCCTTGTTATTCCAGCACTTACATGCATTCTTAACTCCTTCTCATATTGACTAATACACCATTAATAAGCAACATGAACCTTAATGGAAATGATTGTCTCAGCTATACTTTATTATAGAAACATCTTGCAACATTAGGACTCCATTGCAGTGCATAGTATTATAATCATTGATATTTCTGTTGGAAAAAATACATTATTACAGAAGAAGTGGTTGTTGGCTATGTCCTTAGCTTTTATCTTTTCCTGTTGTGACAGGACAGTAAATATATAATCTTTGCAGTCTATGTTTTTTTTTTCAAGATCTTACTGCTTTTGAGACAAAGTTATTAAGTAAAATAAACCATTCTACTAATTGGTTTACTAGCCTTTGTTATACATTGGGAAGTATCCTTGGAGGAGGTATAGATTTCAAGTAATAGTAATATTTGGTTGACCTTGCAAAGAAACAAATTTGATCTTATTAAAACATATATATTGTATACAGGCCTAAAAATAAATTTTGTAAACAAAAACCTCTTCTATTAAACTTTACATTAAGCAGTGATATCTTTTTTAAGGACTAATCACATGTTTCATTAAGTTAGATATATAAAATCCTTCTATTGATTAATATTTAATAATTTCCCATGGATTGCTCCAAAATTTGCCCTGAATCTCTGAAAGTTCCTCACTGTGCATCCAGTAATTTAGTCATGCAGTCAATCCCTCCTTCTCTAGGAGGCTACTGAGAATTATGGAAGTTGCTTCTCAGAGAAACAATTTTTTAAAATTGCTTTTATTTAATAGGATCCCTTGAAATCCTCAGAGGGGAAAAAAATGCTTTATATGGTAACTATTTGAATCATATTTGTTTTATCTCAAAGTTTACAATTACTTCTAAGTTGTTGAAATTTAGAATGGTAGGATACCTGAAAATCTTAGATTTGAACTCAAAAGGCAATAGGAAAACACAGAAGCAACAGCAGTTTTAGTGAATAAAGAACCAAGACAATGACATTTTAAGCAATGAAAGAGTGAGTTGATAATTTTTACAAAGTCAATGATGTGTTTCATACATAAGTAAAATCAAGTTAAAGTTTTTGTAGCATGCTAATATGCAATTAAATATTCTAGCATATTAAATGTTTTACTTCTAAAGAAGAAAATAATTCAGCAATGAAAATATGTACACATGTATTCACATACTTCTATGTGTGTGTTTGTGTACTAAAAACATTGTTTCCAAGTACACACAAGTATGACCTTATTGTTTATTTTTGGTTGATGTCATTCTCATTATTTGGTGCCCATTTTGCCCTGATTGTTGTATACTTTAAATATCACCTTATGTGAAGCAAAATAAGCCAAAGGTAAATACTGCATGGTCTCACTTATACACAGAATCTAAAACAAATAGTCATACTCACAGTAACAGACAGTAGGAAAATGGTTGCCAAGTACTGTGGACTAGGAGAAATAGGAAGAGGTTGAAAAAATGCAAACTTTCAGTTTTAAGGTGAATACAGTCAGAGCATGTAATGTATAGCATAGTGACTTTGGTTGATAACATTGAATTGTATAACTGAAATTTGCTGAGAGTAGAACTCAAAAGTTCTCACACACACCAAAAGATAAATGTGTGAAGTGATGGATGTGTTATTTAACTCAATGGGAGGGAATCCTTTCACAATGTATAAGTATATCAAATCATCACATTGTTCATTTTAAATACCTTACAATTTTATTTATGAATTACACCTCCATGAAGCTGGGGAAAATAAATATCATGTCTGTTTAGAAATAGCTGCATTCTATGTTTTATCATTACTATGATCATGGATTTACTTTTTAAGACAGAGTAAGCTATACTAAAACTTTGAATTTAATGACAAAGTAGATACTGGAATGAATTTAAAACCCTTTTCAAAATATGGATGTTAGCTAAAAGACAGGAGAGAGATAAAACCTTTCTGGTTAGTTTTGCTTAAGGCCATGATCTAGTAACAGGAACCAAATTTACCCTCTTCCCTCAAACAACTAGAAAAAGATAAAAAATATATGAAACAAAAATTTTCACACATTGAAAACAGAGAGCAAAGGACAATGATCATGAAGAGGAGGAAAAACAAATAAGGTGAGCTCTAAAACTGCATCAGCTTACTACTTCAAAAAATTTTCCAGGTCACAACACAGAGAGAAAAAAGACCAAATGGAGCCTGCATTCTAGTCAAATTCAGGAAACAGAGATCAGAGATTAAGGAGGTGAAAGCATTGAGAATCTGTGGGGCAGAGTACAGGTGAGGAGGTAGCTGTACACCACCACCCCCCAAAAAAATCTGGACATCTTAAGAGGGTCCCTTCAATCCTTTGGCTGAGTTCTGAGCTGTACATGCATGAGAGGAAACTTATTTGAGGCCAGAAAATAACCATTAGAAAGCTGTAATCCAAACGATTCCCAGAGTTCAAACAAAGCAAAGAATAGTTCATGTTCCCATCAGTCAGAATGGAAAAGTCTCTTGAGAGGTAGGGCATTGGAAAGAATATTTAGAAGAGTCTGGCTAAACTACACTTACACCTTTAGGTTGCTTTGGAGCTGATCTAACAAAGTTTATAAGTCAGCATCTAATGGGTCAAACTGATTCCAAAAAACTTAACTGTGTGCCTAAACTACTACTTACAAAAAAATCCAACACTATTTTTTAAAACAATGAAACACAATTGAGTATCCTACAGTACATTAACAATATCCAACACCCTATAAAAAAATTGCCTGGCATTCAAAATATTAAGAAAATAAAACTAATAGGAGAAAAATCCATAAATATTCCCAGCAACTCAGAGGAAATGGAATTTGCAGACAATATTGGGAGATAATTTTCTTCTTGAAGCTTCCCTTACATTTCTGCTTGTCTTGTGAGTAAAGTGTGCTGATTGATTTTTTTTCCTGAATGTGTCCAAGAAAGTTTGTAAAGTGAACAACGTTGGAGACAGATGTTTTCTCCCTTCAGAGAAAAATGTAGGGCTTTTTATAGCCTTGAAAGACAAAGATGGTGCCTCCCTCCAGAGCAAAGTGCAGGCATCCTTAAGGTCCAGAATAATAAAGACAGTGTCTTTCTCTGAAGCAAAAGGCAGGTAGATGATCCTGTCATGCAAAACAGGGGTCATCCAACCCTCTTTGCCTTATAGACATTGGTGCTTGAAGAAGCAGGGTGAAAATGCTGATTATCTGGCTACTGATATTTTTGTGAGCACTAAACAGTCCATTGTTTATATCCCACAAGTATCATGTCTTCTTCAATCATTCAAAAGTCTGTTGTAGTGTTGCAGGCCAACTTGTTAGCTTCCAAGTGGGGTAAAGTCACATTCCCTTCATTGTTTTGACCAAAAGTACATTAAAATATCAATTATAACAATGCTTTATATGTCCAAGAAAGTAGATGAAAACAAAATCAATGTGAGGAAAAAATAGAAGATATGTATGTGTATATATATATATATATATATATATATATATATATATATATATAGCCAAACAAGTAGAGTTAAAAATCAGTATTTTACATAAAATATACTTTGGATGAGATTAACAGTAGATGAGACACTGGTGACAAAAACTTCAGTAAACAAAGACACAGCAAATAACTATCCACAATGAAGCACAGAGAGGAAATAAAAAGGAAAGCAAGGAGAAAAGAACTGGTGAAATATGAACAAAACATGAGTGACCCAAAGGGAAAAAAAAGTCAGGCTGCAGTCCCAGAAGGAATGTTAAGAAGGAGAAAAAAGAAAGAAACAATTTAACAAAATATAACAAAAATCATATCTTGCAGATCTCAGAAGATCATTGATGAATAAATTAGAAAAACAAAAACAATAAAAAACACACAAAAAAAACACAAGGCACACTATAATCAAATTGCTGAAAGCAAGTGACAAAGATAAAATCTTAAAGGGATTATAGAGAGAGGGAGGGATAAAATATTATATACCAAGGAATAAAGATAAGAATAATGTAATTAAAATGTTTCTCATCAGATATGTAGACATCTGATAAAATGTAGATAAAAGACAATGGAGTGACATACTTAAAGCACTGAAAAAAGAAAGTCAGATTAGAATTTTATACTCAATAAAATATCTTTCAAAAATAAAGACTGAGAGTTTATCACCAGGAGACCTGCACTACCAAAAAACAAGAAAAGTGTTGAAAACATGCTTTAGGCAGAAGAGAAATGATATAAGATAGAAATGTGAATCAACAAAAATAATGAAGAAGGTCTAGAAGGTTATACATTGTTAATAATAATATATATATTTCTCAGATCTTAATTTCTTTAAAATATAATAAATTGTTTAAGGTGAAATATAATACTAATATATTGTGATATTTAACATGTAAGTAAAAGTAGTATATATGATAACTATAACAAAATAAAGAGGAAATGAAAGTTTACAGTTATAAATTCTAAAAATATATATGAAGAAGTATAGTATTATTTGAAGGCTAAAAAAGACAATCTTAAAGCACCAGCTAAAATATAAAACAGCAGTGTACTTAAAATCCAATGAGAGAAGTAAACTAAAATGATAAAAAGTATAATAATAATACACTGGAAAAAAATAAGAAAGGAACAAAGACCACCTGAGGCAAATAAAACAAATGTTAAGGTGGTAGATTTAAACTGGCATTAAAGATGTTGGTAATTGAATTAGATGTAAATAATCTAAAGATTTCAATAAATACAAAAATCATCAAATTGTATTAAAAGCTATAAACAGCTACATGTAGCTACATGAAAATTATTTTAAATATAAAAATGAAGGTCAGATAATAGTAAAAGGATGGACAAATACCACTAACACATGCATAAGAAAAGCTAATGTCAGAGAAAATAGACATCAGAGCAAGAAATATTGCCAGGGATAAGGAGGTATTTTTCATAATAATAGAGGAATAAAAATAGCAGGAAGACAACAATCCTAAAGGTGTACTTGCTCCTAATAACAGAGCTTCAGAATAACTGAAATGGAAATAAATGAGAGAAAAAATGGAAAAAATATATGAATCCACAATTACTGTTGGAGATTTCAAAGCTCTGCTTTTAATAATGAATCAACAACTAGAGAGAAAAAAAAGCAAGGCTCTGAAAAACTGGAACAACACTAATTAATAAAAACTGGTCTTTTTAGATACTGAATGCTCCACTTAACAATACATTTTCTTTCTTCCATATATACATAGGATATTCACCAAGGTAGAATATATTCTGGGTAAAACACATCTCAATGAATGCAAGGTTATTGAAATCATATGAATTATTTTCTATGATCAAAAAGGAATTAAATTACAAATCAAAAATAGAAAAATATATGAAAAACATCCAAATATTTGGGAATTAAACCACATACTCTTAAATGAGCCATGGCTTAGCAAAGCGATCACAAGAAAAATATGTATATGATTACATACTTTTTTCCACCTAATCTGAATGAGTGAAAATTAATCACAACATAAAATGTATGTATGGGATGCAGCTAAACTAGTGCTCAGAAAGAAAAAGAAGAAATGTCCCAAATCAATCATCTAAGCTGCTTCTAGCTTTTCAATACTGGTTATTTGAATAGATATTTTTTGAAAGGGAATAAACTTCTAGCCAGTCTGATTAGTTTAAAAAAATGAGTAGACACACAGTAGCAATATCAGGGAAGTAAGAGGGGACAAATGGCAAATCCTATAAATTTTAAATGTTTAAAATGGAGTATTATAAATAACTTTATCCCAATAATTTGGTAAACTAGATCAAAAGAATAAATTTATTAAAAAATAAAAACTATTTGTAATTGAAAACATTGCCACTGAAGAAAGACTCCAGAACAAGACAGCTTCGGTGGTGAATTTTACCAAATTGGTATGAAAAGAAATTATAAGATTTCTACAAAAGCTCTTTCAAAGTATAGAATAGAATAGGAAATATTTTTACCTCATTTTATAGGCCCAGAATACCCTGAAATCAAAACCAAAGGAATTACAAAGAAAACTATAAATATAAATGTAAAAATGCTTAACAAAATCTTGACAACCAAATTTATAAATATGTATTTAAAGGACCATACATTATGATCAAGTGGGTTTTACCCAGGGAATGCAAAGTTTATGTAACATTTGAAAATCTATCAATGGAACACACTATAATAATAAAGTACAAAATAAAACACATGTGACCTTCTTAATATATCTAGGAAAAAAAACTTTGCAAAGTTAAACCCATATTTACTATAAGTACTCTTAGCAAACTAGGGATTTAAAAGTACTCACTCAATCTGGTAAAAGTTATTTCTGAAAAAAATCTTCACATAACAATAAAGCAAGGATATCAAGGCCGGGATATCCACTCTCACTACTTCTATTCAACATGTTATTGGAAGTCTCAGTCACTGCAGCAAGGCAACAAAAAGGAGTAAAAGGCACACTGTTAGAGAAAAGGGGAAATAAAATTGTCTTTATTCACCAGCAATATGACTTTCTATGTAGAAAATCATAATAAGTTTACAAAGTAGCTACTAAAATTAGTGAGTAAGATTATAGAACAGAAGGTTAATACTCAACTTCTGAATCCTATCATGAACAATTAAATAATTGGAATAAAAACTATTGCTTAAAGATCCATTAAAAATACTTAGGAAATTTTAACAAATATGTGCAAAAACAGTGCAAAACATTATAGTAAAGAAGAATTTTTTTTTTTTTTTTTGCTGTACGCGGCCACTGTTGTGACCTCTCCCATTGCGGAGAACAGGCTCTGGACGTGCAAGCTCAGTGGCCATGGCTCACCGGTCCAGCCGCTCTGCGGCATGTGGGATCTTCCCAGACCGGGGCATGAACCCATGTCCCCTGCATCGGCAGGCGGACTCTCAACCACTGCGCCATCAGGGAAGCCCTAAAGATAACATCTTGCTGGAGACAGGTATCATGCTTAGGAATTGGAATACTCAATGTGGCTAAGATGTCAATTCTTCCCTAATTATTATATAGATTCAATGAAATCACATTTGAAATTCAAAGAAAATGAAATAATGAAAAAAATATATTTCAAAGGAAGAACAAAGTCAGATATCTAAAATACCTAATATCAATACTTTATAGAGCTTCCGGGAAGATGGTGGAATAGTAAGAGGTGGAGATCACCTTCCTCCCCACAGATACACCAGAAATACATCTAAACGTGGAACAACTCCTACAGAACCCCTACTGAACGCTGGCAGAAGCCTCAGACCTCCCAAAAGGCAAGAAACCCCCCCACGTACCTGGGTAGGGCAAAAGAAAAAAGAGTAAACAGAGACAAAAGGATAGAGATGGGACCGGCACCAGTGGGAGGGAGCTGGGAAGGAGGAAAGGTTTCCACACACTAGGAAGCCCCTTCACGGGCAGAGACTTCAGGTGGTAGAAGGGGAAAGCTTCGGAGCTGCGGAGGAGAGCACAGCAACAGGGGTGCAGAAGGCAAAGCGGGGAGAGATTCCTGCACAGTGGGTTGGTGCCGACCAGCACTCACCAGCCCGAGAGGCTTGTCTGCTCACTCGCTGGGGCGGGCAGGCCTGGGATTTGAGGCTCGAGCTTCGGTCAGACCACCGGGAGAGGACAGGGGTTGGCAACGTGAACACAGCCTGCAGTGGGTGAGTGCGCCACAGCTGGCTGTGAGGGAGTACGGGGAAAACTCTGGACATGCCGAAGAGGCAAGAGACTTTTTCTTCCCTCTTTGTTTCCTGGTGCGCAAGTAGAGGGGATTAAGAGTGCTGCTTAAAGGAGCTCCAGAGACGGGTGTGAGCCGTGGCTAAAATTGCGGACCTCAGGGATGGGCATGAGACGCTAAGGCTGCTGCTGCCAGCACCAAGAAACCTGTGAGTGAGAACAGGTCACTATCCACACCCCTCTTCTGGGAAGGCTGTGCAGCCAGCCACTGCCAGGGTCCCGGGATCCAGGGACAACTGCCCCGGGAGAACACATGGCGTGCCTCAGGCTGGTGCAACGTCACGCTGGCCTCTGCTGCCACAGGCTCGCCCCAAACACAGTGCCCCTCCCTCACCCCAGCCTGAGTGAGCCAGAGCCCCCGAATCAGCGGCTCCTTTAACCCCGTCCTGTCTGAGCAAAAAACAGAGGCCCTCCAGCAACCTACATGCAGAGGTGGGGCCAAATCCAAAGCTGAGACCCTGGGAGCTGTGAGAACAAAGAAGAGAAAGGGAAATCTCCCCCAGCAGCCTCAGAAACAGTGGATTAAAGCTCTGCAATCAACTTGATGAACTCTGCATCTGTGGAATACACGAATAGACAACGAATCATCCCAAATTGAGGGAATGGACTTTGAGAGCAAGATTTATGATTTTTCTCCTTTTCCTCTTTTTGTGAGTGTGTATGTGTATGCTTCTGTGTGAGATTTTGTTTGTATAGCTTTGCTCCTATGATTTGTCCTAGGTTCTATCTGTCCATCGTTTTTGTTTTGTTTTGTTTTTTTATTATTTTTTTTCTATTTTTCTTAATAATTATTTTTTTATTTTAATAACTTTATTATATTTTATCTTACTTTATTTTATTCTACTTTCTTCCTTTTTCTCCTTCCTCCCTCCCTCCCTTCTTTCTTTCTTTCTTTCTACTTCTACTAATTCTTTCTTTCTACATTTTCTCCCTTTTATTCTGAGCCGTGTGGATGAAAGTCTCTTGGTGCTACAGCCAGGAGTCAGTGCTGTGCCTCAGAGGTGGGAGAGCCAACATCAGCACACTTGTCCACAAGCGACCTCCCAGCTCCACATAATATGAAATGGCAAAAATCTCCTAGAGATCTCCATCTCAACACCAGCACCCACCTTCACTCAACGACCAGTAAGCTACAGTGCTGGACATCCTATGCCAAACAACTAGCAAAAAAGGAACACAACCCCACCCATTAACAGAGAGGCTGCCTAAAATTACAATAAGTCCACAGACACACCAAAACACACCACCAGATGTGGACCTGCCCACCAGAAAAACAAGATACAGCCTCATCCACCAGAACACAGGCACTAGTCCCCTCCACCAGGAAGCCTACACAACCCACTGAACCAACCTTAGCCACTGGGGACAGACACCAAAAACAACGGGAACTATGAACCTTCAGCCTGCAAAAAGGAGACCCCAAACACAGTAAGATAAGCCAAATGAGAAGACAAAAAATCACACAGCAGATGAAGGACCAAGATAAAAACCCAGCAGACCTAACAAATGAAGAGGAAATAAGCAGTCTACCTGAAAAAAAATTCATAATAATGACAGTAAAGATCCAAAATCTTGGAAATAGAATGGAAAAAATGCAAGAAACATTTAACAAGGACTTAGAAGAACTAAAGATGAAACAAACAACATTGAACACCACAATAAATGAAATTAAAATTACTATAGATGGGATCAATAGCAGAATAACTGAGGCAGAAGAACGCATAAGTGACCTGGAAGATAAAATAGTGGAAATATCTACTGAAGAGCAGAATAAAGAAAACAGAATGAAAAGAACTGACAACAGTCTCAGAGACTTCTGGGACAACATTAAATGCACCAACATTCGAATTATAGGGCGTCCAGAAGAAGAAGAGAAAAATAAAGGGACTGAGAAAATATTTGAAAAGATTATAGTTGAAAATTTAGCTAATATGGGAAAGGAAATAGTTAATCCAGTCCAGGAAGCACAGAGAGTCCCATACAGGATAAATCCGAGGAGAAACACGCCAAGACACATTTTAATCAAACAGTCAAAAATTAAATACAAAGAAAACATATTAAAATCAGCAAGGGAAAAACAACAAATAACACATAAGGGAATCCCCATAAGGTAAACAGCTGATCTTTCAGCAGGAACTCTGCAAGCCAGAAGGGACTGGCAGGACATATTTAAAGTGATGAAGGAGAAAAACCTACAACCAAGATTACTCTACCTAGCAAGGATCTCATTCAGATTTGATGGAGAAATTAAAATCTTTACAGACAAGCAAAAGCTGAGAGAGTTCAGGACCACCAAACCACCTTTACAACAACTGCTAAAGGAACTTCTCTAGGCAAGAAACACAAGAGAAGGAAAAGACCTACAATAACGAACCCAAAACAATTAAGAAAATGGGAATAGGAACATATATATTGATAATTACCTTAAATGTAAATGGACTAAATGCTCCCACAAAAAGACACAGATTAGCTGAATGGATACAAAAACAAGACCCATATATTTGCTGTCTACAAGAGACCCACTTCAGACCTAGAGACACATACAGACTGAAAGTAAGGGGATGGACAAAGATATTTCATGCAAATGGAAACCAAAAGAAAGCTGGAGTAGCAATTCTCATATCAGACAAAATAGACTTTAAAATAAAGATTATTAGAAGAGGTAAAGAAGGACACTACATAATGATCAAGGGATCGATCCAAGAAGAACATATAACAATTGTAAATATCTATGCACCCAACATAGGAGCACCTCAACACATAAGGCAAATACTAACAGCCATAAAAGGGGAAACTGACAGTAACACATTCATGGTTGGGACTTTAACACCCCACTTTCACCAATGGACAGATCATCCAAAATGAAAATGAATAAGCAAACACAAGCTTTAAATGATACGTTAAACAAGTTGGACTTAATTGATATTTATAAGACATTCCATCCAGAAACAACAGAATACACATTTTTCTCAAGTGTTCATGCAACATCCTCCAGGATAGATCATATTTTCGGTCACAAATGAAGCCTTGGTAAATTTAAGAAAATTGAAATTGTATCAAGTATCTTTTCCAACCACAATGCTCTGAGACTAGATATCAATTACAGGAAAAGCTCTGTAAAAAATACAAACACATGGAGGCTAAACAGTACACTATGTAATAATGAAGTGAACACTGAAGAAAGCAAAGAGGAAATAAAAAAATACCTAGAAACAAATGAAAATGGAGATAGAACAACCCAAAATCTATGGGTTGCAGCAAAAGCTGTTCTAAGAGGGAAGTTTATAGCAATACAATCCTACCTTAAGAAACAGGAAACATCTCGAATAAACAACCTAATGTTGCACATAAAGCAATTAGAGAAAGAAGAACAAAAAAACCCTAAAGTTAGCAGAAGGAAAGAAATCATAAAAATCAGATCAGAAATAAATGATAAAGCAATAAAGGAAATAATAGCAAAGATCAATAAAACTAAAAGCTGGTTCTTTGAGAAGATAAACAAGATTGATAAACCATTAGCCAGACTCATCAAGAAAAAAAGGGAGAAGACTCAAATCAATAGAATTAGAAATGAAAAAGGAGAAGTAACAACTGACACTGCAGAAATACAAAAGATCATGAGAGATTACTACAAGCAACTCTATGCCAATAAAATGGACAACCTGGAAGAAATGGACAAATTCTTAGAAATGTACACCCTGCCAAGACTGAATCAGGAAGAAATAGAAAATATGAATAGACTAATCACAAGCAATGAAATAGAAATTGTGATTAAAAATCTTCCAACAAACAAAAGCCCAGGACCAGATGGCTTCACAGGCAAATTCTATCAAACATTTAGAGAAGAGATAACACCAATCCTTCTCAAACTCTTCCAAAATATAGCAGAGGGAGGAACACACCCAAACTCATTCTACAAGGCCACCATCACCTTGATACCAAAACCAGACAAGGATGTCACAAAGAAAGAAAACTACAGGTCAATGTCATTGATGAACACAGATGCAAAAATCCTCAACAAAATACTAGTAAACAGAATCCAACAGCACATTAAAAGGATCATACACCATGACCAAGTGGGGTTTATTCCAGGAATGCAAGGATTCTTTAATATACGCAAATCAATCAATGTGATAAACCATATTAACAAATTGAAGGAGAAAAACCATATGATCATCTCAATAGATACAGAGAAAGCTTTCAACAAAATTCAACACCCATTTATGATAAAAAACCCTGCAGAAAGTAGGCATAGAGGGAACTTTCCTCAACATAATAAAGGCCATATATGACAAACCCACAGCCAACATCATCCTCAATGGTGAAAAACTGAAAGCATTTCCACCAAGATCAGGAACAAAACAAGGTTGCCCACTCTCACCACTCTTATTCAACATAGTTTTGGAAGTTTTAGCCACAGCAATCAGAGAAAAAAAGGAAATAAAAGGAATCCAAATCAGAAAAGAAGAAGTAAAGCTGTCACTGTTTGCAGATGACATGATATTATACATAGAGTATCCTAAAGATGCTACCAGAAAACTACTAGAGCTAATCAATGAATTTGGTAAAGTAGCAGGATACAAAATTAATGCACAGAAATCTCTGGCATTCCTATACACTAATGATGAAAAATATGAAAGTGAAATCAAGAAAATACTCCCATTTACCATTGCAACAAAAAGAATAAAATATCTAGGAATAAACCTACCTAAGGAGACAAAAGACCTATATGCAGAAAATTATAAGACACTGATGAAAGAAACTAAAGATGATACAAATAGATGGAGAGATATACCATGTTCTTGGATTAGAAGAATCAACACTGTGAAAATGACTACTACCCAGAGTAATTTACAGATTCAATGCAATCCCTATCAAACTACCACTGGCATTTTTCACAGAACTAGAACAAAAAACTTCACAATTTGTATGGAAACACAAAAGACCCCGAATAGCCAAAGCAATCTTGAGAACAAAAAATGGAGCTGGAGGAATCAGGCTCCCTGACTTCAGACTATACTACAAAGTTACAGTAATCAAGACATTATGGTACTGGCACAAAAACAGAAAGATAGATCAATGGAACAGGATAGAAAGCCCAGAGATAAACCCACGCACATATGGTCACCTTATCTTTGATAAAGGAGGCAGGAATGTACAGTGGAGAAAGGAAAGCCTCTTCAATAAGTGGTGCTGGGAAAACTGGACAGATATATGTAAAAGTATGAGATTAGATCACTCCCTAACACCATAAACAAAAATAAGCTCAAAATAGATTAAAGACCTAAACGTAAGGCCAGAAACTATCAAACTCTTAGAGGAAAACATAGGCAGAACACTCTATGACATAAATCACAGCAAGATCCTTTGTGACCCACCTCCTAGAGAAATGGAAATAAAACAAAAATAAACAAATGGGACCTAATGAAACTTCAAAGCTTTTGCACAGCAAAGGAAACCATAAACAAGACCAAAAGACAACCCTCAGAATGGGAGAAAATATTTGCAAATGAAGCAACTGACAAAGGATTAATCTCCAAAATTTATAAGCAGCTCATGCAGCTCTATAACAAAAACACAAACAACCCAATCCAAAAATGAGCAGAAGACCTAAATAGACATTTCTTCAAAGAAGATATACAGACTGCCAACAAACACATGAAAGAATGCTCAACATCACTAATCATTAGAGAAATGCAAATCAGAACTACAATGAGATATCATCTCACACCAGTCAGAGTGGCCATCATCTAAAAATCTAGAAACAATAAATGCTGAAGTGGGTGTGGAGAAAGGGAACCCTCTTGCACTGTTGGTGGGAATGTAAATTGATAGAGCCACTCTGGAGAACAGTATGGAGGTTCCTTAAAAAACTACAAATAGAACTACCATATGACCCAGCAATCCCACTACTGAGCATATACCCTGAGAAAACCATAATTCCAAAAGAGTCATGTACCAAAATGTTCATTGCAGCTCTATTTACAATAGCCCAGAGATGGAAACAACCTAAGTGTCCATCATCGGATGAGTGGATAAAGAAGATGTGGCACATACATACAATGGAATATTACTCAGCCATAAAAAGAAACGAAATTGAGCTATTTTTAATGAGGTGGATGGACCTAGAGTCTGTCATACAGAGTGAAGTACGTCAGAAAGAGAAAGACAAATACCGTATGCTAACACATATATATGGAATTTAAGAAAAAATAAATGTCATGAAGAACCTAGGGGTAAGACAAGAATAAAGACACAGACCTACTAGAGAATGGACTTGAGGATATGGGGAGGGGGACGGGTAAGGTGTGACAGAGGTAAGCGTGAGAGAGGCATGGACATATATACACTACCAAACGTAATGTAGATAGCTAGTGGAAAGCAGCCACATAGCACAGGGAGATCAGCTTGGTGCTTTGTTACCGCCTGGAGGGGTGGAATAGGGAGGTTGGGAGGGAGGGAGACGCAAGAGGGAAGAGATATGGGAACATATGTATATGTATAACTGATTCACTTTGTTATAAAGCAGAAACTAACACACCATTGTAAAGCAATTATACTCCAATAAAGATGTAAAAAAAATAATAAAATAAAAATACTTTTTAAAGCTACTGGAATCAAGATAGTATGATTTTGGGCTTCCCTGGTGGCGCAGTGGTTGAGAGTCCGTCTGCCAATGCAGGGGTCACGGGTTCGTGCCCTGGTCTGAGAGGATCCCACATGCCACGGAGCAGCTGGACCCGTGAGCCATGGCCGCTGAGCCTGCGTGTCCGGAGCCTGTGCTCCGCAGCGGGAGAGGCCACAACAGTGAGAGGCCCCCATACCGCAAAAAAAAAAAAAAAAAAAGATAGTATGATTTTGGCATAAGGTCAGCCATTTAGTAAATGGAATAGGATAGACCCACATCAAGTGAATGCAGGGTATTTCAATGGGAAAATAATAGTCTTTTTAAAAACTTTTCAAGTTTTTAAAAATCACGTTCATTTGGAAAAAAAAAAAAGAAAACACAAAGGATATCAATTTTTAACTCGCACAGTAATCAAAAATATATTTGAAATATCACAGACCAGAGCAGACTGGGGAGACAATACAAATAAATGTCATATGATAACCTGGTGCTATGGGCTGAACTGTATCCCCCACAAATTCGTGAGCTGAAACCCTAATCTCCAATGTCACTATTTTTGCGGACAGCCCCTTGAGGAGATAATTAAGGTTGAATGAGTTCATAAGGATGAACCCTAATCCAGTAAAAATTGTTGGCCTTACAACAAGAGGAAGAGAGAGAGATATACTTCTCTCTCCATGCAGGCACAAAGAAGAGACCAAGGGAGCACAGGACAAGAGGGCAGCCACCCCGAAGCCAAGAGAAGAGCACTCATGATGAAATCTAATTTGCCAACCCTTTGATCTTGGACTTCCTGCCTTGGGGACTGTGGGAAACAAATTTCTGTTGTTAAACCACCCATCCTACAGTATTTTCTTATGGCTGCTCCAGAGACTAATACATCTGTACTGGATCCTGGAACAGAAAGGTAATTTTAAGGGAAGAACTGGTGAAATTTAACCTGATAGAAATGTTCAGTATTATGATTTCTCTGGTGGTTATAACATGGTATGCATTTATCAAAACTCATCAAATTGTGCCCTTAAACTTGAGGAAACTGTTATACCTCAATAAAACTGATTAAAACTTCAAATACTTTTATTGTTTAAAGGACTTTGAGACTCTGAGATTTTAGACTTTGATAGCAAAAATCAATTAAATGTTGGAGTAATACTGATTAAGTGATTATATTATAATTAGTCTAAAATATTTTCTAATTTTAAAACATAATGAACTAATTAATAATAAATAAGACTAATAAAACCATTATTTTTCCCAACAGCTAAGCTAGCCTTATGAAGACATATTTCTCTACTTGTGTTTTATGATCAAAAAGGAAATATGTTTTTAGTGGACAAGGCAAAGAATACTATGGATTAGTTTGAAGATAGAGAATCCATGTATTCAGCTGTCTTTATCACAGCTCCTATGATTATCTTTCCTTTTTTACCACAAAAGAGAAATAAGGAAAGGATTATGAATCAAGGCTGAGAGCACATGTTCATGGCTGAGGATATGAATCTCTTGTGCCCATGTTCATTGCCTCTCCCAATTCAGCAACTCCAGAGATAAATACATGCATATATGTATACTTAGGTGGCCACAAGTTAAAGGATACTGTTGACATTGTTTGAGATATCAATTCTAAATAATGGGACACACAATAAATTCATAAATGATCTTCAAAACAAGCAGTGAAGAGATATGTTACTGCATTTTCACTGAACAAAGTATCGCAGAGGGTCTTGCAAAACTCGAATTATGCCATATGACCAAAATATGTTAAACAAAAAGCAAGTTTCATTTTGTTTGTGTTTGGATTTTGTTATTTATCAAGACACAAATAATTAAATAAGTTGTGACTATGCATATTAGGGAAAAAGTAAATTCAGATTAAACAGAAACTCAAAAAACATAATGTATAAGGAAGTTACAAATGAATGCATGATTCCATGTTTATTTGATGTAGTTTAAAACAAGGGAAGACTAAATAATAAACTGTCTACATGTGGTATATACATAAGGGATAAAAATTTAGAAAAACAGAGCTTCCCTGGTGGCACAGTGATTAAGAATCTGCCTGCCAATGCAGGGGACACGGGTGGAGCCCTGGTCCAGGTAGATCGCACATGCCCTGGAGCAACTAAGCCCGTGCGCCACAACTACTGAAACCCACGCACCTAGAGCCCATGCTCCGCAACAAGAGAAGCCACCACAATGAGAAGCCCATGCACCGCAACGAAGAGTAGCCCCCACTCGCTGCAACTAAAAAGAAAGCCTGCGCGCAGCAGCAAAGACCCAATGCAGTCAAAAATAAATAAATTTATTTTTTAAAAGATTTAGAAAAAAAAATAATGAGCCTAAAATTTAAGTAGGGATCAACTCTGGTGAGCAAGTGAAACAAATATGGGTAAGAGTCTCCCTGAAATATTCCAAGTTCTAGTCTTAGTTTTTTTGTTTTTCTTTTTCACATATTTTGTCTATTTTCTACTTGTTTGTGGTGGGATGGTTCCACCAAAGGCTAGGAATGGAAGTCTGCCTACTTATTTCTAATCTTCAAATTTACATAGTTTTTTAAATTAATGATATTTTTCAAAATCTATAAATAGAATTTCAAATTCTATAAATAGAAAACACCATTTTCAATGTGTCTCTATTATTTATCTTTATTATTTTTAAAATTATATCTATGTTAGCTATAGAAAATTAAGATCTGACTCAGTGGAGTTTTCTTTCATTTTTCCCCTCTCTCTGTGCAGTAATGCACTGCATTTTATGGAAGAACAATTGCAACCTATTGCAGGAGGAGATTCCTCTCTATCTTATTTCCAGTGAGCTATAGCATGTATATATTCGTTGCAGTCATCTGCAACTGTTTTCTTCTCCTTTTTCTCATTAGTATTTTTGCTATATTTCTGATAGAGACATTTGGAAGCTCCTTTCTTTTCTTGCTGTCATCTTTTCTCCTATTTCAAAGGGTACAAGATAGTTACAATAAGATAAGGAATGTTACAATGATACAAAATAAATGCAGAGAAAGATCAAAACCAAATCAGTTATTAAAAGCCTATTTCTAGGTCAAGAAATGATATATTAAACCTTGCTTTGTCTCAAGTAAAACTACTAATATTGTGAAACACAAGTCCTATGTATGACAACCAGGTTGGAATCCATTCTAACTAGAATTCTGGTGAAAACCCAAACAACTGAATTGAAGCTTCCCAGTACTTTCCAGAAAAGCATCAGAGGTCATTTTCTGTTTCTTATTTAAGGTTGGAGGTGAGCCCTGAAAATGAAATAGGAAGTTGCTGTAGTCTATTTTCCCTCAACACTTTTCCCCAGGGCCAGCACTAGATCTGAATGTAAGGATTGAGAGAAAAAATTTAGTTAAAATAAAGTTGGACTTATTTGGTTTTGACTGTTTTGAACAATGTGTTTTTAATTTTTAATCTGATTTGTTCTACTAAATAGTTCTGAATGTCAATCAAACTCAGAAAAAGAAATTCACCACACTGCCTTTGATTCAGAAATGGTTCATTGTCACCCCTCAATATTTAAATCACAAGAATAAACATTCCAAATTATTTTCATGTTTCTATATTTTATGATTTTTTCTATCTCCTTAGAAATTCTTATTTCATTTTTATGGATCCACTGGTAATTCTCCATAGCATGTCTCACTTTGGTAGGATCAATTAATGGATTGAGGATGGTATTTCAGTAGACTACAGAACTCTCTTCTGTGTGCAGAACAAAGAAATCAGAACACCTTTAAAAGAAGAGATTTTTCTCAGTGCCTTAGGACCCACAAATAACCTTGAGGACCAGAAAGTTCAGTTTGTCCTTCAGTTTTTCAGCTTTTTAATTGTTGAAAAATACAAAATGAAAATAAAAGTGGGTCAACATTGCCACCCAGTGTTCAATTTGAGGTACTGTATAGATTACACACCAGATATCAGGGATTTTTCTTTGTGTTTATCCTCTTGAGTTCAAGGTTAAGTCTTTAATTTAATCATTTATAACCTGAAAGGTCCTGTTCCCTATTTCTGAAATCCTACTCTAAGGCAAACAGTTGATTTGTCTATTTCAATCAAATATTCTTTTCAACATTTCAATAGCACTGTGTCTCAGATTATCAGGAACTTAATGTTCTATTCAGAATTTCCAGTTTTATATAGAGTAATGAAAGAATGTATGTATGCATATGCATCAGTGTACACTTCTCGTAAAATAATATGCTCTGTTGTTTCATCTAGAAACAAATAATTACAAAGTTTTTTTTTTTTTTTTTTTGCGGTACGCGGGCCTGTCACTGTTGTGGCCTCTCCCGTTGCGGAGCACAGGCTCCAGACGCGCAGGGTCAGCGGCCATGGCTCACGGGCCCAGCCGCTTTGTGGCATGTGGGATCTTCCCGGACCGGGGCACGAACCCTTGTCCTCTGTGTTGGCAGGCAGACTCTCAACCACTGCGCCACCAGGGAAGCCTTACAAAGTTTATTTTTAAGGACCATTATTCTAAGTTTCCATTGCTTAGTATGCATCTGTCCTGAAGAAAAAACACACATACTTACACACACACACACACACACACACACACACACACACACTCCTTCTCTCTCAATGGAAGTTTCAAACAAACTTAATTCATTTCATATTCTGAAATATTAACCCCAGTTGCTGATCTCATAATAAATTCAGGCATGTAAAGAAATTATACCATAATTGCATTACTTATGAAAATTATTTAGTTTCTTTTGCCTGAAATAATATTCTAATTTTAAAGCTATGTTGCAAGTATCTATAAAAGATACAAGTGAAGCAGAGTTGGCAAAGAAACCATTGAATTTTGAAATATTTAGAAAGGAACATGGAGAAAGATATGAGAGAAAGCACATTCTTAGGAGAAAAAGACTGGTGTAAGGGGGAAGGGCCAAACTATTTCTGAAATTTAAAAATTGCCTAATTCCAAATAGAGATGCCCTTATTCATTTTTATCTTTTTAAAGCTTAATTAAATCTCAGTATAATTCAGCACCATACTCTTTTGTGCTCTACTTTTTAAGGAGTAGTTGAAAAAGGAAAAAAAAAAAAAAAAAAAAACCTCCAACCTCATTTTATTTCTAGGTAGACACATTCATTTTATGAAGGTTTTTTTTTAAATAAATGCTCTTTTTGTAATACAAGACACCATAATAAGTTAAGAGAGAAAAACCTAAAGACTTAAACAGAGAGAGTACCTATTTATTGAACAAGATGAAAAAAGGAACAGTTAGAGTTAAAGAGAACTCTGTGAGATTTATGAGGAAAACAAAGTTGAGTAGAAGGTAAACCAGGAAAAGAAAGTGTTAATAATGCTATTAAAAGAAGATCATTGACATCCATAATTTAGTCACTTAGAATGTATCAGTCAGAAAGAAGAGAACTCTTTTTCATTGTCCCTAAAGAAGAGGAAAAAAATTGGGATTATTCTGAACAGAGAACAGCCACTGTTAATCTTTAGCCAAACAAGTTTGGAAAATAAAAATACTCTTGTGCAGTACTCCTCTCAATAGTAGAGAGTTAACGTTTTAACAATGGCTGCTCTATCTTGCTTTTTTTGGCTCTTTCAGTCCAAATAAATGATACATTTTTGAGTTCTTAATAGAAAAGAAATAAGTCATGGTATTTTAATTTTATCTTATATATTATATTATCTATTGTTATAAATTAATATGCTTTAAAGTTATTGTCTTATCAAACTATAATTACCTCATATATGTGAAAGGTCAATTTTATATCATAACTTAAATAGAACTTTAGTCTTTTCATCAGTTAATTTCACTTCAGCTTGATATCTTCTCTAAAGAATGGAAGAAAAACTATTCATTTACATGATTTGAAAACATTTATGCAGAGGCGGCTAAAACTATCAATTCAAATAAAGTTTTCAAAATCATAAATTTCACTTAGATACACATATTTTCTGCTATTTTAGGAAGAATTACCAACAATAACTGTTGAGGATATATTCTTACATAAGCACCCTTGAAATTAAAAAAAAAAAATTGATTTGATTAATACCTCTTTAGAATCTTCCAAAATGAAAGTAGATATTGATTGCCTATGCTTTATCATTAAAATAAAAACCAATTCATAGTAATATAAATAAGCCTATATAACTGTTGGGATTTCCAAAAGTAAGACTCTCATACATTTATCAACTAAAACTTTGTATTCGCAAAGCAAATAAATAGATAGGCATGCATAGATAAACATAAGGATTTTTATTTTATAATTATTTTTGTAGTTAAAAAAAATTCAGGCTTGTGAGGAGACAATATTTTTCATGAACTCAAATGGCAAAGAACCAACAATTATAGAATTTCCTATTGAATTTCATCTCCAGAGCTATGCTCCCCATCTTTAACTTCTTACCTTTATTTCTCACTTTCTCATACGAGATATTGGGCTAGCAATTTTTATGCTCCAAGGCTTCACCCTTGTGGGGAGGGGTTACTCACCCAAGAAGCCAACCTAAAAAGGAGTAACCTAGAATAAAATTCCCCAAATGATTCCCACAGCCAAAAGAGTTCCAATTCCCACAAAGAAGGAAACCCTTCAGTTTATATGTGTCTTTTGGTTATTTACCCACCTTAATTCATCAGAGGTTGAAAATTAATTATAAATGACTGCTAGGGTTGCTCCGAGATTGAAGGTGAGGAGTGGGAAGATATTATGGTGCTGATATAGTAATTTTTTATAGTGTAGAAATTTACTTCTCCATCTTTTTATGGTGGATTCCAAACTTTTTTTATTGAAGAATGTAAATTCATTTCACTCTCTACACTTGTTGTTGAAAGAGTGAAAAGCCCTCAAAGATTGTTCATTCTCTTTCCCCCCCCTTTTTCCTTCTTGCACATTAAAACAGGAGGTGGGAGGGCTTGACATATTTATGGTTGTATCTCAGAGAACACCTGATAAGAAACTCAAAAGAGGGGCTTCCCTGGTGGCGCAGTGTTGAGAGTCTGCCTGCCGATGCAGGGGACACGGGTTTGTGCCCCAGTCCAGGAAGATCTCACTTACGGTGGAACGGCTGGGCCCGTGAGCCATGGCCGCTGACCCTGCGCGTCCGGAGCCTGTGCTCCGCAACGGGAGAGGCCACAACAGTGAGAGGCCCCCAAGAAACTCAGAAAAGAAAGTTAAAATGTACAAGAAGGTAATTTTTAAAATTTGGTCCATTGCTATTGTATTTTATAAAGTGTGAACCAATGAAATCAAAGTGAGAAGGATAAGCTTCATCTTCCTAAAACTTAACCTTTTGAACTTAAGACTTACAAAACAAGGTTTAAATTATTTATTTTCCATTAGGATTGCTCAGCATTAAAAAATATCCAACATATGTCATCTAATATATCTAAACAACATCTTACTATTAAACCTATCACACAAACACAGATTTCCTTGTGGTGGGAAGAGAAGGACATAGTGCTTTAACCTTTAGATAGGTTTTTGCACTGGTTCATTTGTCTCCTTCCAGTTGTGGGTGCTCACTCCCCATGTGGTTTTGTAGAACATCATGGTTACTGAATGTAATACAAAGTTTTCAGAGACTTTGACAAGATATTCAACCTTGTAATGTTAGCTGGGGAGAGGAATTGCATACTCCTCTGCAGTAGAAACAGGAAAGCTTAACTTTATATTTTGTGAACACTGATGTGATTAGTGCACAAGCTATCCCAACCCATCTTTGAAAATTTTCATATATTTATGTTAGGCAAACCTAACATGTTGGTCTTTGATGTGACAAGTGTGTACCTGACTCTGGATACATAGTTTACATGCATGCACATTGGGCAGCACATTTCTTTAAGATGTTGAGTTCTTCCCTGGACTTAAAGCAGCTCTTCTGTATGGGTAGTGATAAGGTGTTGTGGCCAGATACATACAAACACGCTACAGAGTGGATTTAGGTTTAGCTTCACTGATCTGTGCTGAAAAGGTGAGAAGACTACAAAATAATTTGTTATATATATTTGAGTACTTGCTTAGCTCAGAATAGCATTCAATAAAGAATTTTCTGTAGAATACTAGATCTTTGGGATGCTTAGAGAGGTTATTTGAAACATAGTTCTCTGGTCAAGTGCACTTGGGAAAAACTAGGGTAAACAAAACTAAACAGTTTTCTTTACTGCACAATTGCTCAGAACCTTGAATTTGTGGGTTGTGACTCTCCATGTGTGGGACACAGAGGCTCCACTTCCTAAACTTCCTTAGTTCTGATACCATGGAAGTCTAATAAAGCTAGTGAAACATAAACTGAATCAACGAGAGAGAAAACACTGGAAAGGTTTTCCCTATGTTTTTTATTAACACAGTGTTGTGGCATACTTACTGTAGTTTTCCTTTGTTTTGTGTTGGAGATCTATGAACTGACTGACAGGATAATTAAATAAAAAAAAAATAAAACAAAACTAAAAAAATATTTAAATAAGTATAAAGAAACATATGACCAGTGTTTCTAATATGCACTCTGATTCACCTTATTATTCATTGTTTTTCTTAAATAATGATTTGATAATATAAATACATGTAAAAATATATGTATGAATATATGAGTAGGCTATTCAAGGACTGCATAGTGCAACTTCAAGTACATGTAGGGCTAGATGATGTACATTTTGTATTGTAAACTCTTTGCATCTGGCATAATGGAATAATTTTTAGTCATTTCTAAAACATTTGATTTTCTTTATTTTCCCATTGAATTATAAACACTGTATTCTAAGGATTTTAATTAAATGAATGCACAGTAAAATCCTAATCCACAGTAATTCAACGCAAATCACAATTACTTTAACAATTGTTTCTATTACTGAAAATAATAGAAACAGTCTACTCTTCACAAGCAGTCTTGTTCTAGCTTTTTAAGGCAAACACTGGGCTCCCTAGTGCCACAAGATAAAGGAAACACATTTCTGTTACTTCCAAGTGATAAGAACTTTGCGATCTCATACATAATAAACTCACTCAGTTCCAGTAGAAATAAGATAAAAAGTAAAAAGCATTTATTTTAGAATTCACATCGTCAAATTCTAAAAAAAATTTGTAACACCACAGAGCACAGTAGATAATTCAATGCTTATTAACCATTAGGAAAAAGATATTCACCAATGAGAGAGTTTCATTTAGTATTAAAGTTAATCTTGAAAAAGCACAGATGATTAAGATCAGCACCACACATACACAAACACACGTGAAATTCTAAATTCTGTAAGTCTAAAAGCTGAAGATGCTTCACACCTGGACAGTTTCAAGTACCTTGGGCTATGTAGTAATGGAAAAGAAGAAAAAAATAAAGAAGATTAAATAGAAAGATATGATAGTAGAATAAATGCATGGATCCCTGGGAGACATACTTTAAACAGGTACATGTGATTTTCAGAAGTTAAGTGCAACTCCAAATCCATATTGGTTAATATTTTTACTATTTTCTTTTCTGAACATTGCTATTTCTACAACTTAAACAAAAGGTTTATACTACATCAAATAACTAGATAAAATATTTTCAGATTATTTAAGAAATGCAGTGACTAAGTCTGTCAGAACTATAAATATCTTACAACTTTCTCTCATGCTCTTGTATACTTAAAAATGTAGAATACATGAAATAATTTGTGTATTACTACAAACATAAATACTTAATAGTCTTCTAGGGGTATTTTCAGAATTTTATTTAAAAGTAAAACTAATACCAAAATATAGAAGAATATCATAAAGGATTTTTCTCACAGCTTTATCTTAGTCTAAAGAGCTCAATATTGAGCTTCTTAAATGATTAAAGTGAATTGCAGTTAGAAAGCATTTATATTAAAATACACAATTAATTGAATTGCCAAAGGCAGAAATATGCTGAATGCATTACTCTCTACAAAGGTGTTTCATTTGAAAAACTAACAATTATTAAGATATTTAATTTTTCTCTTACCTATTTCTGGCTATTACTTAAAGGCATTTTCATTTTGCAAAATCTATGAAAGCGATTGTTACATATTTTTCTTCAGTGACTACATGTTGCATTTCATACTCTAGCTGGATGAATTAAACAATTTCTATTTTTTAATTTAATGCATAATGTTGCTCACCGTTTAGAAAGTACTAGTCCATAGTATGTTTTGATTTTATCATTTAAACAAATTTAATTTCCATGAATTTTGCTTTTAAAATACTTTCCTGAAATTATATCAGCATTAAATTTTAAGTACTAATAATGTTGTTTTCCCAATCACATGTAATAATATAAGGAAAGCTTATAGTACCTACCATCTTGTAGGTACTGTAAGAAATTGATGCATGCATTTTCAACCAATAAGATTTTATATTAAGAAATATAAATTGTAATCTTTCTAAACCACTTCTATCTAAGCCTTCTAACTTAACCATTTTAACAAACAGCTGTACAACCTCCACAGAATAGATAGCATATTCAAGTGTGATTCATGAGGTTTACAGTTATTACATGGGGGTAATAGTGTTGTTATTTTACTTTCTAAATTTAGTGATGATATTTAAAATACAATGTCCTTGGTTGGGAGAGTTAATACAATGAGTAAAATTCATATTAATGTATGTAATACATTATTACATACATTGTAATATCTATTAATGAGAACATAACGTAGGTTTGTATGTCTGTCTGTGCTTCAAGCTGCATGCCTGTGAAGGGGATCCACTGGTGAGTTGGAGCCAGCTTGTGTTGATTGTGAAGCTGATTTTTAGCATTTCTTACCAATTTCATAGTTGGTAGTTTGAAATTGACCATGCTCAGAGTATTTACACCATGGAAATGGGCAAATGATAAACTAAGGGATTTTTTTTTTCTTTTTTCTATAGGGTCATTTTACCAGCACACCACTGATTTGGGGGTTGAAGAGTGGCAATAAGAACAATGAGGTAAAATCAAGATAGTATAGACAAAAATAATTGTGATTTTTGTCTCCTTCACTGTTTTAATCAGAGCCCTGTATTTATCTTATATTTCCATATACTGATTCTTTTAACAATAGAAATCAGTGATAGAAATCCTGTGTCTTAGTCATAAATTTATGCTGTCTTCTACCTAGCTTTGCCTGTGATATGAATTAAAGCAAATTTCATTTGCTAATTTTCCCCTATCTGCTTTTAGGCTTATCTGCAAGTGAAAGAGAAGAATTAGCTAAAGAGTATGGAAGAATAGTATAAAATGCTTCACCAGAAGATATTTAAATCCCTCTACATCCTGTGGTTCCTAAGGGTAGCATGTCATCTTTCCTACAAATGGCTTACAAAGGGTCTGCCACAGATGGATGCTCAGTGAGTATTCATTAACTAATTGAATTCATTGTTAAGTTTTATGAACAATAGGGTCATGTTCTAAAGATATTGAACCTACAAAAAGTTTTAGCCACCATTTTCAATATGTCAAGTTTTCAAACTGTTAATTTGAATTCTCGAATAGGTGCAGTATAAGTACATTTGGCATTGATGCATCCTTTAAAATAGAGAGGGGAAAAAGCATGTTACCTCCATTTACCACTAGGAACAAACAAACACTTGTAGAAGAAATATGTTTTGTGTATTTAGGAGAGCATTCTTTCTGCTTATTCATTATAGCTATTGTTTATTGAGGAAGGTAGGAAAAAAACAGTGCAAGTCTAGAAGAGTAACAGCAAAGACACTGTAGAAGAAAGAAGAGGTCTTCTTCTTAGTGACAGCCCCATAAAAGGAAAGGAAAGTTTTAGCCACTATTGTGGATAAAGTGAATTTATAATTACCATAATATATAATTTCTTTTTATGAAATGATAATTTCTTAGTAATTCATTCTGGGAGAGCTTTTCCCCCAAAATACATAGTAGAAAATGGATCCTTGTGAAAAAGTGGCAGTTTATGATCAATCATCCAACAAATATTTTCTGAGTGATTTCTCTGTGTCAAATACTGTGCTAAGTACTGTGAATATGAAGATAAAATGAACACAATCTATGATGGAAATTATGGTTTTGACTTATTTGAACCTCAGAGTTTAGTGAGAAGCGATAGGCATGTAAAGAAAAAAAATTTACTGCGGTGTGTAAAGTCCTAGAGAAGATATATCTATATCTACATCTATATCTATATCTATAGAGAGAGACATGGAATGTGTTCAGAGAGGCAACATTTGAGTCAAGTCTTGAAGGATGAATAGGAATTGACCAGCATGTGAAAATGGAAAGAGCAGTCCTGGTAGATAGAGTGACATGGAGCAAGTAATGGCAGTGTAAAGGTACATGCCATGTGTGCAGAGGACAAAGAAAGTTGAATGAAGTGCACAAGGGAAGAGGTAAGATGGCGTTGAGGAGTATTTTTGATACAGACTGCTCAGGGTTTTGTAGGTCCTACTTTAGAAATTTATTCTATAAGCAGTGGAGCACCTTCACAGGTTTTGAAGTGGGGAGATGTGGTGGTATAGATGGACATGATTTGTGTTTTTAACAACCATGACTTAACAGTTAAGTAAGTAAAGAAGAGGAATAGGGACAGACCAAAGTGACATTTATCAGATAGACATAAGAGACTCTACTATCAATTATTTTAGAGATTGAAGAACTGAAGTTTTCAAGAATATATGGGTATTTGAGTAACTGGTAGAACGTGGTACAACTGAACCCAAAAGGGGCAGATGAAGATGAGCAGGTTTGCTTTAAAAAAACAGATAGCAATATATCACAAGGTTTATGAGTATGCATAAAGTAATAAGACTTCTTGGGTTGGTATTGAGCACCCATTACTTATATGACATTATAATTTAATTATCTCAGTGAATTTTGTCACTTTAAACTCTGAAGCCTATCAGTTTCCTCACATGTCTCACATAAAAGGTATGGAAAATAATAATCCCTATTCCAGTAGAGTGTTAAAGACTAGGCAGTAGGTATTAAATTAAATTTAAGACTACAATTTAAGCTTTTTAGGTAGTTTTTCTACCAAATACTATAAAAATTCTGTAAAAAGTGTTCTTCAAAATGTTATTCAACCTTAGTAGTTTAGAAAAAGCACTTTTAATATTCCAGTTAAGTTTCAACTTTTACAAATATCTTAACCTAAATTTAATAATAGATTCATGTAAGAATCATAATTTTGTGCGTTATTATTAGTACTAGTCAGCTCCTACACTAAAATCTTGTTTTCTAACTATGATTTTACTTCATTTCTTGGAGTAGTGTCACCTCAATTAAGAGCAGTCTTGGTAATTATGGTTTCATCAACAATAACATGGTGTTATGTATATGGCTTCATCATTTCCTGTTACTGGCTGCTGAATCATAAGAAATATATTTAAACTTCAGGTTAATCATAATCATAGAACCCTATTGTCTAATTTTACCTAGTAATTTATTCTCATATTTCCTTTCTTTAGTATACACATGACTCAAATTACAGTCTGTCTCTCTACCTCTCTGAAACTTTTTAATAAAAGCAGGGCTATACTATCAAATATTTCTTTTGTAAATTTCAAGTGAAGTAAATCTGTGCACCTTTAGTGATACATATAAAGAAAGGCAGAGAAAGAGATAAGGGGGAAACAAATGTGAAAGTTCTGCTTTATAAAAGTATGCCAGCCAATAAATAAATGATGGAATTATAAAACCATGACTGTACAACTGCCAGTATAGTATTTAATTTAGAAAAATATCATTAATGTATGAGAAAACCATTTATTAAAAGGTCACTGACTTAAAGTATCATCCAATAGATTCAGTTTTAATTGTAAAGAAAAAGTTACTTTTAAAATAGAGAAATATGGCAGACGTAATTTTAACAAAGGGTCCATTTTATCACTAATAATGGTAAAAACTGGTAGTATGTACTTCCTGATGTGATATTATGGGATATATACAACACTAATAATGAAGTATTCTTGCTGATATTTTTAACTTGAATCTAACTTAATAAACAACTGTATAAATATACGATTTGAGTTATGACACAAGATAACTGGTTTTAACCTTTCAAGAATGTTTATGACATGGCAAACCAGGGGAGACCTAAACCCCAGGTCCTGAGAACTTTGCTCAATAAAACTGGCTTTCCCCTGACAAAGAAAAAAAAAAAAAAGAAGAGAAAAAAGGAAAAACAATATGAGGCAGAGACTGTTTTAGATTAAAAGGGACAAAGCAGTATAATTCTTTAGTTCTATTTAACACAGGGACAGGGAATTATGTTGTTGTCAGCTCTCAAAAGTTATTGGTAGTGTTTAAGCTCTTAAGTTGCATGGTTGATTCATGAGCATTTAATTTATTGTTTTATGTCTTAACTTTCATATATGTAACATTTATTCTTCATTACTCTTACTTAGAAAGCAGTTTAACCTTTCAAGGTCTGCATAATTTAATATACCATTTAGATTCTCATAGTTAATAAATTTATATCAATGTCTCTTTGGCACTTTTCTAAGTACTTTATATGTATATTATATAATCTCACTTAATCTTCAAAATGATTTTATATATTAGAGACTATTAATTTTCATATTACAGAAGAGTAAATTGTGTCACAGAGAGGTTTAATAATCTGCTTCAAGTCATATAGCTTAGTAATGAATCTAATAGCTTGACTCCAGAGACCCCCTTCTTAATCACTAAGCTACTAATTACATTTAACATTAAATCTAACTTTTAAAATTGGCTCTAGTGTCCCTTCCCTATCTCCACCCCACCCCCAATATATCTCTAAGAAGGAATCCTGGCATATGTCAAAGCCAAGGATACAACAGGGTCATGTTACAGGGTTTGAACATTGAGGGGAAGGAGTGTGAAACTTTCTGCAACCAAGCAATTTCTATTCCTGTCCCTTATTTTTCTTTCCTTTCAATTTTCCATACTTTCTTCGCTATCCATCAACATTTTTCCACAGATAAGTGTATTTGCCAGTCACTCCCCCTAGGTATTTGCATATTTGAGCAAGATACATTTGATCCCTGACCCACAGAGTTTACAGAGTTTGTTAGTTACATAGAAATATAAGGACTAACAATCTGGGTACTCCTATGTGGCTACAATAAGAAAAGTATAGTAAGCCTATAGCAGAATTCCCTAACATAGAGTAAAAATTTCTAAAAGATACTAACTTCCATGATGAGAGCTGAGTGAAAGATGAACAAAGAGGAATACTCCAGCACATAAGCAGCATTTATAGAGTCTAGAGTAAAACATGATGACAAAAAAAAAAAAAACCCACAAGAAACTGATGGCAAAATATTCAGCTAAAAGAAGACATTGAGAATGGATCAGATGGGGACAAAAGAGGAAGTGCTAGGACTCTGTAGGAGGTTGCTCAATATTGTAGAGAGAGTGTAATGGCCTGGATAAGAGGAATATTAGTAGGGGTAATAAGAATTGAGCAGACTATAGATATTTAGAAGGTAGACTATGTGGGATTTGATCTTGATCAGATATAGGAGGTGGTAGACAGAGGGAGTTTCTGAGGAAAGGACATTATTCAGTCTTGTTTCTCTGGACCTACATATTAGGCCACTATGAAATCCTGCTTGGTCCAAGGCCAGTTTAGCATGACATGGGTTTTACATTGGGAATTGAAATTGAGACTTAGGCTAACAAATGATGTGCAGTTTCCTGTTTTTTTTTTTTTCATATTCCACTTTTCTCTAGGGATCCTAGAACAGTGACAGATGACTGTTCAAATGATTCAGGGATTCAGAGTCCTGAGCAATCCTTCTTTTCTTCAAAATAAATAAAACAAATCAAAACCAGAGTCCTGAGCTATCCTTCTTCTTTTCTTCAAAAGAAACAAACAAAAAAAATAAATAAATAACCAAAAAACATAATTTTAAAATCCATAAACTCTTAGAAGAGAGTGAATGAATGACTAATTACAAGTATTCACCTCTGAGAGCTGTAATAATATCCTTGAAATAAAACAAATACTGTGAAAAGAAAAGAATAATTAATTTGAAATATTGTTACACTGCTACAGAATTTTGTGTTTTTAAATAAAGCACTACTTCTCTGAATAATGCATCTTTAATGATAGCCTTCAGTTGGCCTGGGAAAGATAAGTGTGTATATTTGTGAAGAGGGAAATCTTATTGCCCAATCCACATGAAAGGTACCAGTGCCAGCCATGCTGGTGGATGCAAAAGGCATAGAGCTGACTTGGTGCTTTAGTTTCTTGTTCTTAAGTGTAAACTCTTCTGAGATAAAAAGGTTTGCAAAGAAACCCAACGTAAGACACTTGCAAAAAGCCCATCTTTTTTTGGAGTAAGAGAAGTGTTACAGAGAATATAATTTCTATGTTTCTAAGTTTAGACAGTATTTTAGATATATTTTTTCAAAAAAGAACATTTATTATAATCCCTAACATTAGACATATGCATATAAACTCAAGTTACCATGAATTGTAGTTTTGAACTTTTGCCCTATTGTAACTATAATATGTATTAAAATCATAATATGTTATATATATTATTGATCATATATGAATATTATAACTATAATATATTATATACCTAGAATAGAACAGACTAGTACATTTGACATGGGTGAAATGGGCTGAGGGTAATCAGATAACTGATAGAAAGGGTCTTGATACTATTTATTCACATAATATTAAACTGTCATCTCAAATCTCTGAATAGGCTAGAAGTTAAAAGGTCAGAATAAATTTTTAACCCCACCTTCTTAAAAGAAGGAAAAAGACAAATTTCTCAGTTTTCAATAAAGATGTTTTAGGCTTTCCCCTAGATCTTTTGATTTCAATAACTAGTATGGCATTTTTCATTATTGTTTCCAAGCTAAAAACAAAAATCATGAAAATATTATCTCAACAGAAAATGTTCTTGCAGCTTTTGGTGTTCATTCTGTTCTGTTTTGTTTTTAATACTGTAATCCCTGGGGTTACATAGCCAAACCCATTGTTTCATTTTCTGGTGCTATAATGACAGAGTAAAAAAACTACAATCCACTCTCAACAGCAAATTTTTAAAATGTATTAAAGTTCCAAAGGGAAAAGTATACACTGAGAATTATAAGTTCTACTAGGTGGTGTCTCACTTGTAGGGCAACGATTATGTGCATGCCCACATCATATTATTCCTCACGAGACACTGTGGATTGCTTTAGAGTCAGCAGTGACTCAACCACAAAACTAGCACCAGGGAAGCATTAATGTTACTTTTTAGAGCTGCCTTTCCAGATTTTAAAATTTGACCTTCAAAAGTGGCATACATTTTCACCACTCAGATCTAAAATAGAAAAAACATATATTGATATATTGTTTGAAATATTTAATTAACTTCATAAGACTAAACTTTTATAAGTTTCCCTGGAAGGAATACAACACAGATGATTTAAAATTTAGGTAAACATTAAAGTATTTTTATTTGTTTGCATCTCTTTTTTTTTCTTTTTGGTCTCCTCCCCTTCCCTCTCCCTCTCTCTCTAAATGTTCCCTTGAGCTAAGTGCTCCACGTTAGAGAGGCTGAGTCTCCACAAGGGATGTAAAGCATGGCATTTTGAAAAAGGCTGTCTTTCTGGGTCCCATGGCCACTGACAGCATGATGAAAAGTTAATAGGCCAAATGCACTTGCCATTTACAGGTGTATGAACATTAATAGTGAATTATTTTCACAGTTGTCACTTGGTGCTCCAAGATACGCCCATTGTCACAACCTGTTTGTTTAGAAAGTTTAACCTCTTCAGAGTCAGAGCTTGAAATTTTGGTCAGTAGAGAGCAAGATTTTTAAATAACAAGGATTTAACAACTGAAACTTGAGAGATATTTCCATAAAGCAGAGACAGAATAAACAAAAAAATAGGACTGATCTACAAGAATCCTGGAGAAGTCTAGTGGACTGACTGACTTGACACAGCTTATGTATTACCCCCAAAGATCAGTCCCTGTTGGTGTACACTGATGTTATCAAACTTGCCTCATCATGGGGATCAGTTGGGTGGCTTGGCTTAAAACTACAGGTCTCAGGGTCTCCTGGAGAATCTAATTCAGGAAACTCAATTATTAACAAGAGTCCCAGGTGATTCTATTGATGCAGCAAGTGTGAGTCATACCGATTAGTCAATGCCTGCCATCAGCAGTACATTTCTCTCTACCTGGAACTTATTCCAGTACACCATGCAAGTTCACTTCCTGAAATTCCTGACAGGCTTTAGAAAGGATTCTTCTCCCTGCTTATACCATAACACTGACACCTCCACTTATACACGCATGTAAGTTTTCCCTACTCTAGTGCAGTCTGCACAGTGCAAGCCCCGAAAATCTGTTTCTATAACCTAAGAAATGGCTCTCTGCTGTCCCAATTTTCACATGCCCATTCTTTCCTTTCATATAAAATATCACTTGCAGTAGGTTTTATTTGTTTAAGACTGTTTATTTTTTGTGCAGTAGTCAAATAGCATTGGCTTCTTGAAAACAAACACACATAATATTTTTCCAGGGCGACTCTTCTCTAAATGATGGTGCCAAGGTCCCACCTCCCATCTTGTGTTTTCTCCAATTCAGCCTTTGGTTTCCAGCTTCATGAACAGGGAACACAGCAGGAGCTGTGGATCTCTAAGGATATTTTAGGACTACATATTCCCTTAGAAGACCTAGTCATATGCCCCTAACAAGCTGGAGACCTGTTCTTACTGTTACTATGTATCCAGCAAGAGGAATGGAGAACACTGAAGATGCTGCCAGCCTGTTCCACTGCTCTATTCATGTTGATTGATAAAGTTTCTCTCTTCCAGGCTCACCTGGAAAAATTAGTGTAGACTAATTTTAAATTTATGAATATACTCTTAATGTATTTAATTTTTGGATCTTAGTTTAAATAAATAAAATGGTAAAGATATCAGTCATATTAAGGGCTCAGAAAGGAAGGTAGTTAAAACATCAGATATTGGGTGCTTCTTTTTTTATATACGAAAGCTTTGAAGATGCATATTTTATTTTTATTTTGTTTTTTGTGTTCAAACTTTAACTCAGTGTAACAGTTTAAGCAAATAGTATTGAGTTTTAATCCTCTGAATACAAGGAGAGATTACTTTTTTCCTTCACACAGAGAAAAAAAAAGACCGAACCCCCCAGCACACACTGGCATCATTGTCAAAATACAAATTACACTCAGGAGGAAGGTTGCATGCACACAACAGTAATTATATTTGTTTTTCCCTTTAGACCTTTAGAAATACAAAATGGCTTTTATTTTCCTTTTCCAAAACCTTGTTCCAGAGTCATTTATCCATATGATAATGTTCAAGGAGGCTATTTAATTCTTGGATTCTTCATTCAGATGGAATACATTATAGATCTTCAAAAAATCGGGCTTCCCTGGTGGCGCAGTGGTTGAGAGTCTGCCTGCCGATGCAGGGGACACGGGTTCGTGCCCCGGTCCGGGAAGATCCCACATGCCACAGAGCAGCTAGGCCCATGAGCCATGGCCGCTGAGCCTGTGCATCCGGAGCCTGTGCTCCGCAACGGGAGAGGTCACAGCAGTGAGAGGCCCGCGTACTGCAAAAAAAAAAAAAAAAAAAAAAAAAAAGTAAAAACAATAATATATATAGTGAAAGTTGAGGGAGACCTTCAAGATGGTGGAAGAGTAAGACGTGGAGATCAACTTTCTCCCCATAAGTACATCAGAAATACAGCTACATGTGGAACAATTCCTACAGAACACCTACTGAATGCTGGCAGAAAACCTCAGACTTCCCAAAAGGCAAGAAACTCCCCACATAACTGGGTAGGGCAAAAGAAAAAAGAAAAAACAGAAACAAAAGAATAGGGATGGGACCTGCACCTCAGGGAGGGAGCTGTGAAGGAGGAATAGCTTCCACACACTAGGAAGCCCCTTCACTGGTGGAGATGGGGGGGTCACGGGGTGGGGGAAGTTTCAGAGCCATGAAGGAGAGCGCAGCAACAGGGGTACAGAGGGCAAAGTGGAGAGGTTTCCTCACAGAGGATTGCTGCCAACCAGCACTCACCAGCCTGAGAGCCTTGTCTGCTCACCTGTCTGGAAGCTTGTCTGCTCACCCACCTCGGTGAGTGGTGGCTGGGATCTGAGTCTCTGGCTTGGAGGTCGGATCCCAGGGAGAGGACTCGGGTTGGCTGTGTGAACACAGCCTGAAGGGGGCTAGTGTACCACAGCTAGCCGGGAGGGAGTCGGGAAAAAGTCTGAACCTGCCTAGGAGGCAAGAGAATATTATTTTGGGGTGTGTGAGGAGAGGGGATTCAGAGCACTGCCTAAACAAGCTCCAGATATGGGCAAGAGTCACAGCTATCAACACGGACCCCAGAGACAGGCATGAAATGCTAAGGCTGCTGCTGCAGCCACCAAGAAGCCTGAGTGCAAGCACAGGTCACTATCCACGCCTCCTCTCCTGGGATCAGGTGCAGCCCATCACTACCTGGGTCCTGTGATCCAGGGACAGCTTTCCTGGGAGAACACCTGGTGACACTCCGGCTGTTGTGACATCATGCCGGCCTCTGCCACCGCAGGCTCAGCCCGCATTCTGTACTCCTTCCTCTCCCCGGACTGAGTGAGCCAGAGACCCCTAACAGCTGCTCCTTTAACCCCATCCTGTCTGGGCAGGAACAGACACCCTCAGGTGACCTACACACAGAGGCAGAGCCAATCCAAAATTGAACCCCAGGAGCTGTGTGAAAAAAGAAGAGAAAGGGAAATTTCTCCCAGCAGCCTAAGGAGCAGCAGATTAAATCTCCACAATCAACTTGACATACCCTGCATCTATGGAATATGTGAATAGAAAATGAATCATCCCAAAATTGAGGTAGTTGACTTTGGGAGCAACTGTAGACTTAGAGTTTGCTGCATATGACTAACTGGTTTCTGGTTTTATGTTTATCTTAGTTTAGTATTTAGAGTTTATTATCATTGGTAGATTTGTTTATTGATTTTGGTGTTCTCTTCCTTTTTTTTAAATATAGATATACATTTTTTTTTCCTTTTTCTCTTTTTGTGAGTGTTTATGGGCATGCTTCTTTGTGTGCTTTTGTCTGTATAGCTTTACTTTTACCATATGTCTTAGGGTTCTCTCTGTCCTTTTTTTTTTTTTTCTTTTCTTTTTTAGTATAGTTTTTAGTGCTTGTTATCATTGGTGGATTTGATCTTTGGTTTGGTTTCTATCTTCTTTCTTTCTTCTTGCTTTCTTTATTATTACTTTTTAATTTTTAATAATTTTTTAATTTTAATAACTATATTTCTTTTTATTTTCTTTCTTTTTTTATTGCTCCCTTTTCTTCTGAGCCGTGTGGCTGACAGATTCTTGGTGCTCCAGGCAGGTGTCATGACTGTGTCTCTGAGGTGGGAGAGCAGAATTCAGGGCAGTAGTTCACCAGAGACCTCCTGCTCCACATAATATCAAACTGCAGAAGCTCTCCCAGAGATCTCGATCTCAACACTAAGACCCAGCCCCACTCAACAACCAGGAATATAGAGTGTGGACATCCAATACCAAACAACTAGCAAGACGGGAGCACAACCCCACCCATTAGCACAGAGGCTGCCTAAAATCATAATAAGGCCACAGACGCCCCAAAACACACCACCAGACACAGTCCTGACCATCAGAAAGACAAGATCCAGCCTCACCCACCAGAATACTAGTCCCCTCCACCAGGAAGCCTACACAACCCATTAAACCAACCTTAGCCACTGGAGACAGACACCAAAAACAACGGGAACCTGCAGCCTGTGAAAAGGAGACCCCAGACATAGTAAGTTAAGCAAAACGAGAAGGCAGAGAAACACACAGCAGATGAAGGACCAAGGTAAAAACCCACCAGACCAAACAAATGAAGAGAAATAGGTAGACTACCTGAAAAAGAATTCAGAGTAATGACACTAAAGATGATCCAAAATTTTGGAAATAGAATGGAGAAAATACAAGAAATGTTTAACAAGGACCTAGAAGAACTAAAAAGCAAACAAACAATGATCAACAACACAATAATTGAAATAAAATATTCTCTAGAAGGAATCAAGAGCAGAATAACTGAGGCAGAACAATGGATAAATGACCTGGAAGATAAAGTAGTGGAAATAACTACTGCAGAGCAGAATAAAGAAAAAAATAATTAAAAGAATTGAGGACAGTCTTAGAGACCTCTGGGACAACATTAAACACAACTACATTCAAATTATAAGTGTCCCAGAAGAAGAAGAGAAAAAGAAAGGGACTGTAAAAATATTTGAAGAGATTACAATTGAAAACTTCACTAATATGGGAAAAGAAACAGTCAATCAAGTCCAGGAAGTGCACAGAGTCCTATACAGGATAAATACCAGGAGAAAAACACCAAGAAACATACTAAACAAACTATCAAAACTTAAATACAAAGAAAAAATAATAAAAGCTGTAAGGAAAAACAACAAATAACATACAAGAGAATCCCCATAAGGTTAACAGCTGATCTTTCAGCAGAAACTCTGCAAGCCAGAAGGGAGAGGAAGGACATATTTAAAGTGATGAAGGAGAAAACCTACAACCAAGATTACTCTACCCAGCAAGGATCTCATTCAGATTTGATGGAGAAATTAAAACCTTTACAGACAAGCAAAAGCTAAAAGAATTCAGCACCACTAAACCAGCTTTACAACAAATGCTAAAGGAACTTCTCTAGACAGGAAACACAAGATAAAAAAAGACCTACAATAATAAACTCAAAACAATTAAAGAAAACGGTAATAGGAACATACATATGAATAACTACCTTATATGTAAATGGATTAAATGCTCCAACTAAAAGACATAGACTGGCTGAATGGGTACAAATATAAGACCTGTATATATGCTGTCTACAAGATACCCACTTCACACCTAGGGACACTTACAGACTGAAAGTGAGAGAATGGAAAAAGATATTCATTGCAAATGGAAATCAAAAGAAAGCTGGAGTAGCAATTCCCATATCAGAAAACATAGACTTTAAAATAAAGACTATTACAAGAGAAAAAGAAGGACACTACATAATGATCAAGGGATTAATCCAAGAAGAAGATATAACAATTGTAAATATCTATGCACCCAACATAGGAGCACCCCAGTATACAAGGAAAATGTAAACAGCCATAAAAGGTGAAATTGACAGTAACACAATAATAGTAGGGGACATTGACACCTCACATACACCAATGGACAGATCTTCCAAAATGAAAATAAATAAGGAAACACAAGCTTTAAATGATACATTAAACAAGATGGACTTGATTGATATTTATAGGACATTACATCCAAAAGAAACAGAATACACTTTCTTCTCAAGTGCTCATGGAACATTCTCCAGGGTAGATCATATCCTGGGTCACAAATCAAGCCTTGGTAAATTTAAGAAAATTGAAATCATATCAAGTATCTTTTCTGACCACAATGCTATTAGACTAGATGTCAATTACAGGAAAAAAGCTGTAAAATATACAAACACATGGAGGCTAAACAATACACTCCTCAATAACCAAGAAATCACTGAAGAAATCAAAGAGGAAATAAAAAAATATGTAGAAACAAATGACAATGAAAACACGATGACCCAAAACCTACAGGATGCAGCCATAACAGTTCTAAGAGGGAAATTTATAAATTTAAATCTCCCAACAAACAAAAGCCCAGGACCAGATGGCTTCACATGTGAATTCTATCAAACATTTAGGGAAGAGCTAACACCTATCGTTCTCAAACACTTCCAACATATAACAGAGGGAGGAACATGCCAAAACTCATTCTATGAGGCCACCATCACCCTGATACCAAAACCAGACAAAGATGTCACAAAGAAAGAAAACTACAGGCCAATATCACTGATGAACACACATGCAAAAATCCTCAACAGAATACTAGCAACAGAATCCAACAGCATATTAAAAGGATCATGCACCATGATCAAGTGGGGTTTATCCCAGGAATGCAAGGATTCTTCAATATGTGCAAATCAGTGTGGTACACCATATTAACAAGTTGAAGGATTAAAAACCATATGATCATCTCAACAGATGCAGAAAAATCTTTTGACAAAATTCAGCACCATTTATGATATATACCCTCCAGAAAGTAGGCATAGAGGGAACTTACCTCAACATAATAAAGGCCATATATGACAAACCCACAGCCAACATTTTTCTCAATGGTGAAAAACTGAAACCATTTCCTCTAAGAGAAGGAACAAGACAAGGTTGTCCACTCTCATCACTATAATTCAACATAGTTTTGGAAGTTTTATCCACAGTAATCAGAGAAGAAAAAAGAAATAAAAGGAATCCAAAATGGAAAAAAAGAAGTAAAGCTGTCACTGTTTGCAGATGACATGATACTATACATAGAGAATCCTAAAGATGCTACCAGAAAACTACGAGAGCTAATCAGTGAATTTGGTGAAGTAGAAGGGTACAATATTAATGCACAGAAATCTCTTGCATTCGTATACACTAATGATGAAAATTCTGAAAGAGAAATTAAGGAAACTTAAGGAAATCAAGAAAACACTCCCATTTACCATTGCAACAAAAAGAATAAAATGCTTAGGAATAAACCTACTTAAGGAGACAAAATACCTTTATGCAGAAAACTATAAGACACTCACAGGAGTCAGATTGGCCATCACCAAAAAACCTACAAACAACTAATGCTGGAGAGAGTGTGGAGAAAAGGGAACCCTCTTGCACTGTTGGTGAGAATGTAAATTGATATAGCCACTATGGTGAACAGTATGGAGGTTTCTTAAATAACTAAAAATAGAACTACCATATGACCCACCAATCCCACTACTGGGCATATATTCTGAGAAAACCATAATTCAAAAAGAGTCATGTACTACAACGTTCATTGCAGCTCTATTTACAATAGCCAGGACATGGAAGCAACCTAAGTGTCCACTGACAGATGAATGGATAAAAGAGATGTCACACATATATGTGATGGAATATTACTCAGCCATAAAAAAAGAAATGAAATTGAGTTATTTGTAGTGAGGTGGATTGGCCTAGAGACTGTCATACAGAGTGAAGTAAGTCAGAAAGAGAAAAATAAATACCGTATGCTGACACATATATATGGAATCTAAAATAATAATGGTTCTGAAGAACCTAGGGACAGGACAGGAATAAAGACACAGATGTAGAGAATGGACTTGAGGACATTGGGAGGGGGAATGGCAAGCTGGGATGAAGTGAGAGATTGACATGGACTTATATATCCACCAAGTGTAAAATAGATAGCTTGGGGGGAGCAGCCACATAGCACAGGGAGATCAGCTCGGTGCTTTGTGACCACCTAGAGGGGTGGGATAGGGAGTATTGGAGGGAGACGCAAGAGGGAGGAGATATGGGGATATATGTATACGTATAGCTGATTCACTTGTTGTAAAGCAGAAACTAACACACCATTGCAAAACAGTTATACTCTAATAAAGGTGTAAAAAAATAAAATAAAATCCCTCAGTCTAAAAAAATTTTTTTAAATAGTGAAAGTTTATGTCTTTTCTCGGTAAACAAATGGAGTCACATATAAAAAAATATTTAAATGGAGTTTCACAAAGTTCAAGGCAATTTGAGGACAGTCCGTAACCCACGTATCTAAACTCAATAATTTTTGATTTAGGATGGGAAACTAAACAAGAATAATAACTTTAAATCTTAATACAATGCATGAAAACAAAAGGAAGAAAATTGTGGAAGTAACCTGTAATCAAAATGTTCAAGCAGTGTTAGCATACATCTCTTGTTTTCAATTAGATCCATTTCTCTGCTCCCATAAATAATTGGGAGTATTCTTCCCACATACAGTCCTTAAAGAAAATAAATCATTGCTCCTTGGCTTCCAGACATATGCTGTATTTTATATCCAAATTTCTGTCCTGTAGTTGTCTGCCTTTCCAAATTTTGTGCTTATTTCTACAAATCCTTTTAACAGAAAAAAAAAAGTTACAATATTTTGTTTGTTTGTTTTGCTACAGGTTCCCTGATTGAACAATTTTAACAGCCATTTCTTCAGTCAACTTTAACTTTCATCAGTTTTGACATTCTGACTGCCCTGTTCTTGGGAAAGTTGATTATTTCATGCTCTTTGACCTAGAAGTGATATCTTGCTATATTTTTATACATACATATCCCAGATTTTCTAAATTTTTCTTGGTGCTTTTTATTGTTTTGAACATTTCAGTAAAAACTAGATTGGAAAAAAATTAGCCTTCTTCAAAACACATTAATGAACCATACATTAGGATGATTTCTGTATACGGCAAAAATTGGGAACAGAATACCAGAATAATTTCAGGTATCCATCTTATTGCAGTAAAACATACATTTGTTTATGAAAGTAGTGTGTATGTACATATGTGTACATGTGTGTGTGTATAAGTATATATTTGTTTCCCATTGTTGCCATAACAAATTATCACAAACTTATAGAATTAAAAAAACACAAATTTATTAACTGTAGTTCTGTAGGTCTAACTTGAGGCTAAAATCAAGCTGTGGGCAGAGCCATGTTCCTTTGGAGCCCCTATGGGAGAATCCTCTTTCTTGCCTTTTTCCAACCTCTAGAAGCTGTGTGTAGTCTCCTTCCTTCATCTGTAAAGGAAGCAGAGTTGCAGATCTCTGACCCTTCAGTATTACATCTTATTCTGACCACAGCTGGGAAATGTTCTCCCGTTTTTAAGGATCCATAAGATTAGGTTGGGCTCACTTCGATACTCCTGGATAACCTCCCCATCTCTGGTCCTTAACCTTAATCACAACTGCTAAATTCTTTTTGTCATGTAACATACTCACAGTTTTGTGCGATAATATGTCGACACTTTAGTGTTCATTAATCTACTTACCATATTATTTTGTGATATATGACATACCATATCATATATATAATGTGCATATTATATTTTTTATTTTGAATCATGTCATACATACAAAAGTATATATATAGCTTATATAATAATCATTAAATGGAAACACATTTACCCACTACCTACACTTAAAAAAGGATGAAAAAAAGAATATTTCTGATAGCTTTGAAGCCTCCCCTCCCTGATTTGCTCCCCTCCCATATACATATCCCCTCCTCCTTCCCTACCTCTCCTTCTAGAGAACTTTTATGCTGGATTTTGTGTTAATTGGTCTGGTAGACATTAATACTGCTCATCAATCCCTTGTGTACTTTTTCTACCTGGACCTTTGAGAGGGAAAATTTTCTATTCCCTTTCCCTATCCAACAGGTAGGCAAGGCTATGTACTACTAAAAACTGAGATATGACTGGCAGTGAAATTTCTTACTTCTCCATGAAGCCATGCTAAATTCTGTGTAGTACTCACTCAATTCTCTTTTGTCTTCTGCTAAGAAAAACTTGGTAGGGCACAAGATCAAACAACCTGGATTTGTATTTCACCATATAGATGATGCCCTCATTTGCATTGAACTTTGCATTAGCAAAAAATGGGCTTAAATTCTGTAAAGTTGCTGTGATTTTTTTGCAAGCAAGATACCTAACTTATTTGATTAAAATAATTATTCCTTAAATTTCTTTAGAGTTCTCTCAACTCTGAAAAAATTCCTAAACAATAGGTTATTTAGTTTCCATGTTTCTCAAATTAATACAAATGGCATAAAATTGTATTTCTTTGGTTTACATCTTTTACTCATTTTTTGGATATTTTTCCATGCAAATTTTCACCTATGTATAATATTTCATCATATTAATATACCACATTTTAAAATTTCCATTGCATTTAATGGACATTTGTGTTATAGTAAAAGTTTTGCTGGTATGAATGCCTTTGCATAAGTATTCTTATAAATATCTCCTGGTGCATATGTAACATAATTTCTTTAGAGTATATAGATAAAAAGGAATATACAGATAAAAAGGAATATATGATAAAAAGGAACAGTAGGGTATACAAGATACATTAAAATTTTTTTTTAACATCATCTAATTTGTAGTTTCCCCAGTTTTAGTGAGAGTTGCCATTCCTATACATCCATAACAATATTTTGTACTGAGAAAACTTTGAATTGTTCCTAGTTTGGTAGATCTGATATTGTTTGTTATGGGCATTCTAATGTACATTTCATAACTAGTAAAAAGGTTGAATATCCTTTCAAATGTTATGGACCACTTGGGATGATTCTTTCTGTTAATTCCTGTCTTTTAACCATTTTCCAAATAGCTTGTTTGTTTCTTATTGATTTATTAGAGTTCTTTATAGATTTTAAATAAAAAGCCTTTGTCAATTACATATGCTATAATTTGTTCCATTTTATGGCAGTTTTTATGTCATTAATATGCCTTTTAACTTACAGAATTTATTAATTTTAATGTATGAAACAATTGGCCTGCTTCAATATACATAGCAATTTTTTGTCTTGTCACAAAAATTGTTTCCCATGTCAAGGTCATAAGGATATTATTTCATATTTTCTCTGAAAACATTGTCTTTAATCCATCTGTAGTGCATTTTCAGATGTTGTATAATGTAGAGATCCAGTTTCACTTTTTCTCTTTCTTCATACCCAAATGCCCTAGCACTACATATTGAATAGTTTCTATACATGTGTAGATCTCTTTCTGGTCTCTCTATTCCATTGGCGTGTTTTCCTGCACTATACCACATCAACTTAATTTCTCAATTTACCTTTTTAGGAATGTCTTGCTTTGGCCTATTTGTGGCTTTTAGCTCTTACATATAAATTTTAGAACCATCTCATTGAATTCCACATTAAACCCTATATCTGACATTCATGGCTGGCTTTCAAAAATTACCTATGTGCAATCCACTGAATACTTCCCCTGTGGTGAATACAGTCACATGACAATGCCAACTAGACAGAAGTCTAATTGCTGTATCTAGAAATAAGAGGAAATAATTTATATGAACAGCTAACCAATTTATACCACAATCTTCTCTTCTTGATACCAGTTCTTTATTTTAACATTTTCCTGTACATAAAACAACATGCTCGTCATTTCCCCAAGGAGACTTTTTAAGGTCCCCTCTACTTATTGCATTCAGCTTAATCTCAGGCTCTCCATCTGATGAAGTCCTCTCTATTACAACCTGACTTGCTTCCCTTACTCTTGAAACACGTGAACTAAAAAGACAAGGTTTCCACTGCCTCTTGACCAATTAACAATGGTGGGAGAGTCCAGGACAATTATAATAAAGACTCATTCATGAGGACTGAGGTTGGCGGCGTGAACACAGCCTGCGGGGCGTTGGTGCACCGCGGCTGGCCGGGAGAGAGTCCGGGGAGAAGTCTGGAACTGCCGAAGAGGCAAGAGACTTTTACGTCCCTCTTTGTTTCCTGGTGCACGAGGAGAGGGGATTGGGAACGCTGCTTGAGAGGGCTCCAGGGACGGGCGCGGGCCGCGGCTGGGGGTGCGGAGCCCAGAGACGGACGTGGCTAGGGCCGCCCAGAGCGGCTAGGGCCGCTGCTGCCGCCGCCGGGAGGCCTGTGTGCGAGCACAGGTCACTGGCCACGCGCCCTTCCGGGGAGCCTGTGCGGCCCGCCACTGCCGGGGTCCCGGGATCCAGGGACAACTCCCCCGGGAGAACGCACAGGCGCGCCTCAGGCTGCAACGTCTCGCCGGCCTCTGCCGCCGCAGGCCCGCCCTACACTCCGTGCCCCTCCCTACCCCCGGGCCTGAGTGAGCCAGAGCCTCCGAATCAGCGGCTCCTTTAACCCCGTCCTGTCTGAGCAAAGAACAGACGCCCTCCAGCGACCTACACGCACAGGCGGGGCTAAATCCAAAGCTGAGCCCCTGGGAGCTGTGAGAACAAAGAAGAGAAAGGGAAATCTCTCCCAGCAGCCTCAGAAGCAGCGGAATAAAGCTCCACAATCAACTTGATATACCCTGCATCTGTGGAATACCTGAATAGACAACCAATCATCCCAAATTAAGGAGCCCTGTGGATGAAAGGCTCTTGGGGCTGCAGCCAGGAGTCAGTACTGTGCCTCTGAGGTGGGAGAGCCAACTTCAGGACACTGATCCACAAGAGACCTCCCAGCTGCACATAATATCAAACAGCAAAAATTTCCGAGAGATCTCCATCTCAACGCCAGCACCCAGCTTCACTCAACGACCAGCAAGCTACAGTGCTGGACATCCTATGCCAAACAACTAGCAAGACAGGAACACAAACCCACCCATTAGCAGAGAGGCGGCCCAAAATCATAATAAGTCTACAGACACCCCAAAACACACCACCAGACGTGGACCTGCACACCAGAAAGACAAGATCTAGCCTCATCCACCAGAACACAGGCACTAGTACCCTCCACCAGGAAGCCTACACAACCCACTGAACCAACCTTAGCCACTGGGGACAGACACAAAAAACAACAGGAACTACGAACCTTCAGCCTGCAAAAAAGGAGACCCCAAACACAGTAAGATAAGCAAAATGAAAAGACAGAAAAACACACCGCAGATGAAGGAGCAAGATAAAAACCCATCAGACCTAACAAATGAAGAGGAAATAGGCAGTCTACCTGAAAAAGAATTCAGAATAATGATAGTAAGGTTGATCCGAAATCTTGGAGATAGAATGGACAATAGAATGGACAAAATGCAAGAATCAGTTAACAAGGACCTAGAAGAACTAAAGATGAAACAAGCAACGATGAACAACACAATAAATGAAATTAAAAGTACTCTAGATGGGATCAATAGCAGAATAACTGAGGCAGAAGAACGGATAAGTGACCTGGAAGATAAAATAGTGGAAATAACTACTGCAGAGCAGAATAAAGAAAAAAGAATGAAAAGAACTGAGGACAGTCTCAGAGACCTCTGGGACAACATTAAACGTACCAACATTCGAATTATAGGGGTTCCAGAAGAAGAAGAGAAAAAGAAAGGGACTGAGAAAATATTTGAAGAGATTATAGTTGAAAACTTCCCTAATATGGGAAAGGAAATAGTTAATCAAGTCCAGGAAGCACAGAGAGTCCCATACAGGATAAATCCAAGGAGAAATACGCCAAGACACATATTAATCAAACTGTCAAAAATTAAATACAAAGAAAACATATTAAAAGCAGCAAGGGAAAAACAACAAATAACACACAAGGGAATCCCCATAAGGTTAACAGCTGATCTTTCAGCAGAAACTCTGCAAGCCAGAAGGGAGTGGCAGGACATATTGAAAGTGTTGAAGGAGAAAAACCTGCAACCAAGATTACTCTACCCAGCAAGGATCTCATTCAGATTTGATGGAGAAATTAAAACCTTTACAGACAAGCAAAAGCTGAGCGAGTTCAGCACCACGAAACCAGCTCTACAACAACTGCTAAAGGAACTTCTCTAGGCAAGAAACACAAAAGAAGGAAAAGACCTACAATAACAAACCCAAAACAGTTAAGAAAATGGGAATGGGAACACACATATCGATAATTACCTTAAATGTAAATGGACTAAATGCTCCCACCAAAAGACACAGATTGGCTGAATGGATACAAAAACAAGACCCATATATTTGCTGTCTACAAGAGACCCACTTCAGACCTAGAGACACATACAGACTGAAAGTAAGGGGATGGAAAAAGGTATTTCATGCAAATGGAAACCAAAAGAAAGCTGGAGTGGCAATTCTCATATCAGACAAAATAGACTTTAAAACAAAGACTATTAGAAGAGACAAAGAAGGACACTACATAATGATCAAGGGAGCGATCCAAGAGGAAGATATAACAATTGTAAATATTTATGCACCCAACATAGGTGCACCTCAATACATAAGGCAAATACTGACAACCATAAAAGGGGAAATCGACAGTAACACATTCATAGTAGGGGACTTTAACACCCCACTTTCACCAATGGACAGATCATCCAAAATGAAAATAAATAAGGAAACACAAGCTTTAAATGATACATTAAATGAGATGGAGTTAATTGATATTTATAGGACATTCCATCCAAAAACAACAGAATACACATTTTTCTCAAGTGCTCATGGAACATTCTCCAGGATAGATCATATCTTGGGTCACAAATCAAGCCTTGGTAAATTTAAGAAAATTGAAATTGTATCAAGTATCTTTTCCGACCACAACGCTATGAGACTCGATATCAATCACAGGAGAAGATCTGTAAAAAATACAAACACATGGAGGCTAAACAATACACTACTTAATAACGAAGTGATCACTGAAGAAATCAAAGGGGAAATCAAAAAATACCTAGAAACAAATGACAATGGAGACACGACGACTCAAAATCTATGGGATGCAGCAAAAGCAGTTCTAAGAGGGAAGTTTATAGCAATACAATCTTACCTTAAGAAACAGGAAACATCTCGAATAAACAACCTAACGTTGCACCTAAAGCAATTAGAGAAAGAAGAACAAAAAAACCCCAAAGTTAGCAGGAGGAAAGAAATCATAAAAATCAGATCAGAAATAAATGAAAAAGAAATGAAGGAAACGATAGCAAAGATCAATAAAACTAAAAGCTGGTTTTTTGAAAGGATAAACAAAATTGATAAACCATTAGCCAGACTCATCAAGAAAAAAAGGGAGAAGACTCAAATCAATAGAATTAGAAATGAAAAAGGAGAAGTAACGACTGACACTGCAGAAATACAAAAGATCATGAGAGATTACTACAAGCAACTCTATGCCAATAAAATGGACAACCTGGAAGAAATGGACAAATTCTTAGAAAGGCACAACCTGCCAAGACTGAATCAGGAAGAAATAGAAAATATGAACAGACCAATCACAAGCACTGAAATTGAAACTGTGATTAAAAATCTTCCAACAAGCAAAAGCCCAGGACCAGATGGCTTCACAGGCGAATTCTATCAAACATTTAGAGAAGAGCTATCACCTATCCTTCTCAGACTCTTCCAAAATATAGCAGAGGGAGGAACACTCCCCAACTCATTCTACAAGGCCACCATCACCCTGATACCAAAACCAGACAAGGATGTCACAAAGAAAGAAAACTACAGGCCAATATCACTGATGAACATAGATGCAAAGATCCTCAACAAAATACTAGCAAACAGAATCCAACAGCACATTAAACGGATCATACACCATGATCAAGTGGGGTTTATTCCAGGAATGCAAGGATTCTTCAATATACGCAAATCAATCAACGTGATACACCATATTAACAAATTGAAGGAGAAAAACCGTATGATCATCTCAATAGATGCAGAGAAAGCTTTTGACAAAATTCAACACCCATTTATGATAAAAACCCTGCAGAAAGTAGGCATAGAGGGAACTTTCCTCAACATAATAAAGACCATATATGACAAACCCACAGCCAACATCGTCCTCAATGGTGAAAAACTGAAAGCATTTCCACTAAGATCAGGAACAAGACAAGGTTGCCCACTCTCACCACTCTTATTCAACATAGTTTTGGAAGTTTTAGCCACAGCAATCAGAGAAGAAAAGGAAATAAAAGGAATCCAAATCGGAAAAGAAGAAGTAAAGCTGTCACTGTTTGCAGATGACATGATACTATACATACAGAACCCTAAAGATGCTACCAGAAAACTACTAGAGCTAATCAATGAATTTGGTAAAGTAGCAGGATACAAAATTAATGCACAGAAATCTCTGGCATTCCTATACACTAAGGATGAAAAATCTGAAAGTGAAATCAAGAAAACAATCCCATTTACCATTGCAACAAAAAGAATAAAATACCTAGGAATAAACCTACCTAAGGAGACAAAAGACCTGTATGCAGAAAATTATAAGACACTGATGAAAGAAATTAAAAATGATACAAATAGATGGAGAGATATACCATGTTCTTGGATTGGAAGAATCAACATTGTGAAAATGACTCTACTACCCAAAGCAATCTACAGATTCAATGCAATCCCTATGAAACTACCACTGGCATTTTTTACAGAACTAGAACAAAAAATCTCACAATTTGTATGGAAACACAAAAGACCCCGAATAGCCAAAGCAATTTTGAGAACGAAAAATGGAGCTGGAGGAATCAGGCTTCCTGACTTCAGACTATACTACAAAGCTACAGTAATCAAGACAGTATGGTACTGGCACAAAAACAGAAATATAGATCAATGGAACAGGATAGAAAGCCCAGAGATAAACCCACGCACATATGGTCACCTTATCTTTGACAAAGGAGGCAGAAATGTACAGTGGAGAAAGGACAGCCTATTCAATAAGTGGTGCTGGGAAAACTGGACAGCTACATGTAAAAGTATGAGATTAGATCACTCCCTAACACCATACATAAAAATAAGCTCAAAATGGATTAAAGACCTAAATGTAAGGCCAGAAACTATCAAACTCTTAGAGGAAAACATAGGCAGAACACTCTATGACATAAATCACAGCAAGATCCTTTTTGACCCACCTCCTAGAGAAATGGAAATAAAAACAAAAGTAAACAAATGGGACCTAATGAAACTTAAAAGCTTTTGCGCAGCAAAGGAAACCATAAAGAAGACCAAAAGACAACCCTCAGAATGGGAGAAAATATTTGCAAATGAAGCAACTGACAAAGGATTAATCTCCAAAATTTATAAGCAGCTCATGCAGCTTAATAACAAAAGAACAAACAACCCAATCCAAAAATGGGCAGAAGACCTAAATAGACATTTCTCCAAAGAAGATATACAGAGTGCCAACAAACACATGAAAGAATGCTCAACGTCACTAATCATTAGAGAAATGCAAATCAAAACTACAATGAGATATCATCTCACACCAGTCAGAATGGCCATCATCAAAAAATCTAGAAACAATAAATGCTGGAGAGGGTGTGGAGAAAAGGGAACCCTCTTACACTGTTGGTGGGAATGTAAATTGATACAGCCACTGTGGAGAACAGTATGGAGGTTCCTTAAAAAGCTACAAATAGAACTACCATATGACCCAGCAATCCCACTACTGGGCATATACCCTGAGAAAACCATAATTCAAAAAGAGTCATGTACCAAAATGTTCATTGCAGCTCTATTTACAATAGCCCAGAGATGGAAACAACCTAAGTGTCCATCATCGGATGAATGGATAAAGAAGATGTGGCACATATATACAATGGAATATTACTCAGCCATAAAAAGAGACGAAATTGAGCTATTTGTAATGAGGTGGATAGACCTAGAGTCTGTCATACAGAGTGAAGTAAGTCAGAAAGAGAGAGACAAATACCGTATGCTAACACATATATATGGAATTTAAGAAAAAAAAAAATGTCATGAAAAACCTAGGGGTGAAACAGGAATAAAGACACAGACTTACTAGAGAATGGACTTGAGGCTATGGGGAGGGGGAAGGGTAAACGGTGACAAAGCAATAAAGAGGCATGGACATGTATACACTGCCGGGCGTAGGGTAGATGGCTGGTGGGGGGCGGCCGCATAGCACGGGGAGATCAGCTCGGTGCTGTGTGACCGCCTGGAGGGGTGGGATGGGGAGGGTGGGAGGGAGGGTGACGCAAGCGGGAAGAGATGTGGGAACATATGTATATGTATAGCTGATTCATTTTGTTGTGAAGCTGAAACTGACATACCATTGTAAAGCAATTATGCTCCAACAAAGATGTTTAAAAAAAAAAAAAAAAAAAAGACTCATTCATAAAAGGGAAGCATTTGAGATACACAGCAATCATTAGCCATAGTGATTATGAAATTAGGCTTGACTGGCCTTGTGAGATTCCTCTGTTCTGTTACTTCAAAGTACCAATTTCTTTATTTAGCAGGTAGAACAAACAAACCTCACAATCTATAAAAATTTAAATAGCAAAAGGTGTTAGTTCTTGTCTTGTTTATGTAAAGCCCAAAACATATGTTTCTACTTGATGGATGACTCTTATCTAGATAGACTCCTTCCATCTTATGGTTTCACCATTTTATCATATAACTTTTAGATTTGCTGTATTATCTCAAACTTGCAAAAATAACCAGAACATTGAGCATAATGAATGAACATGGGGCATAATGAATTTTATGAGCTTGGTGCTAGAAGGAGACCACATAAATTGTGTTCAATATCTAGTGAAACAGAACTTAGTCTTATGGTAGTTTTAATTTCATAAGAAGCAAAGAAATTTAGTCAATTGTTGCCCAAGAAGAAAAGGAAATTAGTTTCACAAACATCTGCTTATAGTTCCTTATATTTGTTCATATTATATAATTTTCCTTGGAGAGCAAATCTGAGATCCATGCCACAGAGAAGCAAAAGTGTGAATACAGAATGATACAATTTAAAACATAATATTAATATTACTCTAGATTTTATTCAATTGGTGGTCCCTATGTATCAATAGGTGTGATAAGATATTCAAATGCATAACATTTAATTCTCATGGTATCTGAAATAAGTACCTTTGGTATTTACATTTACAAATGAGGAAACTAAAGAGAAAGAAAGTGTCCTGCCCAAATTCACATGCCCAAAAACATGATATTCTGTGTCTTGAACCCGGTTTACCTGATTCATTTAACTGCTAAATGTTGCACGTTATATCCAACAGTCAAGTACAGATGAAGGCATCTGCTGAATAGCAAGGAAAGAATTAAATGGGAGAAAGAGTTATATGTTATATGTTAGGGATTGGGGAGTGCAGGTATATGCTAAAATATGTAGATTTAGGAAAAAATAACGTTTAAGGTTTCAGCACATGTAAAATAAATTATTATATTGTACATGATATATCTTCAATAAACATATATTAAAGTTTAATGTGATTTTATTTTACTTTTTTATTGTGATGAAAGATCCCTAACTAAAACTTACCATCTTAACCATCTAAGTGTGCAGTACAGTAGTGTTAAGCATATTCACATTTTTGTTAAATAACTCCCCAGAACTTTTTCATCTTGCAAATCTAAAACTCTACACCCGTTAAATAACTCCCCTTTCCTCCCTCCTGACTCCCTCATCCCCTGGTAACCATCATTCTACTATCATGTTTTCAAGCCACTGTAATTTTGGAATTTAAGAGAAATGAAAAGATCAATAAGGAATGATCTTCCTTTATACATGGAAATCAGCTCTGTCTATATTTTCCATCTATATTCAAAGATTCTCAGTATATCCTTGCATATGAGAAAATATCAGTATTTACCTAGGTTGAAAAAAATGTAGCTATAAACATGGATAATACAGTCTTTGAAAAATGTAAAGTGTTTGGATAGAATCTCAATGATTGACTTACAAGAATAGTGTGTGGATAAGCAGACAGTAAGTTTCTGACTTAGGTGTTGGCAATGTGCCAAAGTAGTGAATGTGTATGCAGGAATTCTTTATACAGGCAATGTCAGTTAGTGGTTAAGAGTATAGATTTTTAGAGTTAGTGGGTCCTGCATTTAAATCCAGTTTCTATTATATAACAACTATTTGTCTTTAAACAAGTTACTTTACCTCTCTGAACCTATTTCTTTTTTATCAAATGGGGTGAATTACAGGACCTATCTCATAGGGTTATTATTATAAAGAAAATCCACTCAATTAGCCTCAAGGAGGTTGTTGTTTATTACTTCCAGTAGCTAGTTAGCTAGAGATCTTAGTTATTAGAGGTGGGAGTGGAAGGGGGCATAGAGATGTGAAAAAGATGTACGAGTAGAGTAAGGAAAAAATAAAAATATCAAGTAGCATGAAAGTTGCAATTCACCTTGAGCCTGGTTAAATAAGATGTTTTCTTGATGTTCTAACATTGTTCTTATCATGCGATTTGGGAATATCCTGGTCTCCCTACAAAAATCCTCCCAAATGATATTTACCTCTTCTATATGCAATCCTATCTTATAAGAGTGAATGTTGAAATATAGTATCACTGAGGTAAAGCAATATAAATAACTGAAATCTAAAGATTATCTAATTTTATCATAGACAAGGCTGTCATATAAATTAAGTAATTTAGCTCACCACAAATTTCCAATGTTGTCTCTTTTTGTATTAAATTTTAAATTTTTCTATTAAATTAAATATTACATATTTATAATTATTTGGCAAAAATGTTAAAATGATTTTTCCTTCAGAGGTTTTATTCAAAATTTAAGTTAATCTGTCTAAACATTGACTGCATTCCTCAAAAACAGAGAATTGCAATCTTGCTTCTAAATATACTTTGTATAAAATGGAATGAAGATAGCAGAGATAAGTATCTGTTCAGAAGGAAAAGTTTGAATAATATACAATACATAAATATGCTATACAAAGTTTAAAAATGAAATTATATATATAAAGTAATTTATTAAATGCATATGAAATTTTATAATTACATAATACATTGCATAATGTTATATACTATGCATAGAAAATTATATGTAGGATTAACATACAATTTTAAAATTGTGGAGTATATGACTGCATAGTTATATAATTATATAAACATGCCAAATAAACATATATCACTTTTTGGTCCAGGAATTAGCCAAACAATGTATTTATTATATGTATGTATTATAAACAATACATATAAACAAATACGAGTTTGAATATTTTCTTTGCTGAGACTGTATGTTAAGAAACCTTGAAGAAATTCCTTCTCCTCCCAAAACCTCCTTTTCTTTTTTGGATATCTGAGAACTGATTGAACCCATAGTAGAATAGTGCTTACTATATTGATATAATTCTTTTTCTTATTGAATTGTGGAAAAGGCAGAAGTATTTGTGAGGATTTTGTGATAAAATGACTAAGAAGATTTTATGCTTAAGCTCACAGTTACTCAAGCCTTAGTTATCTAGGACTGACTAACAGCAAAAATCTTGTAAACAATACTGAATTTCTGCTGAATAGGGCATTCAGCAACTATTTGAGAAACATGCTAGTTGTCAAAAATGAAAGAATTAAACTAAGTATTCTATCATACTGTTAGGGGAAAGAGGTCATCACTGACACTTCAAATATGTACTTTGTTTAAAATCAGTGGCTTAGGTTTGACAGTTTTAAGGGAACTAAATACCTCTGCCTAAAATATATGCACTAGTCTTAGTGAGACTTGAGTTCAAATCCAGTTTCTACCACATAACAACTCTATTATTCATTTTTTCCACTGGTTGTAAGCTTACACTCAATACTGAGAAGAGAGATGCTACATCAGTTTCCTCTCCATAGTAATGTAAAATGTGATTAAACTTAAAATGTATGATGAGTAGCACATTTTCAAAGAATGACCCCAACACTCCTGCTATATCTCAAAGCATCATTTTTTTTTGATAAGGCCTTTGATAAGAATATTGAGTGAACAAATATTCTTTTTTCTGGAGTGAACTGAAAACTTCATACTAGATTCCTTGTCTTTAAAGAATTTTAGAGTTATAAATAAGGAAAATTATATCTTTTTCTGTAATAATAAAATTTTCAATGATCCTTGAACATGTAAATACTTAGAAACTTGGTTGCTGCATGACCCTGACTCTGAATTATGTCACAAATTTCCGGAAAAAAACAGAGGGGTCAGAGACCAAGAGGAATGTATATGAACAACTTCTTAGAAACGTGACTAGAATTGGCATAAAGAACAGCCTGCTGTTGCCACTTACAACACTTTGTGTTCTATGACTTCATTATACTCTTTGGACTCCACTTCATGGTCTGGGTGGCATTCCTAAAAACCACAGGAGAACCTCTCCAGGCTCAGGACTTGAGCATCAGCCTTCACAGACCTCCTTATCACAAACCATCCTGAACTGCCAAGGTGTGAACTCATTTAAACTGACCTATCAGTAGCTTTTGTCTTTGAATCCCATTCTTGCTTTGGTCAGATACTGTCTTCCCATAGGTTACTCTCCTTCACATACATTTAAATATAAGAAAACAATCAATTCTTCCATAGTCTTAGATTATTCTTTGATGATCAGCCTCAGAGCCCAACCCACAAAGCACGGTTCTGTGTGGAGTCAAGTTTGCCTTGCTTAAGCAGGACTTTCAGCTTAGCAGACACCATGTTTCAAGGCTTTATTACTCAAACCTTCCACACATCAAAAAATACCTGTAAATGCAAGAAAATCACAGGAAAGACTCACAGTTTACAAGGCCCTTAAAAATATTAGGTCAGAAAGAATAAACTGGGAGGTAATTTCTAATGCTAAATGGGACAAAATTCAGAACAAACTGAACAAGTTTCCATTATAACAAAGGTCTTCCAAATAATTACTAGCAGATACTTGGGTACACAGATTCAGAGGTGGATGTGGATATTAAAAGAAAACCATTTTGGAGGAAAATGGGGAAAAGTGTATTATCTAGTGACTTAACGGAGCCATTCCTATTATTGGGATGTGTTTGACATTTCTCCAGAAGCTGTACACCTGAAAGTAACACAATATTGTAAATCAACTATACTTCAATTAAAAAAAAATCTTGGGGTCAAAAAGTAAATAAATAAAGGACATGAGAACATCAGCTATAAATGAAATATTTTCTTCATACTCCCCGACTTTTAAATTCATGAAATATGTCGTCAGCTTATACACTCTTATTTTAAAATTCACAGAAATTGAAATCTGGAAGTTTAAGTACTTGCCAAAATGAGAGAGTCTGTCTGTCAGTTCGGCACTTTTTCTAGTATGTAACACCAATAGCATTGGATTTTTAAATTAATCAAAATAAAAACATTTATACACTGTCATGAACACAATTTACATGTGAATTATACCATCACATCAGTTTATCTGATTTATGCTTTGCTAAGCACTATCATCTCATTTGGTCCTCACAGCTGGATTATTATCCACCTTTGATACATACAATTATGCAACATTTGACAAATCAGTTAACCTCGTGGTGCCAGACCCATCCTCTATAAAATAATGTGACTGAGTGACTATTATCTAGCATTGTTTTTTTCTTTTACATTTTCATACTTTATTTGGCCACTGGAGTTCTCAAGCTATAAAAACCAAAATGACAAACAAAATCTTACTTCCCAATTAGGTACAACTACTCTTCTGTTGTGCACAAGGAACAGAGTAGAAATGCCCTCAGAATTGAGTCTTACAAATGCTGCAATTCACTTCTCTATTTCATCTAGGAATTTAGACTTTTAAAAATGCTCTACATTTTAGAGACAATTGTTAATAGAACAAGTCATACATTTGGGGGGAGTAGATTTATATCCCCTTCTTAATATTCAGTGTCCTATAGGGAATATGCTCAGGATCTGAAATAATAAATTGCAAACTTTGAACAAAAGCCACACAGTCATTGTCCACCAAGTCTGCACATACTCTTCATTTGTCTTGCTCACTGCTCTATTTGTAAGTAGACCTGACATGTAAAAATAGCTCCAGCAGCAAACCTTTGGTCTCAAAGTGTCTACCATTCCCCATGAGTGCTTTTATAACTATAGCTCACTTTGTAGTAAAGTTGTAATGACAGCTGTCATCAAAAGGCTTTCATGAAGCATTTACTGACCTTTAGATGCCACATGTAACAAGTGCTATTGCAGTCTTCAGGGTCTTGCTTAGGAGTTTCCTACTTCAACATTGTTTTCATATTGTTAACCCTTAGTATACAATATTAAAAATTATATGATATTTAATGTCTGTTATCTCCCTTATGGTTCTCTCATTCCATAAATATTCATTGAGTTCCTCTTATGGAACTCTCCTCTTAATCATTAAGTTCCAGAAAATATATTAAGTCCTTTATATAAAATGATGAACAACATAATCGTGTCCATAACCACTTGAAAATTACCACCTAGGAAGGTTATTAGACAGCAAATAAGCATAGGTACACATAAAAATATTATTATGTTTGATAAAAATCATGAATAAAAGTGTGGGATGCATCGAGGGCAGATGTAGGTGAGGGGACTGTTTTAGAACTAGAAAACAAATAAGTCCAAGACCTTTTGGAGAAGTAGACACCTGAAAGAGGGAAAGAAGCTGCCAAGGTGAGATGCAGGTGAAATGCCCAAGGTCGCGAGGCCCCTCCACAAGACCACCAGAGTCGAGAGTCAAAGCCAAACGGCAAGGGTCATTTATTGCAGGTTCGAACCTGGACCTCCGCGCACTTGTTGCCGGTGACGCTAAGAGGTCCTGGCCGAGTTTAGTACAGCTCTTTTATAGACCAGTACAAACATAGTCGCCGATTGGTTGACTTTTAAACAAAGACACTAGTCGCCTATTGGTTGACTTTTAAACAGAGACACTAGTCGCCGATTGGTTGACTTTTAAACAGAGACACTAGTCGCCGATTGGTTGACTTTTAAACAGAGACACTAGTCGCCGTCTGATTGGTTGGACGGTTGCGGGGGGGGGGGTCGTCAGCAGGCGTAATTACAGAAGCGAGAGCGGCTGGTTAAGTTTCGGTTTCCTGAGGTTTTGTTTCTTAATTAGAAATACTTAAGGCGGGACCATGGTCGCAAAAAGAAATAGTGCAAACAGGAGGACTGATACAACCCTAGCAGTGCTGCGGCCTCCACCAGCCCAACGGCAGGGCGTCGGGAGGCTGTGCGCCCAACTTCAGGCGGCGCTCCCAAATGTGGCAAGCCCAGCGCCGCGCCCTGGAATGGTCCTTTTTTCGGCCCTTCCCCTCCGGAACGAACAGAAAAGAAATTCCAGGAAAAGCACAAATTGAATGCAGGGCGTCAACTCAGTCCTATTCTCACCAAACTAGAACATAGCCCCCTCACAGGCAGAGGCCACTCTTCGTGTGCAGAGTGGATGGCCAGACACAGAAAAACCAAAGTGAGGAAGATGGGGTGCTTTATAAAACTCAACTTTTTATAGACTTCAGAAATTTGGGTCAGTTTAAATTGTTTTCCTATTGATGCTCTTGAAATAAACATTAACTTTGGTGTTTTTAAATGTTTCAATTCTAAAGATTATGTCGGTTAAATTTTAAAAGATAAGGTTCAGATCTATTGACTGTTTCAGATTTTAATGTTGAGAATAAATCCTAAATATTTACCTCTTAGAAAAGAATCTGCATTTTTCCCCAAGACTGTGTGGCTCTCCAGTCTAGTATTGTAATGAATAAATACATTCTCCAAGAGGCAGAATGATGCTCTCCATTGACATGTTATAATTAAATGTTACTAAAACACTGTTTACTGTCAAGATCACAAAGATCTCAAGATTGGGTAACAGTAAAAAAGGAAAAATGTAATTCCTCTCCTGTGAGCAACTGTCTGTGTGTGCTGTTTCTCCCACCCCTTCTTTATCAGTTCATGCCTTGACCGTATGATATTCCCGCACTTCATAGCACTTAATGATTATCAGGATGCATTTAGATTATTTTAATTTGTTTCTCATATCAATAAAATAGTGGTAGAAGAAATAATGTCCCATTAAGTGTAGGTCACTTCTATAGAACATCTATAGATGATAATTTCTAATATGTTCCTCAAATAGCTGGGAGATTCCTTCTCAATTGCTATATCATTATATTGGTATTACTTTCATCTCTATTTTTCAAAAATGTTTAACTTCTCAAGTACCCCAGAGTGATTGGCAACTTGTGTCCACTGCGGGTAGGAGAATCACTAACGTCTGTGGGTAAGAACCAAACAACGGTTAAGAAAATCATGAGTAGGCTGATACGAAATTACATTTTTTTAACAATTTAAAATTTCTGATATCTGTAATCTTAAAAAAAGTTTAAACAGCTTGATAACCTTGATGTCTATAATCTAAACAAGTATGTAAATCGTATTTCAAAGTGCATGTTTGTGTTTGAGCCTGTGTTTTTACACCTACCTTGTGGCATGGTGATCATATAAAGTGTCAATCCTTTATAACTGATACAGTGTTTAGATTTCATCATGTAGTTACTAGAAATACTCAGATAGACATACTAATTTTAAAATTAATTTTCAAGTATTTCCTTTTAATTTCATAAGGTATAATGTAACACAACAATAGTAACTGTTGAGCAGGGGACTTCATTTTTTATAAGGTATTTTTCCCTTTGGTGAAAGCAGCTCTCTGCCCCTTTCCTGTTTGCAGATTTCTGTTCCCCTCTAACCTTAAAAGAACCTAATCATAAGAATGAGATCACTAGGTAATTTAACATAACTCCTAGATAAAAAGAAGAATGAACAATTAAGCAGTTAAAAAAATGGCTAGCTCTCTACCCCAAACAGCCCATTCCTAAGAAATTCTGCAGTCAGATCACTCCGGCAAGATAACATCTGAAAAGAGAGTCAGCCAGTCTGCACACAATGGAGAATGATGCAGAATCCAACCTCCTGCCTCAATGATTTACTGAGTTTCTTTGCCCTCCTCCAGTTTTCTCTTTAAAAACTGTCGTGGCTGAGCAGAATCTTCGGAGTTGGCCTCTGGACCTGAGTCCACCATCTCCCCAGATTGCTGGCTTTTCTGATTAAAGCACCTTTCCTTTCTACTAACACTTGCCCCTCAAATTATTGACTTTTGAGCAGAGAGTAGCCGAACCTGGGTTCAGTAACACTGAGAACAGATTTTACCTGGCCACAAGAAAAGATTTTCATAGTAAAGAAAATAATTGTAGGAGAAGAAAACAAGTCAGAAAAGCCTTAGAAAGCTCTGCCAAATTACACTAAAAATATAAATGCAGATAACTGTTATGTTAGTCTAACTATCTTATAAATGATCTATTTAGCCAGATTTTTAAAATATGCCTGAAAAAAATTATGACACATAGGGGAAGTTATATAACCATGTTTTTAACCTAAAGTAAAATTTATATGTCTCTTTGTTTCTGATTTTTCTAATTCCCTTCACCTCAAGTGGCTCATTAGAGAGTTTCCAGGCCTATTTCAGACTTAATCAGTTTCAGCACTACCCCGACCTCATGTGAACAAATTTGAAAGATTGAAAAAATGAAGCTGCTCAATACAATAGGGGCTCATTGACATTGTTTTAACAAGCCTTAGCTTATTCAAGCCGTTGTCTAACAGGCAGCTTTAATTTGAATCCACACTGCTCAGCATGGTAATAAGGGCTCTGCTGAATGTCAGTGTTTGTGCATATAAGTGAGCACTCTGCATTTAATGCAATCGAGAAAACAGAAACTTTCAGACTCAAGCATAGTTTGACTTTAGATTAACTATTCTGACAATATCAAAAAGTTCCCTGTTAACTCTAACACCCCAAAGAGAGATTAAGAGGACATAATAAAATAATATATGATCAGCATTTACTTTTAAAAAAGAAATATTTAAATTTCTTTTTTGGGGGAGGTCATATTTTCTGTTCCATCACTGTTCATCTGTGGTTTAAGAGAAGGAGCACAGAGCAAGTTATGAATCTGTTTTGCTACATAGAGCCATGTGGCCTTAATGAGTTACTCATGAGTTTTGACATCTGCAAAATATCCCCCTACAATACAATATCTAGGATCAGAAAATAAAATGTACTCTGAATGATTAAAATAAATAACACTAGTTGGTTTTATTCAGAATCAATGAATCTGTGATGTTGCAGCACTAACATTGTACATGATATTTTGAAATATAAATTTTACAAATTATAAATCAGGGGAATATTTAAAATGTTATGCAGGAAAACATAGCTTTCTGGATTATTTTTACTACAATACAAAATATAACATTTTATTAATTCTGAAAATATTTTTAAAAAGAGATTTTTTTAAGAAAATGAATACAATGGTAAATATCTTAGAATATATATTTTTAGGCTTAGAATTATAAAAAGAAATATTTTCTTTTACTGGGAATCCAGTCTACATAGATAAGAATAAAACTCTATTAAGGCAGGCTTTCCTGGTGGCGTAGTAGTTAAGAATCTGCCTGCTAATGCAGGGAACATGGGTTCGAGCCCTGATCAGAGAAGAACCCACATGCCACGGAGCAACTAAGCCCGTGTGCCACGGCTACTGAGCCTGCACTCTACAGCCCATGAGCCACAACTACTGAACCCACGTGCCACAACTACTGAAGCCTGCATGCCTAGAGCCCTTGCTCTGCAAAAAGAGAAGCCACTGCAATGAGAAGCCTGCACACCCCAGCAAAGAGTAGTCCCTGCTCGCCACAACTAGAGAAAGCCCTCACGCAGCAATGAAGACCCAACACAGCCAAAAATACATAAATACGTTTTTAAAAAACTCTATTAAGAAAAAAATAAATCTGAAGTTTTCAACATTTATACCGAAATTTTATCTTTGCCTTTAAATCCCTTAATAATGTATAATATATTATCAAACTATTTGAATGTTTTTCCCTTGCTTATTTGCTGGTGAGCTCAATTATAAATTGTATTCCATACCCCAAGCCAGATTAAAACAATTAATAGGTAAAAGGTACATTCATTTTATTTTCAGCAATTATCATTTTTGCTTAAAAATTTTCAAGACCACCAATTTTATTGAGTCAAAGGCAAAATTTTTATAATGGCCCATGAGCTCCTACCAATTATTCTGTAGTTACCTACCCCACCCCAATAAAGCCCTATGGATTATTCTCTAGTTCTCCAGTTACCTCTCTCACCTCATTCTTTATTTTCTTATTACCCACTGGCTCCATTCAAACTGTCACTGGCTGTTCTCTCTGCCTGGAAAGTTCTTCCACCAGATATCTTCATGGTCAACACTCTTACTCCTTCAAGTCTTTGGTCACATGCCATTTTCCCATGAAGCCTATTTTTTTTTAATTGAAGTGTAGTTGATTTACAATATTGTGTTAGTTTCAGGTGTAAAGCAAAATTTTTCAGATTCTTTTCCCTTATAGGTTATTACAAAACACTGAGTATAGTTCTCTATTGCTATAGAGTAAGTAGGTCCTGGTTGATTCTCTATTTTATATATAGTAGTGTGTATACGTTAATCCCAAGCTCCTAATTTATCTCTCTCACTCTTTTCCCTTTTGGTAATGATAAGTTTGTTTTCCATGTCTGTGGGTCTATTTCTGTTTTGTATATAAGTTCATTTGTATTTTTTTTAAGATTCCATATATAAGTGATATCATATGATATTTGTCTTTGTCTGGCTTACTTTACTTAGTATGATAACCTCTTGGTCTATCCATGTTGCTGCAAATGACATTATTTCATTATTTATCATGGCTGGGTAATATTCCATTTTATATATACTATAATATAATATATTATATATATATATATATATATATATATATATATACATGAAGCCTATTTTTGAATAGAAATTCAAATTGAATGTCATTTTTCAAATTGAAACTCCTCACCATGTGACTGTTCTCAGGTCTCCTTTACTTGGTTTTACAATTTTTCCTCTTTTAATTACAGTCATGATTACTATAAAATGTAACTTATTTAGTTATATGTTTAATGAATATATACACTTCACATCCCTAGGTAGAATATAATATTAAATACTACATTAAATAATATACTTATTGGTGTGGTAAGTTATTGTTTTCCCAAACAAAAAATAAAAGCTTCCTACAGGCAAAATTTTTTTGTCTTTTATTTACTGCCATATTAATTATATTTTTATACTGAGTCTGTGTACCTTTGTGATTATTGAATTTTCCTCCTGAAAAAATTCCAAAAATCCAATAACAAGTATGTCCTTGAATTTTTAATAGGTTTCTTTAAAATAGATTTTTAACTACCATGTCATTTGGTTCATGTTAGATATTGTATACACTGTGTAAAATTTTTCTATTTTAATCTTTTCAAGCTTAAAGTTAAATCCCATCTCTGAAATTAATGTCTATTTCTTGATTATTATATTGTAGTTACTAAAATCTAGCTGTATACCATATTTGTCCTCATTAAGTCAGTGTGCCCCTTATAATTGGAATGTAGCTGGAGTTGCATCTTTTAAGCTGATCAAATAGCCTCAAATTTAATGGAAGAATTTAATGAATTTCCCTTAGACATAATGACTACTATAATTAATATTATTATTTGTATTAACTTTATTTAACTTTGTAATTTATTACTGGTTATATTTTCTTCCTCCCATCCCCATTGGAATTTGTTAAGGTACTTTAGTACTTATTTGGCTTTCATTTAGGGAAGAGTTCTCAATTTTAGAGCTCTTATTTAGAATTTATATTAAAATTTTCTAGATAGTCTGTTGTTACTCATTTTATTTATGAATGTGTACATATATTTAAAATAAATTGAGAGAAGACCTTCAAGATGGTGGAGAAGTAAGACATAGAGATCACCTTCCTCCCCACAAATACATCAGAAATACATCTACATATGGAACAACTCCTACAGAACACCTACTGAATGCTGGCAGAAGACCTCAGACTTCCCAAAAGACAAGAAACTCCCCATGAAACTGGGTAGAGCAAAAAAAAAAAACACTCCCTCCCTCTAAGAGGGAGCTGTGAAGGAGGAAAAGTTTCCACACACTAAGAATCCCCTTCACTGGTGGAGATAGGAGGGTGGCAGGGGGAAACTTCGGAGCCATGGAGGAGAGCACAGCAATAGGGGTGCAGAGGGCAAAGTGGAGAGATTCCTGCACAGAGGATCAGTGCTGACCAGCCTGAAAGGCTTGTCTGCTCACCTGCTGGGGTGGGTGGGGGCTGGGAGCTGAGGTCAGGCTTCAGAGATCAGATCCCAGGGAGAGGACTGGGGTTAGCTGCATGAACACAGCCTGAAGGGTGCTAATGTGCCACAGCTTGCTGGGAGGGAGTCCAGGAAAAAGTCTGGACCTGCCTAAGAGGCAAGAGACCATTGTTTTGGGGTGCGTGAGAAGCGGGGATTCAGAGCACTGCCTAAACAAGCTCCAGAAAAGGGCATGAGCTGCGGCTATCAGCACGGACACCAGAGATGGGCAGGAAATCCTAAGACTGCTGCTGCAGCCACCAAGAAGCCTGTGTGCAAGTACAGGTCACTAACCACATCTCCGCTCCCAAGATCCTGTGCGGGCTGCCACTGCAAGTGTCCCGTGATCCAGGGACAGCTTCCCTGGGAGAACACCCAGTGACCCTCAGGCTGTTGCAATGTCATGCCGGCCTCTACTGCCTCAGGCTTGCCCTGCATTCCTTACCCCTCCCTCCTCCCAGTCTCAGTGAGCCAGAGCCCACTAATCAGCTGCTACTTTAACTCTGTCCTGTCTGAGCAAAGAATAGGTGCTCTCAGGCGACCTACATGCAGAGGTGGGGCCAATACGAAGCTGAACCCCAGGAGCTGTGCGAACAAAGTAGAGAAAGGGAAATTTCCCCCAGCAGCCTCAGGAGAAGGGGATTAAATTTCCACAGTCAACCTGATGTACCCTGCAACTGTGGAATACCTGAATAGACAACAAATCATCCCAAAATTGAGGCAGTGGATTTTGAGAGCAACTGTAGACCGGGGGTTTGATTTCTGCCTCTAATTGGTTTCTGATTTTATATTTATCTTAGTTTAGTATTTAGAGTTCATTATCAATGGTAGATTAGCTTATTGATTTGGTTGCTCTCTTCCTTTAATTTTTTCATATATATATATATTTTTTTCTCTTATTCTCTTATTGTGAGTGTAGATGTGTATGCTTCTTTGTGTGATTTCGTATAGCTTTGTTTTTACAATTTGTCCTAGGGTTCTGCCCTTTTTTATTTTATTTTATTAGTATAGTTTTCAGTGCTTGTTATCATTGGTGGATTTAATTTTTGGTTTAGTTGCTCTCTTCTTTCTTTCTTTCTTTTATTTATTATTTTTGTATTTAACATCTTTATTGGAGGATAATCGCTTTACAATGGTGTGTTAGTTTCTACTCTATAACAAAGTGAATCAGTTATAAATATACATATGTCCCCATATCTCTTCCCTTTTGTGTTTCCTTCCTCCCACGGTCCCTATCCCACCCCTCTAGGTGGTCACAAAGCACCGAGCTGATCTCCCTGTGCTATGCTGCTGCTTCCCACTAGCTATCTATTTTACATTTGGTAGTGTATATATGTCCATGCCACTCTCTAGTTGTCCCAGCTTACCCTTCCCCCTCCCCGCATCCACAAATCCATTCTCTAGTAGGTCTGCATCTTTATTCCTGGTTTGCCCCTAGGTTCTTCATGACCATATTTTTTAGATTCCATATATATGTGTTAGCATATGGTATTTGTTTTTCTCTGTCTGACTTACTTCACTCTGTATGACAGTCGCTAGGCCCATCCGCTTCACTACAAGTAACTCAGTTTCATTCCTTTTTATGGCTGAGCAATATTCCATTTTATATATGTGCCACATCTTCTTTATCCATTCATCTGTTGATGGACACTTAGGTTGATTCCATGTCCTGGCTATTGTATATAGAGCTGCAATGAACATTGTGGTACATGACTCTTTTGGAATTATGGTTTCTCAGAGTATATGCCCAGTAGTGGGATTGCTGGGTTGCATGGTAGTTCTGTTTTTAGTTTTTTAAGGAACCTTCACACTGTTCTCCATAGTGGCTGTATCAATTTGCATTCCCACCAACAGTGCAAGAGGGTTCCCTTTTCTCCACACCCTCTCCAGCATTTATTTTTTGTAGATTTTTTGATGATGGCCATTCTGACTGGTATGAGACGATATCTCATTGTAGTTTTGATTTGCAGTTTTCTAATGATTAATGCTGTTGAGCATTCTTTCATGTGTCTGTTGGCAATCTGTATATCTTCTCTGTAGAAATGTCTATTTAGGTCTTCTGAACATTTTTGGATTGGGTTATTTGTTTTTTTGACATTGAGCTGCATGAGCTGCTTGTAAATTTTGGAGATTAATCCCTTGTTAGTTGCTTCATTTACAAAAATTTTCTCCCATTCTGAGAGTTGTCTTTTCATCTTGTTTATGGTTTCCATTGCAATGCAAAAAAATTTAAGTTTCATTAGGTCCCATTTGTTTATTTTTGCTTTTATTTCCATTTCTCTAGGACGTGGGTCAAAAAGGATCTTGCTGTGATTTATGTCACAGAGTGTTCTGCCTATGTTATCCTCTAAGAGTTTGATGGTGTCTGGCTTTACATGTAGGTCTTTAATCCATTTTGAGTTTATTTTTGTGTATGGTGTTAAGGACTGCTCTAATTTCATTCTTTTACATGTAGCTGTGCAGTTTTCCCAGCACCATTTATTGAAGAGTCTGTCTTTTCTCCACTGTATACTCTTGCATCCTTTATCGAAGATAAGGTGACCATATGTGCATAGGCTTATCTCTGGGCTTTCTATCCTGTTCCATTGATCTATATTTCTGTTTCTGTGCCAGTACCATACTGTCTTGATTACTGTAGCTTTGTAGTATAGTCTGAAGTCAGGGAACCTGATTCCTGCACCCCCGTTTTTCTTTCTCAAGATTGCTTTGTCTATTCAGGGTGTTTTGTGTTTCCATACAAATTGTGAATTTTTTGTTCTAGTTCTCTGAAAAATGCCAGTAGTAATTTGATAGGGATTTAACTGAATCTGCAGTTTGCTTTGGGTGTAAAGTCATTTTCACAATGTTGATTTTTCCAATCCAGGAACATAGTATATCTCTCCATCTATTTGTATTATCTTTAATTTCTTTCATCAGTGTAATAATTTTCTGCATACAGGTCTTTTGTCTCCTTAAGTAGGTTTATTCCTAGATATTTTATTCTTTTTGTTGCAATGGTAAATGGGAGTGTTTCCTTAATTTCATTTTCAGATTTTTCATCATTAGTGTAAAGGAATACCAGAGATTTCTGTGCATTAATTTTATATCCTGCTACGTAACCAAATTCATTGATTAGCTCTAGTAGCTTTCTAGTAGCAATTTTAGGATTCTTTATGTAAAGTATCATGTCATCTGCAAACAGTGACAGCTTTACTTCTTCTTTTCTGATTTGGATTCCTTTTATTTCTTTTTCTTCTCTGATTGCTGTGGCTAAAACTTCCAAATCTATGATGAATAATAGTGGTGAGAGTGGGCAGCCTTGTTTTGTTCCTGATCTTAGTGGAAATGGTTTCAATTTTTGACCACTGAGGACGATGTTGGCTGTGAGTTTGTCATATATGGCTTTTATTATGTTGAGGAGAGTTCCCTCTATGCCTACTTTCTGCAGGGTTTTTATCATAAAGGGGTGTTGAATTTTGTCAAAACATTTCTCTGCATGTATTTAGATGATCATATGTTTTTTCTCCTTCAATTTGTTAATTTGGTGTATCACGTTGATTTATTTTCGTATATTGAAGAATCCTTGCATTCCTGGGATAAACCCCACTTGACCATAGTGTATGATACTTTTAATGTACTGGTGGATTATGTTTGGTAGTATTTTGTTGAGGATTTTGCATCAATGTTCATCAACGATATTGGCCTGTAGTTTTCTTTCTTTGTGACATCTTTGTCTGGTTTTGGTATCAGTGTGGCGGTGGCCTCATAGAATGAGTTTGGGAGTGTTCCTCCCTCTGCTATATTTTGGAAGAGTTTGAGAAGTATAGGTGTTAGCTCTTCTTTAAATGTTTGATAGAATTCACCTGTGAAGCCATGTGGTCTTGGGCTTTTGTTTGTTCAAAGCTTTTTAATCACAGTTTCAATTACAGTGCTTCTGATTGGTCTGTTCATATTTTCTATTTTTTCCTGGTTCAGTCTTGGAAGGTTGTGCATTTCTCAGAATATGTCTAGTTCTTCCAGGTTGTCTATTTTATTGGCATATACTAGCTTGTAGTAATCTCTCATGATCCTTTGTATTTCTGCAGTGTCAGCTATTACTTCTCCTTTTTCATTTCTAATTCTATTGATTTGAATTAGATCCCTTTTTTTCTTGATAAGTCTGGCTAATGGTTTATCAATTTTGTTTATCTTCTCAAAGCATCAGCTTGTAGTTTTATTGATCTTTGCTATCATTTCCTTTATTTGTTTTTCATTTATTTCTATTCTGATCTTTATGATTTCTTTCCTTCTGTTAACTTTGTGGGATTTTTGTTCTTCTTTCTCTAATTGTTTTGGATGTAAGTTTAGGTTATTTATTTGAGGTGTTTCTTGTTTCATAAGGTAGGATTGTATTGCTATAAACTTCCCTCTTAAAACTGCTTTTGCTATATCCCATAGGTTTTGGGTTGTCGTGCTTTCATTGTCATTTGTTTTTAGGTATTTTTTTTATTTCCTCTTTGATTTCTTCAGTTATCTCTTGGTTATTAAGTAGTGTGTTGTTTAGCCTCCATGTGTTTGGTTGTTTTACATATTTTTTCCTGTAATTGATATCTAATCTCATAGAGTTGTGGTTGGAAAAATACTTGGTATGATTTCAATTTTGTTAAATTTACCAAGGCTTGATTTGTGACCCAAGATATGATCTATCCTGGAGAATGTGCCATAAGCGCTTGAGAAGAATGTATATTCAGTTGTTTTTGGATGGAACATCCTATAAATATCTCTTAAGTCCATCTTATTTAATGTATCATTTAAAGCTTGTGCTTCCTTATTTATTTTCATTTGGATGATCTGTCCATTGGTGAATGTGGGGTGTTAAAGTCCCCTACTATGATTGTGTTACTGTTGATTTCCCCTATTATGGCTGTTAGTATTTGCCTTTTGTATTGAGGTGCTCTTATGTTGGGTGCATAAATATTTACAATTGTTATATCTTCTTCTTGGATCAATCCCTTGATCATTATGTAGTGTCCTTGTCTCTTGTAATAGTCTTTGTTTTAACTGCTATTTTATGTGATATGAGAATTGCTACACCAGCTTTCTTTTGATTTCCATTTGCATGGAATATCTTTTTCCATCCCCTCACTTTCAGTCTGTATGTGTCCCTAGGTCTGAAGTAGGTCTCTTGTAGACAGCATATATATTTGTATTGTTTTTGTATCCATTCAGCTAGTCTATGTCTTTTGGTTGGAGCAGTTAATCCATTTACATTTAAGGTAGTTATTGATATGTATGTTCCTATTACCGTTTTCCTTAATTGTTTTCTGTGTATTATTGTAGGTCATTTTTTCTCTTGTGTTTCCTGCCTAGAGAATTTCTTTGAGCATTTCTTGTAAAGCTGGTTTGGTGGTGTTGAATTCTATTTGTTTTGCTTGTCTTTAAAGGTTTTAATTTCTCCATCGAATCTGAATGAGATCCTTGCTAGGTAGATTAATCTTGGTTGTAGGTTTTTCTCCTTCATCACTTTAAATATGTCCTGTCACTCCCTTCTGGCTTGCAGAGTTTCTGCTGAATGATCAGCTGCTAACCTTGTGGGGATTCCCTTAAGTTTTATTTGCTGTCTTACCCTTGCTGCTTTTAATATTTGTTCTTTGTATTTAAGTTTTTATTGTTTGATTAATATGTGTCTTGGTGTGTTTCTCCTTGGATTTAACTTGTATGGGACTCTCTGTGCTTCCTGGATTGTTTAACTATTTCCTTTCCCATATTAGGGAAGTTTTCAATTATAATTCTTCAAATATTTTCTCAGTCCGTTTCTTTCTCTCTCCTTCTCCTGGGACCCCTGTAATTTGAATGTTGGTGTGGTTAATATTGTCCCAGAGTTCTCTGAGACTCTCCTCAGTTCTTTTCATTCTTTTTTCTTTATTCTGCCCTGCAGTAGTTATTTCCACTATTTTTTCTTCCAGGTCACTTATCCGTTTTTCTGGCTCAGTTATTCTGCTATTGATCCCTTCTAGGGAATTTTTAATTTCATTTATTTTGTTGTTCAGCACTGTTTGTTTGCTCTTTAGTTCTTCTTGGTCCTTGTTAAACGTTTCTTTTAATTTCTCTATTCTATTTCCAAATTTTTGGATCCTCTTTACTATCATTATTCTGCATTCTTTTTCAGGGAGACTGCCTATTTCATCTTCATTTGTTTGGTCTTGTGCATTTTACCCTTGCTCTTTCATCTGCTGTGTGCTTCTCTGTCTTCTCATTTTGCTTAACTTACTGTGTTTGGGTTCCCCTTTTCACAGGCTGCAGGTTCATAGTTCCTGTTGTTTTCGGTGTCTTTCCCCACTGGCTAAGTTTGGTTCGGTGGGTTGTGTAGGCTTCCTGGTGGAGGTGACTAGTGCCTGTGTTCTGGTGGATGAGGCTGCATCTTGTCTTTCTCATTGTCAGGTCCACATCTGGTGGTGTGTTTTGGGGTGTCTGTGACCTTATTATGATTTTAGGCAACCTCTCTGCTAATGGATGGAGTTGTGTTCCTGTCTTGCTAGTTGTTTGGCATAGGGTGTCCAGCACTGTAGCTTGCTTGTCTTTGAGTGGAGCTGCATCTTGGTGTTGCGGTGGAGATATCTGGGAGACTTTTGCCATTTGATATTACATGGAGCTGAGAGGTCTCTTGTGGACCAGTGTCCTGAAGTTGACTCTCCCACCTCAGTGGCACAGCCCTGCCACCTGACTGGAGCACCAAGATCCTGTCCTTTACACAGATGAGAATAAAAGGGTGAAAAAAAAGAAAGAAGAAGATAAAATAAAATAAAGTAAAATAAAATAATTTATTAAAATAAAAACTAAAAAATAATTATTAAGAAAATTTTTTAAAGTAAAAAAAAAGGACAGACAGAACCCTAGGACAAATGATAAAAGCAAAGTTATACAGACAAAATCACATGCAGAAGCATACACATACACACTTACAAGAAGAGAGAAAGGGAAATATATATATATATCGTTGCTCCCAAAGTCCACCTCCTCAACTTGGGATGGTTCATTGTCTATTCAGATATTCCACAGATGCAGGATACATCATGTTGATTGTGGAGATTTAATCCACTGCTTCTGAGGCTGCTGGGAGAAATTTACCTTTCTCTTCTTTGTTTGCACAGTTCCTGGGGTTCAGCTTTGGATTTGGCCCCGTCTCTGCATGTAGGTCACCTGAGGGCCTCTGTTCTTTGCTAAGACATGACAGGGTTAAAGGAGCAGCTGATTCAGGGCTCTGGCTCACTCAGTCAGGGAGTAAGGAGGGGTATGGATGTGGGTTGAGACTACAGTGGCAGAGGCTGGCGTGACCTTGCACCAGTCTGAGGCACACCATTTGTTCTCCCAGGGAAGTTGTCCCTGGATCTCGGGACTCTGGCAGTGGTGGATTGCACAGGCTCCCCAGAGGGGAGGTGTGGATAGTGACTTGTACTTGCACACAGGCTTCTTGGTGGTTGCATCAGCAGCCTTAGCATCTGATGCCCGTCTCTTGTGTCCATGCTTATAGCTGCAGCTTGCACCCATCTCTGGAGCTCCTTTAAGCAGCCCTCTTAATCCCCTCTCCTCATGAGCCATAAAACAGGTAAGAAAAGGTCTCTTGTCTCTTTCGCAACTCCAGTCTTTTTCCCGGACTCCTTACTGGCTAGCTGTGGTGCACTAACCCCTTCAGGCTCTGTTCATGCAGATAACCCCAGTCCTCTCCCTGGGATCTGACCTCCAAAACCTGTGCCTCAGCTCCCAGTCCCCACTCATTCTGGTGGGGGAGCAGGTAAGCCTCTCGGGCTGGTGAGTGCTGGTCGGCACTGATCCTCTGTGCAGGAATCTGTCTGCTTTGCCCTCCACACCCCTGTTTCTGTGGTCTCCTCCATGGCTCCGAAGCTTCCCTGCTCCACCACCCACAGTCTCCGCCTGAGAAGTGGTTTCCTAGTGTGTGTCAATGTTTCCTCCTTCACAGCTCCCTCTCACTGGTGCAGGTGCCATCCCTATTCTTTTGTCCCTGTTTTTTCTTTCACCCTACCCAGGTATGTGGGGAGTTTCTTGCCTTTTGGGAGGTCTTAGATCTTCTGCCAGTGTTCAGTAAGGCTTGTTCTGCATGTAGATGTATTTCTGATGTATTTGTTGGGAGGAAGGTGATCTCTGCATCTTACTCTTCCACCATCTTTAAACTCCTCTCTTTTTATTACTTTTTAAATTTTTAGTATTTTTTATTTATTATTTTAATAACTGTTTTATTATATTTTTTTCTTTCTTTCTTTTTTCTCCCTTTTCTTCTGAGCTGTGTGGCTCATAGGGTCTTGGCACTCCTGCTGGGTGTCAGGACTATGCCTCTTAGGTGGGAGCGCCCAGTTCAGTACATTGGTCTGCCAGAGACATCCTGGCTACATTTAATATCAAACAGAGAAAGCTCTCCCACAGATCTCCATCTCAACGATAAGACTCAGCTCCACTCAGTGACCAGCAAGCTATAGTGCTGGACACTGTATGCCAAACAACTGGCAAGACAGGAAAACAACCCCACCCATTAGCAGAGAGGCTGCAAAAATCATAATGAGGTCACAGAAAGCCCAAAACACATCACCAGATGTGGACCTGCCCACCAGAAGACAAGATCCAGCTTCATCCACCAGAACACAGGTACCAGTCCCCTCCATGAGGAAGCCTACACAACCCAGTGAACCAACCTTACCCACTGGAGGCAGACACCAAAAACAATGAGAACTACAAACATGTGGCCTGTGAAAACGAGACACAAAACACAGTAAATTAAGTAAAATGAGAGGACAGAGAAGCACACAGCAGATGAAGGAACAAGGCAAAAAAACCACCAAACCAAACAAATGAAGAGGAAATAGGCAGTTTACCTGAAAAAGAAGACAGAGTAATGATAGTAAAGATGATCCAAAATTATGCAAATAGAATGGAGAAAATATAAGAAACATTTAACAAAGTTCTAGAAGAACTAAAGGCAAACAAACAATGATCAGCAACACAATAAATGAAATTTAAAATTCTCTAGAAGGGATCAGTAGCAGAAAAAAAGAGGCAGAAGAAAGCATAAGTGACCTGGAAGATAAAAGAGTGGAAATAACTAATACAGAGCAGAATAAAGAAAAAAGAATACAAAGAATTGAGGACAGTCTCAGAAACCTCTGGGACAACATTAAACACACCAACATTTGAATTATAGGTGTTCCAGAAGAAGAAGAGAAAAAGAAAGGGACTGAGAAAATATTTGAAGAGATTATAGTTGAAAACTTCCCTAATATGGAAAAGGAAATAGTTAATCAAGTCAAGGAAGCACAGAGAGTCCCATACAGGATAAATCCAAGGAGAAACATGCCAAGACACATATTAATCAAACTAACAAAAATTAGACACTAAGAGAAAATATTAAAAGCAGCAAGGGGAAAAAAACAAATAACACATAAGGGAATCCCCATAAGGTTAACAAGTGATCTTTCAGCAGAAACCCTGCAGGCCAGAAGGGAGTGACAGGACATAGTTAACGTGATGAAAGGGAAAAACCTACACTATAATTACTCTATCCAGCAGGGATCTCATTCAGATTTGATGGAGAAATTAAAACCTTTAGAGACAAGCAAAAGCTAAGAGAATTCAGCACCACCAAATGAGCTTTACAACAAATGCTAAAGGAACTTCGCTAGGCAGGAAACAAAAAAGAAGGAAAACACCTACAAAAACAAACACCAAACAATTAATAAAATAGTAATAGGAACCTACATATCGATAACTACCTTAAATGTAAATGGATTAACTGCTCCAAACAAAAGACATAGACTGGCTGAATGGATACAAAAACAAGACCAGTATATATGCTGTCTACAAGAGACCCACTTCTGACCTAGGGACACATACAGACTGAAAGTGAAAGGAATGAAAAAGATGTTCCATTCAAATGGAAATCAAAAGAAAGCTGGAGTAGCAGTTCTCATATCAGCCAAAATAGGCTTTAAAATAAAGTCTATTACAAGAGACAAAAAAGGACTCTACATAATGATAAAGGGATCAATCCAAGAAGAAGATAAAACAATTGTAAATATTTATGTATGCAACATAGAAGCACCATAATACATAAGACAAATATTAACAGCCTTATGAGGGGAAATTAACAGTAACACAAACATAGTAGCTGACTTTAACACCCCACTTTCACCAATGGGCTGATCATCCAAAATGAAAATAAATAAGGAAACACAAGCTTTAAATGATACATTAAACAAGATGAACTTAATTGATATTCATAGGACATTCCATCCAAAAACAACAGAATACACTTTCTTCTCAAGTGCTCGTAGAACATTCTCCAGGATAGATCGTGGGTCACAAATCAAGCCTTGACAAATTTAAGAAAATTGAAATCGTATCAAGTATCTTTTCTGACTACAATGCTGTGAGACTAGATATCAGTTACAGGAAAAAAAAATTTGTAAAACTTATAAATACATAGAGGCTTAACAATACACTACTAAATAACTAAGAAATCACTGAAGAAATCAAAGAGGAAATCAAAAATACCTAGAAACAAATGGCAATGAAAACCCAATGAGCCAAAATGTATGGGATGCAGCAAAAGCAGATCTAAGAGGGGAGTTCATAGCAATAAAATCCTACCTCAAGAAACAAGAAACATCTCAAATAAACAACCTAACTTTACACCTAAAGCAATTAGAGAAAGAAGAACAAAGAAACCACAAAGTTAGCAGAAAGAAAGAAATCATAAATATCTGACCAGAAATAAATGAAAAAGAAATGAAGAAAACAATAGTAAAGATCAATAAAACTAAAAGCTAGTTCATTGAGATGATAAACAAAATTGATATACCATTAGCCAGACTAATCAAGAAAAAATGGGAGAAGACTCAAATCAATAGAATTAGAAATGAGAAAGGAGAAGTTATATCTGGCACTGAAGAAATACAAAGGATCATGAGAGATTACTAAAAGCAACCATAGGCCAATACATTGGACAACCTGGAAGAAATGGGCAAATTCTTAGAAAAGCACAACCTTCTGAGACTGAATCAGGAAGAAAGAAAATATGAACAGAGCAATCATAAGCACTGAAATTGAAACTGTGATTAAAAATCTTCCGACAAAGAAAAGCCAGGACCAGATGGCTTCACAGGTGAACTGTATCAAATATTTAGAGAAGAGCTAACACCTATCCTTCTCAAACATTTCTGAAATATAGCAGAGCGAGGAACACTCCTAAACTCATTCTGCAGGGCCACCATCACCCTGATACCAAAACCAGACAAAGATATCACAAAGAAAGAAAACTACCATTCCATATCACAAGCCCATATCACAAATCCTCAGCAAATACTAGCAAACAGAATCCAACAGCACATTAAAAGGATCCTACACCATGATCAAGTGGGGTTTATACCAGGAATGTAAGGATTCTTCAATATACAAAAATCAATCAATGTGATACAACATATCAACAAATTGAAGGAGAAAAACCATATGATCATCTCAATACATGTAGAAAAAGCTTTTGACAAAATTCAACACCCATTTATGATAAAAACACTCCAGAAAGTAGGCATGGAGGGAAATTAGCTCAGCATATTAAAGGCCATATATGACAGACCCACAGCCAACATCATTCTCAATGGTGAAAAACTGAACAATTTCCTCTAAGATCAGGAATAAGACAAGGTTGCCCACTCTCACCACTATTATTCAACATACTTTTGGAAGTTTTCCTACAACAAATAGAGAAGAAAAAGAAATAAAAGGAATCCAAATCAAAAAAGAAGTGAAGCTGTCACTGTTTGCAGATGACATGATACTATACCTAGAGAATCCTAAGGATGCTACCAGAAAACTATTGGAGCTAATCAATGAATTTGGTAAAGTAGCAGGATACAAAATAAATGCACAGAAATCACTTGCATTCCTACAACTAATAATGAAATATCTAAAAGGGAAATTAAGGAAACACTCCCATTTACCATTGCAACAGAAAGAATAAAATACCTAGGAATAAACCTACCTAAGGAGACAAAATACCTGTATGCAGAAAACTATAAGACAGTGTTGAAAAAATTAAAGATGATACAAACAGTTGGAGAGATATACCATGTTCTTGGACTGGAAGACTCAACATTGCAAAATTGACTATACTATCCAAAAGCAATCTAGAGATTCAATGCAATCCCTATCAAACTACCAATGGCATTTTTCACAGAACTGGAACAAAAAATTACACAATTTGTATGGAAACACAAAAGACCCCGGATAGCCAAAGCAATGTTGAGAAAGAAATGTGGAGCTGGAGGAATCAGGCTCCTGGACTTCAGACTATACTACATAGTTACAGTCATCAAGACAGTATGGTACTGGCACAAAAACAGAAATATAGGTCAATGGAACAGGATAGAAAGCCCAAAGATAGATAAATCCACGCACATATGGTCACCTTTTTTTTTAATAATGGAGGCAAGAATATACAGAAAAGACAGCCTCTTCAATAAATGGTGCTGGGAAAACTGGACAACTACATGTAAAGGGATGAAATTAGAGCACTCCCTAAAGCCCTACACAAAAATAAACTCAAAATGGATTAAAAACCTAAATACAAGACCAGACACTATAAAACTCTTAGAGGAAAACATAGGCAGAACACTCTAAGAATTAAATCACAGCAAGATCCTTTTTGACCCACCTCATAGAGAAATGGAAATAAAAATGAAAATAAACAAATGGGACCTAGTGAAACTTAAATATTTTTGCACAACAAAGGAAACCATAAACAATACAAAAAGACAACCCTCAGAATGGGAGAAAATATTTGCAAATGAAGCAACTAACAAAGGAGTAGTCTCCAAAATTTACAAGCAGCTCATGCAGCTCAATATCAAAAAAACAAACAACCCAATCCCAAAACGGACAGAAGGCCTAAAGAGACATTTATCCAAAGAAGATATACAGATTGCCAAAAAACACATGAAAGAATGCTCAACATTTCTAATCATTAGAGAAATGCAAATCAAAACTACAATGAGTTATCACCTCACACCAGTCAGAATGGCCATCATCAAAAAATCTACAAATAATCCTTGCTGGAGAGGGTGTGGAGAAAAGGGAACCCTCTTGCACTGTTGGTGGGAATGTAAATTGATACAACCACTGTGGAGGACAGTATGGAAGTTCCTTAAAAAACTAAAAGCAGAACTACCATATGACCCAGCAATCCCACTACTGGTCATATACTCTGAGAAAACCATAATTCATAAAGAGTCATGTACTACAATGTCCATTGCAGCACTATTTACAAGAGCCAGGACCTGGAAGCAACCAAAGTGTCCATCAACAGATGAATGAAAAGAAGATGTGGCACATATACAATGCAATATTACTCAGCCATGTAAAGAAATAAAATTGAGTTGTATATATATTGCTAACTATGTCCTCCTCCATTCATCTTCTTCCAAGTTGAGGTAACTGTATAGTGTTTTTTAAAATTACTATTTGTGGGGGCTCTGATGTGGTACTAAATTCTTGTATATCCTTAAGATATCCTCACTTTACCTGGTTACAGCATTTATGAATTGTAATCCTATTCTTTCTTTGGCCTCTTTTCTTGGATCAAGACTGGAAAGGGAGTAACCCAATGCCAGCATGTCTTTTACTCTTTGTATGTAACCTGTACTTTCTCCCTGAAAGCTTATGAGACTATCATTTTTTTTTTCTTTTGAGGTGCAGAATGTTATCAATATATGCATAGAGGCATTTATTTTCTTATAAATCCAGTCTGGAATTTAATAACATATTTTCATTTAAAATATTTTTGGTTAATTGGGTACTTGTGTTTTCTGTTTATGAATTTGCATGAGTTCTTCCCCTTCTTTGTCCTCCTCCTCCTCTTCCTTCTTTTTTTCAAACTGACCAAATTAGTTACTTACAACATTGTAGAGAGGTGATAGAATATGCAGCTAATGTGTTTATTTTGTTTTGCTTCTTGGGATTAGGCACAAAGATGTGAACTTAATGCCATAAAATTAAAAATTAACATTTTTCAGCATCCCCAAATAGTGAAATCCCTCTAATTCAACTTTTATGATAGTGACCATTTCAAAGCATAAATGTAAAAAATACATTTTTCAAAATATAGTGAACTCCTTGTTTTTATGAAAAGCTACCGACCTCAATTTCCAAAATGAAGTGTCTTTTGACGTTTTCATATTGATGAGTCTAGCAATATACATTTAAAGAATGATGCAGCTGTTTAAGAGAACTTCGTAAATTAGAATCATTTGATTATACCAAATCAGAAAGGTTGCGTGTAATATACAGAAGTAGTCCCAATGGAATTTTGAATACCAAATGTTCCATTGTCATATTTATATAACTTTTTTATCCCATCTCACAAGACAAATTTGACATAATTTATGATATACCAGTGAAAATCTGTGTTATATTTATTTCCTTTGGAATTTAAAACTAAAAGTTATTACTATGTTGCTTAATACAAAGAAAATATGCAGGTTATTTATTCCCTAAGAGGTTTAATAAAGAAAATGTTTAAACTCTTTGTACTGAATTGTGCTGATAAAATGTTAAAGAAAAAAGTTAAAGCTTACATAATAAAAAATGTAACTCACCCATATGGTTGTCTTGCTTGCATGAATATAGTGCATTAAGTAATTTAAGATACTATGACCTTATGCATATAATGCTGTGGTTTAGTGATGCTTATTGTAAATCATACAAAATATAATATAAAGAGAATTCATCGCCATTCTTGAAAAAATGTAGCTCTATCTTATTAGGTTGAACTGATAGTATTATAGTCACTGGTGACAAGTAGCACATATATTTTTAAAGACATTCTATTAACAATAGACTAAACTTATTTTTTCTTTTAAACTTCCTATTTCTTTTTCCTTTTTCTTTAGCTCTAGGAGGGGAGCATTGGGAAACATAAAGTCTTTGTTACCTACAAGTTAGAATGGATCAGGGAAAATGTGGATGAGGAAGAATGATATTTAACTTCCTGTGCTTGGCAAACATTTCCCAGATTGTAAAGATATGTAGTAGATTATATTGTCCAATTTTTAAATATCCACAAATATTAATGAAAAATAATATGGCATCTTAAAAAAAACTTTATTACATCAGCTCTTATTTCACTGCCTGATGTTTAATTCTTAGGTTTTATCTTTTCAGAAGAAACTGAAGTGAAAGTATGGACACTGAATGTTCTGAGGCTTAATATTATAACAAATGTTTTAAAGCCAGAATTATTTACACAGAAAACATTTGCAAATCTATTGCTTATGTTCCAAATACTATCACATTGTACTTTTTAAAACTTTACTGAAAGTACCAAGCAATTTACAAAGGGAAGCAGTCTACAGAGGAAGATTATTTACAGAGGAGGAAGACAAATGGTTCTATATTTTCAATTTGAGCTGAACATGAAAATATAAGATAAATTTCCATTTTTGAAATTAAGCATGTATATAGCTAAAGGTAAAACACAATACTGTTGACTCTTGGACAACATGAGGGATGGGGCACCGACCAACTGTACAGTCGAAAATCTGCCTCTAACTTTTGACTCTCCCAAAACATAACTATTAGCAGCCTACTGTTGACTGGAAGACTTACCAATAACATAAATGGTCAATTAATACATATTTTATATTACATATATTATATACTGTATTCTTACAAAAAGTAAGCCAGAGGAAAGAAAGTGTTATTAAGAAAATCATAAGGAAGAGAAAATACCTTTATGGTATTTATTTTTACCATAAGTTTATGTCATCTATTTATAAGGTGAATTATCTGTCAGTACCTACATCAATATAACAAATTTATATGTATTGCTAACAGTAGACATAAAAAATGAAGAGATAATATGAAAAAGAAATTCATATTTATTTACAGGTTTAACCCTTCATGCATTGATTATGAAGAAGCAGCAATATGATTGTTTTGCAGTAGCCTAGTGTAATCAATAGGATTGTTTCAAGGTAACATAACATATGCTAATAAATGAATTGTTATAAAATTTTTATGGCATATAGTATTGAAGTGATAATCTTAATGCAGCATTAGATACATTGCTACAATTTAAAAAATATTTACCTGAGATGACAGGCTGATATACAGTTTCTCCAATTACAAGAGAGAGGCATACTGTATGATAATGTAATTACTTGAGAGTAAAGTTATAAAACAGTAAGAAAACTAACACATTATTAAGTTTACATTAAATATCACTCCCCTTATGCCTATGTAAGGATAGGCTATGCGCTTCAATACAAGTCTTGCACATGATGATTTACATGATGGATACTAGGTGATGACGATGATGATGATTAGGCAATTATAATGTTTACACAAAAACATCTCATACAGTTCTTGCCATACAGTTATTAGATTTCACATGAAGATACAAACACACAGCAGAAAAGTTTATTAACTATATTGTATGATGGTTTTCTACAATTCATTAAGTGGAAGTGGATGATCAAAAATATCTTCATCCTAGTCGTCTTCAAGTTCAGTCAGCCGAGGCAGAGGAGGGGTTGATATTTCTGTCTCAGGGGTGACAGAAGTGGCAGAGGTGGAGGATGTGAAAAGGAAGGCAGGAGAGGTAAGCACACTCAATGTAACTTCATGGAGGTACATCATATTATCTGTCTTTTTTTTTTTTTTTTTTTTTGCTTTTTCATTTCTCTAAAGATATTTCTATATGGTACAAATCTTTCCACTGTTTTCTTTAGTTTCAGTGCCCATATCATAGAAAGATCCATGTCATAAAAGAAGTGAAAGCAGTCTTGAATAATCAGAACACTTCTGCCAGATTGGCTAATGTCAGTTTATTTTCTGAGACTGCTTCTATGTCTTCTTCCTCTTTGTATGGCACTGGCTCAGAAGCAATCATTAAGTTGTCTTCTGTCAATCCGTTGGTGTGCTGTTAATTCTTCAATTTCTTCAAGATCTAAATTGTGAAACACTTCACCCTCCACCTTTTTTGCTGTATCCATTATTTCTTTCATAATTTCCTTGATTGGCTCTGTTATAAATCCTATGAAGTCATGCACAACATCCGGATACAGTTTTCTTCAGCAGGAATTTATTGTTTCAGGCTTGATGGCTTTCATAGCTTTTTTAACAATGAAGACATCTTCAATGGTGTGATCCTTCCAGACTTCCATGATGTTCCCTCTATGGGGTTTTCTTTCATAGCATTAACCATCCTCTCCATAGAGTACTTACTGTGTGTAATGAGCCTTAGAAATCCTTATGACCCCCGTATCCAGAGACTGAATTAGAGACATTGTGCTTGGGGGCAAGCAGACCATGCTGACATGTTTGGTGTTGGCCTCATGGGGTCTGGGAGGCAAGGGGCATTGTCCAATATCAAAATAACATTAAAAAGCAGTATCTTACTGGCAAAGTACTTTCTGATTTCGGGGACAAAGTATGGATGGAACTCTTCCAGAAAATGTGTTCTCATTGTTGTTGTCAAAGCCTTATTGTTGTACAACCAAAAAACTAGCAGCTGGTGTTTATCATTTCCTTTCAAGGTTCAGGGTTTAGCAGCTTTATAGATAAGGGCAGTCCTGATTATAAACTAGACTGCATTTGCACAAAACAGTAGAGTTAGTCTATCTCTTTCTGCCTTATATCCTGGGACTCACTTATCTTCCTTACTAATAAATGTCATTTGTGGCTTTTTCTTCCAGAATATGACACTTTCATCTGCATTAAAAACCTCTTCAGGCAGATATTTTTTTCCTCAGTGATTACCTTAATGGTGTCTGGCAAATCATCTGCTGCCTCAGGGTAGGCAAAAACTGCTTCTCCCATTATCTTGATATTTTTTAAGCCAAATCTTTTTCTAAAATTATCAAACCATCCTTTACTGGTATTAAATTCTCAAGCTTCCATCACCTTCCATTGGCTTCAAATTGTCATAAAATGACATTATTTTTTCTCAACTCACAATAGAGTCTATAGGTATCATATTGGTCATGGTCACATGAATGAATGTATTTATGAAATTAAAAGGGTAAATTTTACTGAATGTAAATTATGTAAATTACAACTAATTAAAAACCATAAGTAACTATGTTACAGATAGCTGATAACTCTAAGTCCCTTCCATTTTAATTCAAAGCTAATTCTGATTTTTTTTTATTGAGGTATAATTGTTTTACAATGTTGTGTTAGTTTCCAATGTACAGTGAAGTAAAGTAGAGTTCCTTGGGCTATATAGAAGGTTCTTGTTAGTTATCCATTTTATACATATTAGTGTATATATATACCAATCCCAGTCTCTCAATTCATTCCATCACCACAAGGCACCCCCCTGCTTTCCCACCTTGGGGTCCATACATTTGTCCTCTCCATCTGTGTCTCTATTTCTACCTTGCAAACAGGTTCATTTGTGTCATTTTTCCAGGATCCAGATATATGCGTTCATGTACGATATTTGTTTTTCTCTTTCTGACTAACTTCCCTCTGTATGACAGTCTCTAGGTCCATCCACATCTCTACAAATGACACATTTTCATTCCCTTTTATGGCTGGTAATATTCCGTTGTATATATGTAACAAATCTTTATCCATTTGGCTGTTGATGGACTTTTAGGTTGCTTCCATGTCCTGGCTATTGTAAATAGTGCTGCAATGAATATTGAGGTGCATGTGGCTATTGTAAATAGTGCTGCAATGAATATTGGGATGCATGTGTCTTTTTGAATTATGGTTTTCTCTGTGTATATGCCCAGTAGTGGGATTGCTGGGTCACATGGTAATTCTATTATCCTTTATTTTAAGGAAACTCCATACTGTTCTCCATAGTGGCTGTATCAATTTACTTTCCCACTAACAGTGTAAGAGGGCTGCCTTTTCTCCACACCCTCTCCAGCAAGGATTGTTTGTAGATTTTTTGATGATGGCCATTCTGACTGGTGTGAGGTGATACATCATTGTAGTTTTGATTTGCATTTCTCTAATAATTAGTGACATTGAACATCTTTTCATGTGCTTGTTGGTCCTCTGTATATCTTCTTTGGAGAAATGTCTATTTAAGTCTTCTGCCCATTTTTGATTGGGTTCTTTGTTCTTTTGACATTGAGTTGCATGAGCTGTTTATATATTTTGGAGATTAATCCTTTGTCCACTTATTCATTTGCAAATATTTTCTTGCACTTTGAGGGTTGTCTTTTCGTCTTGTTTATGGTTTCCTTTGTTGCGCAAAAGCTTTTAAGTTTTCTTAGGTCCCATTTGTTTATTTTTGTTTTTATATCCATTACTCTAGGAGGTGGGTCAAAAAAGTTCTTACTGTGATTTATGTCAAAGAGTGTTCTTCCAATGTTTTCCTCTAAGAGTTTATAGTGTCCAGTCTTACACTTAGTACTTTAATCCATTTTGAGTTTATTTTTGTGTATGGTGTTAGGGATTGTTCTAATTTCATTCTGTTACATGGAGCTGTCCAGTTTTCCCAGCACTGCTTATTGAAGAGGCTGTCTTTGCCCCATTGTATATCTTTGCCTATTTTGTCATAGATTAGTTGACCATAGGTGCATGGGTTTATCTCTGGGCTTTCTATCCTGTTCCATTCATCTATATTTCTGTTTTTGTGCCAGTACCATATTGTCTTGATTACTATAAGTGTGTAGTTTATTCTGACATCAGAGAGTCTGATTCCTCCAGCTCCGTTTTTCTTCCTCAAGATTGCTTTTTTTATTTGGGGTCTTTTGTGTCTCCATACAAATTTTAAGATTTTTTGTTCAAGTTCTGTGAAAAATGCCAGTGGTAGTTTGATAGGAATAGCACTGAGTCTATAGATCACTTTAGGTAGTATAGTCATTGCCACAATATGGATTTTTCCAATCCAAGTGCATGGTGTATCTCACCATCTGTGTCATTTTTTATTTCTTTCATCAGTGTCTTATAATTTTTTGTGTACATGTATTTTACCTCCTTAGGTAGGTTTATTCCTAGGTATTTTCTTCTTTTTGTTGCAGTGGTGAATGGGATTGTTCCCTTAATTTGTTTTTCAGATATTTTGTTGTTACTGTATAGAAATGCAAGAGATTTCTGTGCATTAATTTTGTATACTGCAACTTTACCAAATTCATTGATTAGCTCTAGTAGTTTTCTGGTAGAATCTTTAGGATTCTCTATGTATAGTATCATGTAATCTGCAAACAGTGACAGTTTTACTTCTTCCCTTCCAATTTATATTCCTTTTATTTCTTTTTCTTCTCCGATTGCCATAACTAGGACTTCCAAAACTATGTTGAATAATAGTGGCAAGAGTGCACATATTTCTCTTGATGCATATCATAGAGGAAATGTTTTCAATTTTTCACCGTGGAGAATGAGGTCTGCTGTTGGTTTGCCATAAATGACCTTTATTATGCTGAGGTAGGTTCCTTCTGTGCTCACTTTCTAGATAGTTTTTATCATAAATGGGTGTTGAATTTTGTCAAGAGCTTTCTCTGCATCTATTGAGATGATAATATGGACTTATTCTTCAGTTTGTTATTGTGGTGTATAACATTGATTGATTTGCATATATTGAAGAATCCTTGCATCCCTGTGATAAATGCCACTTGATCATGGTGTATGATCCTTTTAATGCATTGTTGGATTCTGTTTGCTTAGTATTTTGTTGAGGATTTTTGCACCTATATTCATCAGTGATATTGGTCTGTAATTTTCTTTTTAGGTGATATCTTTGTCTGGTTTTAGTATCAGGGTGATGGTGGCCTCATAGAATGAGTTTGGGAGTATTGCAACCTCTGCACTTTTTTGGAAGAGTAGAGAAAGGTGGGTGCTATCTCTTCACTAAGTGTTTGATAGAATTCACCTGTGAAGACATCTGTTCCTGGGCTTTTGTTGTTGGAAGATTTTTAATCACAGTCTCAATTTCACTGCTTGGTCTGTTCATTTTATCTATTTCTTCCTGTTTCAGCCTTGGAAGGTTATTCCTTTCTAAGAATTTGTCCATTTCTTCCAGGCTGTCCATTTTATTGGCATATGGTTGCCTGTAGTAGTTGATGATGATCCTTTGAATTTCTGCAGTGTCCATTGTAACTTATTTTTAATTTCTAATTTTATTGATTTGAGTCCTCTCCCTCTTTTTCTTGATGAGTGTGGCTAAAGGTTTATCAATTCTGTTTATCTTCTCAAAGAACCAGCTTTTAGTTTTATTAATCTCTGCTGTAGTTTTCTTTGTTTATATTTCATTTATTCCTGCTGTAATCTTTATGATTTCTTTCCTTCTACTAACTTTGTTTTTTTGGTTGTTGTTGTTTTTTAATTTTTTTGTTTCTTCTTTCTCTAGTTCTTTTAGGTGTAAGTTTAGATTGTTTGTTTGAGATTTTTCTTATTTCTTGAGGTAGGATTGTATTGCTGTAAACTTCACTCTTAGAACTGCTTTTTCTGCATCCCATAGGCTGGGGTCATTGGGTTTTCATTGTCATTTGTCTCTAGGCATTTTTTGCTTTTCCCTTTGATTTCTTCAGTGATCTTTTTGTTATTTAGCAGCGTATAGTTTAGCATCCATGTGTTTCTGTTTTTTACAGTTCTTTTCTCCTGTAATTTATATGTAATATATTAGTGTTGTGTTTGGAAAAGGTGTTTGATATTATTTCAATTATCTTAAATTTACTGAGGCTTGATTTGTGACCTATCCTGGAGAATGTTGCATGGGCACTTAAGAAGAAAGTGTAATCTGCAGATTTTGGATGGACTGTCCTATAAATATCAATTAAATCTATCTGGTCTATTGTGTCATTTAAAGCTTGTGTTTCCTTATTAATTTTCTGTCTTGATGATCTGTCCATTCGTGTAAGTGAGGTGTTAAAACCCCCCACTATTATCGTGTTACTATTTCCCTTTTAATGGCTGTTAGCATTTGCCTTATGTATTGAGGTGCTCCTTTATTGGGCACATATATATTTATAATTGTTATACCTTCTTCTTGGATTGACCTCTTAATCATTATGTAGTGTTCTTCCTTGTCCCTTATAACATTCTTTATTTTAAAGTCTAATTTATCTGATATGAGTATTTCCACTTCAGCAGTTTTTTCCATTTTCATTTGATAAAATGGGATCTTTTCCCATCCCCTCACTTTCAGTTTGTATGTGTCCCTAGGTTTGAAGTGGGTCTCTTGTAGACAGTATATATACGGGTTTCCTTTTTGTATCCATGCAGCCAGTCTGCGTCTTTTGGTTGGAGCATTAAATTCATTCACATTTAAGGTAATTATCAATATGTATGTTCATATTACCATTTTCTTAATTGTTTTGCTTTTGTTTTTTAGATCCTTTTCTTCCCTTGTGTTTCCCGATTAGAGAAGTTCCTTTAGCATGTTGTAGAGCTGGTTTGATGGTACTGAATTGTCTTAGCTTTTGCTTGCCTGTAAAGCTTTTGATTTCTCTGTCAAAACTGAATGAGGGGGAGGAGCTCCAGGATGACAGAAGAGTAAGATGCAGAGATCACCTTTATCCCCACAAATATATTAGAAATACATCTACATGTGAAACAGCTGCTATAGAACACCTACTGAACAATGGCAGAAGACCTCAGACCTCCCAAAAGGCAAGAAACTCCCCAGGTACCTGGGTAGGGAAAAAGAAAAAAGAAAAAACAGAGACAAAGGAATATGGATGGGACCTGCACCACTGGGAGGGAGCTGTGAAGGAGGAAAGGTTTCCACACACTAGGAAGCCCCTTCACGGGTGGAGACTGTGGGTGCCAGATGGGGGGAGCTTCAGAGCCATAGAGCAGAGCACAGCAACAGGGGTGCAGAGGGCCAAGTGGAGAGATTCCTGCACAGAGGAACTGTGCTGACTAGCACTCACCAGCCCGAGAGGCTTGTCTGCTCACCCGCCGGGGCAGGCAGGGGCTGGGGGCTGAGAATCGGGCTTCAGTCGGATCCCAGGGAGAGGACTGGGGTTGGCTGTGTGAACACAGCCTGAAGGGACTACTGCACCACAGCTAGCCGGGAGGGAGTCTGGGAAAAAGTCTGGACCTTCCATAGAGGTAAGAGACTTTTTCTTCCCTCTTTGTTTCCTGGTGTGTGAGGAGAGGGGATTAAGAGTGCCACTTAAAGGAGCTCTAGAGATGGGCGTGAGCCGTCTATCAGCACAAACTCCAGAAATGGGCATGGGACACTAAGGCTGCTGCAGCTTCCACCAAAACGTCTGTGTGCAAGCACAGGTCACTCTCCACACCTCCCCTCCCAGGATCCTGTGCAGCCCACAACTCCCAGGGTCCCATGATCCAGGGACAACTTCCCCGGGAGAACACATGGCGTGCCTCAGACTATTGCAATGTCATGCTGGCCTCTGCCACCACAGGCTCACCCCACATCCGTACCGCTCCATACCCCCAGCCTGAGTTCCCGAATCAGCTGCTCCTTTAACGCCATCCTGTCTGAGCGAGGAACAGATGCACTCAGGCAACCTACATGCAGGATCCAAATTCAAAGCTGAACCCCGGGAGCTGTGTGAACAAAGAAGAGAAAGGGAAATTTCTCCCAGTAGCTTCAGGGGCAGTGGATTAAATCTCCACAATCAACTTGATGTACCCTGCATCTGTGGAATACTGGAATAGACAATGAATCATCCCAAATTGAGGAGGTGGACTTTGGGAGCAAAGATATATTTTTTTTTCCCATTTTTCACTTTTTGTGAGTGTGTATGTATATGCTTCTGTGTTTGACATTGTGTGTATAGCTTAGCTTTTACCATTTGTCTGAGGATTCTGTCTATTTTTTTTTTTTTTTTACTTTTTAAAATTTTCTTCTTAATAACTATTCTTTATTTTTGTATTTTATTTTACTTTATTTTATTTCATTTTATCTTCTTTCTTTCTTTCATTCTTCCTATTTGTTCTCTCTTTTATTCTGAGCCCTGTGGATGAAAGTCTCTTGGTGCTCCGGCCAGGCATGAGGGCTGTGCCTCTGAGATGGGAGAGCCAAGTTCAGGACACTGGTCCACAAGAGACCTCCAGATCCATGTAATATCAAATGGCGAAATTCTCACAGAGATCTCCATCTCAATGCCAAGACCCAACTTCACTCATTGACCAGAAAGCTACGGTGCTGGACACCTGATGCCAAACAACTAGCAAGACAGGAACACAACCCCATCTATTAGCAGAGAGGCTGCCTAAAATCATAATAAGGTCACAAACACCCCAAAACACACCACCAGATGTGGACCTGACCATGAGAAACACAAGATGCAGACTCATCCACCAGAACACAGGCACTAGTCCCCTCCACCAGGAAGACTACACAACCCACTGAACCAACCTTAGCCACTGGAGACAGACACCAAAAACAACAGGAACCTGCAGCCTGTGAAAAGGAGAACACAAACACAGTAAGTTAAGCAAAATGAGAAGACAGAGAAACACACAGCAGATGAAGGAGCAAGATAAAAACTCACCAGACCTAAAAAAGGAAGATGAAATAGGCAGTCTACCTGAAAAAGAATTCAGAATATTGACAGTAAAGACAATCCAAAATCTTGGAAACAGAATAGAGAAAATACAAGAAATGTTTAACAAGGACCTAGAAGAACTAACTAAACAGCAAACACACAATGATGAAAAAAAAATACATTAAATTAAAAATTCTCTAAAAGGGTTCAATAGCAGAATAACAGGCAGAAATATGGAAAAATGACCTAGAAGATAAAATACTGGAAAAAACTACTGCAGAGCAGAAAAAAGAATGAAAAGATCTGAGGACAGTCTCAGAGACCTCTGGGACAACATTAAAGTCAGCAACATTCGAATTATATGGGTCTCAGAAGAAGAGAAAAGAAACGAACTGAGAAAATATTTGAAGAGATTATAGTTGAAAGCTTCCCTAATATGGGAAAGGAAATAGTTAATCAAGTCAAGGAAATACAGAGACTCCCATACAGGATAAATCCAAGGAGAAACATGCCAAGACACATATTAATCAAACTATCAAAAATTAAATGCAAAGAACAAATATTAAAAAGCAGCAAGGGAAAAAAAACAAATAACACACAAGGAAATCCCCCTAAGGTTAACAGCTTATCTTTCAGGAGAAACTCTGCAAGCCAGGAGGGAGTGGCAGGACATAGTTAACCTGATGAAAGGGAAAAAACTACACCAAGATTACTCTATCCAGCAGGGATCTCATTCAGATTTGATGGAGAAATTAAAAACTTTAGAGAAAAGCAAAAGCTAAGAGAATCCAGCAACAAACCCCAAATAATTAAGAAAATGGTAACAGGAACATATGTCTTAATAACTACCTTAAATGTAAACGGATTAAATGCTCCAACCAAAAGAAATAGACTGGCTGAATGGATACAAAAACAAAACCTGTATATATGCTGCATACAAGAATCACACTTCAAACCTAGGGACACATACAGACTGAAAGTGAGGGGATGGAAAAAGATATTCCATACAAATGGAAATCAAAAGAAACCTGGAGTAGCAATTCTCATTTCAGACAAAATAGACTTTAAAATAAAGACTCTTACAAGAGAAAAAGAAGGACAGTACATAATGATCAAAGGGATCAACCCAAGAAGAAGATATAGCAATTGTAAATATTTATGAACCCAACATATGGCACACCTCAATACATAAGGCAAATACTAACAGCCATAAAAGAGGAAATCAGCAGTAACACAATCATAGTAGGGGAATTTAACACCCCACTTTCACCAATGGACAGATCATCCAAAATGAAAATAAATAAGGAAACACAAACCTTAAATGATACATTAAACAAGATAGACTTAATTGATATTTATAGGACATTCCATCCAAAAACTACAGAATATACATTCTTCTCAAGTGCTCATGGAACGTTCTCCAGGATAGACCATATCTAAGGTCACAAATCAAGCCTTGGTAAATTTAAGAAAATTGAAATTTTATCAAGTATCTTTTCTGACCACAATGCTATGTGACTAAATATCAATTACAGGAAAAAATCTGTAAAAAATACAAGCACATGGAGGCTAAACAGCACACTACTCAATAACCAAGAGATCACTGAAGAAATCAGAGAGGAAATCAAAAAATTCCTAGAAGCAAATGGTAATGAGAACACGATGACACAAAACCTAAGGGATGCAGCAAAAGCAGTTCTAAGAGGGAAGTTTATAGCAAGAAAATACTAACTTGAGAAACTTTCTAGTTTCTACATCTCAAATAAACAACCTAACCTCACACCTAAAGCAATTAAAGAAAGAAGAACAAAAACCCCAATGTTAGCAGAAGGAAAGTAATCATAAAGATCAGATCAGAAATAAATGAAAAAGAAATGAAGGAAATGAGAGCAAAGATCAATAAAACTAAAAGCTGGTTCTTTGAGAAGGTAAACATAATTGATAAACCATTATACAGTGGAGAAAAGACAGACTCTTCAATATGTGGTGCTGGGAAAACTATACAGCTACATGTAAAAGTATGAAATTAGAACACTCCCTAACACCATATACAAAAATAAACTCAAAATGGATTAAAGACCTAAATATAAGGCCAGACACAATCAAACTCTTAGAGGAAAACATAGGCAGCACACTCTATGACATAAATCACAGCAAGATCCTTTTTGACTCAGCTCCTAAAGAAATGGAAATAAAAACAAAAATAAAGAAATGGGATCTAATGAAACTTAAAAGCTTTTGCACAGCAAAGGAAACCATAAAGAAGACCAAAAGACAACCCTCAGAATGGGAGAAAATATTTGCAAATGAAGCAACTGACAAAGGATTAATCTCCAAAATTTACAAGCAGCTCATGCAGCTCAATATCAAAAAAAGCAAACAACCCAATCCAAAAATGTGCAGAAGACCTAAATAAACATTTCTCCAAAGAAGATATACAGATTGCCAACAAACACATGTCAGAGTGCTCAACATCATTAATCATTAGAGAAATGCAAATCAAAACTTCAATGAGATATTATCTCACACTTGTCAGAATGGCCATCATCAAAAAATCTAGAAATAATAAATGCTGGAGATGGTGTGGAGAAAAGGGAACACTCTTGCACTGTTGGTGGGAATGTAAATTGATACAGCGACTATGAAGAACAGTATGGTGGTTCCTTAGAAAACTACAAATAGCACTACCATATGATCCAGCAACCCCACTACTGGGTATATACCCTGAGGAAGCCATAATTCAAAAAGAGTCATGTGCCAAAATGTTAATTGCAGCTCTATTTACAATAGCCAGTACATGGAAGCAACCTAAGTGTCCATCAACAGATGAATGGATAATTATGTGGCACATATATACAATGGAATATTACTCAGCCATAAAAAGAAACGAAATTGAGTTTTTTGTAGTGAGGTGGATGGACATAGAATCTGTCATACAGAGGTAAGTAAGTTAGAAAGAGGAAAACAAATACCATATGTTAACACATATATATGGAATCTAAGAAAAAACACCAAAAATGGTCCTGAAGAACCTAGGGGAAAGATGGGAATAAAGATACAGACCTACTAGAAAATGGACCTGAGGATATGGGGAGGGGGAAGGGTAAGCTGTGACAAAGTGAGAGAGTGGCATGAACATATATACACTACTAAACATAAAATAGATCACTAGTGGGAAGCAGCCACATAGCACAGGGAGATCAGCTCGGTACTTTGTGACCTCCTAGAGGGGTGGGATAGGGAGGGTGGGAGGGAGAGAGATGCAAGAGGGAAGAGATATGGGAACATGTATATATGTATAAGTGATTCACTTTGTTATAAAACAGAAACTAACACACCATTGTAAAGCAATTATACTCCAATAAAGATGTTTAAAAAAAAAACAGAAAGTGAAAAGATAACCCACACAATGGGAGAAAATATTTGCAAAACATATCTGATAAAGGGCATGTTTCCAGTATACATAAGTAACTCTTGTAATTCAACAACAAGAAGACAAATAACCCAATTTAAAACTGGGAAATAATTGAATAGTCATCTCTCCAAGGAAGATACACAAGTGGCCAATAAGCACATGAAAAGATCCTCAACATCATTAGTCACTAGGGAAATGCATATCAAAACCACAGTGTGACACCACTTCACATTCTAGAATGGCTATAATAAAAAAGACAGACAATAATGTTGTGCAGAAATTAGAACCTTCATACATTGTTAGTGGGAATGTAAAATGGTGCAGACATTTTGCAAAAGAGTCTGGCAGTTCCTCCACTGATTAAACATGTATTTACCATATGACCCAACAATTCTACTTGTAGGCATATATCCAAGAGAAATGAAAATATATGTCCACACAAAAGATTGTATTTGAATGTTCATATCAGCAGGATTCATAAAAACCAAAAGTAGAAACAATCCAAATGGCCACCAACTGATGAATGGATACATAAAATGTGATAAATCCATTTAGTGGACTATTAGTTAACCATAAAAAGGAATGGATTGTTGATACATACAACATGGATGAAGCTTGAAAAGATGATGCTATGTGAAAGAAACCAGTCACAAAGGGTCACATACTATATGATTCCATTTATACAAAATGTCTAGGACAGACAAATCCATACAGACAAAAAGACTGGTAGTTCCTGGCAACTAGGGAGAGGGCAGGGTGAGAAGTGACTGCTACTGTGTCCGAGGTTTCCTTGGGTAGCAATAAAATAGTGGTGATAGTTATACAACTCCTTGAATATACCAAAGACCACTGAATTGTACACTCTAAAAGAGTGAATTTTGTGATCTGTGAATTATTCATCAATAAAGCTGTTAGTAAACAAACAAACAAACAAAAAAAGTGAATGAGATCTTTGCCAGATAGAGTAGTCTTTGTTGTAGGCTTTTCCCTTTCATCACTTTAAATATATCCTGCCATTCCCTTCTGGCCTGCAGAGTTTCTGCTGTAAGATCAACTGATAACCTTATGGGGATTCCCTTGCATATTATTTGTCTCTTTTCCCTTGCTGCTTTCAATATTTTTCTTTGTATTTACTTTTTGATAGTTTGATTATTATGTGTCTCAGCATGTTCTCCTTGAGTTTATCCTGTATGTGAGTCACTGCACTTCCTGGACTTGATTGACTATTTCCTTTCCCATGTTAGGCAAGCCATTGACTATAATCTCTTCAAATGTTTTCTCAGATGCTTTCTCTTTCCTTTCCTCTTCTGGGACCCCTATAATTTGAATGTTGGTGTGTTTAATGTTGTCCCAGAGGTCTCTGAGACTGCCATCAATTGTTTTCATTCTTTTTTTTTTTATTTTGCTCCATGGCAGTTTTTTCCACCATTCTATCTTCCAGCTCACTTTTCTGTTCTTCTGCCTCAGTTCTTCTGCTACTGATTCCTTCTAGAGTATTTTTAATTTCAGTTATTTTGTTGTTCATCACTGTTTGTTTGTTCTTTAGTTCTTCTCTGTTCTCATTAAACATTTTTTGTATTTTCTCTATTCTATTTCTGAGGTTTTGGATAATCTTTACTATCATTACTCTGAATTATTTTTCAGGTAGACTGTCTATTACCTCTTCATTTGTTTGGTCTTGTGGATTTTTACCTTGCTCCTTCATCTGCAGCATATTTCTTTGTCTTCTCATTTTGTTTACTTAGTGCATTTGAGGTCTCCTTTCTGCAGGCTGCATGGTTGTAATGCCTGTTACTTCTGGTGTCTGCACCCAGTGGGTGGGTTTTGTCCAGTGGCTTGTGTAGGCTTCCTGGTTAAGGGGATTTGTGCCTGTGTTCTAGGGGTTGGAGCTGGATCTTGTCCCTCTGATGGGCAGGGCCACATCCAGTGGTATGTTTTGGCATGCCTGTGAGCTTAGTATGACTCTAGGCAGCCTGCCTGCTAATGGATGGGGTTATGTTCTTGTCTTCCTAGTTGGTTGGTGTGAGGCATCCAGCACTGGAACTTGCTGGCCTTTGGTTGGAGCTGGGTCTTAGTGTTGAGAGGGAGACCTCTAGGAGATATCTCACCAATTAATACTCCCTGTGGCTGGTAGTTCTCTGGTAGTCCAACATCCTGGTCTCAGCTCTCTCACCTCAGAGGCTCAGTCCTGGCCCCTTCAAGCTGCACAGTGCAAAAAAAAAAAAAAAGAAAAAGAAAGAAAACAGACAAAATCTCAAGACAAATGGTAAAGGCAAAATCAAACAGACCAAAACACATGAAGAAACGCATCCTCAAAATAAAAAGCAAAAAAAGAGAGAGAAAACAAAAAGAGCAACCAAACAAATAAATGAACCAAAAAATGAAAACAAACACTAATAACTAGACTAACAAAAAAAAAAGAAAACAAAAAGAAATCAAAAGCAGAAAGCAAACTAAAATAAGGCAAAGGAAGCATAAAAAAACACACAAAACTATCAAAAAAAGATAAAAAGAAAAGAAAACAAAAGGACAAAACAGCAAAAAAGTAAAGTAAAAATAGAAAAATATAAAAAGAAGATTAAAAACAAAGCCATACAAATGAAACAAATGAAAACAACAAAAAAGGAAAAAACACAATATAAGGAAAACGTAAAGTAGAAATAGAAAAAAAATTAAATATTAAAAATAAAAGCAACAGTGAGAGGCCCATGTACCGCAAAAATAAATAAATAAATAAAATAAAATGTACTCTTAAAAAATAAATAAATAAAATAAAAGCATAAAAACTAAAAAAAAAGAAAAAGTAAATAAAAAATTAAAAGAATAATAAAGAAAGGACAACAGAACAAAATGAAAAAAATATAGTAGTAATAATAGCATTTTCCTGGGCCCTCAGCTGTCAGTGTCCTTGCCTCCACAGTGAGCCACAGCCAGTCCCTGCCTCCCCAGGAAGTCCTCCAATACTTCTAGGTAGGCCTCTGGACCTGCTGTTGGCACTGTGGGGCCATCTCATACTCTGATCTGACCTTACTCTTGTGTTTACTTGTCCCCAAAGTCCACAGTTGCCCCCAAAGTCCACAGCCTCAATTGTGGGAACACTCATTGTCTATTCAGGTACTCCACATATGCAGGGTTTATGAAGCCAAATGCAGGGATTTAATCCACTGCTCCTGCTGCTGTACAGAGAGATTTCCCTCCCTCTTTGGTCATACTGCCCATGGAGTTCAGCATTGGTTGTGTCCTAACCTCTGCATGTGGGCCACCCTCACGTGTTTGTTCCCCACACAGGCAAGAGGGGGCAAAAGCAGTGGCTGATTAGGGCTCACTTGCTCGCTCAGCCATGAGAGAGGGAGGGTTAGGTAGTCACAACTGGGATGTGTGGGGAGTGCCTGTGGCAGCATAGGCCAACAGAAATTTGCAAAAGCCTGGGGTGCACCTTGTGCTCTCCTGGAGAAGTTGGTCACAGATCACAGGACCCTCAGCACAGGGTCCCAGGAAGGTGTGGGCAGTGACCTCTGCTTGCTCACAGGACCCATGGTGGCAGCAGTGGCAGCAGTAGCCATTGTGGCTGCCTCTGGAGTCCGAGATAAGAACCACTGCTCATGCCAGTCTCTGGAGCTCGTGTAGGCCGTTCCCTGCCATCTGTGAGTACACAGAGCAAGAAGCTCCTGTGGCAGGCCTGCCCCTCTCCTCACGCACCCTGCAAAAATGGTTCGTTGCCTCTCTGGCAAGTTCAGGCTTCTTCCTGGACTCCCTCAGCTGTGGCTCACTAGCCCCTCTGGCTGTCTTCACACAGCCAACCCCAGTGTTTTTCCTGGGGTCTGACATCCAAAGCCCAAGCCTCAGCACCCAGAACCCACCCGCCATTGTAGGCAGACAAGCGTCTCAGGCTGGGGTGTGCTGGCCGGCACTGACCTTCTGTGCAGAATTATCTCTGCTTTACCCTCTGCACCCTTATTGCTGTGCTTTCCTCTGAGGTTCTGAAGCTTCCACTGTCCCCGCCAGTGATGGGGCTTCCTAGTGTGCAGAAATTTTTCCTCCTTCACAGCTCCCTCCCAGAGACACAGGTCCCATCCCTTCCCTATTCCTTTGTATCTGTTTTTTTTTTCCTTCTTTCTTCTTTTGCTCTACCCAGTTATGTGGAGATTTTCTTGCCTTTTTGGAAGTTTGAGGTCTTCCGCCAGTGTTCAGTACGTGTTCTGTAGGAGCTGTTCCACATGCAGATGTATTTTTTATGTATCTGCGCAGGACCATGCAAACTCCTCTCCACTAATTCTGATTTAACAATAGGCATTAAGATGCTTCTCCTAGATTATGCACCAAATTAATCACTCAATGAGAAAAAAATCTAGCCAATTCTTCTAATGAATTTATTTTGCCATTAGTTTGAAGTATTTTTAATACTTATCATCAATATTCTGTTTCTTAAAAATATCATTTTAACCAAATATATAAAATTAGCTTTTTATAAAAGATTATGATAAAAATAGCTCTTTTATTTAAGGACACAATTGTGAATCTTCCCATTGTTATCTTATGAATACTGACCTAATTGAGTCACATTTATTTTAGGTTACACAGTTTCAATATATTAAAAAAATACAGAGCAAATACTCATATAACCTTTTTAAAGTGATTTGAAGGGTCATATCTTGAAAAATACTTTCCAAAATGTTTATTGTAATTTACGTAGGAAAACCTGGTGTGTTGAAAAATATATATTAATAGTCCCATGTTTCAAGGTTTATAATATTTCAAAATAATATTGTAAATGAAGTTTATAATACCTTTACAATGGGAATAAGTAACACATGGAAACATTTGTGTAGACATGTTTTATTCTAACATCAGAGAGCTGTATTCTTTGGATTTTTGCCTTCTGATGCAAAATGTCCCCATTTTTAACTTAAGTGTAGAAAGACATAGAAGGATAGTAAGTAAGCTTGCAAAACTGATCAGATCTATAGCTTTAAAAAATCACAGTAACTATAAAGTGGGTTCTAAAAGTGGAGAATGACTTGGAGCAGAGAAAGAATGGAAATGACAAGTGTGTAGGCTGCCTAATCCAGATGATGGTAGCTTTGACTAGTGAATGGCAGTGGAGATGAAGAAAACCAGAATAATATGATATATTTATTTTATTAAAAAAACTAAATAAAGATAATTGAAATTAATATACAAAACCTCATTGTATCCATTCACCTAATCCTTCAGTCTATGAATTCTTTTGTGCAAACTTCTAATAACCACATGTGTAAGCTCAAGGCCCATGGTCTCACCAAGGGGTAATCCCAAAGGTGGTGATATTAACATAAGCCTTCAAATCTTGGTGTCTCTGACTTCCATGTGTTTGACAAGTGGGAAATTCAGTCTTTTATATAATCTTTCTCCTAACATAGTTCTGAAAATTCACAGAGAATTCAACTTATAAAATGTGAATTTTCAACAAGTAATATGATTTCAAGATCCTGCAATATGGCACATCCAAGAATAGGTTGGTGATTGGAGAGAAAGGAGAGTGAGGGATCTTGGCAGATAGTGGAGACCACTGGAGACTTTGACTGGGGGGCTGTTGAGGAGGTCCCAGAATGTGTGGCATGAGGAGCAGTAGGAAGGGAGGAGCGGTGGGTGAGGAGTTTTGTTATGTAGTGAAAAAGAGAAGCAAGAGGCAGGGAGTTAGAGGGGCTAGGGCCAAGAGTTCGGAGTGGGTGAGGAACTAAGAGCAGGGAACTCTCACAAGGATGGGCTCTGTGGGGTGCACAGAGGATGCTCAGGAAGACAGGGTTGGAGGACCAGGTGGATGCTTTCAGGTGCAAGCCCTTGTAAGGGGGTTGCAAGTTTCTAGAGAGACAAGCGAGTGGTGTGAGTAAAGAAGCCTCCACACTAGCTTCAGATCTCACTAATCCCAGGACCCTCCTTGGGGTGGCATTTGCTTCCATATTCATTTTTCAGACAAAAACACTGAGACACAGAGAGGTTAAGTAACTTTCCCAGGGTCACGCAAAGTTGAGTTTGGACAAGAGGGCAAGGTTTGGGAACGAACTGGCTCAGCTGCCAGGAAGGGAAAGACAGTATTCCCTCTGCTTGTCCTGTGGTGACTTTAGCCTTGGAGGTGGTGTAAAGAGCAGCTCTGCCCAGTTGCAGGCCCAGGGAAGAGGGTTTGGGGACCAGGGGGTTACCCACCAAGTTACTCACACATGCAGGATTTCAGACAAGTTGAGTGGGCCTCCAGGTAGTGTAGCACTAAGAAGAAATGAGCTAACAGGCCATGAAGAGACATGAAGGAACCTTAAATAAGCCAATCTGAAAAGGATACATACTATATGATTCTAACTGTATAACATTCTGGAAAAGGCGAAACTATGGAGACAGTAAAATGATCAGCAGTTGACAGGAGTGGGAAGGAGGAGAGATGAATAGATGGAGCACAGAGAATTTTTAGGGTACTGAAATACTCTATAGGATATTGTAATGTCATTATACATCTGTCCAAACCCATAGAATATAAAACACCAAGAGTGAATCCTAAAATAAACTATGGACTTTGGATGATTATTGTGTGTCAGGGTAGGTTCATCTTTGGTAAATAATGTACTATCTTTTAAACTGAGTTATAATTAACATACAATATTATATTAGGTTCAGGTGCACAACATAGTTATTTGATATTTCTCTGCATTATAAAATATCACTGAAATAAGACCAGTTACTTTCTGTCACCATAAAAAGTTGTTACAATATTATTAATTATATTTCTTATATGTACATTACATCCCCCTGACTTTATTTTATTTATAGCTGGAAGTTTGATGAGTGATGCTGATAATGGGGAGGCTATGCATGTGTGGGGGCAGAAGTATATGGGAAATATCTGTACCTTCCTCTCAGTTTTGTTGCAAACCTAAAACTTTCTAAAAAAATAAAGTATTAAAAAAAAATCTCTTCATTCCTTCAGTTTCTTAATCTCTAATAGTTAGGAGTTTTAGTCAATAAAAATGAATTGATAATATAAGAATAACAAACTATGAAGTAAAACTTTAGACCTTCCCACACACAGAGAGTATTTGAATTTCATAGCAGTGGATGAAAAATATTTTAAATTTGGTTGAATAATTAATTTCTAGAATTATCTAAAAGATAATTATAAAATTAACATGAAGTGGAACTATAAAAATAAGATAAAAATCATAAAGTTTTTCACTTGAAATAAGATGTATTTCAAACGAACATTAATATAACTGCTGGCAGAAACAGTGAAGGAAATGTAATTTTATTTTACAGTTTCATAAGGTATCAAATTATATTTGATACTACAGTGATTTTCTAAATAGGCCACATTTTTATTTTTAAATTATTGGCAAAAAAATTTCTAGGACTCATCTGTCAGAAAATGCATTGAAACTCTTAAAAAGCAGTTGTCCCTGAAAGAAAATATCTGGATAAAATGCACTAGAGAAAGTTTACAACACTCAGTAGACCAATTATAATTTGATGTGCAGATGGTCTAAAATGATACCATTTGACATATTGTTTCTAGTTCAAATTGAGTGTCAGAAAAAGAACTTAGGGAATCAATAGAAAATGAGAGGAATGTGACCTAGGTTGTACTGTAATATGTAAAGGTATGTTTTGTACATTTTACCAACAATTTTGTATGATATTAACCTTATATCCAATTTATTTACTTCCTTTGAATGGCATATTGGACATGTTGCACACATTTTCATTATCTTGTGAATGTTCTAATTAGTTTTCATATTTTTTATAAATGATTACAATACTAAACAAGACAAATTATTCATTATAAGTCAATATGCTCCATCAACAATGCAGCTCTTTTCTCTAATCACCATCTCCAGTTCCCACATAATACCTACAAACCATGTCACAACTAAAACCACTGCTGACATCAGTCCACTTTTTATCTTTTTACATAACTTGCTTCTCTGCAACCCAGCCTCATAATTACCTTCCTTTTTTCAGTTAGCTCTTAGTTCTCTCTCCAATGGAAATATCACTGACATTGTTTTCTTTCCTTCATGCTGTGTGTGAATATCAAGACTTATTGACTGATATAGTCCCATACATGCCTATGTTCTCTTAAATACTCAAGTAGCCAACATTTTTGGAAGAAGACGGGTTACACTCATCTTTGGTAGCTTCAATGTATGTTTTACTTCTCCTGGTTCATTCTTGTCATTCTGTTACACTAACTTGACCTGTTTATTGTCATAGTCAGCATTCTATGTAGTCCTTCTTTGAAAATAAGAGTCAAACATCAAGAAAAAGTTATCAATGTAGGGTGCCTCTTACGTTATAACAACCCTACACGTCCAGTAACTAGAGCCAATTCCACCACTGTCACTTCCCAAATCATTGGCTGACCTTCTCCAATTCTTGAAAACTTTAGTGATTAGATATACTCCCTTCTTTCTAACTTTTGACTTTTATTTACTGCAAACCCTTGGCTTTTCAAAAGGGCTATTTCTGTAATGTCTCCAGTGACTGTTGTGGAGTTGGGAAGAGGGTATTGTCAAGTTTTTGTTACCATGCCAAATCATTAAGTCATTTCTATATTCATTGCTACAAGTTCTCAATTAGCTTTCCTACATGATACATGCACCTCCAAATCAATCTTTTTGCATATGACTTTCAGTTATATCCTCTACCTTCTCAAAGAACTTTGAATCACTCTTAGCCAGATTCCACAGCAGGAAATTGTCAGGCTAGTCTATTACACAGTAATAACTAATATGGTAATCACATATTCTGTCTTATTAGAATGACCACTTTTAACACACACTTTAATTTTAATTTCACTAAGTTTTACATAATTTCTCAAGTTATGTTGCTTACTTATGAAATGTATTCTTTTGAATGTTCTTATCTCTTTCTTTAAGGGATATTTAAGAAGATATTTTTCCATGCCCTTTGCCTAATTTATAGGTAATAAGATTTTTTTCCTTTATTTTGTTATTCCTGTTACCATATACATTAATGTTTTATTTTGAACATAATGTGTATGTTAATTTTGAAAAATATCTCTTATATGTGATCCTGGTTTACTTTATTTTCCCTTTTAAAAGTTAAGTATTGGGGCTTCCCTGGTGGCGCAGTGGTTGAGAGTCCACCTGCCAATGCAGGGGACACAGCTTCGTGCCCCGGTCTGGGAAAATCCCACATGCCACGGAGCGGCTGGGCCCGTGAGCCATGGCCGCTGAGCCTGCACGTCCGGAGCCTGGGCTCCACAACGGGAGAGGCCACAACAGTGAGAGGCCCGCGTACCACAATAAAAGAAGAAAAAAAAAAGCTAAGTATTATATCTATGTATGATGTGGTTATGTATTTATTTTCTTAGTATTTTACTTTTATTTATTAGGTTAGGTCCCAGTTGGAAAACATGGAATCTATATAATTTCTTTTGCATAGCATCTGCAAATAAGTTCAGATTTTTGTCTTATTTTTATTTGGTTAATATATAAATGTAGGTAATATCTGTTATTTGTCATTTTAACCTCTGATTTATACCTTTGAAAATTCATTTTTTTACTCAATTTCAGTAAAAATAACTCTCCACACTGTTACTTTTCCATAGGGAGTGATGGATCAAGGACTTAATTATGCTTGTTACTTTAGTGCTTTTTATATGATTCCTGGGCACAAAATGAGCATTTAATAAATATTTATTGTATGCATTAATGAAGCAGACTACAAAGACTTCAGGATATCAAAAAAATAAAATTGGTTATATAACAATAGTTAGCCAGTTTTAATGAGTTCATTTTTCTCTTCACTGAGAATGACAAGCTTTATATTTTCCTCTGCCTTAAGATCATTGTATTAGCAAAGGGCTTTGTCTCAAGTAGGACCAATATGATCTTAAAATATTGTCTTTAGAAACATACTTTTTTTCTGCTTGAAATACAAAACTTATTGAAAGTCAAAATTAAGAACAAATAGAAATGTTTAATGAAATTCTATAATGGCTTGAAAATGAATTCTGAGAAGAAAGCCCATCACAGGACACTACTAGATGGTAATTGATGAACTACTGACATTTCAGGTTTTAGTCCTTAATGCATAGGAAACCAATCATTATGCAAATGAAAACAGATTTCTAAGTCTCTTCTTGCTGAGAAACACATATTCAATCATTCAGCTTTTGACTGTTCTGTGGTTTTCTTTTTGGCCCTACTTATTGTTGTACATTTGTGTGTGCCCACACTGTCATTTGTGCACATGGGAGAAATAAATGATTCATTCTTGATCTGTTGTTTTAAGAAATATACTTCATTTTTTATAAAAAGGCTAGTTGTGCTCCAAATGGTAGTAAGAAATTTAATGGGAAGCAGTAAAATAGTATCTTTTTAAAATGTTATTCTTAAGCAAAAGTCAGGTTGTTTTTTTAAAAATTTCCCACACTGTACATTTCTTACCCATGGTTCATTTATTTTGCAACTGGAAGTTTGCATCTCTTAATCTCCCTCAACTTCTTTCCTCCCCCCACCTCCCCTCTAGCAACCACTTGTTGTTCTCTGTATCTATAACTCTGTTTCTGTTTTGTTTGTCCATTTGTTTTGTCTTTTAGATTCCACATATAAGCAAAATCATATGGTATCTGTCTTTCTCTGTCTAACTTATTATTAAGTGTATTTCATAATATACTCTAGATCCATCCATGTTGTCACAAATGGCAAAATTCCATTCATTTTTAATGGTTGAGTGATATTCCATTGTATGCATGTATACAATGCATATATATCACATTTTCTTTATTTATGGGCACTTAGGTTGCTTCCATGTCTTGGCTATTATAAATAATGCTGAAATGAACATAGGAGCGTATATAACTTTTTAAATTAGTGTTTTCATTTTCTTGGGAAATGGAATGACATTGGAATCCTCTGGCACAAAACCAAACACAAATGAAATGAACCCACACTAATATGGGCAATTAATCTACAACAAAGGAGGCAAGAATATACAATGAAGAAAGGACAGCATCTTCAATAAATGGTGTTGGGAGAACTAGATGGCTACATGCAAAAGAATCAAACTGGATTACTCTCACACCATGCACAAAATAAATTCAAAAAGAATTAAAGAATTAAATGTAATGCCTGAAACCATAAAACTTCTAGAAGAAAACATAAGCAGTATGCTCTTTGACATGGGCCTTAGTAACATGTTTTTTGGATATGCTTTCCCAGGCAAGGAAGACAAAAGCAAAAATAAAGAAATAGGACTACTTCCTACATCAAATAGGAAAAGCTAATAGCCAGAGTCTACAAAATTGTGAGGGAAGGTGAAATGTTTAGGAAGACCTCTTGAGAATAGGAGAGTGTGCACTTTTTAATGAACTGTTTGTGTCTGGATAATCTCTGAGTCATTGTGTGATATTAAAAAAAATCACATAATTGTCTTTTTACATTTTTTAAGTGGCTTTCATTAAGTGCTACATGTTATTATCTTTCAATTACTAGTTAATACTATGTTAAAAATGAATATTATGTAGCTTAAGGCAAAGCCAAACCTATAAAGAAAGACTAAAATTAAGCATGACTACAGTGATATTATAAAGAAAGTTTGCCCTATACCCTGTGAATTTTCTATCAAGAAAAATATATATGTGTACTTAAACTGTCGATGCTGCAATAGTTTAATAATTAATCTTAAAATAGAGTCAGTTTTTTTAGAAAGTTAATGAAGCGTTTGCTATATTAATTAGGACTCAAGCAGGAAATAGAGTAGACTACTTAAATATAGCATATGGCAAATGGCATAGCACATGGTCTTTTAATGAATTATTAAATTGCAAGTGTCCTGGGTAAAAGAAATATACATAAAGACAGTTAGGAGAACTTAAAGTAATATATCATCTTCTCACAAATAATAGTTACCTGTCAACATGGAACTGCTTTGTGTGCAATAATTCAAATTAAAGAGTAGTGTTTGTATTGCCTGTATACATGCAATGTTTCAGTATATATTTTTTGAATTCAGTTTCAGAAGCATTCAACTACTATATATGGCTAGCGTTAAAAGCATACACATGGTTTAGACAAGAATGTTTAACTGTCACATAGTTTTAAAAAAATCATATCTGAGGTTTTAATGCATTCTATTTAAACACTTTAGCCACCTGGTAGACAATTATGAAAATTTTAATTGAGTTACCACCGTTTCATTTTATTTTTAATAATAGTTTGCTTTTATAACATTGCCATTTATTAGACATTTATTTAATCCTCACAATGACTTTTATATGAAATACAATTTTATAGTATAATGATGTTTCTGTTGATGATAATGATACTCATAAAGATTCCAAAACTCATCCAATGTGATAGATCAAATACATTTTGGAGGATGGATTCAAACCCATTTCTGTTACATTCCAAAGACTTAGGTATTTCCAAAGCATTATATGCTCCTTTCATGTTCTATATTGAGAGACCATGAAATAATTATCAAAAAAGGAAACCTTTTAGAGATTCTGACTTTAATGTTTGAACCTGCACTTCTAAAATTATTCTGATTTGAAACTTTATTGGTTAAATGAAACCTGGGTTAAATAGAAACATGAAATAAAGTTTAGAAACCTCTTGATGTAAAAGTATTTAAAAATTAGTTTGATAGAAATTTTGAGTAGATTTATCATATTCAGTGCATTCTGACAAATCCAAATTTGTTCCACAAAAGAGTGCAAAAGATATTCATTATTTTGTAGTATTGAAACATATATTGGTGAAGGGAGTATGAGTATCATTGAAAATAATTTTAAGGTTAGTAATGAAAGAACTATATTGCCACTGGAATGGACTCCCTGATTTCACTGGGGATGATAGCTCCCAGAGTACCAGAATAATGTAGCAGCATTCAGCAATCAGGAACATTGGTGTGATTCTCACAGTGAACAGCAGAATCAGTATAGTCATCAGGATGGTAGAACAATAGGCAAATAAAATATTGACCAATTGATCTTGGTATCATAGGACAAAAATAAATAAATATATCATACTGGAAAACTTCCTCCCTCACTTTTTGGTCAACCAAAAATTTTAAAACAAAACAAAATAAACAAGATAAACAACAACAACAGAAACTTCAGCCATCCCAAAGATTTATGGTCCCTACTAAATTTCTCAATTTTATATCAGTTCTCAGAGATGGAAACCCTTGACTGAGGGGAAAGTATCCTTGAAAAATGACTCCACATTTTTAGCAAAAATTCATATTATAAATCTACCACCTGACATTCACTGAAGGGATTTGTACAAGGTACCAGGTATCTGGCACTTATAACCAAGGTAAATGCACCAAGGAAAGGAAAACGGCAATCGTTTCAATAATTAGTGATCAAGAAAAATATTGGTAGCTTATGGTCCAAATTGTCACCTGGACAAATCAAATTTGATGTATTTCAATTGCTTAGTGAATCCAGTAGTTCTGTAAACACAGCCTGTGGTTATTTTCTCAGTTTCTAAGTGTTGGAATGGGTATATAAAGTCACTGGCAGAGTTCCCTATTAGCTCTCTGACAAGCATAACAATCTAGCTCATTTTGCCTACCAACATGATTAACCAAAATAAACATTTCATTAAAGCCTTGAAATATGCAAGGATTATGAACTTTTTATTACATCTACACTTAAATAAATTTGATTTATTATAATCAAACAATGAGTCTATTTTCAGTGGCTGTTAGAGATGTGGTTTCTGAAAAAAATATTTTTTGAAAAAAAAAATCACAGCCACATCTTATCTATAGCAGTTGATCTAGAATTGTTAAACCAAGCAGGCCACCTTCCACACTTTGCCCCAGGGTCCATAATGTTTCTGGATTAGTACCTATTTACACTGGATAGTGTTTGAGTATCTCATCATCCTATAGATCATTACTCATAACCAATACATTGAGACATCATGCCAAGATAATACGGTGAGCTGTAAATAACACATACTGTTATTGGGAAAAAAATGGTACCAAACTGAGCAATAAATTCCACAGAAAGTGAGGGGTCTGCGTTCATAAAGTTACTTAGGGTGTTGTGATCTGTAATCTGTTAGAAAATACCCTCCCAAGGGAAAGGCAAATTGTTTCATTTGAATGAAGAAAAGAAAGTAACATAGTGCTTAAGATATTTTAAATTTGGAAGAAATGCTTAACTCTAATCCACCTAATGCATTGCCCATAAGGCAACTAGGTTTGAATAGTGGAACTGGAAAGAATGGCTATACTAACTTAGAGAATACATTGATACATAAAGTATCAGACATTGACAAGTTCTTTTGGAAACATACAACAGTTGTTTTTCGTGCAAATTAACTCTTTCTTCAATGAGTTTTATTCATCTTTAAACACAGAATTCTGGCTTATTATTTAGTCCTCACTGAGATTAGAACAAGAGCATGGAATAATAATTGACTCTGTTACTAACTCTCCATTATGAACTATATACTACTTGACTCAAAACCAAAATATGTGGGCAACATCATTCCATCTTCCAGTGTATGTGGCTTGACCCAAAAGACATCCTACAGGTACATGAAGGCTACGTGAAAGGATGACCTAATTACCCCAACAGTTCTTTTTGTCACACTGCTACCTCAATTCATTCGTTGTGGTGTGCAGGCTTCTCATTGCGGTGGCTTCTTTTGTTGTGTAGCATAGGCTCTAGGTGCGCAGCTTCAGTAGTTGTGGTATGTGGGTTCAGTATTTGTGGCTCGTGGGCTCTAGAGCACAGGCTCAGTAGTTGTGGCGCATAGGCTTAGTTGCTCTGTGGCATGTGGGATCTTCCTGGACCAGGGTTCGAACCCGTGTCTCCTACATTGGCAGATGGATTCGTAACCACTGCACCATCAGGGAAGCCCCATGATATGTTATTAATTATTTGTTTGGTTGGCCAGGGATTTGTAGGAACAGGATTAGAGAATAAGTACTAGAAAAGATGATTGAAAACAATGAACTCTGGAGAAAATTACATGGGTAAACATCTTCAAATAAGCTGTTAATAGTGAGACTGTGTCCCATGTAAATGCTCAAAAAGACCTAAACCCTCTTAATTATCTAAGCTCTCTTACCTGGTGAATGTCAGTTGACTTATTTCCCCATCCACCACAGTATTTACATAATTGTTGTATGAACAAAGAAGGCACAGAGTTGGAAATTAAGTTGCACATGCAAAAAAGGGATATGAATTTTTCTTACCAGGATTGTCCTGGTTACTGTCAGTACTGAGTGCCCTCCTGGCTTATAATAGTTACAAACTATAAGCTCCCATATGAATACACTGGTGTCAGGTTGATTACATTGGAGACAAACTATTATGGAAGTGGAAGTTGTTTATAGAATGGAATAGAATATTGATTTACCTTCTTTGCCATCCATGCTTCTGCTAGAACCATAAGTTGGAAATTTGTTGAAAGCTTTATTCATCAGCTTATTCCATTCAACATTGCTCTAACTATGGGACATTTTCTGATTTGAAGCAAAAAGTTTATTTAACAAACTGAAGATTAGAGAATTTATGGATTTTACCCTCCCTCATTGTCAGAAATACAAAAATGGTCCTCTGGCCTGTGAAGATTTGGTTTATGTTCCAGGTGGGAGATCCTACCTGATGAGTGTAGGATGCTGTCCTACAGGACAGAGTCTGTGCTATTAGCTGGTACACTATATAGGAGTTGTTCCAAATAAAGCCAGTACACTCAAATTCAGGAAACAAGGGATGGAAGTAGAAATGATGCAGCAAACTATTTATACCTCATAAAATTAAAAGGTTTGCTTCCCATCACTGTGGCTTTTTCCTCTGCATTTTATAAGCCTTTGTAACCAAGGGAGGAAAGTTTCCATTATACAGGTTAGTGAATGTATCCATTGAACTCAAATTTGAGTTTGCCTTCTGACCATTTGGGATTTTTCATGTCACAGACGAAGCAGTCAACGTGTGTAGTTAATATGTTAGATGAGGAGACTGATCTTGATTAGCAACAGGAAATACAATTACGTGCTCAGTGGAGCTTAATGGAATGTTTGTAGGATATCCGTTTGGTTTCTTCCTACTGTCATGTTTGTGTTAAAAGAAATGGATTTGATCGTGAAATATAGGTTTCTCCTTATCTATTTTATTTCATTGAATAAAATATTAAAAAGAAATCTATTTTAAACAAGGTACTTTTCCATTGCTGCAACTCTGCAGGCTCTCTTTTGAGAAAGACAAGATCTCTTTTTGAGACCTTGGACTACATTGTTAAAAATTCATATATAATCATCCAACATGTCCTCCATGTGTGGTAGATTACAAAAATGGTCACAATGCTTTGAACATCTTCCCACAGGTAGATGAAATTCATTTCTCTAAACCTTGACTGGAAGCTGGCTTGGACTTCCTTTGGGAAATCAGACACAGAATGAGTCATATTGTGAACTATTATGCCAATTTTGATCCCAGGTCTCAAGGGCCTTCCACACACTCCTTTATCACTTGGAGCCTTGTGATCACCATGTAAACAAGACAAGAATAACCTACTGGAGGATAAGAGACATGTAGAAGAGGCCCAATTTGTCCTAACTATCCTGTAATTACAAATCAACCTGCCCCAGACATAGGTTGAGCCCAGCAGAAACTTGATTGAACCTGGCTGAGTATTGCCCAGCCCAGACTAGAAGAACAGCACGAATTGCTCACCTAAGAATCATGAGTTAAATACATGGTTTTTCTTTTAAGACACTAATATTTGAGGGGTGGTTTATTACAAATAATAAACAAATATTAATTGATACACCATGTGAAGGACAAAACATTGTATGAGAACATCATTATTATTTGACTTCACATGAAGTAAAAAGAAACTTCAGATAAGCTCTTATACCATGTACTAAACAACTTTGTTCACAGCATTTAAATTGAATGTAAATTCTAAGTTATTTTACCTTTCCTTAAGTGTCAAACATTGTTTAAATTTCAAATCATTGAAAAAATAAAATTTTAAAATATACTTAAAAGAAAAAAAAAAAACTTTAACTTCTGCAGCAAATATACCAATATTGAAGAAAGAACTTTTGCTTAAATTGAGAGAAAATGAGTTCTTTGTCTTATAGAGCAACTTTCAATATGCAGGTCTGATATTAGAATTGAGGCTTCATATTCTTTTATCTTTTTAAATAGGTGCAAACATAATTATACAGTTTGCAACTAACTGTTTTCCATCTCCACTGAGTAAAGACCCAGATAATTTTTTAATTGGAAAACTAAATAGAGACAAGTTTATGTCATTTATTAATTACTCAGTTTAATAAAGAGAAAAGTGTAACATGCTCTTAAAGTCTGGAATGAGTGAGGTAAACTTTTCTAATGAAAGAATTAATAAACTAATGTTTTGAGAGTACCATTCAGTTGTAATTTATTCTAAGAATCACAGAAAACTTCACATTATAGAAACTGACAATGAATAACTTTCTAATTTCTGTGTGTGTGTGTGTGTGTGCATGTGCGTGTGCGTGTGCGTGTGCGTGTGTGTGTGTGTGTGTGTGCATATCATATTCTAGGATGGGAATTGTGGAGAACATAGAGAGTCACAGCTATGTCCTTGGATTCTGAGATTGGGGAATTATAGATTAATCAACTATAATTGACCATGGTTAAAGAGATACCCACCAAGCAGTTATTAAATGCATATCCAAGTAATGTAGGCACAAGTTTTCCAAACTGTTTTTCAGCCTCAAAGCTCTTCAATGATTGCTCAACTAGATACCAAAGCTCAGGGACCCCAGATTTCAGAGGAAGAATTTTACTGCTAATACTACTGAATTCATTTGCAGCTTCTAACTCACCTCTCTGTGGCAATTTTTACCACAAAATATTCTAGATTTTACATTGCTGGAGCATTTCCAGCTTCTTACATTTTTATGACATTTTTGGGGTGGGGTATGTGCAATACTTGATTTCTTTTATTTTATCATAATAGCATGTAAATATCTCTATTCCCTGGTTCATGAAGATAATATCCATCTGCTTTTATAATTTTAATTTTTCACAATATTTTCCAAAATAATATGTCACCCCAAGGTACACACAAGATACAGCAATATTAAATGCAGATGGTTTATATCAAGGGCTCCTTAAAACACTCTCACTCAGTATTTACCATAAAGGGTTTCAACTAGGTGGAGTAGAGAACATATTTGATTTTCAGCCAGAAAGTTTACTCTATCTCCATTGTCCATTTTTAAACTTTCTCTAAATATAAACATTTTTTTCTATCCTGAAAAAATTCTGTAATTATTTTAGACTTTTCATTGCTTAGATATTTTACTGCAATGTTGCCTCAGTGGAATATAATTTCATGGTAATTTCCCTTGCAATAATAGAAATAGGTTTATTTTTAAGGATTTCCACAGAATTGTTACCTTTGTTGTAGTATAACACATTCACACTATTCCTAATACATTTTTTTGACAGCAGAGAGTGAAATTATCAGTATTTTAAAATTAAAAGTATTTTGTTCTCATATCTTTTTTGTACAATCACTGAAGGAGTCATGAAGGGCCCAAGGTTTAATTCATTTAAAGTCATAGCATTCCTTTCACCTGTCTTATAAAAGTTACACAGCTTGCTGCTCTTTGAGACACTGCTGCTGCTAAACAAAGTATCCATTAAAATAGCATTTAACTGGGAAGAGAGTGTCAGAAATGATAATATACTTCCAATTAGGTAATTATTTTATTTTTTATTTTGTCATTTAGGTCACTAATATTATTTTGCAGTTCTAATATCAATATTTTAAAAGATGCATCTTTTTTTGTAAGCAATGTATTTCAATCCCTTTTTATTGCAAATAAAAATTGAAAATATACTAACATTTCTGGGGAATTAGAATAGAAATTATAGTGTTAGATTCTCTTAAATGGATGAAAGTAATTCATGGAATGAAATGTATTAAATAATACTAAGTAATAATTCTATGCTGGAGATTAAATATTATATCTAGACTCAAAAAGTTTACTCATTTTTTAAACTAACAAGTTGATACCAAGACTCACACCTATGATTATTCCCAGAATTTTATAAGCTTAAATATCAACAAATAAACTACTCAAAGACTTTGGTGGGTTTGTCTTCCATATAGAGTCTACTATTATTTTTACAACTAGTAACAAGATCCTTTAAATGCTGTTCAAGATGCCTTCATCCTGTAACCCAGCAGGACCCTAAGGGCCCGCCCCAGGATAGACCTCTCCCCCATGTCTTCTGCTTTAGGTCGTCTGTGAAGTACCTAGATAATTGTATCTGGTGCACATTTCCTGAATTGTTTTACAGTTGCTAAAACCACCACCAAATGGAAGAAAGTAACTACTTGATGACCATGAACATATAGTCCTCAGACCTACTGGTGCCTAAGGATTGATAATGTTAACCCCTTAGACAGGACCCTGTTACCTCACCATCAACTAATCAGAGAATTGTGCACGAGCTGATCACATACCCTGGCATTCCCCCTCCTTCATCTTGCCTTTAAAAATGCTTTCTTGAAACCCATAGAAGAGTTGGGGTGTTTTGAGCACTAGCTGCCCTGGACTCCTTGTTTGGTGTCCTGCAATAAACACTGCACATTTCTTCATCACAATCCAGTGTCAGTAGGTTAGCTTTACTGCATGCAGGTGAGTGGACTGGGGTTTAGTTCGGTAACAATCCTTCACCTTATATATCTTCCTACCCTGTCATCCTCTACTTCTTCCTTGCCTGCTTCACAACTAAAATAAAATGTTTAAAATTCCTACATGTGTTTCTCACAGCCAAGTCATTGTCCATTCTCATTCTCTCTCTCTCATATATGTAAAATATGCATATATGTATATAAATTAAATTACAGGCATAAAAAGAAATATTGTATTTATTCATTCATTTATGTGTTTGTTTTTTATCTTTATGCATCTTAATTAAATAATAATATTAAATAATAATTTTTCTAGATATCTATTTTGTAACTCTGTTTGAAATTATATTTGGACTATATCCTACAATAAGTTTTCATATCTAACCATTTTAGGCTTTGACAAAATTATGAGTTCCTTTAATGTAAGCACTCAATTTTTTGCACATTATACATCTACATTGCCCAGTGTGTCCTTTTGATGATGGTTCTTTGATAAAGTTATGGCTATTGATTTCCTGGATAATCTATGATATAATTATATTGAGCTTAGTTCAGCTGTAAATTTTAATTGCTTATACTCATTTTGTTTTTGTTGGAGCATTTTCCCAATTACCTGTTATTCTACAGTTTGGACTGTTTAGCTGAAAATTTCAACGTAAACATTTTATCACTGGTATCTCAAAACACTTTCCATCAGAAAGCTATTAGAAATTCTAAATTAAATAGCACATTGATCTATGGATTGCATGCAGATAAATAATGAGAAACAAAGCCAAAGAAGAGCACAGCAACATATGGCACTATTGGAAAGTAAATCTATCATTGTTTAACTATTTGGTTCTTACTCATTTGAATAATAGCTTTGACATTATTTGATTCTTTTAATAATTTACTATATTGTTTCAACTTGTTTTATTGAAAATTGCATTATGTGATAAAATAATAAGCCATAATAAACACGTATTTTTTACCTTTAAGAAGGTATGAGATTTTTTTTTGAAATCAAATATTAAAAATAAATATATAATGACATTCAGATAAGTATTCAGACACAAAATAGAATGCTATTAATGGGTACAATGGCATAATCTCACCTAGCTTGGAGGTCTAGGGGAGGATTCCTAAAGGAAACAGAGTTTGACCTGAGAGTGTGAGTTGAGAACAAAAGTGAGAAGAAGACAATGAAATCTGAAAAAGGTGTGCACTCAATATGTGCTGTAGACATTTATCAAGCATGGCCATACAATATAAAAATCACTTGCAAGGTGCTGAGACTCCAGAGGTAAGAAGAAAGCAGAGCTTATTTTCAGGAAATCATCCTAATAGGGGAGACAAACGAGAAAGTTAGTGATTATATGTATCATAATTGCCATTAGTGAGTTCAGTCACAAAAGTTTATAAGGTATTGTGGAAAAAAAATAGCGGTTTAGATAAAGACAAACTAATTTGTGCTGTGAATTACATTTTAGGTTTTATTTATTTATTCCATAAACATTTGTTGAACACTTACTAGGTGACAGGCACTTTGAGATGCCTGGATATTCAGGACAGACAAGACATCTGTTACTAAAGAACTTAGGTCTAATAACTTTTATGCTTAAAAGCAGTTCTAGAGTATTAATGGGCAAGTTAGAAGAACAAACTAATGAAGATGGAATATCAAAAGTTTCCTGGACACCAGGAAAAAATACCAAGTTCTGTAATAAAGGGACTAAGTTGTACCCAGAGGAGAGCTGGACACAGCAGGTCTCATTATCAATGCAGAACTGCTCATTGATGAAGAATGATTTAGAGAAAAGTAGGAGAATCACCATGTACATTTTCTCCTAGACCAGTCTTCTAGGGACCAATATCTTATTGCTTATGTGCTTCTAATATCTGAATCCTAAAGAAGTCCTACTCAAAGTGTGGTCTACTTCCTGGAAGAATCTTCAAAACCTGGGAACTTGTTAAAGATACTGTGGATAAAATCATAAGTCAAAATTTCCAGGGTTGTTCCCAGGAATCTGATTTAACAAGTTTATATGAACCCTATGCATGCCAAAGTTTGAGAAACCCTCCATAAAATATCATCTACTAAGTACTGAGTTTACCAAAAAATAAAATTAAGTAAAAATTTTTTTCCAAATATTATCTCGTAAAATAGATATTTTTGCCTTGCTTAGTTTATGTTGGTTATTCTCTCCCTGTGAATTATTTAATGTCAGATTAATAATCTCATACTTCTTTAGGTGTCTCTTCTAAAAACTCTTTTTTCAAGGAAATCAAAGTTAACTTTGAAAATATAAGCATAAAAATAAACAAGTATACTCATTACTTATTCATAACATTGAACTCTCTCTTAAATTTGGCACTTTTCTTTCACTTAAAAAGTTTTACATTCTTGTCAGTGTTTGTATTAAAATTTCTAGTTAATGGTAAAATGCTTAATTACATTGACTTGGCATCTTGGACTATTTGAAAAACAGTATTTGGTAAATATTGACAAAGGAAAATACAGGAATATACTAAATTAGCAAAAATGTATTTTATATTCTGTATCATACCATAAGTTGATGTACAGAGCATTTCATAAATCAGATGTACTGTGATCTGATACACAGAATAGACTTCTAGTTGGAAGATGGTGTTACCTACAGGGAAGTGAATGGCATGCTATTCTCTTTTTAATTATGAAAAATATGATACATGATAGCTTTCACTGTAAGGTTACTTTTGAGCTTTCTGATACTGAAAAATAATGGAAATTATTGCATCCTTTCCAAAATGACAGATTTTTTCACTCCAAATATAAATTTTGGAACATAAGATTTGGGATACTAAATCATCAAGGAACAACTGAATATTTCAGGCACCAGATGGATGTAAAAGTTCCGGTGGAGATCAAAATCTGTCAACAACAGTGGCTGCTATCATCAATCACTTCCCTGAAGTGCCTGGTTCTGCAGTGACTTACAAGTGTGCAGGAAGCCCAGTGGTTGTAAAAAGTAAAAAGAGGAAAAAAAAATAAGCATTTCCTCAGTGGTACTCCAGACCAGATGATATACAACTCAAAGACCATGTAAGAAGTCAAGGAGAGAAAGGGGCACAAACAAGGATTTTAATTAGAATAAGTTCACCACAGTTTTATCAGCCCATGAGGTACATATTATCACAGTATTAAATAGAGAAATTATGTCATTACCATAATTTATGAAATTGTTTTTGATTCATATTTGGAATTCAATCAGTCAAAAAAGTGTATCCAAAATAATGTACAATTTGAAATTTGTGTCTTGCTTTTATGCCTATATTTTGTGATACATCATTTCAATAGAATTTTCTAAGAATAATGAATTATCATTCATTTTAATTATTTTTACACATTTTTAGCCCCCAAAAGCTAAGATATTTTATGAAGTGCTTTGAACTGATGTGACTTCACTTATATTCTTTTGGTAGCTCATAATTATAAAAATTGAATTGTAAAAAAATTTTCATCTTAAGAACAGTTCCAGTACATACACTGATGCACATGTCAATCTACAATAGTTTGAATGAAAGGGAGATGAGGAATTAAAGACAGTCAGCAGTGAAGAAAGAAGAAACATATGACCATAGCTTTAAAAGAAGCAAAATCAAGAAAAAGGAATTGGAAATGAACTAAGAGTTGTTCTTAAATTCTTAAGTTGCCTAAGAGGAATGAGGAAATTCTTGAAGAAGATGGTGGAAACAAAATGAATTCAGTCTAGAATGCCTTCCTACCTTCTCCAATTCATCCCCAATATTGTTCCCAGAATTTTCATTCTAAAATATATATCAAATTGTGTTATTTCTCCAGTTTAAAACTTCATAATTATTCAGTATATAAAGTTAAAACTCTTGAAAAGAAAGTTCCATTTATTTACATTTTAAGTGAAAACAATATATTCTTTAAATCCATGTGTTTCACCAGATATATAGGAGCTCAGTTATTATATTATGTGGTTTTATACTTTGATTAAACTCCTGTTCTGAATTTAAGTTTCTTTAACCTCTTCATTCCAACAGTTCTCTGTATAGATTATTTATCTTTTCTAAATGTAGTACAAATTCCCTCTCCATTTTTAATTCTACTTTCCTTCTGTTCTTCCTTTTGTAAATATTTATAATTCATTTTCTAGTATCTAAAACTGCATTTGATAACACTCTATTTTTGTAGTGTATTATTATGTTATTATACATGTACATATATAGACATTCTTTTTTCTATATTATTAAATTAAATACAAAGCTTCAAAGTTTATTTTTCACTATGGGAAATGTTTAAGGAAAATTAGCTATACTTGCTTTAGGTAACATTTTCATTTCCCCCAAATGCATTTCAAGTAAAACAATAGGGCTACATCAGTGGAAATCCATACAGACATAACAAAGTGTTAGTTTTTCCTTTTGTAGTAATAGTTTTAAAATCAATTATATGTGGGCAAAGGGAGCCTGAGGATACCAACTGAGTCAACACAGTTTTATTGATACTGGCCTGACTTTACATCTGAAACACATTTTAACCATATGTCAATCATATCCTAACTGCAAAACCCTTTTTCATTTTTCTCTGGATAATTACTTTCTTCTCAGTTTAAATGGATTGGAAAATTGAAATGCTATTTTACATTTTCTGCCTACAAGAAAAAAAAATCTAAAATGAGGCACCCAATTGACTATTATTGAGAAAATCCAAGTGAGTCAACAAAGTATTAGAACTTATTAGTTATTACTAAGTTCAATAAAAGGTACCAGGGCAATTGGTTATCCATGTGGGAAAAAATTAAATTAAATCCCAACATATCATACTAAGTACACAAAAAAAAATCCATGTGGATTAGGAATAGAGACCTAAGCATAAAAAGTGAAACTGTAAACTTTCAGAAGAGTACACGAGAGACCATAATCAGAGAATATAGAGCAAATATTCCAAGACTTTAAAGAAAATGGTTGATTCAACAAACACTCATTGAAAATGAGCTCCATTAAGAAATGAAAAGACAAGCCAAAGACTGTGAGACAATATTTGCAAAACATCTATTTGTTAAAGGACATGTATTCAAAATATACAAAGAACTCTTAAAACTCAGCAATAAGAAAAAAACAACCCAATTAAAAAATGGACAAAAGAGCAGAGAGGACTTTTAGGGAAACTACTTTGTATGATACTGTAATGGTAAATACAGGATATTATATATTTGTCAAAACCCACAGAACTGTATAACACAGAGTGTATTCTAAGGTAAACTATGGACTTCAGTTAATAATAATGTATCAATATTGGGTTCATCAAGTGCAACAAATGTACCACACTAATGCAAGATGTGAATAGGGAAACTGTGGGGTAGGGGAAAGAAGGGATATGGGAACTCTCTGTACTATCTTGCTCAAGTTTTCTGTAAACCTAAAACTGTTATAAATAATAAAGTCTATTAATTTAAATTTTAAAAAAATGAGGCACCCAGCAACATATCAACTTTGTCAATCACTATTGACATAATAGTCAATTCTATATGTATGCTAATATCAATTTATTTCTGGAAATGTATTTTTCAAATATAAGTCAGCCAAGGGCATGAAGCATTACTGATTCCAGTGAACAAATATGAATAATCTTTGCAATATGTTGTCAGTGATTATATTTTGGTAAAATTTAGTTAAAAAGAAAAATCAATAAAATTGTTTCAGTATTTGTCTAAATTTATATTGAGTTTTAGAGCTATTATTGGAGCCCAAAGTAGTAGCTGCTCCAAGCAATATTTTGGTGTAGATCAGCAGGTTATTAAAACATACTACCTTTATAATAAAAGAGTTTTTAAATAAGTGTCTGTTAACAGACATTTTATAAGTAAAATGATATTGACCAATGTTGTTTCTACACTTACTTGAGAAAAGGGATAAACACCCTTAGACTTTAATTTGTTATTTTTCTTCAGTAACTAATTTTATAGTGAATGAAAAAAAAATCAGTTATGAGTTTTGTCTTAAATCTTCATTTAGACTACTTTGTTGCAATGAATTAGAACTAGTTCATGAATGCAGATAAAATGCTTTGACTGGTTTTGTTAAACACATTACTGACTGGGGGATTTTGGTAGAAACTAATGCCTAGGGCTGGTGATTTGTTATGTGAGTGAATATTGAAACACTGCATTTCAGTAAATATTAATAACTTTTTTTGTACTTAATGTATTTATTTGAAACTTTGTACATGTCTTACTAAAGCATACTAATATTTTGTTAGAGTGTGATAGGCAGTATAGCAGGCACCTCTGTGCAGGGGAACAGAACATCTTTTACAAATATACCGTGTTTCACTGCACTTTCCCCTGGAAGAGCAGACTCTTCACTTTTTGGCGGCACTTTTTTTTTAGTCCTGTTGGTATTATTTCCTCTAGAATACTTTCTTTTATTTTACCTGTTAGTCAACAAGGTGAATCTTTGCGGGGGTGTCTTTTAGAAATGCCACAAGGAGGACCAGGTGCAGATTACCACTATGGTCATCAGAATGGTCAGTTACCCATTCTCTAGATACTGCTAACAAAAATTGCTTGAAAGTCATTTTATCCTGTGCATTAAGGCTACAATAAATTTTAAACGCATTGAATAAACTACAATTGCTCAAATAGAAACTCACATTCTTATACCATTTTTGATTGTAACACTAATCTCTCATTATCTTTTAACCAGTGGATGTTCTTCTGATAATGGTGGTAGATGCATAAGAAGGACAAACTTCATGTGATGTCTCTTAAGGTTTAGCATCAGAACAGATCGGATATACTGTTACTGCCACCAGCATTCTATTGGCCAAATAAATCACATAATTAAGGCAAATATCAATTGGGCTGGGGGAATATAGTTCATCTCTAGTGGAATAAACTGGAATATGGCATGACAAAGGGTGTAAATACAAAAAGCAGTGAAGAACTGGGAATGATATTGCAATCTGTCATGAAGGTGATTTCTGGTGAATAACATTGAATTGTAATAATTGTGTTACATCATCCATATATGTTCCTGCATTATTTATGAAGGACAATATTATTTTCAAATTGCAAAGAGTAGAACCATTATCTTTAGGACAAAATTGAAGTATAAAATAGAGGTGGATGTGAAAAGAGAATAATTTACATTTATTTCAATATATAGTTTCAGACAAATTACACACCATGGTAATTAAGAACAAATAAAGAATGAGGTTTTAAATTTAAGCTACCCTAATATTACAAACCCTAAACATCAATGCTTCTCCCAGAATCATCATCTTTTGCTTCTACTCATGTTTTATTGTTCAGCATTTATCACATGGTTTCAATTTAAATGCAATGGATAAAATAGAGAAGCAAATAGTAGAGACACAAATGCATATTTACTTAATTACCTAACCACAGAGATGTTCTAGAAAATGGTCTTCCAAATATTGATGTTTAAATATTTATTGAATGCATGAATGAGAAAATAAATAAAGTATCACAACAAAAATTGACTAAAGATTAATGAAAAATTATCTTTGGGGTTATGTTGGAAATAGAAAAGCACATGTTCTCTTAATTATCAGTAGAAGAAAAAAAGTCACAAACTCTTAGGAACAGTATAACAATAACTTGAATTTATTACCAGCATCCTCTTTGGCTCAATATTTAAAATATAAGTTATGCATTTTATAAAAGAAAGTGATCTTTGGTAACAAATTGAATACAATACAATAATAACTTCCAAGTTAACCGGCTTTGAATAAATAAATAAGAAATCTACAAACAGCATGCTTGACAATTTGATAAATCAAGGAAGTATTAAAAAACATTAAGTTGGGGCTTTTTACAAGTATCTTAATTTGTATTTGAGGACACTCTTAAAAATGCCTTTAGAAATTATCCTGAAATATATTTAAACACACGTGTGTGTGTGTGAATAAATCTGGTATATATTTTCTAGTAATATACTATAATGCTCTGCTTGTATAGCAAATTGAAACCAGCAATATATTAAAAAGATAATCCATCATGACTAATTAATTGTGGTTAATGCAATAATGCAAGATTACCTTAATAGTTGAGAATAAATTAATTAAATTCCCGATACTAATAGAATAACAGAGAAAATCCGCATGATCATAGTAATTAATTCAAATAAAATATTTGGCAAAATTCACTCAGTCATGAAAATGCTCAGCAAGCTAGAAATAGAGGGGGATTTTAAAATCCAATAAAGTAGATCAATGAAAAAACTCACAATTCATATCAAGTTTAGTTATGAACAAAGTGAAAGGCAATATTTTCTCCCTAAGAAAGGATAAAGGGAAATTATGCCCACTCTCATCATTCCTATACAACATAATGCTAGAAGTCCTAGCTGGCAAATTAAACAAGGGGGAAAAAATAAAACAAATCACACAACTCACTTGGAAAGGAAGAAGCAAAACTGTCTATATTAATGATGTTATGATTGCAAACATGGAGAAAACACTATAGAATCTACAGAAAGTCTACTAGAAAGAAGAAGTAAACTTAACAAGGTCATATGATAGAAGAGCACTATAAAAATCATATTGTTTCTATATAATAATAGGAATATTTGGAACATGATATATAAAATAATATTAACATAGTATTAAAATATAATTAAAGATAATTTAAACAAACACATGCAAGACCTCTGCACTAAAAACTGCAAAACATTGCTGAGATGTTAATGAAGACCTAATATATGTACCATGTTTATGGACTGACAACCCAGCACTGTTAAGATGTTTATTTTCTTCAAAAGGATCTACAGATTCAGAGAAATACTGAACAAAATCTAATCAGGTCATTTCTGAGGAAATTATAATGTTGATTCTATAATTTTTATCAAAAGGGAAAAGGCATAGAATAGCCAAAACAATTTGAAAAGGAGAACATTTTCAGAGAATTTACACCACCTTACCGTGAGACTCATAAGCTATTGTAATAAAGCAATCTAGTATTTCTGTATGGAAGGATAGATTTGTAGAACAAAAGACAGAATTAGATCCCAAAATGTATGGATATATGTCCAGTTGACTTTCTAAAGATGTCTCATGATATTTTAATAAAGAGAAAAATAGTGTTTCTAACAACTTATGCCAAGAAAAAAAGAATTTTCTAATGGGAAAAGAGGATTCTCAAACTTTACATCACACCATATAAAAATATTAACTCATAATGAATTCTAGATCTAACTGTAAATCTAAAACTGTAAAATGTTGAATAAAAATAGGAAAACATTTTCACAACCTTGGTGTTGTCAAAGATATCCTGTACATGAAACTACAAGAACTAAACATCAAGGAAAAAAAACCCTGATAAGTTGGACTTCAAAATTCAAATCTTCCATTCACTTGAAATTTCATCATTAAGAAATAAAAAGAGAGCAATCGACTCAAAAACTGGTCATTGTACCTATATCTGACATTGAACTTATATCCAGAATTGATAAAATGATAAGGAATTCTTACTATCAATAGAAAATGTCAAACTATCCCTCACCACAGACACAGACATACACACACACACACACACACAATTGGTAAATGATTTGAACTGACATTTCACAAAAGATGATGGTCATTTGAGACATAAAAGATGGAGTTTTGAAGATTTCTGCTCTTTTTGAACCAGAATATGTATGACTATTATTCTGTATCTGCCCCACATTATATGTGGCATATATTGAGGGTATATATTTGTTTCTTTAGTTTCACAGGTCCAAAGATGAAGAGCATTTGTGGCCCAGGAGCTATACTTAATGGTTTATACCCAGGAGCCTCATTCATACCTGATATAGATGTAGATAATTTTGATATTATAGGCTTAAACTGATAAGATAAGATTTAGCTAAGACGATATGATGTTGGACATGAGCTGGCACTCTAATAGGATGAAACTTGGGATAAAGTATTTTGCATTTGAGAGGGAAATAAGTCATTGGAGGCCAGAGTATTGATGATGGGAGGCAGAATTCTAAGGTGGATCTCAGAATTGCTATCCCTAATGTACTGTTACTATATGCCTTATATAACTCTCTTCCCTTGAATGTGGGCAGGACTATTGAATATGATGGAATGTCATTCCTGAGATTGTTTCATTACATAACTTTCAGATTTAATTAATTAATCACTAGTAATTAAGTTTACTAATTAACTAATTTATAATTAGTGATTAATTACTACTAGCTAATTTGTGATTACTTTTGAACTAATAGCAATTAAAGGTACTAAGTTCATCAAAAGAGAGATTATCTTGTTGGATCTGATTTAGATGATAAGCACTTCAATGGGATTGGCCCTTTATGTGGTTAAAAAGATAAGATGGAGAGACCTACTCTATTGACAGAATTATAGATTGAAGCAGGCAATATGGCAAGGATTTGAGAAAACCCTCTAGGAATTGTCAACAAATTCTGGCCAACAGCCAGCAATAAAACAGGGATCTTAGTCTTACAACCATAAGGAATTGAAACTTTGTCAATAATATGTGTGCGGGCTTCCCTGGTGGCGCAGTGGTTGAGAGTCTGCCTGTCAATGCAGGGGACACGGGTTCGTGCCCCGGTCTGGGAAGATCCCACATGCCGTGGAGCGGCTGGGCCCGTGAGCCATGACCGCTGAGCCTGTGCGTCCGGAGCCTGTGCTCCGCAACGGGAGAGGCCACAACAGTGAGAGGCCCGCGTATGGCAAAAAAGTAATAATAATAAATAATAATAATAATATGCGTGGATTTGGAGAAGAATCCCAAGTTCCAGATGGGAATGTAGCTGGTTGACATTTATTTTAGCCTTATGAGATGCTGAGCAGAGAATGCAGTTGCGTTCTACCTGGACAGCTAAACTGTAGAACTGTGAGATAATAAATTTGTGTTGTGTTAAGCCAGTAAATTTGTAGTAACATGTTACACAGCAATAAAAAGCTAATAGCTTTATATGATTAAGTCTCATATAAAGCATGATTATAGTGCATGATGAGTCTTCACTTTTGTGTGCTCTGTATCATTTTCCTTCAGATGACTGAAGCATATTTGTACACTTGCCCAATGAGCAGATCACCTGTAGCCAGCGATATGCTAAAACTGTTGTGTGATACCATCATATTTTTATGTGAAGAATTTGAAATTTGACTTTTAGGATCCTGGACTTATTAGTAATGGATAAATAATCAAAAGACATATCAAGAAAATATACTTATAGGATCATTATTATTATTGAGAGTTGCCATACTATAAGGAAACTGGAAAATATGTTTGACCATGTGCAATAAAACTAAAGTTTAAGAAGTCAGTCCACTGAGAGAAGAATGAAAGAAAAAGATATTCAGAGGAACAGAAACTATGACCACTTGGATCCAGAGAGAGGGACAGAGAGAATTTTCAAAGCCTTAATGGTCTCCCTGCTTCACTTCCTTTAAAGTTTTGTTGTTATATAGGGGGTCTTTTAAATATTATTTCTCAGTAATACAACTTAACTAGCTTTTAGTAACATACCTCGTTATACTAGGAATATTGCAACTGATAATAGACTCTCAGAGAAAACATGGAAATGTATTATGTGTTTTGTATAGAGGGTGGTCAATCCCCTCCACTCTGGAATATTAGTGACAAAACTGACAGCATTATACAGTAAGATCTGTGGAATTCCTCCAAAACAATAAAAGTTTGGAAGATTTTAATAAACTTATGGAAAGATAGAAGAGTTGTTTGCCTATTTCTAATAAACTTAAGTATATCAAGAAAGAAGTAAACTTGATCCCAAGTTATACTGCTGGAAATATAAAAGAAATGCAGCAGCAAAAGTGACCCTGTTTCAAAAAGGCCATTTTGCCCAAAGCAGGCAGTCTGAAATTAGAGAAACTAAAACCAAAATTGGCATAATTCAGTATAAAACCAGTTCCCACTACATTTTTTTCCTAATTATGAAAATTACCCTCTGGTTGGTAGACTGGGCAAAGGACAATTCAGAGAGAATTTTCAGGGTAGCAATAGTCCTTAAACCTCTTAAAAACTCCATGTCATTACTCATCTCCATCACAGTCCTCCTATTTCTCTCTGCTTCCCATTTATTTTTTTTTTGAATTTTATTTTAATTTTTTACAGAAGATTCTTATTAGTTATATATCTTATACATATTAGTGTATATATGTCAATCCCAATCTCCCAATTCATCCCACCACCACACCACCCACCACCCACCACTTTCTCCTCTTGGTGTCCATATGTGTGTTCTCTACATCTGTTCCTCTATTTCTGCAAACCAGTTCATCTGTACCATTCTTCTAGATTCCACATATATGCATTAATATACAATATTTGTTTTTCTCTTTCTGACTTTTCACTCTGTATGACAGTCTCTAGGTCCATCCACGTCTCTATAACTGACCCAATTTCATTCCATTTTATGGCTGAGTAATATTCCATTGTGTATAGGTACCAAATCTTCTTAACCCATTCATCTGTCGATGGACATTTAGGTTGCTTCCATGACCTGGCTATAGTCAATAGTGTGGCAATGAACATTGGGGTGCACGTGTCCTTTCGAATTATGGTTTTCTCTGTGTATATGTCCAGTAGTGGGACTGCTGGGTCATATGGTAATTCTATTTTTAGATTTTTAAGGAACCTCCATACTGTTCTCCATAGTGGCTGTATCAATTTAAATCCCCACTAACAGTGCAAGAGGGTTCCCTTTTCTCCACACCTTCTCCAGCATTTGTTGTTTGTAGATTTTCTGCTGATGCCCATTCTAACCAGTGTGAGCTGATAACTCATTGTAGTTTTGGTTTGCATTTCTCTAATAATTAATGATGTTGAGCAGTGTTTCATGTGCCTCTTGGCCATCTGTATGTCTTCTTGGAGAAATGTCTATTTAGGTCTTCTGCCCATTTTTGGATTGGGTTGTTTCTTTTTTTTAATATTGAGCTGCATGAGCTGTTTATATATTTTGGAGATTAATCCTTTGTCCATTGATTCATTTGCAAACATTTTTTCCCATTCTGAGGGTTGTCTTTTTGTCTATTTATAGTTTCCTTTTCTGTGCAAAAGCTTTTAACTTTCATTCGGTCCCATTTGTTTATTTTGTTTTTATTTTCATTATTCTAGGAGGTGGGTCAAAAAAGATCTTGCTGTGATTTATGCCAAAGAGTGCTCTTCGTGTGTTTTTCTCTAAGAGTTTTATAGTGTCTGGTCTTACATTTATGTTTTTAATCCATGTGGAGTTTATTTTTGCATATGGTGTTAGGTAGGATTCTAATTTCATTCTTTTACATGTAGCTGTCCAGTTTTCCCAGCACCACTTATTGAAGAGGATGTCTTTTCTCCACTGTATATCCTTGTCTACTTTATCAAAGATAAGGTGTCCATATGTGCATGGGTTTATCTCTGGGCTTTCTATCCTTTACCATTGATCTATATTTCTGTTTTTGTGCCAGTACCATACTCTCTTGATTACTGTAGCTTTGTGGTATAGTCTGGAGTCAGGGAGTCTGATTCCTCTAGCTCCATTTTTATTCCCTCAAGATTGCTTTGTCTACTTGGGGTCTTTTGTGTCTCCATATAAATTAAAAATTTTTTTGTTCTAGTTCTGTAAAAAATACCACAGGTAATTTGATAGGGATTGCATTGAATCTGTAGATTGCTTTGGGTAGTATAGTCATTTTCACAATATTGATTCTTCCAATCCAGGAACATGGTGTATCTCTCCATCTGTTGTGTCATCTTTGATTTCTTTCATCAGTGTCTTATAGTTTTCTGAGTACAGGTCTTTTACCTCCTTAGGTACATTTATTCCTAGGTATTCTATTCTTTTTCTTGCAATGGTGAATGGTATTGTTTCCTTAATTTATTTTTCTGATCTTTCATTGTTAGTGTATAGGAAAGCAAGAGATTTCTGTGCATTAATTTTGTATCCTGCAACTTTACCAAATTCATTGATTAGCTCTAGTAGTTTTCTGGTGGCATCTTTAGGATTATCTATGTATAGCAGCATGTCATCTTCAAACAGTTATGATTTTACTTCTTTTCCAATTTGTATTACTTTTATTTCTTTTTCTTCTCTGATTGCTGTGGCTAGGTCTTCCAAAATTATGTTGAATATTAGTGGTGAGTGTAGACATACTTTTCTTGTCCCTGATCTTAGAGGAAATGCTTTCAGTTTTACACAATTGAGAATGATGTTTGCTGTGGGTTTGTCATATATGGCCTTTATTATGTTTAGGTAGGTTCCCTCTGTGCCCACTTTTTAGAGAATTTTTGTCATAAATGGGTACTGAATTTTGTCAAAAGCTTTTTCTGCTTCTATTGAAATGGTCATATGGTTTTATTCTTCAGTTTGTTAGTATGGTGTATCACATTTGTTGATTTGCATATATTGAAGAATCTTTGCATCCCTGAGATAAATGTCACTTGATCATGGTGTATGATCCTTTTAATGTGTTGTTGGACTCTGTTTGCTAACATTTTGTTGAGGACTTTTATATCTATATTCATCAGTGATATTGGTCTGTAACTTTCTTTTTTTGTAGTATCTTTGTCCGGTTTTGTTGTCAGGGTGATGGTGGTCTCATAGAATGAGTTTGGGAGTGTTCCTTCCTTTGAAACTTTTTGGAAGAGTTTGAGAAAGATGGATGTTATCTCCTCACTAAATGTTTCATAGAATTCACCTGTGAAGTCATTTGGTCCTGGACTAATCTTCCTTTGTTGGAAGATTTTTAATCACAGTTTCAATTGAATTACTTGATTGGTCTGTTCATATTTTCTGTTTCTTCCTGGTTCAGTTTGGAAGGTTATACTTTTCTAAGAATTTGTCCATTTCTTCCAGGTTGTCCATTGTTTTGGCATAGAGTTGCTTGTAGTAGTCTCTTATGATGCTGTGTATTTCTGTGGTGTCCGTTGTAACTTCTCCTTTTTAATTTCTAATTTTATTGATTTGAGTCTTCTTCCTCTTTTTCTCGATGAGTCTGGCTAAAGGTTTATCAATTTTCTTTATCTTCTCAAAGAACCAGCTTTTATTTTTATTGATCTATGCTATTGTTTTCTTTGTTTCTATTTCATTTATTTCTGCTCTGAACTTTATGATTTATTTCCCTCTACTAACTTTGGGTTTCATTTGTTCTTCTTTCCCTAGTTTCTTTATGTGCACTGTTAGATAATTTGAGATTTTTCTTGTTTCTTAAGGTAGGACTGTATTGCTATAAACTTCCCTCTTAGAACTGCTTTTGCTGTATTCCATAGGTTTTGGATCATTGTGTTTTCATTGTTATTATTCTCTAGGTATTTTTTGATTTCCTCTTTGATTTCTTCAGTGATCTCTTGGTTATTTAGTAATGTTTTGTTTAGTCTCCATGTGTTTGTGTTTTTTACATTTTTTTCCCTGTAATTGATTTCTAATCTCATAGGATTGTGGTCAGAAAAGATGCTTGATATGGTTTCAATTTTCTTGAATTTACTGAGCCTTGATTTGTGACCCAAGATATGATCTACCCTGGAGATTGATCCATGTTCACTTGAGAAGAAAGTGTAATCTGCTGTTTTCAGATGGAATGTCCTGTAAATATCAAGTAAATCTAACTAGTCTATTGTGTCATTTAAAGCCTGTGTTTCCTTATTAATTTTCTGTCTGGATGATCTGTCCATTGGTGTAAGTGAGGTGTTAGAATCTCCCACTATTATTGTGTTACTGTTGATTTCCTTTTTTATAGATTTTAGCATTTGCCTTATGTATTGATGTGCTCCTATGTTGGGTGCATATATATTTATAATTGTTACATCTTCTTCTTGGATTGATCCCTTGATCATTATGTAGTGTCCTTCCTTCTCTCTGGTAACATTCTTTATTTTAAAGTCTATTTTATGTGATATGAGTATTGCTGCTCCAGTTTTCTTTTGATATCCATTTGCATGGAATATCTTTTTCCATCCCCTCACTTTCAATGGGTATGTGTCCCTAGGTCTGAAGTGTCTGTCTTGTAGACAGCATATATAGGGGTCTTGTTTTTGTATCCATTCAGCAAGCCTTTGTCTTTTGGTTGGAGCATTTAATACTTTCACATTAAGGGTAATTATCGATATGTATGTTCTTATTACCATTTTCTTAATTATTTGGGGTTTGTTTTTGTAGGTCTTTTTCTCCTCTTGTGTTTCCCACTTTGAGAAGTTCCTTTAGCATTTATTGTAGAGCTGGTTTTGTGGTGCTGAATTCTCTTAGCTGTTGCTTGTCTGTAAAGCTTTTGATTTCTCCTTTGAATCTGAATAAGAACCTTGCCTGGTAGAGTAATCTTCGTTGTAGTTTCTTCTCTTTCATCTTTTTAATTATATCATGCCACTCCCTTCTGGTTTGTAGAGTTTCTGCTGAGAAATCAGCTGTTAACCTTATGGGAGTTCCCTTGTATGTTATTTGTCATTTTTCCCTTGTTGCTTTTAATAATTTTTCTTTGTCTTTAATTTTTGTCATTTTAATTACTATGTGTCTTGGTGTGTTTATCCTTGGGTTTACCCTGCCTGGGGCTCTCTGTGCTTCCTGGACTTGGGTGGCTATTTCCTTTCCCATGTTAGGGAAATTTTTCACTATAATCTCTTGAAATATTTTCTTGGGTCCTTTCTCTCTCTCTTCTCCTCTAGGTCACCTATAATGTGAATGTTGGTGTGTTTAATATTGTCCCAGATGTCTCTTTGTCTGTTTTCATTTTTTTTTCTTTATTCTGATTCTGTTCTGCAGCAGTGAATTACACCCTTCTGTCTTCCAGGTCACTTATCCGTTCTTCTGCCTCAGTTATTCTGCTATTGTTTCCCTCTAGTGTATTTTTCTTTTAAGATATTTTTTTGTTCATCTCTCTTTTTTTGTTCTTTAATTCTTTTAGGTGTTAGTTCTTCAATTCTTCTAGGTCTTTGTTAAACATTTCTTGCATCTTCTCAATTTTTCCCTTCTTTTTTTTTTTTTTTTTTTGTGGTATACGGACCTCTCACTGTTGTGGTCTCTCCTGTTGCGGAGCAACAGGCTCCAGATGCGTAGGCTCAGCAGCCATGGCTCACAGCCCCAGCCACTCTGCAGCATGTGGGATCTTCCCAGACTGGGGCATGAACCCGTATCCCCTGCATCAGCAGGCAGACTCTCAACCACTGCGCCACCAGGGAAGCCCTCCCTTCGTTTTTTTTTTTATGAGGTCCTGGATCATCTTCACTACCATTTTTCTGAATTCTCTTTCTGGGAAGTTGCCTATCTCCACTTCACTTAGCTGCTCTTCTGGCGTTTTATCTTGTTCCTTTATCTAGTACATAGTCCTCTGCCTTTTCATTTTGTCTATCATTCTGTGAATGTGGTTTTTGCTCCATAGGCTGCAGGATTGTAATTCTTCTTGCTTCTGCTTTCTGCCTTCTGGTAGTTGAGGCTCTCTAAGAAGCTTGTGCAAGCTTCCTGACTGGAGGGAATGGTGGTGGGCAGAGCTGGGTATTGCTCTGATGGGCAGAGTTCATTAAAACTTTAATCTGCTTGTCTGATGATGGGTGGGGCTGAGTTCCCTCCCTGTTGGTTCTTTGGCCTGATGTATCCCAGCACTGGAGGCTACAGGCTCTTTTCTGGGGCTAATGGTGGACTCCAGGAGAGCTCATGCCAAGGAGTACTTCCCAGTATTTCTGCTGCTAGTATCCTTGTCCCTGTGGTGAGCCACAGCCCCACCCCCGACTCTTCAGGAGACCCTCCAACACTAGTAGGTAGGTCTGGTTCAGTTTCCTATGGGGTCACTGCTCCTCTCCCCAGGTCCTGATGCACACAGTAGTTTGCGTGTGCCCTCCAAGAGTGGAATCTCTTTTTCTCCCAGTCCTGTTGAAGTCCTGCAAACAAATCTCACTAAGCTTCAAAGTCTAATTCTCTGGGATTCCTCTTCCCATTGCCGGACCTCTAGGTTGGGAAGCCTGATGTGGGGCTCAGAACCTTCACTCCAGTGGACAGACTTCTGTGGTATAATTGTCCTCAAATTTGTGAGTCACCCACACAGCAGTTATGGGATTTGATTTTATTGTGATTGCACCACTCCTACCATATCATTGTGGCTTCTCCTTTGTCTTTGGATGTAAGGTGTCTTTTTGGTGAGTTCCAGTGTCTTCCTGTCAATGATTGTTCTTCAGTTAGTTATGATTCCAGTGCTGTCACAAAAGGGAGTATGTTTCTCATTTATTTTTGATACAATTAAATAAATGAGCTATACACCAAATTGGAAATTGAAGGTAAAATTATGATGTATAAATTACCTTTGGTGGAGAAAACTTCAACATAATATTTCCCACAAATGGTCCTGATTCTTCAATGACTCAACAAAGAACAATTAGAATGAGAATCCTGTTCTTGGTAAATTCTGGGTTGCTGCTTCACAAAGGAAGGATACTTTTAGGCATAGCTTTATAAGTGTGCATGTTCTGAGGACTCAGAAAATAAGTGGCTTGTTAAAATTTACATATTCTGGATATAATGCTGGGGCTGAATTGATACACTTCCGTTTGGAATTTCTGAATTATTTTTTATAACATATCATTAATCATAATAATTTGATAATATTTGGCAGGGATATTTAGAAAAAGTTATACAAATCAAGGTTTGTATATTATACATGCAGGAAGTGAAATATAGAAAATAAATATAATCTTTCTCTGCACACAGAGCTTTCTTAACTCAGCAATGATAATGTATAAAATGTTGCTTTACTAAGGGTCCACATGCAAAATAATGCTAAAATATTGACCAGGAGAAAGATTAGACTCTGACTAAATATACAAATAGAATAAGAAATGACATGATTATGTAGCCTGAAATACTGGATAATCTTTAAAGATCTCTCAACAGTAAATTTTATGAGAACTTGTCAAGTAGTGATCACTGACTTCAAATCACTGTAATACTCATTGCACCTTATGATATTTTCTCCTTTCATTTGCTACCATAAGTGATTCTGTATTTCCAGTTGGGACTAAGATAACATATAAAATGTGGCCTCTGGGCCACTTAGTTTAGAGCAGCTCCAGAAGAGACTATGTCCAGCAACATCTACGTGCTTCCTTTCTTTCCTGAGATGTAGCTGGACCACACTTTGTAGACTCCCTCACTGTGAACCTCGGCCACCTCACTGAGTTCTAGCCAATAGAATGTCTTCCCAAGTGATAGGTGTGCCTTCCAGGTCTGCCCCATGTAAATCTTTTCCACTGTATTTTCTTTCTCTTTCCTCATCTGCAGGGAAAAAAGAGAAATCTCAGTTCCTGGAGAACATTGTATCCTTAAGACTGAGGGAGGATTGCTGTCAGAATTACTAGTTAGAAAGCTGCCTGTTGAACTCTTTTTGAATTATGACAGCCAGGAATAAATTTCTATTGTACTAAGCCATTTTTATTTTACTGTTATATATTACAAGTACTCACTTCTAATGCAAAACTGTATTACTAAGTAAGAGTATTAGCCTAAAATATACATTAAATATATGTTCTTGGATTAGTGATAAAGTGACAGGCAGGAAGGCAGCAGAGATCACAGGTAGGAGTACTGACAAATTGTGATTTGCTTTCGGGAAAAAATGTGCTAAATTGTTGTCTGTAATTACCATGTGCAACTGTGTCTGATGTGCTAGGTGAACTGGCAAGAGAGAGTCAAGCTGATAGTATGTGTTGGGTCCTATTATTTGCTTATAGTAGGATTTTATATGAAGAAGATGACAAAGGAAAAATTAAGTGGTTTTCAAGTAGAAATTCTAGTAATAAAGAAAATCCAGAAATGTGGGAACTTAGAGTGTTAAATCAACTTCTAGAATATAAACAAAATGATTGAAAAACGCTTTAGGGACAAAAATCTTAGTAAGAACTCATCCTTGAAACAAAGTTCATATTAATGGTGTCTGCCGTGCCTAATCCCAATGACATGGAGATAACTACTATTAATTTAGAAGAGAGGCATGGGAGTGAGAAAACATTAAATATATCAGAATTTACAATTATATTTAAGAATATATTTTACTGTGATTACTGGAATGTGAAACTGACTGGAAGCAAATACAAAAAGAGTCCATGAACGTACCATCTTTAACAACACAAAAACCTTTAACTTTGCAAGAATTAAAAAGTGTTGTCTTCATTTTTATACCAACAGGAAGCACATGCTATATCTATAATACAGAGAAACAGATTTTATGAAGAAAAATGGAAATTTTATGACTGGTGATGAGGGGAAATATTTGGTGTATCAACTGTAGTAACAGAAAAATACAATTCTATGCATAAAACTTGCAAAAAATAGACCAATCATATACAAGAGAACATACTTTCATGCGTGCACACTCAGGAAATTGCACACATGCACACACAAATATGCATTATGTATATTATATACATAATATACACATATGCACATAAATGTAAGTCTACATATACTGTAATAAGTGTATATAAGTACATATATGTGTATATATTTATAAACTATACACCTGTCTATATACAATATATAAATATGTAAATAACCTTATAAAAAATATGCCTGTTGCTGTGGTCTAAAATTTGTGTCCTCCCAAAGCTCACATGTTGTAACACTAACACCAGATGTGATGATATTAAAAGGTTGGGTCCTTGGGAAGTGGTTAGATCATAAGAGTGAAGCCCTCATGAAGAAGAGTAGTGCTCTTGGAAAAGAGATCCCACAGAGCACTTTAGTCCCTTCCACCATGTGAGGATACATCAGAAAGGTGGCAGCTACAAACCAGGAAAAGACCCTCACCCAACCATGCTGGCACCCTGATCTTGAACTTCCCAGCCTCCAGCACTGTGAGAAATGTTTTGATTGTTTATAAGCTACCAGTCTGTGGTATTTTGTTATAGCAGCCCAAACAGACTAAGAAATCTATATTAAAGAAGTACAAGCTATTCTAATACACACACACACACACACACACACACACACACATATTTCTGCATTCCCTATAAAATTAGTGGTCACAAATATTATCCTCATACAACCATAGCCTCTCTTCTAAATATTGATTGTATACATTAGTAACTGGCAGATTTAAGAACAGCTGTGAAGAAGGGGAAGGTAAGTTTTAGGTTCTGAAACCTTAAAATAAGCATACTCTCTTTTGGACTCGGAAGTATGATTGCAGATATTGATGTTGCTAGTAATAGTTTCAGAGGAGGAGTTCATCTTGGTATATTGGTTATAGGGATGGCACAATTTCATAAATTCTTTTTCAATAAAATATCTACCCATTACATGCAAATTTTAAAATTAATCAAAGGAGTGAGCTGACAGAGCTCATTCAATATGCTTGGCCAGACTGATGTGAGATCAAAGTCTGCAGGCCCTGAATACTGTACTGGAAGTTGAAGAATTCAATTTCCACTTCAGTTCACATTCTGGGAAATAAAATCTCAGAAAACCAAAAAAGCAGCTTTCTCATTACCTGAAAGTATTTAAATATTGGGTTTCGTTAAATCAATCTTCACTAAAATATAAGTCAAATAAAAAAAAAAGCAACATGCTCTTATGGAACAATTCTGCATCACAAGAGGATATTCATAGGAGTCACAGCTTAAAAAAAATTGCTTTGCTAAACAGAAAGAAATTTCAGAAATTAGTTAACATTATTACTCTCAATAACGTTAGACCACGTGGACTTTCTCAACTAGGATCAGGGTGCTACAATGTATAAAACAGGCTTCAATTGACTGAATTGAAAATAAAATTTTGTGAATTTAGAAAAAAATATCTGTAGAAATCTAAAATGAAGTAATACATTTAATATCTGAAACAATTAATGCCAAAAGTTACATTGTGAACATTGTAATCACTGCTTAGGAGGACATACTTCTCCCAGTAGTAAAGGGCATGTAAATAAAATAATTTAAAAATGAAACAACATGTAGAAATTGATGAAATTTTGAAGATAGAATATATAGATAACATTTCCTTTTAAAAATAAATTGATAACAAATATTATGTGAACCACCAAGAAAATAATATAGAACAGTAATACTATTATGTGGTATTTGCCATTCAGAGTGTATCTGTATTTTAAAATTATATATCGTTTCACTGAGATCTGAATATAAGACCTAGATGGAGTATATTCTGATTTACAATTTATGCATGTAATGCAGATTTCATTACATTATATACATTATATATATATATACGTGAACACATATATACATGAATACATTAATTCACTTAAACAAACTACTCTAAGAGATGAAAATGTTCTTATGATTTATTCTCCTCCTCTCCCTGAAGACTTCTTTGGCTGAAGCACTCTCCTTTTTTGGAATTTCAAAGAAAAGGAAAACACTGTTTTGTAATCAGATACTCTGAGTACATATTTATCTTGCTTAATAGATTATAGGGACATAGATTATGAATACATGAATTCTACTCAGAACTTAAGAGTGAGTCTTGCTTGTAATAGATTACAATGCATGAATAACACAAAATAAAATATTTAAACTATTTTTAAATTATATTTTGTTAGAATCTGAGATAACTGCTGTGAGCTTTCAATTCTATGTGAACTGATCACGCTGTGGTTTGAGCTAATATAATTGAATTGGTTTTCAACCCATTAATCAATCTACATAAAGTCACAGATAGAAGTCTGTGTTATAACTAATAACCTTAAACTTTCTCCCTTAATTATAGTAAGAAAGAAATGTTTTTTTTTAAAAAATTGCATTTCGGACTTCCCTGACAGTCCAGTGGTTAAGACTGCATTTCCAACACAGGGTTCCATCCCTGGTCAGGGAGTAAGATCCCACATGCTGTGCAGCACAGGCAAAAGATTTTTAAGAAACCACCAAGGAAGTCTAAATAAAGGATGGACTTTATTAATAAAAAATAAAATAAGATAGATAAAAATTGTTTCAATTACTTTATATAAAATGGGAGGTTTGGGATTTGTACATTTATTTGCTCATGAATTTCTTTGGCTTTGTTTATTTATTTGGACATGTGTGGGAGTAAGTCTTTTGGAAAATTATTTATCTTGGAATAATGTAGTTATTGCCAGGTTTTGAGCAGTCTCTTTAAATGTGCTGTCAGAACAAATACATCAGGTCACACAGCAGGTAGTTTATCTCTGTGAAAGTGTGAGCATTAAATTAGAGAAGACTGCAGACTAGTAAGTAGATACTGATTGGTTTATCTAACACATTCTGCACATTTGTAAACAAATGCAACATTGTTTCTGATTCTTTTCTTCTAAACCTTGAAATTGGTCAATCCATTCATCTCAAAGATTACAAAATATGAAGTACGGTTTTTACAACTGATTCACTGATCTCACTTGAACCCAATCAATAAAATTCACAAAATGATTCCATTCTCAGAAAATCAAAGATCACAAAGGTCACAAAGATCAACAGAAGCCCAATTATTCCACCAATTATTACTACCACTTTATAACATCAGAAATATATATTTTAAACATTAAAAGACTGACACACATGGGCTTTTCTTTCAGAAACATGGGACATAACAGTATCCCGCAGAGTTAACCAGAGAAGTGTGAAGTCACAAAGCAAATTACCAAGGGTCACCTCATTAATCAGGGCACCAAGGTGAGACGATACATGAAAAAGTCAGGTTTGGAGAACAAATAAGTACATAACTAAACAGATATATAAAAAGCAAGTAATGGATTATAACAGAACAAAATGTTAAATACATAGATTTGCAACATTATGATAGTCTTTAGTATTACAGCATTTAAATTCTTACTTTGTTCAACAATCATCACAGTCTTAAAGGATCAGGACTTCAAAATTAGGGAAATACAAAATATCTGACTTTCTAAGTAATAATTAGTGGTTTTTCAGAGGGTAGGAAAATCAGGACAGATTAAAAAATCAAGAAATAAAAAGAAATAATTTATGTAGATTTACACTATGGGATTTTCTACAGTAATACAATAAAAACCCCACAAATGTATTTTTTATTTACTGATAAATCTTCACATATTATCAAAATAACTCAATAGATTTAATTTAATTTAGATAGGGGTATAACAGAAACAATACAGTGGGTCTAATAAATTTTAAAAATGAAATAATTCTATAGTATACCTTGATATTGTTCTATCTTTAATACCAAGGATGGCACACTTTCCGTGAATACTATATTTGAGCAAAGTGCATAATGTCATATCTCATTTACTCATGAGAGTACTCCATTCCTAATTAAAAGATGTTACTTGCCTTGTCAAAGTCACCTAAGTGGTGTAACAAATTTCAAAATTTAACACAGGTAAGTGTATTTTAGAACCAGACTTTCTACAATTATGTTTAAGGATCTCTATTGCTAAGGAACAAATCAGAATCTAATAAATAAAAATGCTTAGAATTCAGCTCATATATACTTATTATGGAAGTTCTCTGCTTGTCCTTACACATTTTCCACCATGGTGCCAAAGAGGAGACCTAAATGAAAACATGTTATATTTTACATATGTATATAGATTTTTTTTCACACACACACAAAAACTTAATTTATGACAAAAAATATTTGATCTTCTGTGGAGATGAGGTATGTGTGTGTGTGTTTATGTGTGTGCATATGTTGAGTTCTACATCAAGTCAAATTAGGGGCTCAGAGAGTTTGTTTAGCATTTATGAAAGATATTGTCAAATGTAAATATCTTTTCCACTTGTCTTATTTCATATATAAATATATATGTTTTACACATTGGTTTTATATCATCCTTCCAATTGGAATGTATACATTTTATTTTAGAGAAAAAATAGAAATAGACTGCAGAAACATGTGACTAATGTGTTACAAACTTAGAAAATTACTTCTGTTCACTGGCTTCATCCAATGTATTACAATGTTTTATTGTCTCCTGGTATTTTGAGAGCTTGTATAACCAAATGGAAGTAGGATGTAAATATGGAAAAGGTTACCAAGGCAGTCATATATTTTCATGTGAGAAAAACGAACTGAGAAAACATACTTTTTAAACTTCTTGCTGTAAAAAGCTTATTTGTGGTTATATAAAAACATATAATGGAAAAATGTGCATCTTCACTCATCTCTTTTTAATCCCTCTCTTTGCCGTGTCTGAAAGGATGAACAAATAGCTGTCTCTATGTATTGCACAATGACTACTCACCGTTTGATTTTTACACAGATGACAGATGATTCTTTCACTCCACATGACTGCATAAAACAAACTAGATTAACATGTATATATATATATACATGTATACATATATTTTAAATGTATACATACATATATACATATATATATTTTTTCCTATTAAGAAAAAGTGTGAGTCCTATTTTACCTCAGCCAGCTAAAATTTGTATGAAGGTCAGTTAATAAGAAGTGGAAAAATAGACAAATGTTGTGAATGATGTATATTTGATAAAACATTCTACACATTTATTTATGTAGCCTACAATGGTACATAAAAGGATGAAGACTACGATGGACAAAATGATTATCTGTAGTGGGAGATTTTAAAATTATATGACCAAAGAAATATTTTGACATCTAAAATCTAGAAACGCTAATAGCTGATAATTCTATAGTGAATCAACAACTTATTAAAATACTCACTCATTTAACCAACATATTCTTTGAGTACCTACTATGGTTCAGGCACTTACCTAGGTGCTTGAGTAAAGGAAACAGATGAAAAATATATAATTGTGTGGATTGTATACTTTAGTAGAGATATTACTTAGTATGGAATCTTGAATAGGCTTTTTAAATTCATAAGTATAAAATAGATCTTATAAAGGATATTGAAATTGTTAACTCAATTTTTGCAAAAGTGTCTTTTGAACTTTAAAATGTCTGATATCATAAGAGTATTGTAAGTATGGAAATAATTGTTTTATTTAATTAATTTTTGTACATATTTGTTAAATTTATTGATCAAATAATGTTGAAAAGAGTGATTTTTATTTGTTATCTACTACATAGAGTTGTTTTATCAGTAACACATAAAAGTAAGAAAGCAACAAAGGAGAATATAATGTTCATGATGTCATAATAAGAATGACAAATTGTCCCTTTAATAAGATTCTTATTTATATTGCTATTGTAAGGAGTGGAGACTTATGACTATATAAAATGACATACTTTGAATGCATGACTGAATTCTGCTTAACATAAAGTACAGTCCTCCTATTTTTTGACAATTAAGCCCCTGATCATATACCTAGCATCACTTCTCCTCATTTTTCTTTTGCTCTGTTCTCCCTTGCCTTCTTTTAGTTCTTTGAGCAGAACACCTTTGCCTTTGTACCTGAAGTGTAATGCCTAGAACATTCCACTCCTGCCTCTTGCCTACTCAATTTCTGCTCTTTCTCTAAGAGTACAGGTCAGACACTCTCAAACTTTACTGCACATCAAAATCTCCTACAACACAGCAATACACATTACTGGATCTCACTACCCAGACTTTCTGATTTAGTAGGTCTGGGGTGGGGCTCAAGAATTTCCATTTTTACAAGTTCCTACATATTTCCCAAGAGAACAACTCCTTTAGGCTTCAACTGAAAAATGTCTTCCTCACAGAGGTTTTCCTTGGCCCCTTACAGCAGATGAAAGCATTCCGTTATAGATTTCCAATGTTTCCATGTTTCTTTTTCCATAATATTAATCTTTTTTTTATCTTATTCAGAATATATCATTCTGGTTTGAAATCTCTGAGAAAGCAGTAATTCTGGCACTTTTGTCTCTACATTCGTATCAATTACAGTTAATGTAGTAATATACTGGGAGCTCAATAATTAAATGGATATAATCTATGTTGGACAATTCTTGGTATAAAATTCAAAGTGGAACTTAATCTGTAGTATTTTGAAATTATTAATTCTTTTATAAAATCAAAATGCATAATTTAAAAATTGTGGACTGTAATGTAAACAGTACACCATTTAATACTTTTGTTGATCATGCTCCCTATTTAAATAACATCCTGCCTAAAATCTTTCTCCTTAGATAAAACACAAACAAACATGTAGAGATATACATATATTTGTAATTAAAGCTTAAATTAAAATAATGTAAATTGACGTACTATTTTAAGAGTATCTTAGCATTATTCCAAAACATTAGGCTCTCTAATTAGTTAAAAATTAATCTTTATATGCATGTAATTTTGCTCATTTCCCTTTATTTTGTTTTTCTTTTTATTATACTATTTATTTTAAATTTCAGAAAAATTCTATATTACAGTATAATAGAAAGGAAGCCATGAGTATATACAATTAATTAAAATGGGGGACATATATTAAAAGAATTGAGAATTGCTACATGTGTTCTTTTCTTCAATTTAACCTTCACCAAACTATGAAATTAATCTCCAAAAGTTCTCCAAATGAGTTGTTTGTTGAATAAAAACTCTTTGACCAAAATAAACCAAACATTTAAATAGTAATTTATAGAGCATAATAATTTATCTCCAGCATATTTTTAAAACATTTTCTCTTGTATACACCCATTTATGCATTCTAGAGACCAATAAATTTCTGTAATGCTTGTCGTTTCTTAGAAATGTCACTTTCTATTTGCATTTTATGTCTTTAGTCAGGGTCCAACTCTTTACCTAGATTATTCTCCACATGCTATCACATCTGGTAATAAACTCTCCTAAAGGCCCGAAACAAATGGCACTTTATTCCTTGATCATATCTTCCTTGATTCTAGCAATATTCCTAGTGCTTTAGAAAACTTCTAAAATTTTAATAACATATGTATGCCTAGTGACCTCTTTGGATTGTAAGTTCTATGAAAGTGATTTTTAAAAATTATTCTCGGGCTTCTCTGGTGGCGCAGTGGTTGAGAGTCCGCCTGCCGATGCAGAGGACACGGGTTTGTGCCCCAGTCCAGGAAGATCCCACATGCCACGGAGCGGCTGGGCCCGTGAGCCATGGCCGCTGAGCCTGCGCATCCGGAGCCTGTGCTCCAAAATGAGAGAGGCCACAACAGTGAGAGGCCCGTGTACCGGAAAAAAAAAAAAAAATTATTCTCACATTTCAGTTATTTTTGAGAGCATATGATCTAAATCTGTTTTATATAGACAGAGAGATGCTTGATAAAAATCCATGGAAATGTGTGCTAGAATCCAAAAATCCCTGAAGAATCTACTCAGCTAACATATAGCAATATTTTCTTATAGGAATATTTTGTTCAAGTTTATGCATTATAAGTACAGAAAAAAGGTAATAAATCTGGACTTTTGAATGAAAAGATTAGCAGAAAAACAAATTTTAGTTAAATCATATCCTAAGGAAATGGAATAATAATTCCAAAATATTTTTAAAAAGGACGTTTATTAAAAATTAACATAATGTACATATATGTATTGTATCCCTATTCTGAGTTTTAAACTTTAAGTCCACAAATAACATAGGATTTTGTTCTTTTAGGATATTAAAGCACTGAGAAAAAATGAAATTATCCTTTTGCAACAAACACAAAATATTATGCCAAATCTCATATCTAAAGTTTTTATCTTTATAAATAAGTGTGTTTTGTTGCAATATCATTTGTGGAATAAGTAACTTTATAAAGATTAGTTTACATGTCAAATCTGATAAGACACCATAAGTAAGAATATAAAACATTTTGATAATATTCTGTATAAGAACTATAGATATGAAAATATTCTATGATATTAATAATCATATTAATTATTTGGCCTTATGCTATTTGGTTTATTATTTGGCATTATGCTATTTGGACAACTGGCATGAAGACTGGGGGGGAAAATGAAAAATTTTTGTTCTATTTCTAATTGTAATCTTTACATGATACTTGTTTTAAATAGACAATTTGTTATGTGTTTGCAATAATATTTACACCACTTGCAATCACTCAATTGAAGTACTATTATTTTGTTACTTTTAAAAAGAATATATTTAGCAAATATTCCCAGAGCATCAATTTTAATATTCTTATAGATGAACATAAAAAATGGAAAGGATTGTTTTCCATGACTATTTGGTGGTCCAAATATTTTTCTTTTGAGTACATTTTATATTTTTTCTTCTTAAGAAGAATGACATTTTATTAAATATTGACAATAAAAATATTTTATTTTTAAATAAAATCTTTCTTTTTCAATCATATGCTTTCTTTCAAACAATTAGTTTGCACCACTGAAAAGATATCTTCACACGTGTTTCTGGGAAAGGTTGCATTTATCTTTTGGGTTAGATTACTCTGTATGAAAAAGTTAAGGATTTGGAAATTTATTTTGCTTCTCTATTATCCTTTACTAGAAAAGAACTTTTTGATTCAAACATGAAATTTTTCTGGAAATCCCATGGGAGTATTAAGTTACCTTGGACTAAACTGAATCATCAGTGATCATCTTAGCTGTCAATGACCTATAGATGACATATTTATCTAATTAAAAGATGTCTTATTTTGAAAGAAACAGTGCATTGTGCATAATTAGAAAATTGAAGTCATTGGCTTATTAATCTAATGAAGTTAGTCTATGTCATTTATATTACTCTGTGGAGAAGTTTGCAATTAACAATGTTGTATATGAAATGTTAATTCTTGATAAAGAACATAAAAATTAAGCACATCATACTTTTTCAGAGGAAACTTCAATTTCAGTTCTTTACTATATACCCCTGTCACTTATTTCTGTTACTAGAGTATGAAACACTTGTATACTGTTTTTCACTAACCAGTCGCTTAGACTTTCACACCAGCCATCCATTCATCTTATTCTATCCCTTTTACAGAGATAAACATGCATCCCCTCCTCAGCAGTGATGTTGGTTCAAGCTGTAGGCATACGACATGATCCAAGTATGTCTGTGTCCTTTCCTAGGAATTTTCAAATTGTTTTGAGGATGAAGTCATTCCTTTTCCTCTTTGATCACAGAACTCTAAGAATATAAACCTAGGAAATAGCCAGCCATGAATCCAGCTGACTTGAGATCATAAAACCATCAGAGAAAAACAGAGATAAGAGAATAAAAAGTCCCTGATTTCATTAAAAACTTTGGGCTAGCCACTTCTGATATCATGTTTTGTTTTGCTTTTTTGTTTAATTAAGAAATATAATTGCCTTCTGTTGTTTTGGCTTCTTAGAAGTGAATTTCCATTAGTTGCAATTGAAAGAGGCCTGACTATACAAGATATATTTGATTTTTATACAAATTCAAAAAAATGATGCAGAATAAAGTAAGTAAAGATAAAAACAAATAGAGAATAGTATTGTATTATAAATTAATCTTAAATAACCTTATTGTATAGAAAGTTTATTATTATTTTTACTTCCATTATGTGGAAGATTCTTTGGTATATGTGAAAATTTGTGGCACATGAAACTATGTATTAGAGAGGATTGAAACTCAATTTCATTTGCCTCAAGCCTATATGTATTGTATATAATTAGGTTAGGGTTTATATATATATACATATATATATGTATATATATATGCCAAAGAAAATACATAGATGGTTTTAAACCACAGGCATTCACTTAATATTATATTAATTGGGGTTACTTTTCACACAAAATAGTTATTTAGCTTTTTCAATCTTAACCTACTTATTGTGAATGGTAGACTCATAGTGTGGGACTCGAGGGACATTGTTCCAGCTAATGATTAAGAACTCTCCAGACAATAGGGGCTTCTTAGACAATGGGCGAATTTCCAGGATGTCCGGCCCCCTTCCGAGAAGGAGGGAGATAAACAAAATGTAAAAAAGGTATCTGTCAAAGAACCAATCAGGAAGCCTGGGACAGGTTCCCCCTCTGGTCCGAACAGAAGCTAAGAACCTATCATTAAAAATCACAATTGAATCCACACTTTGCATAACAGGAAATTGAGACCTATAAAAATGTATGTTCACGCCCTGGGGGGGTTCCTTCTTCGGCCTCCTGCGTGAGGACCAAGGAACCCCGGTGCACCGGCCTTCAATAAACCTCTTGCGTCTTGCATCGGCTTCCGACTCTTGTTTCCTGGGCGAGTCGAAACTCCTAGGAGACCGCGGAGGTCTAACATTTTGGGGGCTCGTCCGGGATACCACTCGCCCCGGACCACAAGAACATCGGGAGTTGGAGGTACCAGGTAAGCTCGAGCTTGATTGTCTGTTTGTCCCTTGTTCTTTGTGGGCCATTATCGGAGGAAAGCCGTAAGAATCGGCTTATTATGGAATCTGTATCAGACCTCTGGCTAGGCAGACGTGCTAATAGCCGGCGTCCATGAGCCCTAGGGGACGCCCTGGTGGCTCATCTGGAAGGAGAGGCAAACTCTGTCTCCCCTTCACTCGGTTTCGGCAGTTCCCTTTGTGATAACTGTCATCTGAAGAGGTTTCGGTTTTGAAGCGAGCTCGCGGTGGCCCATACGTATATGTGTTTCGTGGAGTTTTAACTGTTTCTGTATTGTGGTCTATTCTTCTTCTCTGACGGACGACAATGGGACAAACTATGACGACTCCTCTTTCCCTTACCCTAAGCCATTGGACCGAAGTTCAGGCCAGAGCCCATAATTTTTCGGTAGAGGTAAAGAAAGGAAAGTGGCAGACTTTGTGTGCCTCTGAATGGCCAACATTTCAGATAGGATGGCCCCCTGAAGGATCCTTTTTATTAGACAAGATTAGGCTGCTGAAGTCTAAGATATTTAATATAGGACCCCACGGACATCCAGACCAAGTACCATATGTCTTGGTCTGGGAAGATTTAATTCTCTCCCCACCTCCGTGGGTCCAGCCCTTTGTTTCCTCAACAGGTACGTCAACGCACACATCAGCAGCGTCGGAGATATTAGCCCTAAAGAAAAACCCCAACACGGAGAAGCTACCCGACGCCCCGGATCCACCGAAGGCGATTTATCCTGACCCGCAGTCCGATTTGCTTCTTTTGGATTCCCCACCCCCTTATCCTCCGGCCCCAAATCCCCTACCACCTAGAGGACCCCCAGCTCCACTGCCCTCGGCACCAAGGGGACCATCCATGATGGAAGAAGAAAGGGGTCCCTCAGTGGGCACTAGGAGCCGGAGGGCTATCTCCCCGGACTCCACTGCCCTACCTCTTAGAGAATATGGCCCCCCCGATGGCCAAGGGATTAGACCTCTCCAATATTGACCCTTTTCCTCTGCAGATCTTTATAATTGGAAAATGCATAACCCAACTTTTTCCGAAAATCCACAGGCCCTTACCGCTTTAATAGAATCTCTTGTTTTCTCCCACCATCCCACATGGGATGATTGTCAGCAGCTGCTTCAGACTCTCCTAACGACTGAGGAGAGGCAACGGGTTCTTTTAGAAGCCAGAAAAAATGTATTAGGCGCCAATGGGCAACCTACCCAGCTGCCTAACGAGATTGATGCTGGTTTCCCACTCGTCAGGCCAAACTGGGATTTCAATGCCCCAGAAGGTAGGGAGCGCCTGAAAATGTATCGCCAGGCTCTGGTGGCGGGTCTCCATGGAGCGGCCAGACGGCCCACTAATTTGGCTAAGGTAAGGGAAGTAACTCAGGGGCCCCAGGAATCGCCAACTGTGTTCCTGGAACGTTTAATGGAAGCCTTTAGACGCTTTACCCCTTATGATCCAACTTCGGAGGGACATAGGGCTACTATAGCAATGGCTTTCATAGATCAAGCGGCCCCTGATATTAAGAAGAAATTACAGAGGCTAGATGGCTTGCAGGGATTTTCGCTTCAGGAGTTAGTAAAAGAGGCAGATAAAGTATATAACAAAAGAGAAACAGAGGAAGAGAAGGAAGAAAGAAAGCAGAAAGAGCAGGAAGCCCGTGAAATAAGACGGGATAAGAGACAGGAGAGGAATTTAAGTAAGATACTGGCCACTGTGGTTGGAGGAAGAAATATAGGGGATAGAAATAGGCAGGAAGGGCGAACGGCAGACAGAAGGCGGCCATTAGGCAAGGACCAATGTGCCTACTGTAAAGAAAAAGGACATTGGGTGAGAGAATGCCCTAAGAAAAAGAATGGAGGAAGGCCAACCAGAAACAAAATCTTAACATTGGAAGAAGAAGACTAGGAAAGTCAGGGCTCGAACCCTCTCCCCGAGCCCCGGGTAACTCTTAAAGTGGAGGGGGAACCTGTTCAATTTTTGGTAGATACCGGAGCCCAGCACTCCGTCCTTCTCCACTCAAAAGGTCCTATCTCAGCTAAAAGGTCATGGGTACAAGGAGCCACTGGGAATAAACAATATTCATGGACCACACGAAGGACAGTAGATCTTGGGATTGGACGAGTAACTCATTCATTTTTGATCATTCCGGAATGCCCCTATCCTTTGCTGGGAAGAGACTTGCTCTCCAAAGTGGGGGCTCAAATTCACTTCCAACCAGAAGGTCCCACCATAACTGACAATAAAGGAAGATTACTCCAAATATTGACTATGAGATTGGAAGATGAATATAAATTATATGAAAAACCTTCATCTCTACGGGTTAATGTCACAGACTGGGTAACTCGGTTCCCGCAAGCCTGGACAGAAACCGCCGGTATGGGGATGGCTAAAAATCGGCCCCCAGTACTAGTGGAACTCAAGGCAACTGCCACCCCAATAACGGTTCGTCAATACCCCATGAGTAAGGAAGCCAAAGACGGCATCCGTCCTCACATACAGAGGTTGCTGGAATTGGGTATTCTGGTAAGATGTCAATCCGCGTGGAATACCCCTCTCCTGCCAGTTAAGAAACCGGGAACTAATGATTACCAACCAGTGCAAGACCTGCGTGAGGTAAATAAACGAGTGGCGGACCTCCACCCCACAGTACCAAATCCTTATAATCTCTTAAGCACTCTTCCGCCCCAACATACATGGTATACTGTTTTGGACCTTAAAGATGCTTTTTTCTGTCTAAGACTTTCTCCCCTCAGCCAGCCCTACTTTGCCTTCGAATGGAAGGACCCAGCATCAGGAATATCTGGCCAACTGACATGGACTCGTTTACCTCAGGGATTTAAGAACTCCCCTACCATCTTCGATGAAGCTCTTCATCAGGACTTAGCGTTATATAGAGAATCGAATCCACAGGTAACGCTACTTCAATATGTTGATGACATCTTATTAGCTGCTGAAACCCAGGAAGATTGTATCAAGGGAACTGAAAAACTGTTAACAGAGCTCGGAACCCTGGGATATAGAGCTTCAGCCAAGAAAGCACAAATATGCCAACAACAGGTCAGTTACCTGGGGTACCTGTTAAAAGGGGGACAAAGATGGCTCACGGAGAGCAGAAAGGATACGGTGGCCCAAATTCCAGCTCCCAAAAATGCCAGGCAGGTTAGAGAATTTTTGGGGACGGCCGGATTCTGTAGACTATGGATTCCAGGGTTTGCCGAGCTGACAGCCCCATTGTACCCCCTAACCAAAAACAGCACTCCTTTCGTTTGGGGTGATAAGGAACAATGGGCTTTTGACCAAATCAAATGAGCTTTACTTTCAGCCCCAGCCCTAGGATTGCCAGATGTAACCAAACCTTTTCATTTATATGTAGCCGAAAATAAGGGCATTGCAAAAGGAGTATTGACTCAGAAATTGGGTCCCTGGAATCGCCCAGTTGCTTATTTGTCAAAAAAATTGGACCCTGTGGCATCAGGATGGCCCACCTGTTTAAAGATAATCGCTGCAGTAGCCGTTCTGGTCAAAGATGCTGACAAACTAACTTTAGGACAAAATCTAACGATAACAGCTCCTCATGCCCTGGAGAATGTAATCCGTCAACCACCGGATAGGTGGCTAACTAATGCCAGGATGACCCATTACCAAACCCTGTTGCTAAACTCAGATCGCATCAAGTTTGCTCCAGCCACAGGACTCAATCCAGCTACCTTGCTACCTGATCCCGATTTAGAAGGCTCCACCATCATCCATGATTGTCAGGAAGTGTTGGCTGCAGCACACGGTAGTAGACCAGATCTGACGGACCCACCCCTTCCTGATGCTGATTTTACTTGGTTTACTGATGGGAGCAGTTTCCTGGAAGGAGGTAAGCGTCGGGCTGGGGCAGCCGTGGTAGACGGAAAACAAGTCATCTGGACAGCTGCGCTACCACAAGGGACCTCAGCCCAACGAGCTGAATTAATTGCCATGACAAGGGCATTGGAGATGGCAGAGAATAAAAAGGTAAACATCTACACGGACAGTAGATATGCATTTGCTACCGCTCATATCCACGGTGCCATCTACCAACAGAGAGGGTTGCTAACCTCAAGTGGCAGAGAAATTAAGAACAAAGACGAAATTGTGGCTCTATTGGTTGCACTTATGCTTCCCACTAAAGTTAGCATCATTCACTGCCCTGGACACCAGAAAGACAATACCCCAATAACTAGGGGTAATAATATGGCTGACAAGGTGGCCCGAGAAATGGCATCGGGAGAAGTCATTTTAGGACTGTCAGATAAAGTTCCTGAAAAACCAGGCAGCGACGAGGAAATCATCCCGACCACAACCAAAGGAACTTTGTCCCCTCAGCAAGCAGAATCCATGTTACAACAGATTCATAGATGGACACATCTGGGGACTAAAAAAATGATATCCCTGTTACATAAAACCGGGTACGGAACCCCTGGATTGACAAAATTAGCTGAACAAATTGTACAGGAATGTGTTCCATGTCAACAGGTAAATGCTCACAGGGGAAAACTTGAAACTGGAAAAAGGCTCAAGGGAGACCGCCCAGGAACTTACTGAGAGGTGGACTTTACCGAAGTACGTCCTGGAAGGTACGGTAATAAATACCTCCTAGTTTTTACAGATACTTTTTCAGGATGGATAGAAGCCTTCCCAACGAAGAAAGAAACAGCTGCTGTGGTAGCCAAGAAGATCCTAGAAGAAATTTTTCCTCTATTTGGAGTGCCAAAGGTAATAGGGTCCGACAACGGTCCAGCCTTCGTCGCCCAGGTAAGTCAGGATGTGGCCAGATATTTGGGGACTGATTGGAAATTACATTGTGCATATAGACCCCAGAGTTCAGGTCAGGTAGAAAGAATGAATAGAACTCTAAAAGAGACCCTAACCAAATTGTCCTTGGAGACTGGCGGTACAGATTGGACGGTGCTCCTTCCTTTAGCCCTGTTCCGGATTAGGAATACACCTTCCCGGTACCATCTTACTCCTTTTGAGGTGCTATACGGGGCCCCACCTCCCCTTCTCACCTTAGGAGAAGAAATAAAAGCAAACTGTCAAAATAACACCGACTTGTATGCTAGGCTATTGGGACTCCAACTGGTCCAAAAGGAGATATGGTCCCAACTCGCCGAGGCCTACCAACCGGGAACACCGGGAGAAACTCATCCTTTCCAAGTCGGAGACTCCGTATACGTCCGTCGGCATCGAACCCAGACGTTGGAACCTCGATGGAAAGGACCATACACCGTCCTCCTAACCACCCCAACGGCCATAAAAGTGGACGGCATCGCTGCCTGGATCCATGCTTCACACGTGAAAGCTGCACCAGCGGCGGCATCATCAGGATGGCAGGCCCGAAGAACCGACAACCCGCTCAAACTCAAGCTTCTACGAACCTAAGACTTATAATTTCGGTTTTACTGCCTTTACTGACTGTAAGTGATTTTAGCCCTCACCTGCCCCAACGTCTAACTTGGCAGGTAATTTCTCAAACTGGAGATATAACCAGGTCCATTAGCCATACTGCCCCTCCCTGGACCTGGTGGCCAGACCTTTTTCCTGATGTCTGTGAACTGGCCATAGGAGCTCCCTATTGGGATCTAGAGGGTTATTATGATCAGCATAATGCTCCGTCCGAACTTCTAACTAGAGCTGATTACTCTGGAGAGGGTTGTAAAAACCAGGTCCGAAGAAGTTGGCTCAGAACCCTCTCCTTCTATGTATGCCCCGGGTTCCATTGCCCCCGATCCCTGAATTATAAATGTGGGGGAACTGAAAATTTTTATTGCCAAAACTGGGGATGTGAAACCACAGGAGATACTTATTGGAGACCCACCTCAACTTGGGATTTTATTACAGTAACAGCCAACTATACTCATACTTCTTATAGGGGTCCCCAACCCGTCGCCCCCGAATGTTCAGGATGGTGCCACCCCCTCAAAATTTCCTTTAGTAATCCTGGAAAAAGAGATAAAGAATGGATAAATGGCCATTCATGGGGCATTAGATTTTACAAGAATGGATATGATTTGGGAATATTGATGACCCTTAAGCTAAAAATTGAGACTCCCGCTCCTGTGTCGATAGGCCCAAACCCTGTACTTGCCCCCCCGTTACCCCCAAACCCCCGTTACCCCCAGCCCCTAAAAATACGGGACCTCTGGGCTGAAAGAGACAATGATTAAGCCCGGAACCCCCCAGGATAGAATGCTTTCTTTGGTGCAGGCAGCTTTTACGGTCCTTAATGCTACAAACCCGGAGGCTACAAAATCATGTTGGCTCTGTTATGCTGCCCCTCCCCCTTATTATGATGCTGTAGGATATAGTTCTAATTATACTAATGTCAGCTCCCCGGACCATTGTCGATGGAAACAGGAAGGGAACAATAAATTAACTCTGTCTTCGGTTTCTGGAAATGGTACTTGTGTAGGAACACCTCCCCAGTCCCATTGACACCTTTGTCACGATTTTAGCCTCCCTTCAGGCTCGGGATATCTTGTACCTCCCCAAGATGGATGGTGGGCATGTAACACGGGGCTAACCCCTTGTATTTCTCTAGAAGTTCTCAACACTTCAGCTGATTTTTGTGTACTAGTGCAATTAGTTCCTAGACTTATCTATCATTCAGATTCGTCCTTCTTAGATGAATACGAGGGAAAAACAAGAAGGAAGAGAGAACCTATAACCCTCACGTTGACCGTCCTCCTAGGACTAGGAATAACTGCTGGAATAGGAACGGGAACCACAGCCCTCATACAACAACCCCAATATTATGCAAGTTTAAGACAGGCTGTAGATATTGACCTTCGAGCATTAGAAAGTTCCATAACTCAACTAAATGAATCACTCACCTCACTTTCAGAAATGGTGTTGCAGAATAGAAGAGGCCTAGATTTGCTGTTTCTTAAGGAAGGGGGATTATGCGCCGCTCTAAAAGAAGAATGTTGCTTTTATATTGATCATTCAGGAACCATTACCAAAACCATGGCTAAACTCAGGGAACGCTTAGATAAAAGGCAAAGGGAGAGAGAAAACCAAAAAGGATGGTTTCAATCATGGTTTGATAAATCCCCCTGGTTTACCACCTTAATCTCTACTCTGTTGGGACCTCTTATTGTTTTATTGTTGATTTTAACTTTTGGACCATGTATTCTAAATCGCTTGATAGCATTTATTAGAGAACGCGTCAATACTGTACAAGTTCTAATGCTAAGACAACAGTATCAAAGTTTACGAACAGAAGATTGAAATTCCATGATTGGAATCAATAGTCAAAAAAAAAAGGGGGGGGGAAATGTGGGACTCGAGGGACATTGTTCCAGCTAATGATTAAGAACTCTCCAGACAATAGGGGCTTCTTAGACAATGGGTGAATTTCCAGGATGTCCGGCCCCCTTCCGAGAAGGAGGGAGATAAACAAAATGTAAAAAAGGTATCTGTCAAAGAACCAATCAGGAAACCTGGGACAGGTTCCCCCTCTGGTCCGAACAGAAGCTAAGAACCTATCATTAAAAATCACAATTGAATCCACACTTTGCATAACAGGAAATTGAGACCTATAAAAATGTATGTTCACGCCCTGAGGGGGTTCCTTCTTTGGCCTCCTGCGTGAGGACCAAGAAACCCTGGTGCACCGGCCTTCAATAAACCTCTTGCGTCTTGCATCGGCTTCCGACTCTTGTTGTTTCCTGGGCGAGTCGAAACTCCTAGGAGACCGCGGAGGTCTAACAATAGCTGGAACATGTTTATTTGATAGTGCTTATAAAACCTGAAAAGAAGAAAAATTGAATATGTTATCAATCTGCACAGCAAAACATCAACAGCAATTTGGACTCATTTAATGTAGGGACAAACCACTTTATATGAATCAAAGATCACACCATTAAAAATAATATCATTGAACTATAACTAGAATAAATGGAAAGTAGCATTGTATCATTTTTAAAAGTATTTTTAACTAAGATAATTTTAATTAGAAATAATTAAACAAAGTTGAGATTTAAATGTGCAATTTCAGATATTTGCAGAATGAATATACGTGGAAAACATCATTCCTAGAATAAACAAATGTGTGTACAGTTAATGAGATGGCATTTCTGAGATGAATATGTTCTGATGTAATCATTATAGAAATAACCAAAAATGATTGTAAAATACCATAATTACCCCTACAAATAAACAAAATCATAGAAAACTTCAGGCTTCAAGTTTGTTCAGGCTCAAAATTCACAAAGTGTGTGACCTCTGTCAATTTTCTTAACTAGTCTAAACCTCAGTTTTCTGTTGGAATGATAATAGTATCTCCTTTACAGGGAGATACAAGAATACCATTTGGCAATGTGTGAAAACAGGCACAATTTATATTGCATGACAAATTATTTATTAAATCTCAGCTCCTATTACCAGTTTTTATACAGATACTTATATTCAATGAAATTGTTTAAAATTTGAAGATTCACTAAAGATTTATTTTTAAATCAATAATATAATTTTATTAATACAAAATATATATAAATATATGAATAATCGTAACATTGATGGGTTTCAAATAAATTATGTTCTTCATTAAAATTCAGAGGACAGCAAGACTTAAATTTCTTTGGGGCTTTTAATATACCAAAGTATTCTGTAAACCTTGATAATAACTATCAAAGAAAAGATTTCACTGGAAAAAGTAAACAGGTAAGGAAGAACTTATTCAAGGTTATTGCAATTAGAGGGAGACCAGAGTGTGTTCTGAACTCAACTCCACAGAAAAAAGGGCAGAAGAGTTTTTAAGAGCTGGGGTGGAGGGAATTGTAAGGCTATCTATGTTTGCTAATTGGCCTTATCCAGATATCTCATGACAGGAGGAAGTTTTACTAATTGAAGCAAGGCTGTCATAAGAGTTTGGTTCCTTACCCTCCTAGAGAAACTGGCACATGGGAACACTATCTTGATCGATATTTACATTTCAAAGTGATGGTTCCTGGGTCCTTGAAAAAGATATCCCTGGATTGTAAAACCAGCAAGAAACTTTTTGAAAGAATTTACATACACTTCAAGGCACAAAGAAAGACAAGTTTTCTCAAGAAAATAGTTTAAGAAATGGAAGAGGAGGGACCTCTGTGGTTAGGGCATTTGGAATCTGTAAGAGCTGCTATGAGAAAAGGTCAGGAACCTAACAGCAGCAAGAAGCCTGCCTGAGGTTTAGTCAAGCTGACAGAAATATTAAGGTTTTCTTGGACTTTATCTCTTGTAGTTAGTTTAAAATCCATGGCATTGTTGATTTTAATATTCTGGCAAATTCTTTTGTGGGTAAATAGAAAAGACAGCGATCTTAATAAATCCTAAGCCAAAGTGACATCAAATATTTGTAAGATTTTGAATGCTAAAGAGACAAGATGAAATGTCATCATTATCATATGCATAAAGTCTTCTATTTTATGCTTATTGTTTGGTGTCCATGGATATATCATCTGCCTTGAAGTCTGGAGTTTTTAACTTGTTTTGCTGTTAATAATTTACTTAACAGGAAGAAATATTTCATGTATTTTATTGCAATTGTATGATAAGATATTTAAAATAGAATGTGAGTGGCTGGGTAGTTCAAGTATTAGGGAAAAGTGCAAAGCAGCAAGGGCCACACAGCCAATGTTACTTCCTTGGGCCTCTGGCCTCCAATTAAGAATCTATCATAAATTCCTTCACTTTAGACATTTTCATAAAGTATCTGAGAGAGATGAGTCAGATGATACAAATAAGTTACCACTAGACAAAGCTATAAACTATTCAATATTTGATTTGTGTGTTTTTGCCTTTCATTGTATTTTGTCCCCTTTCCTCTTTACTGTCATTCTTCTTTCTTAAATGTGTGTGTGTGCATGTGAATCAATTATGCAGCACATATGCCAATCTTTTCATGTCAATGATTCTTAAGATAACTCCCCAAAAATGTGTAAGAATCACTTGAGAAGTCTTCTCCCTAGTTATAGTTCTCTGTCCTTTCACTTTTCTAATATTCATTTCAGAGTGCTTAATTCCCATTTGAAAATTACTTGCATAATGGGAACTGTGAAATATTTCTCAAGTTTGTCAGAGTGGTGAAAAGAATTTTGGGGACCACTATGGTAATTTATTAATTAGTAATCAAGACACTACTTAAAATAGCTCTCTCTTTTTTCATTTCAGTATAACAATAGAATGTTTTCTTCAAGGATATAGAGAATATAATACTATATTATTCTGGCTTTTTTAATAAATAAGAGATTTTTAAAATTTAGAAATATGCACTTGCCTTAGAAGGTAGCTTAGAGTTATAAATACAAGTGTAAAGGTGGAAAGTAAGCTTGAGTATGGAAGTATACAAGTATGGAAAATGAATTAGTATAAGCAAAATCTTTCTAAAAGTCACATAAGTCAACCATAAAGAATCCTATTAATTAGGTTCTACAGTTAGTTTATCTTCTGGCACTGAAGTTTCTTAAAATGGTTAGAGGTAAAATTAGTAAGCAAGTGATATGAAAAATCTGTAACGTACATGTGAACACTCTACATTATACACTGCATTGTGAGATGCTCAAACCATTACAGGTCTTGCTGCAGTTGAATTTAACCAATAGAAAGCAGTTTTCTGTCTTCCTTCTCATGCCTACTCACTAGCATAAGCTCATTGAGTAGTTTACATGTTAACCTGTCCACTCTATTTAAATATCTCTCTCCTCTACACTCTATTTAGACCTTCCTCTCTCTTTCTCCCTCTCTCTCTAATACATATAATCATAGTCACCTAAATTAAACACACCTATGATAAATGTCACTGTTTTCTATCTAAGTTTCTTTTGTGTCATCATACACATGAGAAATCTATATACTAATTTATTGAAATAAATTTGAAAATTTAATTGATATTTAGGTAAATTTATGAATAATGAAAAGTTACTCTTATTTGCTATAAAATATGTAAAACTTACACATGATATTATCATGCTATTGATGCACTAGAGGCTTTACTAAATTTCAAATCGTTTATCATGTATAAAATAATTACCTTGATGAAAAACAAGCAGAAACAAAATATTTCCTGATAATTTGCTCAAGATTTATATTTAACAAGAAAAACTCTTAATATTAGTAATTTTCAGCCCAGTTTCCTCAAATTGAAAGAGGAATTGATACAAATAATAATGGTGACACAGAGATGTGGTGATATATTCCTGTAGAAAATCTCACTGACTTTCAAATAATTAAAAAACAAATTTTCCTTGTCACCCATTTTTTGTTTGGCCCATATAAGAATTATGAGATGATGATGAGCAAGTCTAAATTAATTTCTATGAATGTGACTATATACTTTATTAATTCACTTATTAGAGAAGCGGATATCTATTGAAGTCCTCCCTATCTTAAGCAATATGACAGGTGCTAATGTAGAGTAATGAAAGACAAATAGTATGACATTAAATAATTTTTAAATTTATTATATTCAGTTGTCTCTAGGTATATCTAAATAAAGTTTCAATCCACATTTTTTGAGAAATACAAAAAGAGAAAAAACAATAGAACTACTTCTAAATTTTTAAGTTGATTAAGTACATCAGGTAAAATTAGTCCTGTGGTTTTTGAAAGCCTAAATATAGTCTTTGATTCTGACATTTATATTGCAGTCAATACAATATATGCTCTCCTATGGCAATATCTACATTAAAATATTTGTAGAAGTATGAATAAAATCTCATAGATAAAATCTGTAATCTCTATTATAAAGCTGAGTCACAAATGTGTTAAAGAGATTGATAGAAACCTTCAAGACGGCGGAAGAGTAAGCCATGGAGATCACCTTCCTCCCCACAAATACATCAGAAACATATCTACATGTGGAACAACTCCTACAGAACACCTACTGAATGCAGGCAGAAGACCTCAGACTTCCCAAAAGGCAAGAAACTCCCCACATACCTGGGTACGGCGAAAGAAAACAGAAAAAGAATAGGGATGGGACCTGCGCGACTGGGAGGGAGCTGTGAAGGAGGAAACGTTTCCACACACTAGGAAGTCATTTCACTGGTGGAGATGGGTGTGGGGATGGGGGAGGGAGAAGCTTCAGAACCACGGAGGAGAGCTCAGCAACAAGGGTGCAGAGGGCAAAGCGGAGAGATTCCCTCACAGAGGGTTGGTGCTGACAACCAGCACCCACCAGCCCAAGAAACTTATCTGCTCATCTGCCGGTCGGGACGGGTGGGGGCTGGGAGATGAGACTCAGGCTTCGGAGGTCAGATCTCAGTGAGAGGACTGGGGTTGGCTGCATGAACACAGCCTGAAGGGGGCTACTGTGTCACAGCTAGCCTGGAGGGAGTCTGGGAAAAAGTTTGGACCTGTCTAAGAGGCAAGAGACAATTGTTTTGGGGTGCAAGAGGAGAGGGGATTCAGAGCACTGCCTAAACAAGCTCCATAGGTGGGCACCAGCCACGGCTATCAACACAGACACCAGAGATGGGCAGGAAATCCTAAGACTGCTGCTTCAGCCACCAAGAAGCCTGTGTGCAAACACAGGTCACTATCCACACCTCCCATTCCGGGAGGCTGTGCAGCCCACCTCTGCCACGGTCCGGTGATACAGGAACAAATTCCCCTGGAGAACAAACGGCACACCTCAGCCAGTTGCAAGGTCACGCTGGCCTCTGCCACCACAGTCTTGCCCTGCATTCCATTCCCTCCCTTCCTCTGGTCTGAGTGAGCCAGAACCCCCTAATCAGCTGCTGCCAGCCCCATCCTGGCTGAGTGAGGGACAGACTCCCTCATGAGACCTACACACAGAGGTGGGGCCAAAACCAAAGCTGAACCCCAGGAGCTGTGCAAACAAAGAAGAGAAAGAGAAATCTCTTCCAGCAGCTTCAGGAGCAGCAGGTTAAATCTCCACAATCAAATTGATGTACCCTGCATCTGTGGAATACGAGAACAGATTACGAATCAACCCAAAATTGAGGCAGTGGAATTTGGAAGCAATATTATATTTTCTTCCTTCTTCTCTTTTTGTGAGTGTGTATGTGTATGCTCCTTTGTGTGTTTTTGTCTGTATAGCTTTGTGTTTACCATTTGTTCTGTGTTCTATCTCTCCATTTTTTGTCATTATTTTCTCTTTTGTTATTATTTTTTTGTATAGTTTTTAGCACTGGTTATAATTGGTGGATTTGTTTTTTGGTTTTGTTTCTCTCTTCTTTATTTTTAATAGTTTTATTTATTATTTATTTTAAAAATTATTTTATTTTTCCTTTCTTTCTTTTTTCTCCATTTTCTTCTGAGCTGTGTGGCTGACAGGGTCTCGTTGCTCCAGCCGGGTGTCAGGCCTTGCCTCTGAGGTGGGAGAGCTGAGTTCAGGACACTGGTCCACAAGACACCTCCTACTCCACATAATATCAACTGGTAAAAAGCTCTCCCAGAAATCTCCATTTCAATGTTAAGACCCAACTCCAATCAACGACGAGCAAGCTACAGTACTGGGCACCCTAAGCCAAAAAATTAGCAAGATAGAAACACAACCCCACCATTAGTAGAAAGGCTGCCTAAATTCATAATAAGGTCACAGACACCCCAAAACACACCAGCGGATGCGGTCCTGCCCACCAGAAAGACAAGATCCAACCTCATCCAACTGAACACCGACACTAGTCTCCTCCACCACGAAGTCTACAGAACCCACTGAACCAACCTTAGCCACTGGGGGGCAGACACCAAAAACAACGGGAACTATGGACCAGCTGCCTGTGGAAAAGAGACGCCAAACACAGTAAATTAAGCAAAATAGGAAGACAGAGAAATCCACAGCAGATGAAGGAGCAAGGAAAAAAACGACCAGACCAAACAAATGAAGAGGAAATAAGCAGTCTACCTGAAAAAGAATTCAGAGTAATGATAGTAAAGATGATCTAAAATCTTGGAAATAGAAAGCAGAAAGTACAAAAAACGTTTTAAAAAGACCTAGAAGAACTAAAGAACAAACAAATAATGATGACCAACAAAATATATGAAATTAAAAATTCTCTAGGACAAATCAATAGCAGAATAACTGAGGCAAAAGAACAGATAAGTGACCTGGAGGACAAAATAGTGGAAATAACTACTGCAGCTCAGAATAAAGAAAAATGAATGAAAAGAATTGAGGACAGTCTTAGAAACTTCTGGGCAACATTAAACACACCAACGTTCGAATTATAGGGGTCCCAGAAGAAGAAGAGAAAAAGAAAGGGACAGGGAAAATATTTGAAGAAATTATAGTTGAAAACTTCCCTAAAATGGGAAAGGAAATAGTTAATCAAGTCCAGGAAGCACAGAGAGTCCCACACAGGATAAATCCAAGGAGAAACACGCCAAGAGACATATTAATCAAACAATCAAAAATTAAATACAAAGAACAAATGTTAAAAGCAGCAAGGGAAAAACAACAAATAACACATAAGGGAATCCCCAAAAGGTTAACAGCTGATCTTTCAGCAGAAACTCTGCAAGCGAGAGGACTGGCAGGACAAATTTAAAGTGATGAAAGGGAAAAATCTACAACCAAGATTACTCTACCCAGCAAGGATCTCATTCAGATTTGACAGAGAAATTAAAACCTTCACAGACAAGCAAAAGCTAAGAAAATTAATCATCACCAAACCAGCATTACAACAAATGCTAAAGCAACTTCTCTAGGCAGGAAACACAAGAGAAGGTAAAGACCTACAATAACAAACCCAAAACAATTAAGAAAATGGAAATAGGAACATACATATTGATAACTACCTTAAAAGTAAATGGATTAAATGATCCAACCAAAAGACTGGCTGAATGGATGCACAAAGAAGACCCATGTGTATGCTGTCTAGAAGAGACCCACTTCAGACATAGGGACACATACAGACTGAAAGTGAGAGGATGGAAAAGGATATTCCATGCAAATGGAAATCAGAAGAAAGCTGGAATAGCAATTCCCATATCAGACAAAATAGACTTTAAAATAAAGACACTACATAATGGTCAAAGGATTAATCCAAGAAGAAGATATAACAATTGTAAATATCTATACACCCAACGTAGGAGCACCACAGTACACAAGGCAAATGCAAACAGCCATAAAAGGGGAAATTGACAGTAACACAATAAGAGTAGGGGATATTGACACCATACACCAATGGACAGATCTTCCAAAATGAAAATAAATAAGGAAACACAAGCTTTAAATGATACATTAAACAAGATGGACTTAATTGATATTTATAGGACATCCCATCCAAATGAAACAGAATACACATGTTTCTCAAGTGCTTATGGAACATTCCCCAGGATAGATCATATCTTGGGTCACAAATCAAGCCTTGGTAAATTTAAGAAAATTGAAATCCTATCACGTATCTTTTTGGACCACAACTCTATGAGACTAGATATCAATTATAGGAAAAAATCTGTAAAAAATACCAACACATGGGGACTAAACAATACACTACTTAATAACGGAAGGATTACTGAAGAAATCAAAGAGGAAATCAAAAAATAATTAGAAACAAATGACAATGAAAACACAATGACCGAAAACCTGTGGGATGCTGCAAAAGCAGTTATTAGAGGGAAGATTATAGCAATACAATCCTACCTCAAGAAACAAGAAACATCTCAAGTAAAAAACCTAAACTTACACCTAAAGGAATTAGAGAAAGAACAAAAAAATCCCCAAAATTAGCAGAAGGAAAGAAATCATAAAGTTCAGATCAGAAATAAATGAAAAAGAACACAAAATACCCATAACAGCAAAAGCAATCTTGTGAAAGAAAAACGGAGCTGGAGGAATCTGGCTCCCTGTCTTCCAACTATACTACAAAGCTACAGTAATCTAGATAGTATGGTACTGGCATAAAAACAGAAATATTTATCAATGGAACAGGATAGAAAGCCCAGAGATAAACCCACACACATATGGTCAATATTTTTGACAAAGGAGGCAAGAATATACAATGGAGAAAAGACAGCCTCTTCAATATGTGATTCTGGGAAAACTGGACAGCTACCTGTAAAAGAATTAAATTGGAACACTCCTTAACACATACACAAGAATAATCTCAAAATGGACTAAAGACCTAAATATAAGGCCAGACACTAAAAAACTCTTAGAGGAAAACATGACAGAACACTCTATGACATAAATCACGGCAAGATCCTTTTTGACCCACCTCCTAGAGAAATGCAAATAAAAACAAAAATAAACAAATGGGACCTAATGAAACTTAAAAGCTTTTTCACAGCAAAGGAAATCATAAACAAGGCAAAAAGACAACCCTCAGAATGGAAGAAAATATTTTCAAATGAAGCATCTGACAAAGGATTAATCTCCAAAATTTACAAGCAGCTTATGCAGCTCAATATTAAAAAAAAAAAACAACCCAATCGAAAAATGGGCAGAAGACCTAAATAGACATTTCTCCAAAGAAATAATAAAGATTGCCAGCAAACACATGAAAGAATGCTCAACATCTCTAATCATTAGAGAAATGAAAATCAAAACTACAATGAGATATCACTTCACACCAGTCAGAACGGCCATCATCAAAAAATCTACAAACAATAAGTACTGGAGAGGGTGTGGAGAAAAGGGAACCCTCTTGCACTGTTGGTGGGAAAGTGAATTGATACAGCCATTATGGAGAACATTATGGAGGTTCCTTAAAAAACTAAAAATAGAACTACGATACAAGCCAGCAATCCCACTACTGGGCATATACCCTGAGATAACCATAATTCAAAAAGAGTCATGTACCACAATGTTCATTGCAGTACTCTTTACGATAGTCAAGACATGGAACCAACCTAAGTGTCCATTGACAGATGAATGGATAAAGAAGACATAGCACATATATACAATGGTATATTACTCAACCATAAAAAGAAATGAAATTGAGATATTTGTAGTGATTTGGATGGACATAGGGTCTGTCATACAAAGTGAAGTAAGTCAGAAAGAGAAAAACAAATACCGTATGCTAACACATATATATGGAATCTTAAAAAAAAAAAAAGAAGGTTATAAAGAACATAGGGGCAAGCCAGGAATAAAGACACAGATGTAGAGAATGGACTTGAGGACACAGGGAGGGGAAGGGTAAGCTGGGACAAAGTGAGAGAGTGCCGTGGACTTATATATACTACCAAATGTAAATGATAGCTAGTGGGAAGCAGCCGCATAGCACAGGCAGATCAGTTCAGTGCTTTGTGACCACATAGAGAGGTGGGATAGGGATGGTGGGAGGGAGACACAAGAGGGAGGAGATATGGGGATATATGTATAGCTGATTCACTTTGTTATAAAGCAGAAACTAACACAACATTGTAAAGCAATTATAGTCCAATAAAGATGTTTAAAAAAAAAGTTTGATAACTTGAAATGGATAACTAGATAAACTTTCTGCTCTACCAAGTGAATATATTTATGTTCCTTTATATTCAAGGAAGTAAATGCATAAATAATATGTTGAAACCTTACAAGCAGACTCTTGCCCTGAGGCTCTAATAAAATATATAAGACTTCTCTTTGGAAATGAGAAAATTCTTCCATTTCAGTATACAACAGCAAGGACTCCCCTTTCCAGTGATACTTCTATAAATGTGGATAAAAGTGTCTTCCTTAATTAACAGTTACAAAAAATAATCATTCATATATATGTTTTTTGTGCAATATGTTAGTTTTATTAATTCCACTTACTCTTCTCTTCAGTTCGTTTATCAGAGATACAACTTAAATTCTGGATAGAGAGGCTCAGCCTCCCACAATCAGTTAGGCCCAGTAATGCCTTCTACATGTTCAGTGAGTTGCAAGGTCATTCATAAATTAGACACTTTCTATCATTGCCTGGATAAGTTGATGTATTTTCTGTAAAGGTTATGTTTAGAATGTTATGATAACATCTTAAATACATACTCTAGATTGAGATTTAACCTTCACTCTGTCTACCATTTCCCTGATAATATGAATGTATGGAGTATGTAAGCACATATTTATACATATTCTAACTCACAACTATAAACCATCATATTTGGATAACCCATAAAGAAGTCAATTTTTTAATATAAATAAAAAAGCCTCTATTTTCTAACCACACTAACTTTTCAGCTTCCTAAAGTTCCCACCGTAATTACTGTGGTCTTATATTTCTACCTCCCTCTCATGGTGACTTCTACCACCACCTCTTTGCCTCTCTGCCTCTGGTATCATTTACGATCATTTATTTTCAATCTGAAGTTAACCCTGCCTGCAAACTGGGCACTTCTAACAATGTCAATTTGTTTATGATGCAGTTCTATTTAAATCCCTCCATGGTTCACTTTTCCATATAGAAAGCTCTGAACATAATACAAAATGCTCACATTGTTCTAGCTGTGGTCTCTCTTTCCAGTTTTTTCCCCATTTTCCTATCCCTGAGTCACAAAATTCCCTGCCACATATCACATACCTTTATACAACTGTCATCCATAAACTTCCCTCCTTCTAAAGCCCACCTCTTCCTTATGATCTCTTCTGAATCGTCCTTTGAATCATCTAAAAAGCCATCTTTCCATGAAGAACACATGTGTTACAGACTGAATGGATGATCCCTACTTTCACACAATTCATTTACAGACCTGTGCTATAGCATTTTCCATAGTAAAATGAACAACTGTGTGTTAATATGTCTGTCTTCTTCGGTGGATCATGTAGTGTGAACAATGAGAGGCTTGAAATTGAGCCATATTCATCCTATTATCTCTAGATTCCACCACACACTCTGGTGCATGGTAAGTTAGATGTTATAATGTTTGATTTAGTTAAACATACAAGCTACATAACTATTAAAATTTAATTTAGATATATCATGAGCTAGGATAATAACTAAATAATAATACAAAGACTATGAGCATCATATTAATCTAGACTTTTAAGATAGTATTTTTTACCTTTTTTCTTTGTAAGAAAATTGCATTCTTCATAATTCTCCATCTATTTCTCATGCTGTTCTTTCTTATTGTATCAAAAGTTTTATTTTTTCTCTTCTTCTCCCTTTGCGTCCTTCCACTCCTGTTTCCTCTTCTTCTAATAATAACAATAAAAGTATTCCCATAAATCTATTTCCTTGCATTTTTCTCTTCTAGCACTCTTTTCACTTGTTATCAGCTCCTAGACTTTAAAACATCTAAATTTATCAACTCACAAAATGATTTATTAAGCTTTATGTTTCTCCTAATTCTAAGCTCCCATTGACTACAAAATAAATATTATACTGGTAACTCAGACTCAAAATACTGACACTTGTATTCATTATATTCTCAAAAAATGTTATAGTGAAACTTAAGAACCAGATAATGAAATTCTGTAATAAAATCCTGACTCTACCCATTATTACCTCTACAATTTGAGGGAAAGTGTCTATCTTTTATGTGCCTTGAAGTTCTTTCCTGTAAAATGAGCAGAATACAGTTATTTATTAGTCTTATATTAAAGATTCAATGAAGCCAAGTCTGTAAAAACTAATACAAGAATAGATCTTAATAAATGACAGGTAATATTATTGAAAGGCTGACTTGCTAATTTCTATTAATGGTATCTCCCTTCTTTTAGGCATTGATTGTTTTTTAGCTTTTCATGAGCTCTTTTTCTTTTCCTGCTGCATGTATTGAGTACTTGGCAAGTCCTATTGATTCTGTACTAGAAATAAATTGTTCATGTATGCTCATTTTTCATTTTCCAAATTAATCATTCAATTTCAATCATCTGTTTTTTTCCTGAACTACTCATGATCTCTCGCCCCTTTCCTGTCCCGCATGCTACCCAGGTGAAAATTTTCAAACTTAACACTATCAGTGCTAATCTTTTGTTCTAAACTAGTCAATGGTTCCACATCTACTACTGAGTCATTTCTAAACTCATCTGCTCATTTTGAGCCCTTCACTTTTTAGCCACAACCTGTATTTTCAGTCTTATATCCCACTAATTTTATATGTAGCCTATTCTACATATATAGACTATGCTAGAATAGTCTACAGATATATAATCTATTATATAGTGATATATATATATATATTCACAATACAGACTATAGTTCAGCCAAATTAAACTACCAAACTTTACCTAAAATATTACCTTTCCCTAATAGATCTATATTATATCACTTCACTTACATAAAATATACCTTTGTCTCATACTCCCACAAACTTCTGCCTGTCACAATTCTCTTTACCTCATCAGTAGAATAAAGGGGTGGAAGTAGAGGATCGCAAAAGCCCTTTTTTCTGTGAAATTCTATGGTTGTATTAAAAATCTATCCATTTTTTTGTAGCCCATTTTAAATGCTACCAATGTTATCAAGCCTTTAATTTCTCCCCTAAGTATGTGAAGGTATTTTCACAAGTGTTTAAGAACCCAAGCTTTTGACTTAGACCCACTGAATTTCAACACAACTCTGCTTCATGCCAGTTTTGTGACTTTGGCCAAGCTACTGTGACTCTCATTCTTGCCCTCAGTGATCTTATCAAGAAAAGGAAATAATAATAAAATTGACCCCACAGAACTGCTGTGACTTGTTAACAAGATCTTGCCAAGTGATGTACTACAAAATCTGAGTCTTTATTAAGTTCTTGCCCTCTTGACATGTATAGCAATTTTTGTCATCTTAAGGTATGAGAACTTACATTAAAAATAATAATACACGTGTTTTCCCCATGACATGATAAGTTATTTAAGAATATAATCCTGCCTATGTATTGTGAAAGAGCACACACCAATAGTAAATATCAAATAAATATTTAATGAATTAATCAGTATACATTTAGGGAATATTACTGATTAGATGAAACATTAAAATGCTGGCCAATGGAACCTGAGACATAACTAGGCAATTGTCCTGACTCATATTTAAGTTCAACCACCGATATTGGACTTAGTACCATAGACACTCTGTGCTATAGATTCTTTATTTGTATATCTGAATAATATCTTCCTCTCAGGTCACTAAAGGCAGAAAGAAATAATTTGTATAACTTTTAATAATTTTATAAAATATAGTTTATTTTTATAATATTAATTGTGACCTAATAAGAAAACAATAAATACAATTTACTTCTATAATATGTTTAATTCATTATCTGCATCTCATAATATTATAACCAATTACAACTATAACAAAACAGTCAGAAGTCAGCAAATTTTGTTTTTAAACTTTGTGTTTTATTTCTTTACTATTACCTCTTACCCATGTGGCACAAACTTCTTATACAGAGGCTTTGGGCACCATGTGGCTGCCCAGTGCTTCATCCTCCAGGCTTGCTCTAGTTCAGATGTGATGCATTACCTCCATTTTATTACCTATTTATAGAGCATCACGCCACATTCTAGTCCCTCCAACACTGTATCGACACCATTTCCTCACACTTTAGTCTTACTAATGAAATTGGTATTAAGTACTTCCTAGGTGCCATACATTAAAGTAACTGCTTTAATCGGAATATCTTAGAACATTTTTCACAACATTTCAATGAGGTAAGCTTTATTATTGTTGTTATTATTATCCATAAAATAGGGATAAGAAAACAAATGAAGAAAAGCAGGGCACTTGGTCAGTGTAACACAAGACAACCAGCACCTGGGCAATCTAAAAGTTGAGCCCCAAACATCCTACTCTTTACCACTTTGTTGGAGGAGGTCATCAAGAGGACATGATCACAAGGTAAACTGCGAGAGGGACCCCGGAAATTAGAGGCTCCTTATTTTCTCCCCTGTCTTTGGAATGGGCATTCTGCCCACTCTGCCCACACTAGGAACCACTTCAAGAATGCAGTCATGAGAGTAATGTATTGTTGAGACCATCTGGACTGAATATGTGACTGAACACTTTTCAAGGTCTATCTATACATTTTTAAGATATGGAGAGGAAGAGGAGTGTGGGCTGTGGAGATCTACTTGTCTTGTAGTCTCCCAAGACAAGCCTCTTACGTAAGTTCCTTGTTTATTAAACCTGCCACATGCCAATCTGGTGTGGTCTTTTTTCATTACCCTTGCCCTCCAGGGACCAGTTTCGAATTTCATCCCAGGTACTCCTGAAGTTTCAAACCAACACACTCCCTGTAAGGAGTGGAGGTGTTTAAGGGAACCTACAGGATAGCTGTCTCTAGTCAGAGAAGGGAAAGGAAAATAAGCAAAGAGCAATACATATGAGCTGGGAATTTCCCTTTTATATCTTAGAATTCCCAAGAAAAAAAAGAACACGATTTAGCAAATAAATAAGAGCCTCATGAATACAATCGTAAAAAGGAAAAAAAAAAGCTATTAAGAAGTTTAAAATTTGTAAAATGCAAAAGTAAATATCTTCCTAGTAGCACTTAAGAAGTTGAAATCTCACCCTGTCTTTTTAACTCAGATTCCTGTCACTATGATCTTTGGAAGAATTTTAATAGGCAGAGCTCCTTCTGCTAAGAGATCAGACAACGGAAAGATCATGGGAACACTGCAGTAGATAGGATGATCTTGATCTGATTACAGAGCTTGACCTCGTTTCCCTTGTTGCCTGAGATATTCTCATTTAGAATTCAAGATCCCTTTCCTGGAAACACTTTTAAGTTATAAAAGTCTTAATTATTAAAATTAGAAAACAATTCTCTAATGAGATAGAAAAGTTTAAGGGTAAAAATCGGAGAGATAAAAGATCAGTCTGGGGCTTCCCTGGTGGCGCAGTGGTTGAGAGTCCGGCTGCCGATGCAGGGGACACGGGTTCGTGCCCCGGTCCATGCCGCGGAGGGCCTGGGCCCGTGAGCCATGGCCGCTGAGCCTGCGCGTCCGGAGCCTGTGCTCCGCAACGGGAGAGGTCACGACAGTGAGAGGCCCGCATACAGCAAAAAAAAAAAGAAAAAAAAAATCAGTCTGATATTAGACTGGCAGAAAAATCAGGAAAATTTTTCTCTGCTGTACAGTCTTTTTCCTTAGCTCCAATGGCACTTGCATTTCCCTTTTAATCAAGCCACTTCATCTGTTTTGTCTTTAATCTGTTGCTCTTAGGCTCAATCCTTGAGGAGACAGTTAGATTATCTTGGTTGACTTAGGCTCTAAGTCTTCTGTTAAAGTTCCAATAATTAAGCATGTAAAATCTATCTCCCATGGTAGTTGGAGAAATGTTTCTGTTTATACGTAGTCGTTTCAAGTATCAAATGACTTCCATTTTATAATTGATTCTAATTAAATGAAGAAAGACTCATGACAATTTTAATGAAATAAAAATGGGATTTATTTCTCATTTATTTTAAAAGCAGTGCTTTAACTCTTTTTAAAAGTAAATTTTGTATATTTAAATTTAGTTGAATCTTAAAAATCCCTAAATCACTCTATCAAAATCACTCTTATTTATTCTCTTCTTTACATATGAAGAAAACAGCTTGTCATGGTTTGGATGCCAGGCAAAGTTACTTATATCTGGAATTGCAAATATCCGCATTTTTCTGTGAGGTACAATATGAATGCAGGGTCTTGGGATAAGTGATCGAAAAAGGTAAAGCTAGAGGATCAGAGCCAGCAATCATGAGGTTAATGGGTATGGTATAAGTTTCACACTTTCATTCACCCCAAATATCGTCCAGGTGTGTGGTTCAGGAAAAGAAAGGATGAAAAATTATTCTAATTTTGCTTTTCTCTTACTCACTGATCTCTTGGAAATGTAAAAAAGGAGATGATTTTGTGAGTTAGGTGACAAGCTTTATTCATTTGGATTTGTTCCACAATACTTCTAGTAGCTATAGCATGATAATTTTCCATTTGAATTAGAATTCCACTTGGGAAGCAGGGAGGGATTGGATCATGGGTTGTTAGAAAGACTGAAGAGTCAGAACAACACAAAGAGGCTCTCTGCTCATGACAGACACAGGGAAACCACAAACCACATTCATCCAGCTTCTGTCTGATCACTATCAAACCTCTCCTCCAGGGAGTTAATGATTCCAAAGAATGGCTATTTAAAGCAGCTGCTTGGGTAAAATTACAAACAAAAGCAAAACAGCATTTATTTATTTTACAAGTAGTTGGATAAAAATGATACTGAAACTTTGCTCAGGAAACTTGCTTTAAAAATGACTGTTTTGAGACAGATAAACATACCAAAAATAAGACAGACATATGCTGCTGCAAACTTAGAGAAGCCAGAAACTTATTTTCCAGGTGTAAGCATTTTGTGCTCCCACGTGCCTGTAGGTCTGCAGTGAATGAGATCATTATTGGGGGCAGAACAAGGAAGGTGTGGGCCTGTATCTTCTTTGTCAGGAAATTTTCTGACATTGAAGTCCTGCCATGCAGAAAAATGATGGACTTTCTATTCTGTTTGATTCTCATGTGTGCAGTTTTTGCTGTGCCCACACTACAAATTTTTTGCTTAGAAAGTCTCTATACCAATCATATAAAGTCTGTTTTGTGAGCTGAATAAACGGTTCCATTACTTTCCAACTTGATAGGTTTTCTTCACTTAAAATTTTTGATGAAGTGGTCTTTAAACCCAAAATCCCCCCCAGACCTTTTGTTCTGATCTCTCCATTACTCGCCATCTATTAACTTCCTACCTTCTTCAATTCCTGGAGTGTTTCTAATTTTCTCAGTCCTTAATCCTCCACTAGAGAGATACTCTTGCTTTGCAGAAATCCAAATTATGTCATTCATATTGAATCTTTCCCTGGAGAGGATAAAATAGATTTACAGAAAACATGAAGAATGCTATGTAGGGGACTTCGTCCCTCCGACTCCTACTCTAGAGCACTGCAGTCATTAGCTTCTGGGAGCACGCTTTCCCCATTGTCCTGGGTAGTCCTTCTAACAGGAAGGACTGTTAGAAGGACTGTATCAGCACTGATCATGCTGTCATCAGCATTGTGCAGAGAACAAGAGCTAAAATGTTTTTCTATTCAAACAGGATAAGATTCTACAGATATTTTAAAGATTGGCCTTTTTCTTATAGTCACAGGAAGGAAGTCATACACAAGAATTTATCTATGAAAGCAGATGATGAAACAAAATCCTTTGATTATAGCACACGATTCTACTAGAACCCTATTCTACTTTCTGTCCCCTATTTTCAATCAGTACAATTTACCAGAAGACTACTTCATACAACAGATGTCACACATTCTTAATTCAGCAAAGTTTGAATCCTTTCTAAGTGCTAGGTGCTAGGGATTGAATGATGTATCTTGTGTTAGGTAAAGATGCAAAACACATAGTTCTGATTACACTCTCATGGGAACCATTTCTTTAGAGTTACCAAAAATCTATTAGAGTAGACATTCAGGATTGGCTCTTATGCCCCATATTCTAACTATACATATGTGGATATATATTTTTTCCTTTAAAAATTTCCTACCAGTTACTCATCTTTTTTTCTGTATTTCTCTTAGGGATCTGATAAACTAATCTGACCCAATATTAATAAATTACAGTGCCAATGTTTGCTTCAATGTGTTATTTTTTAATTTTTTTTTTAAAAAATAAAGTAACCTAAAGAAGTAACATGATGAAATGGCAGAGTAGAGAAAGCATTTTTAACTCTTTTGCTCTTTTGTCATAAGACTCTATTTTAAGACACTATTTATACAAAATTAGAAATGGAATGGCATAACTCACAATGAGAAACTGATTTCTCTCTGTACAAGTATTTGTGGCTGAAACAATTGTCCCTCTAAGAGTCTCCAAACCTAAACTTGTTAAATGCTAATACTGGAACTTTAGTGCTTTCCAAAAGTGTTCACACATTTTACAAAAGAAAAAAAAATCAAAGTGAAATTGATTCTTTAATCATGGATTACTAAACTATATAAATTGGGATTAAAGGGTTTCAGATCAGTTTAAATCTAATATGATTTAGATCCATTATGAGCTTAAAAAAATATTGGGCAGGAAAACAAAACAAAACAAAAAATATCAGCTTCCAGATATGTCCTTGACTAGCTTTTAAGGAAAGGGCTCAAGAATAGAGTATTTCAATTTTTTTTTTCAAATGAAATTTCTACATCTGGTAAAACCTACAAACAAATCTGTTAAACAGAACTAAGTCTGTCAAAAAGGAATATGGTTTTCTATATTAAAGCTTTAACTTTTCTTGGAGGTTACCTAAAGAGTTATATAGCATGAAAATTTGGCACTAGGAAATGAAACTTGAAAAACATGATTCTGACAGGGTGCCCTCATTTCATGGAGGCTAAAAGCAACCATTTTATTCAAAAGCTCAGCTTAGTGGTGAGCAACCTAGGACTTTGAAGACTAAATAGGAAGGCTCATTCTAGGTAGACTTCCTTTCTTTTCTGCAGGATTCAAATGGACTACTTGAAATATCTACAAGTCATTCATTTAAACAGCAGTGCCTCATCACAAGAGCTAATTGCTCATTATTTTTGCAGTCCAGTGTAAAAGAAATACATGAAAGAGTTCTCAGAGGGCTCATGTTTCAATTTTGAAACCTGGGGCGAAAGGACTTAGACTCTGATCCATTGTGAGAGCTGACTAACAAATAGAGCTTGTTGCAAACTCCCACTGTGCCCCATGTTCTAAAAGAATGCAAGGCTACTGTGTCAACAGTTGTATCACACACACATGAATGAACTTTCAGAATGACCATCTTATTATGTGTATCTAAAAATGAGACAAACCCATGTGCCTGGGGTTTTGGTCTTCAGAAACGAGGATGCATCAAGGCCTGTGGTTTGATTAAGCATTTTCCTTTATTTTAGAAGGGATGGTACTTGTGAGATCAAACTAAGACAGGTCCCTGCTTGTTCTCTATGAATCTGACATGCCTTCATATAGAGAGGATACTAGTGGGCTGCTGAGCTATTAATGAAATTCAATTTCAAACCATGCCTTATAGCCAACCATGCTGGTAGGATACAAGAACAACAAACACACCACTTTTAACAGCACTTTCAGGTTGAATTAAATAAAATGATAGAAAAAGCCCATGTATAGCAAGTAAAAAAGCATTAAATAATGGAATTGGGATCAGGTGGTAATGTAATTCATTGTCAACATCTTACAACCTCAGAATATATGTCTCTATCACGTTTGGACATTATGTAATTGATGAAATGATGAAAAAATGGATTGAAATGCAGTGCACTTGATGATTTTTTTTTAATTCTTAGAATTATGTGATAAAAATGAGCAAACTTACAATTTTAGATACCATTTTGTCTCAGTAGAATTTCACTAAAAACTGATCTAAAATTTTACATCTCTGATATGCTTTTTTCTTTTTATTAATAATCAGAAGCTTTTCTCTTTTCCGTTAAATGTGATAAGCCTTAAGCATGTGTACCATTATTTTACATATAATAATATTTAGATACTTTTATTTAAATTATAACACAGCAACCATCTTGTATTTCTTTATTTGGTAGGATTTATTACCCACCTTTATCCTTCCACTATTACTATAAATTTACAAATTGTTTATACATATATTCTTATACTTGTCAAATTAATATTTCCAAATGTTTATCCACTTTTGGTTTCTTTTTGCATCTATATTTTATATTTTTATTTGTATATTATAAATAAAAGCACCCTTTTTCTAAAGTAGTATGACTGATTAAAGGGTTCCTTAATTTAAAATCATTTTCTTAATGTGGGACAATTCCTCTTCAATCCCAGTTTATCTTTAATATTTGCATATATTTTGTTTTTTAAAGCTTCCTTTTCTATCTCTGTGATTTCATTAGAACCCAAGGATAGAATCAGAAATTTTATTTCAAAAGAGTCTTTGGAAATTACTTATCCAAATCCCTCATTCCACAGAGTGGATAATTGCGGTTCAGAGTTATTCAAGGACAGGCAGTAGAGGTCAACAACATATTCCTAATAGATAAGTACTGGGAAGCAAATCTCCTTAGTTCTAATCCATTGCTATTTCTATAATCTAATCCCAAATATTGAAAATGAGCAAATAATTTTTTAAGATAAATTAAATTGTTTATTCTTAATTCTTAATTCAGTGTTCTAGCTTTTCAAACTGCTCTCTGCTTCGCAGAGGAACACTCCTTAAAAACAGATGACATAAGAGTTAAGATACAAAAGAAGTCAGAATTAATACGTACATATCCAAGCGATCTTTCATGATTCTTCCTCCTTTCTTAACCCAAATTAATTGACTGGCTGATTGATCTAACCCAGCACTTTGTATTCCTGATGCTTATCTGAATCAATTCCTGTTTCTAATTACTATTTGGCCTGCTTCCTTTCCCTAATTGCACTATGTGAGGACTACTCTCAGTGACCTTTTTTGTGAGCTCATTGACAGCTTTGTTCAGCCTCAGGGAGGTTAAGGTAGTCACTCAAGGTCATAAACCTATTTAATGGGGAGTCTGGTTTTGAAACCACATCTGACTGAAAGCAATTCAACTCTGAGCTTTGAAGGCTCAGAAGACAAAACCATGCTGAGAAAAGGTGAATTAACTCTGTGAGTTCCAGGACCAAAGCCTGGATTTAGAAATGAAGCAATGAATGAACAAATATTTAACTCATCTTTTTTACAAATAGGTTTAGGTTAGAGAAAGAGAACATTGGATTTAGAGTCAAACAGGCAGGAGTTATAATCTTACCCTTGCTAATTTGTGATGCTTGGTAAGTGTTAAACTCTCACAGTTTCCTATTTTCCCATTCTGATATATACAGGGATTCTTTGTATAAATTGTGTTCTCCATGAAAGTTACATAAATGGCTTTTTAAATTAAGGAAGAATGTATCTCCATAACTTAGCAAATTCAGTGCACTTAACAAGATGGTAATCAACACACACAAACGTAAACTAAAATAATCTTCCTTCAGGAGTTCTCTATTCTAGTTTAAACATACATATTATACTGTTTCTACTTAACAAGGTTTGAAACTTAAGAATCACCTTAAGTTCTTAGTTTTTCTTGCTATGACATTTAGGCAGGGAACATATTTTGTTAATCACACCTCCATGATCTCTCTCATAACCATCTGCCCTTGCTTTCCATTCTCATTGCCTCTTTCTTAATACATGACAGTGATTCTTATAATCATTTAGAAAACTATACTGAATTCTCACTTTTTTGAAGGTTCTATATCACTTTGCTAAATATCTGTGGTATATCAATACATACTAAAGGTTTTTAAAGTCACTTCCTTATTAAGATGTGTGCTACAAATTTAAATTTCTTTATCTCAGTGAGGTAAAACTCTGATACCAGCAACTTCCTAATTAACATTTTTAACCTACCTTCCTTTCAGTTGGAGCGCTTGGATTGTTGTTTAATCATGCCCAATACAATATCTGAAGCTTTTATGAATTCTACTTCAGCTTCAAGTTGTATTACTATATATTTATTGCTTCTGACAATGGTGAACAGAAGGGCAAGAACAAAACTGTAGAAGATTACTAAACCTTTTCATTCCACGTTTAGAGTGTAGATGTTGTCCTGGAGTGTCTTATGAGAGACTTTGCTTTATTACAATCTTAATTGATATATATCTATGTTTTCATGGTTTCATAATCTAGAAAAGATCTTATGCATACTCAAAAGGGGTGCATACTCAAAATTATGCTTAGCATAATTTTCCTCAGTAAAATTGTATTAGTCATTGATCTTTCTTTAAAAATGTAACCAAATCATATTTTCTAAATGATTCTAGAGCTTTACTAGTTATTTATATCAATGCCCTTGGTCCAAAATTTCCATATCAACAGCTCACACTATATCAGAAGGATGTTTGCTTACCTGTGTTTTTCTAACTTTTCTTGAGTTCCTAAATTTTGGTGATGATACTTCTTTGAAATAAGAGTTCTATTTTGCCATTTGTTGTTGTTTTTTTGTTGTTTTTAGATTCTGCCTTTAGATAATATTTGTCAGAAATTAGAAACTTGATTTCATTTGCATAAGTCTTCACTGACAAGACTGTTATGTATTTTAAATATTTATGTCCTATGGCTTATAACTTATAGATCATTCTCTTCAAAATAGATATTTTTATATAGTTAAAATCATTGAATTTTCCTTAAAACTTTTGTAAAACTCAAGTTGTATTTGGCTTAACCTTTATATACATTAGTCATGTACATTCTTTGCTAAGATATCTTCCTCTCTCTCACAAGCCTTGTAATCTGATTAATAACAGTCTTTGCTGCAGCTGTGTGTGTTTTTTTGTTTGTTTGTTTGTTTTTACATATTTCTGTTTTTGTTCCTTATTTGATTCATTTCTGATTATGATGCTATGCATTTTCTTAGCAGTTTCTTATTAACTCTTAGCTAATTCTTTTCTTTTTTTTTCCTTTTCCTCAGAAAACTCTAGAAATATTGTTTCCCTTTGAATTTCTACTACATTCTAGAAAAATAACACACTACTTCTTTTGTTTTTCTTTTAAGGTAGGTATTTATCAAAGTTATTTGTAAACATGATTTTGACAAATATACATTTTAGTTTACTCACTCCTTTCTTTACTCTTTCCTATCCCACCCTAAAGATGGGCAGTTTAATCTGATTTGTCAGATTCTAGATCAAAGATAATGTCATTTTCATTATTTGAGTACCTATAAAATAATTTAATCCAAGATATCTTATCTCTCTCACACACAGTCTTCAGAAGTGGGAAATGGATTCATGCTCTTTTTGGAGAGAGTGTCAAACATCCCTTTCTCCTGTGATCCAGGACACTTTCTTCTCATGCTTTGCCTATTTATTTTGAGTGAGAACTGAGGAGAAAAGAAAGTTAAGGAAGACTTGAGCCTAAGCCCAGTATTCTATCTTATTTGCCCCCTTTTCCTGTACTGACATTTAAGTATAAGCATAAATTATCAAGTGTTACGTTGTTCTCACTTGTAATTGCTCCTTTTATTTTTTGTCTTTCCAGGAAGATCTCTGATGAATTGGGGTCTGTGGCCTATACTTCTGTTATTCTTCATTATTTTCTCATAATGCTATCTAATTATTATAAGTAATAAGTGTTTTGTTTTACCAGTGCAATGACCAGTATAATTCTGAATACATATTTTTAACTAAAAAAAAGTTCAATTTTCTGTTTTATTTTTCATTTGTTGTAGAAAATTTTGATTATATGGTGATTTATGTGATAATAAAATATATTCAATGGATATCTGTAAGCCTCAGAAATATGTATCTTGAATTGTAACTTCTCAAAAGAAAATATGTTGACTAATGTATTTATTATGCATATGGCATGAGACTCTACTTCTTTTGTTGGTGCTCATAAGTACTTATAGTTTTTTTTTTAATTATTGTTTTTATCAGAACTTTGAAGCAATGTTAAAATGTCCTAAATTTAGCCTTCCTAATGAATCCAGGTTGTTCTTTGGATATTTATAATTCCAGTACTAGAATTTACAACACATGCATTAGTCCCAATACTTTCTATTTTATCTTTCTGTGCATTCTTTTGGTACAAGAACACCAGTACCTAAATATAATCCTCAGTTTTCCACTTCAGCCACATCCCTTTTTTCTTTTTGCAGAAAAATATTAGCTTTCACATAAGCTTTTTTTTTGTCTTGTTCTTCCTCACAGTGTGACAGTTTGCTTTGTCAGTGAATAAATCTTCATTTAGAAATACACTACACTATGTTTCAACTTTTAGCAGTGCTTTAAATTTAGATACACTTTATAATAACACTAAAGATGAGTCTATTCTTTAAATGAAGAGTGGAATACAAAACACGTATGCATAAAACATGCATCTGCCTTGAGGGTCCCTGTTGTCTTCTTTTCAAGTGTTCATGGGAAAATCTAGAGCTGTATGCCTTGTCTTGACTCATAGAACACAGATAATATCAAGTTCAAAATAAATTTTACCCATAACAGTGTTCATTAGTCACGATGATTAAATAGGGAGACATCTCAATGATTACTAAACATCACACAATTATACATGAGAAGGCAGCTAGTTTAGTTGTTGGTTTTTTCTTGCTGTCTGAGGTATTGGTCTTGTATGAGGCAGAGAAAATAATTTTTTAGCTTAACCCTGCCCTCACACTTTCAGCAAAGCAAATGTGAGCTTTCAGTCTGCCTTCTTGGTTTTTATTTGAAAGTAGTCTAGGCTTTGGGGCAATTTGGGTTTCCTCCAACTGATTTTTTCTCAGGATCCAGGCTTAAGAAGCAACACTGTGTTTTTCTTGTGGTACAGAGCAAACATGCAAAAAGGTTGGTTGAAGTTTTTGATGCTTCTTATGGTATTAGCCTCAACACTTAAAACTGCCAATTTCTCTTCTTTTTCTTAAACTCCATTGGTCAAAGAAGGCCAAACCCCATGTGAAGGGATCAGGGATAAATACTCACCTGACTAATGGGGACCAAAGCAATGTCACATGACAAAGGCATTGGATGTTTGTTTGGTTTTCAGAGAGGGAATACAAAGTGTGGGGCATTAATTTAATCTATAATAGATAGATAGAGTAGAAAGTGTTGTCCTGATTTTTTAACATGAAATAAATATCACATAAATAGCATTCATTGCTCCTTAAGTATGCTCTCTTTTCTTTTCTCTTGTAGGATTCTCCCTTAGCAGTGACCATTCTTTTACAATAAGAGAGAAGTTGAAGAGGTGAAGTTATTAAATGAAAGTTATCATATTTCCTACTTCATTACAATATATCTGGATCTTGAATATCTCAATATGGGTTGACATAGCCAAACCTTACATCACATGAGGCATGCTTAAGTAAAACATGCATAAGGCAGAACATGACACGATGCCCTTCTTGGCTTCAGGATACCTTGACTAAAGGACATTTGCAGACACAAATATGTTTAATTTTCCTTCAGTTTTGTATTCCAACATAATTTATAATCAGTGAGAGTTCATCATAGAAAAATTCTGGGTGGGTTAAAATTAGAATTTTATTTGGTTACATGAAAAAGGACAATTTTCAAAGGGTATATTTTCAGACACATCTATATTAAGAAAGAACACAATTGACATTGAAACTATTGAAATTGATTCTCTTAAAATCATTAAAGTCTGTGTAGTGTTTGGAAGTTTTTTTGAACATTTAAGGGTCTACAGCCCTTATTTAAATTTGAAAACCAATTAAATAGAGTATTTTGAGAAATTACTTAGAAATTGATAAATTATGACTCTCACAGACAGATGTTTAAAAATAGTTAACAGGGCTTCCCTGATGGCGCAGTGGTTGAGAGTCCGCCTAACGATGCAGGGGACGCGGATTTGTGCCCTAGTCCGGGAAGATCCCACATGCCGTGGAGTGGCTGGGCCCGTGAGCCACGGCCGCTGAGCCTGTGCGTCCGGAGCCTGTGTTCCGCAACGGGAGAGGCCACAACAGTGAGAGGCCCGTGTACCGCAAAAAAAAATAAAATAAAATAAAATAACAAATGTCAACATTCATTTGTTATTTAAAGAGAATATAGGAAAGAGAAATAAAATGTTCTTAACTTAATAAATGACATACATTAAAAATAAATAGTAAACTTGGCATTGAGAAACACTGACATTAAAGGATGAATATAGTTCTTTCCACCATGTCTACTCAACCTTGTATTGGAGGCACTCGGCAAATGCCATAAAATCAGAAACAATATGTAAATAACAAGAATCATTAAAAGAAATACAAACTTCGTTGCTTTTACTTGACTTGGTTGACTACATAGAAAATCCAGCAACTCATTTATACACAACACTTGAATTAATAGGATAAATAACCTAGTTGGTTAACTAAAAATTATTACGTAAAAATAATTATCACTCTTTGGAGACAAAGATCCCATTCATAATTGACAAAAAAATCAAAATGTAGCCAGGAATAAACCTAGCCAAAGACATAAAAAGTGTCTTAGGAGATAGGTACACAAATAATAGAAAGACAAAAAGGCAACCTGATTGTTCATGGACTGACTCAATGAATTAATACATTTAATCCTCCCCTAATTTAATCTGCAAAGGTAGTAGGAAAGAGATGGCAGAGATACTTTATAAATGCTAGCAGAGATATTCTATACATTTACAAAAATTAAGGCAGTGTAGTACTGATGAGAGTAGAGACATCAATAAATGTAACAGAAAACTATTGTTAAAATTAGACTAATCATATACAGAAATGATATAAGGCAGTTGTAGTATTATAAATCATTGAAGTAATGTGATATGTAATCAATTACAGTACATTAAAATGTTTTTTAGCACAATAAGCAATGTCATAAAGAAATATTAAGAAAGAATACACACTTGAATATAATGCTAAAACATGTAAAATTAATAAATATTAATATCCAGAATATCTACAAATCAAATTAAACTCATTTAGCTGTCCAATTTTCCCAGCATAACTTCTTGAGGGGCAATCTTTTCTCTTTTGTGTGTTCTTGCCTCCTTCATCATAAATTAGGTGACCATATTTGCATGGGCTTATCTACGGACTTTCTATCCTGTACCATAAATGTATATTTGTGTTTTTGTGCCAATACTATACTGTCTTGATTACTGCAGATTTGTAGTATAGTTTGAAGTCAGGTAGCCTGATTCCTCTAGCTCCATTTTTCTTTCTCAAGATTGCTTTGGCTATTTGGGGTATTTTATGTTTCCATACAAATTGTAAATTTTTTTATCCTAATTCTGTGAAGAATGCTATTGGTAGTTTGATAGGGATTGCATTGAATCTACAGATTACTTTGGGTAATATAGTCATTTTCACAATATTGATTCTTCCAGTCCAAGAACATGGTATATTTCTCCATCTGTTTATGTCATCTTTGATTTCTTTCATCAGTGTTTTATAGTCTTCTGAGTACAAGTCTTTTGCCTCCTTACATAGGTTTATTCCTAGGTATTTTCTCCTTTTTGTTGCGATGGTAAATGGGATTGTTTCCTTAATTTCTCTTTCTGATTTTTCATTGTTAGTGTATAGGAATGCTAGAGATTTCTGAAATTAGAACAATACTTAACACCATACACAAAAAGAAACTCAAAACAGATTAAAGACCTAAATGTAAGACTGGACACTATAAAACTTTTAGAGGAAAACATAGGAAAAACACTCTTTGACATAAACCACAACAAGACCTTTTTTGACCCACATCCTAGAGTAATGAAAATAAACACAAAAATAAACAAATGGGACCTCATTAAACTTAAAATCTTTTGCACAGCAAAGGAAACCATAAACAAGACTATAAGACAATCCTCAGAATGGGAGAAAATATTTGCAACTGAAGAAATGGACAAAGGATTAAAATATACAAACAACTCATGGAGCTCAGTAACAAAAAAACAAAACAAAACAAAACAAATAACCCAATTAAAAAATGGGTGGAAGACCTAACTAGACATTTCACCAAAGAAGACATGCAGATGGCCAAGATGCACATGAAAAGATGCTCAACATCACTAATTGTTAGAGAAATGCAAATCAAAACCACAATGAGGTATCATCTCACACTGGTCAGAATGGCCATCATCAAAAAATTTACAAACAATAAATGCTGGAGAGGGTGTGGAGAAAATAAAACCTCCTGAACTGTTGGGGAGAATGTAAATTGATACAGTCGCTATGGAGAACAGTATGGAGGTTCCTTAAAAAACTAAAAATAGAACTACCATATGACCCAGCAATCCCACTACTGAGCATATACTCTGAGAAAACCATAATTCAAAAGGACATATGCACCCCAGTATTCACTGTAGCACTATTTACAATAGCCAGGACATGGAAACAACCTAAATGTCCAACAGTAGATGAATGGTTAAAGAAGATGTGGTACATATATACAATGAACTATTACTCAGCCATAAAAAGGAATTAAATTCGGTCATTTGTAGTGATGTGGTTAGACATAGAATTTGCCATACAGAGTGAAATAAGCCAGAAAGAGAAAAACAAATATTGTACATTAATGCATATATGTGGAATCCAGAAAAATGGTACAGATGAAACTATTTGTAGGTCAGGAATAGAGATCTAGATGCAGAGAAAGGACATGTGGACACAGGGGTCGAAGGGAAGGGTGGACAAATTGGGAGATTAGGTTTGACACACTACCATGTTAGGTTTACACACTACCATGTGTAAAATAGATAGCTAGTGGGAATTTTCAGGTTTATAAAATTCACCCACGTAGTTACCAAATAAAGAGCCAAGATAGTGACTAAACTTGTCTGGTACAACATTGAAACAAAACAAAACAAAAATACTGAAAGCTATATTTGCATTAGAAGAAGGAAAAAGGCATCAGCCTTGTTCTGTCTCCCACAGCATTATAATATGACCATTTATTGTCATAAATATCTTTATGTACTTTGTATTAAAATAATTTTTAATTATTACCAAGTAAAGGCACACCATGAATTTTTTAAAGTAATATTTAACTATAAAATTCTGAATTTATAAAATAAAAAGTTCTTAATAAAAGGCTTTCTTATTGGTTAGTATTTTATAGCTGTCATGCATACATACCTTCCATAAGAAAACCATTATCATGGATTTAGACAATTTGGTTTCCTATACTTCATGTTGCTCTTTCTTTCTTCTAAATAAATATATATAGAGAAGTTAAAAACCAACACTTGCAAATTCTAAGAAGTGAAACTATGCAATTTTCAAAGTCATCCTGCCTTCCAGAAGCACCTTCCCCTAGGATGTTATACTCCCATGGTCACACCCAATTCTGCTTACCTAAGCACTGCTTGTGGCCCTGCTCTAAAACAAATATCTGAAAACCATTGGTTTACAGGCTCAGTCTTGTCCAGGATCTGGACAATAAGCACCAAACATTTTATATTTAGCTTTGTCTCTTTGTTGATAGGTAAGGCCTCAAAAGATTCTGCAGCCCTTAAACCTGTAATCTGAAGTGCTAGCACTAAGCTTATGGATGCCCTGTTATGAAGTAAGGAGTATCCCATTTATACCCCTTCTTCTTCTTCTTTTGTTTGTTTCCATCCCTAATACTGGACTTTTGTTTTTATATGAACTCAATTTCTCACTGTTGCTATAACACACCCTGAGTCACAGTTCAAATTGTGAATTTCTACATCCATCATGGAAGATAAACTTTGCACTTGAATGTTTGCCTATAATATGAGCTCTGATTTACCCTGAGTGAGCATTGTTGCAAAACCACTCTTTGAAGAGGATACCTTCTGAACTTACTACTCTCATATTGTAGGTGGTCATCTAACTATTTGAGGCAAATTAGTTCAACTTTTTGTAACCACATTTTGGAGCTAGACCTGCATCTGTAGAGTACTATCACACCTCCCCTCCCCTTTCTGGTTTATTCTCTATTACAAAACTTGTCATGAAGGTCTGACAAAAAGGTCCATGTGAGCTTGGATTCATGCTTTTTTTTAAGCCAATAAATTAGGAAACTGTGATCAATACTATCAAAACATGTATTTGAAAATTAATGATTGTGATGATTTTGTTGAGCAAATTCTATTGGAGATTATGAGAGCTCTGTTCATAAGTGTTTCTTAGTGAAGTGGAACACATATCAGGTTAAAACCTAGCTACTCATGAGTTGGTGATATTTTGGAAGTGACAGATCCTGAGCCCCATGTTCCTTTTCTGTAAATAGAAGCAATAAAACAATAGCTTTCTTATATCATTGTAGAGGTCAAGAAGACTGTTTTAAAGTGTTTTGTTAAATTATATGCAAATGTTATAGAAAGAAACCAGTGCCCTGCTGAGTTAAATGTCATATTCAGTCCACTTTCTCAGTAAAAGAATGAGAAAGTAAATAAATCAAAATTCTCATCAAAAAGATTTTTTTTCATTTTTTAACAAAATTTTAAACTGAATTTTAAAATAATTTTTGTAGTGAAATTATGTATTTGCAAATTCCATTTAATGGTGAGAGGAACTTAGTCTATTTTATGTATACAATAACTTGATGCCAATGTGTGACAAAAAGGAATTAAATAAAAACCTGAGCTGACCATCATGAGGGTGAGCCAGAGCTTCCAGCTTATAACTACATTTCTGATCTGTGCCAGTTAGTTCAGAATACTAGATGCTAGCAGATTCTTTTGTCTCTAGTGTATGTTTTCAGATTTTAGACCAATGTGGAACAAAAGGTAAATAAAAGACTGCATTTATTTTTTCACTTAAAATATTTATTGAGCAGTTACCACATGCAAAGCTCTGTTCTAGGCAATGGGGATAGAGCAGGAGACAAACCAAATAATACTGTTTCCTTCTAAGGGTAGTTCAGGGGACAGAACATAACATGTGGAAAAGTAAATATTGTGCTAGACTCTTGTTTAGGGATAGCCAGTATCATTTCCTTGTTCTGAGCACACAGCACACATAGACTTATATTTTTACAGTCTCCCTTTCAGTTATAATGAGCACACATGACTGGGTGCTGGCTTAAGGGAAACATTAATGTATGCCACTCTTAAACCTGGCCATCCTGCTTTGTTCTTTACTGTCTATCTCTATGTTAATTCACTGACAATGCCAAGGACCTTAGAAAATGACAGAGGCACATGATGGAAGAATACATGACTCAAGTGTCAGTGCTTGGAAGAGAACATCCTGACAAGAGTCTAAAGTATAATGTGAATTAGAAATAAAATTTTACTAGATTAAACAGGGATGATTTGTTCATTGTTTGTTACAGAACCTAAGCAGATGAAAATATGTAACTTATTGACAGCTAATTGTATATACCATGAAAAATAAATTACAGTAAGGAGATATATAGAGGAAGGAAGTGCTGTTATAGATATAATCAGAAAAGCCCTTTTGGTTTTGGTGAAGACTAAACAGAGAGTTGAATAAAGTGAGGGAGGAAACCATGTGAATATTTGGGGAATGGACATTCTCTAGGTACAGAATATGTACAAATACTCTGAAGTAAAACCATAACTGGCTTTTTTGAGGAACTGAGAAAGGAAATATAGTTGGAAATATTGGAGAGAGAGCTAAGGACCAGCTCCTTTGTAAGCCACAATAAAGACATGATTTGAAACCAAGAAAAGAGTTCATCAAGATATTTCCATTAAGGTCATAATGATGGACAACAAAATTGAAGTCCAATGAAAAATAATACTTTACAAGTGCTAAATCAAAGTACATATTTGATCTACAGGAACTTTGTTCTTCACAGCACTTGCTGGTAGTCACATCTTTAACATTAACTCATTCACTTTATAGCAGTAACGCTGCCATAGAATCTTGGTGTATGCAAATTCCTAAAGCCCTCATGCTTTTATTACATAATACTTTTAGGTAGGTTTGACCAATAATTACTAGTTACTTTTTGGATAATCTTATCATACAATATAATATCAACAACAATTAAGCAGCCAACACATGTAGGTTTATTTTACTCTAAATCTTCTACATTCTTCCTTTTTAAGCAAAAATATAAGCAAAAAATTTGCTTTTCAGAGTTATATTATTTGATTGCTTTAGAATTGAACACTAAAAATAAAGGGAATTATTCAAGGTCACATATATTTTAAGTGACTACACTGGTTGCAGATTTAATTTCTTCCTGTCTCCAAAGTATTCAACTGCTTTAGAATAATTCTAAGGAAGAGCATTTTTATGTATGGAAGAAAGAAAATATGTTTTTAAAATACTGCAATGGGTCATTTTAAATTCACTATTATCTACTGATTTTTATTATATTTTCTTTTAACCACTAAAATAAAAAGTAGTCAGAGTTTTTTTAGCATAACTATATTTTTATTACTTAAAATTTGCTGTAAGAAGCAAAAGAAAATTCTGTCTGTGAAAGCAGTGATGGTCATAAATGCCTCTTTTCATTTACAGTCACATATCAAAATAAAAATCACCACTATCAGAATACTTTTCAAAAATAAAGAATAGTAAGACTTTGTTAATCAAGAGATTTAAAAAGCTAAAACATGTGAAGGAAAGTTGTAACATAATAGTTCAATTATGGATTACTTTTCCATAAACTGAATCACCAATTAAATGCACCATTCATGTAGCAAAGTGATTTAGATATTCTGATCCACAGTTTTACAGTAATAAAATATATGAAAAACCACCACCTAGATAATACTAATTATTAATTGGTCTTAATGGGATAATGCTTAAGATGTCATTGAAATCTCATAGCAAACACATTATAGTGCACCATATATTTTCTCTAAATTTGCAGTATTTAAGTGCAAATAGATATTTCAGTTTACTCTGTAAACAATTATAGTGAATTGAAAGATAAAACAAATGGGGGAAAGATTGAGTCTAAAGTTTATAATGATTATTCAATATTATTTAGGAAATACTCTACCTGGACTCTGTCATCGGTATTCTAAAGCTAAGTGAGGAAAAATTACTACTTCCAATTATCATTGTTAAAATTAAGATTACCTGAAATGATTTTGAAATGCTTTATGAAATATTTATTCTTTATTATTTTCACTTATATTTTTGAAAATCATAATAGAAGTCTATTTACAATGTTCTGGCATTTTCAAATGTGCATGATGATTAAAATAATTTGATCAATTCTGGTTGTCATCCTCCATTGTTACCATAAAATATACAAATAAACAAGAATGACTCAACATTAAAAATTCAATTTGAATTCAGTAGTTTTTGTTTATTCAACAAAGAATAGAAATTTAATTGGGTTCTATTACACCAAATCTCATCATCTGAAAGAATTACCATTAAGAAAAGTTTCCAGTATGATGGGTTTAGTCTTACCTTCTGGTGCTGTAAATAGTACAATGCCTTGCAGAGAGCAGGAAGTCAGCAGCATTTTCTGAATGTATGCATATATTAACAAATGAAACTATACTTTTATAATAGAGAGAATAATTTTTGCTATGCTCCGAACAAATGATGTTTTTGAACATGCTACAACTAACAAAGAAAGGGTTTCTTTGAGAATAAATGCTTTTATCTGTAGAATATATATAATTAGCTGTCAAAGAATCTCATTTTCGTCTTAACATTAAGAAAAAGACATGTTTTACAAACACAGCTGGACACGTCTAGATAAAAAATAGTAACAACAGGATTTTTGGAGGGAGGAGTTAGCTATCCCTTCAAAGTAATCTCTTGCTTTCATAAATCAGCAATTCAGGGGAAACTACAACACATTTTTAAAATGTATTCTTGATAAAGGACAGATGGGTTAACTTTCAATATTATGAATTCTGAATGAAAGCCTAATAGAAACTCATCAACCAAATCAAGAAAATATCAAGTTAGGGCTTCCCCGGTGGTACAGTGGTTGAGAGTCCGCCTGCCGATGCAGGGGACACGGGTTCGTGCCCGGGAAGATCCTACATGCCACGGAGCGGCTGGGCCCGTGAGCCATGGCCACTGAGCCTGCGTGTCCAGAGCCTGTGCTCCACAACAGGAGAGGCCACAACAGTGAGAGCCCCGCATACTGCAAAAAAAGAAAAAAGAAAATATCATGTTATAATATTTCACATGCTGTTTTTTTAATGTTGGAAGTTTCTGCTTGGTGGTACCATTAGCATCTAAATCTAGTAGCCATGACTCTGAGTGGAGGAGCACATCTGAAGATCATGCAACAGCATGACTGAGGGATTAGGTTGAGTTGGCTGCTTTGATAGGCTAAGCAGGTGCCCTTCCTTTCTCACACTTATCACTATTTCCCTCATACTTGTTTGTGTGCTTAACACAAAAGGATCAATCTAACACATAAGAATAGTTTTACTAAGAAAGTACCAGTCATTGGACACTTAGAGAATGAAAATGACAATACAAGTTTGAAACATTGAAAGAAGCATTTCATTAAAAACAATATTCCACTCAAATAGTGAGTTAAGAGAGTAATATTGACATATATACACCTCTAAATGTAAAATAGATAGCTAGTGGGAAGCAGCAGCATAAACAGGGACATCAGTTCTCTGCTTTGCAACGACCGAGAGGGGTGGGATGGGGAGAGCGGGAGGGAGGCTCAAGAAGCGGGGGAGATTTCTGTGCATTAATTTTGTATCCTGCTGCTTAACCAAATTCATTGATTAGCTCTAGTAGTTTTCTGGTAGCATCTTTAGGATTCTCTATGTATAGTATCATGTCATCTGCAAACAGTGACAGCTTTACTTCTTCTTTTCTGATTCGGATTCCTTTAATTTCCTTTTATTCTCAGATTGCTGTGGCTAAAACTTCCAAAACTATGTTGAATAAGAGTGGTGAGAGTGGGCAACCTTGTCTTGTTCCTGATCTTAGTGGAAATGCTTTCAGTTTTTCACCATTGAGGGCGGTGTTGGCTGTGGTTTTGTCATATATGATGTTTACTATGTTGAGGAAAGTTCCCTCTGTGTCTACTTTCTGCAGGGTTTTTATCATAAATGGGTGTTGAATTTTGTCGAAAGCTTTCTCTGCATCTATTGAGTTGCTCATATGGTTTTTCTCCTTCAATTTCTTAATATGGTGTATCACGTTGATTGATTTGCGTATATTGAAGAATCCTTGCGTTCCTGGAATAAACCCCACTTGATCATGGTGTATGATCCTATTAATGTGCTGTTGGATTCTGTTTTCTAGTATTTTGTTGAGGATTTTTGCATCTATGTTCATCAGTGATATTGGCCTGTAGCTTTCTTTCTTTGTGACATCCTTCTCATGTTTTGGTATCAGGGTGATAGTGGCCTCCTAGAATGAGTTTGGGAGCGTTCCTCCCTCTGTTATATTTTGGAAGAATTTGAGAAGGATAGGTATTAGCTCTTCTCTAAATGTTTGATAGAATTCGCTTGTGAAGCCATCTGGTCCTGGGCTTCTGTTTGTTGGAAGATTTTTAATCACAATTTCAGTTTCAGTGCTTGCGATTGGTCTGTTCATATTTTCTATTTCTTCCTTATTCAGTCTTAGCAGTTTGTGCATTTCTAAGAATTTCTCCATTTCCTCCAGGTTGTCCATTTTATTGGCATAGAGTTGCTTGTAGTAATCTCTCACGATCTTTTGTATTTCTACAGTGTCAGTTTTTACTTCTCCTTTTTCATTTCTAATTCTATTGATTTGAGACTTCTTCCTTTTTTTCTTGATGAGTCTGGCTAATGGTTTATCAATTTTGTTTATCTTCTCAAAGAACCAGCTTTTAGTTTTATTGATCTTTGCTATTGTTTCCTTCATTTCTTTTTCATTTATTTCTGATCTGATCTTTATGATTTCTATCCTTCTGCTAACTCTGGGGTTTTATTGTTCTTCTTTCGCTAATTGCTTTAGGTTCAAGGTTTGGTTGTTTATTCAAGAATTTGGTAAAGTAGCAGGATACAAAATTAATGCACAGTAATCTCTGGCATTCCTATACACTAACGGTGAAAAATCTGAAAGTGAAATTAAGAAAACACTCCCATTTACCATTGCAACAAAAAGAATAAAATATCTAGGAATAAACCTACCTAAGGAGAGAAAAGACCTGTATGCAGAAAATTATAAGACACTGATGAAAGAAGTTAAAGATGATACAAATAGATGGAGAGATATACCATGTTCTTGGAGTAGAAGAATCAACATTTTGAAAATGACTCTACTACCCAAAGCAATCTACAGATTCAATGCAATCCCTATCAAAATACCACTGGCATTTTTCACAGAACTAGAACAAAAAATTTCACAATTTGTATGGAAACACAAAAGACCCCGAATAGCCAAAGCAACCTTGAGAACGAAAAACGGAGCTGGAGGAATCAGGCTCCCTGACTTCAGACTATACTAAAAAGCTACAGTAATCAAGACAGTATGGTACTGGCACAAAAACAAAACTATAGATCAATGGAACAGGATAGAAAGCTCAGAGAAAAACCCATGCACATATGGTCACCTTATCTTTGATAAAGGAGGCAGGAATGTACAGTGGATAAAGGACAGCCTCTTCAATAAGTGGTGCTGGGAAACTGGACAGGTACATGTAAAAGTATGAGAGTAGAACACTCCCTAACACCATACCCAATAATAAGCTCAAAATGGATTAAAGACCTAAATGTAAGGCCAGAAACTATCAAACTCTTAGAGGAAAACATAGGCAAAACACTCTATGACATAAATCACAGCAAGATCATTTTTGACCCACCTCCTACAGAAATGGAAACAAAAAGAAAAATAAACAAATGGGACCTAATGAAACTTCAAAGCTTTTGCACAGCAAAGGAAACCATAAACAAGACCAAAAGACAACCCTCAGAATGGGAGAAAATATTTGCAAATGAAGCAACTGACAAAGGATTAATTTCCAAAATTTACAAGCAACTCATGCAGCTCAATAACAAAAAAACAAACAAGCCAATCCATAAATGGGCAGAAGACCTGAATAGACATTTCTCCAAAGAAGATATACAGACTGCCAACAAACACATGAAAGAATGCTCAACATCATTAATCATTAGAGAAATGCAAATCAAAACTACAATGAGATATCATCTCACACCAGTCAGAATGGCCATCATCAAAAAATCTAGAAACAATAAATGCTGGAGAGGGTGTGGAGAAAAGGGAACACTCTTGCACTGCTGGTAGGAATGTGAATTGGTTCAGCCACTATGGAGAACAGTATGGAGGTTCCTTAAAAAACTACAAATAGAACTACCATATGACCCAGCAGTCCGACTACTGGGCATATACCCTGAGAAAATCAAAATTCAAAAAGAGTCATGTACCAAAATGTTCATTGCAGCTCTATTTACAATAGCCCAGAGATGGAAACAACCTAAGTGTCCATCATTGGATGAATGGGTAAAGAAAATGTGGTACATATATACAATGGAATATTATTCAGCCATAAAAGGAAATGAAATTGAGTTATTTGTAGTGAGGTGGATGGACCAAGAGTCTGTCATACAGAGTGAAGTAAGTCAGAAAGAGAAAAACAAACACCATATGCTAACACATATATATGGAATCAAAGGGGGAAAAAACGTCATGAAGAACCTAGGGGTAAGACAGGAATAAAGACATAAACCTACTACAGAACGGACTTAAGGATATGGGGAGGGGGAAAGGTAAGCTGTGACAAAGTGAGAGAGTGGCATGGACATATATACACTACCAAACGTAGAATAGACAGCTGGTGGGACGCAGCCACATAGCACAAGGAGATCAGCTTGGTGCTTTGTGACCACCTAGAGGGGTGCGATAAGGAGGGTGGGAGGGAGGGAGATGCAAGAGGGAAGAGATATGGGAACGTATGTATATGTATAACTGATTCACTTTGTTATAAAGCAGCAACTAACATACCATTGTAAAGCAATTATACTCCAATAAAGTTGTAAAAAAAATAATAAAATAAAATAAAAATACTTTTTAAAGCTACTGGAATCAAGATAGTATGATTTTGGGCTTCCCTGGTGGTGCAGTGGTTGAGAGTCCACCTGCCGAGGCAGGGGACACGGGTTCGTGCCCTGGTCTGGGAGGATCCCACATGCTGTGGAGCGGCTGGGCCCGTGAGCCATGGCCGCTGAGCCTGCGTGTCCAGAGCCTGTGCTCCGCAGCGGGAGAGGCTACAACAGTGAGAGGCCCCCATACCGCAAAAAAAAAAAAAAAAAAAAAAGATAGTATGATTTTGGCATAAGTTCAGCCATTTAGTAAATGGAATAAGATAGACCCACATCAAGTGAATGCAAGGTATTTCAATGGGAAAATAATAGTCTTTTTAAAAACTTTTCAAGTTTTTAAAAATCACGTTCATTTAGAAAAAAGAAGAAAACACAAAGGATATCAATTTTTAACTCGCACAGTAAACAAAAATATATTTGAAATATCACAGACCAGAGCAGACTGGGGAGACAATACAAATAAATGTCGTATGATATCCTGGTGCTATGGGTTGAACTGTATCCCCCACAAAGTGGATTGTTGTTGTAAAGTGGAAACTAACACACCATTGTAAAGCAATTATAATCCAATAAAGGTGTAAAAAACAAACAAACAAAACTAAAGCACTGTAGTTAAGAATCAGAAGGCTTGGGTTTCAACTTAAAATGTACAGCAAGTTAATTAATCAACCTTAGACAAATAAATAAAAATTGATTTCCATTTTTTTTATTAAAAAAAACCTCTTAGCCATAAGTGTAAAAATATTAGTAACTGACAACTTTACCTGTACATTTTTTCCTTTTTGGAATATTAACTTTGTCAATTATATCTCAATAAAGATGAAAAATATTAACTTTAAAAAAAAAAGAAGGAGGGGATATGGGGATATATGTATGCATATGGCTTATTCACTTTGTTGTACAACAGAAACTAACACAGTATTGTGAAGCAATTATACTCCAATAGTGATGTGTTAAAAAAAAATATGGAAGGAACATTTTCAAATAACAAATGCATCTTGTTTGATTAACTGATTAAGATTTGTGGGGATCTATTTTTCTTTCATGGGGAAAAATACCTTTAAAATTTTTGTTCCTTACCCATGCTGTTCTGTAGAATGATAATGCATGCTAAAATTTTGAGCCAAATATGTAATTTTAAACTTTTAAATAGACACTTATAATATCAAAAGGAAATATTAAAATGATTTTGATAGTGTTTTTTTAAATCCAATACACACAAAATATTATCATTTTAACATGGTATCAACATATTAATTTTCATTTTCTATGTTTTATTTGTTATACTTGTTTGTTTTCTTTGTTTATTAGGCTTAAAGTAATTATGAAGAAGAAGGAAGGCCGCCAAAAATTGACAGGGAGAAGAAAATGTGATGTGAAGGAAATCTAAGAGTAATTGATCAAATAAAGATAATTATTTTTGCTGTATCTACAAAGAACAAAAGAATAACAATGTAAAAGATTAACTGAGAAAAAAAACTACTCTACAGCAGGGCTAAAAATATTTCCTAATATTAACCAGATTCTGACAAAAGTTCAGATTCTTATAGTAGGCAGCCTAGTAGAATTTCTTTTAAACCATTCTGAGTAGATCTTGCTAAGGTACTTACACTGCCCACTCTCATTATGTGTTATATTAGGGAAAGTGAATGATTAATTCCATCCAAGTCAGTGGATTTTTAAACTATGGGCTGTTATATTAGTCTTTGCATGCATTTTGTAATGAGTTATTTTTCATTAACTACGCTCATCGTCACTAACTGCATTTGAAATAATCATAAGGATCATCGGAAACTCAAGTCAAGTAATCTATGACCCTAAGGTTGAATGGGCACGTAGAGTTACAAATAAGCTTCGGGTTAACTCTTTGCCTTATATTTAAAACAGTTGTCATTCAGTAGCAGAGTAAAGTGCTTATCCTTTTATCTATATAAAACCAGAATTTGGGGCCTTCAGGCTACCTTTTCTTGCATGTCAAAGATGTTAATAATGTATCTGCCTACAAATGTGATGAAGAATATGTCTGCTGGATTCTTTTCTTTGGAGTGAACTGAAACTGAAAACTTTCATTTTGTCATTGAAAATGCTTTCCATATAGTTCTTTCATTTCACACCACCTGTGGAGCCCTATACTCTAGGTTAACTCTGGGCATAAGAAATTCATGGACTTCCCCTTGATTAGTAGATAATAGAAAAAAAAATTATACCAGTGACATAATTCTTCTCTTGTGTTTATGTGGTTGAAGGAATATATGACTGCTAACACTTCATACAAATTGTAAAATATATGCATTTTTTAAAAGTGTGAAACCCAAAGCTGAACTAAGTAAATAACACTGCCAAATAAATATGAAAAACTGTCACCACTTTAGGAGTGCCTGCTTTTGATAAACACTATATTTCTGAAGGCAAGGCTCTAATAACTAATAAAAATAGTAAATAGCATTGAGTAATTTGCTTATCATTTTCCATATGAAAATATCCCAATATTGACTGTAATTGAATACTCAAGTTTGTACATGTATTTACTATTCATTTTGTTATAAACACATCCAATAGCATGTTAAAATACTTGCATTCTCATCAAGAACAGAATAATATAATTGACTGGTCAGCATGCTAAGTAAAAACATGAGTGGCTATACAAAAACTTGTCCTTTTGGGAGGATGAAAATAAAGTGTGTAATTGGAGCAGTCTTTCATACTGCAGCATGGATAATTTAAAAATGAAAATAATAGTATCATTAATTGTCAGTCTCCAATGACATGAAATTTGTGTTAAACGATCTCTGTTCCCTTTGCTAGTTAGCAAGGACCAAAGCTATCAATAATAACTATTCTGTCTAATTTATACTCTTTGTGTCAAAACAAGAAATGAACAATAGGGGATGACTGAGGTGAATGAAGCTGTCCTTCCATTAATTTTATATAACTCACCATAACCAGCTCTCTCAAAATGTGCTCCAGAAATAATTTATTTTTTATATTATCCTCCAGCACCACCAAGTGGTAAAAATTTTACTTTCTCTTGTAGAGTGATCACTTGAAGACAAACATTAAAATAGTACTGGGATGTTGTTAGGGCTAATTAAGCACCTGAAATGTATCTAATAAAAAATACATCTCAGAATCCCCAGTCTCTATCAAAAAGCCACTGAAAATAATATACTTCAGAAATAAAGAAACAAGATAATTTAATGAATAGATTGTTTGGTTATACTTACTGTTCTTGTTTTATGTTATCTATATTCTGTTTCCCAAAGAGATCTTTTCACTATTGCAATTTATTTTAGTTTTATTTCCCCAAACCTCCAATCTTACTCTAATAGTATAAAATATATAATCTTCTGGTTGTATATTATTTGATTTGGTGGCTGAATTTTGAAGAATAAAAAGAGGGCTGGTAGCTTAAATATTTGTTATTTGAGTGGTATAACATATTAATGGCCATAGAATTTTAAATTGATGTAAGAAAATCATTCAGTTTAGTGGTAATATAAAAACAAGGCATAAAGAAAGTACTTACTATAAATAAAATTGTACACATTTATACACTTTCTTATTTGTTTTAAAAATGGCACAGATTTTAAGTGTATTTTAGAGTTTTCTTTTAGCTATTAATTTCCTAAAATATAATACATCATTTGTAAGAATAAGCAGTGACAAAAATTGAATGGCAAGAAAATCATATTAAAGTTTGCCAGGTAAAAAGTTCCAGGGCCCCAGTCACAAGTTGTGTTACAATCATCTAGGCAATGTGGAGCATTGAGCACTAGCAGTGTCAGATACTTTGAGCATTAAGAGAAATTTAGATCTAATGTTAGTGCATTCGGTATTGAAAATACAGAGTCCCTGTTTCCAGCATTAGTCCAATTAATCTTAGGGGTCTTTTATTAAATATGAAATACACATCTTCTTCTACCTATGCTATCTTGTCAAGTGATGATTAAATATGGAAAATTAATATCAAAGTTTCAAAACCAAACATTATGAAAAATATTGACCTTTTAAAATTATTGTATACCCATTGCTAACCTGATCATTCTTATTGTTGGTCAAGCAAAGCTAACAGTATTAGACTTACAGAAAAGAAATGGAACACTGCCTTGACAGAACCTAAATAGTGTCTCAGAAGGAGAATGTCTCATGTGCTGCTATGATCTGAATGTCTGAGTTCCTCAAAATTCATTTGTTGAAATCTTAACCCCAAAGGTGAGGCTTTTGGAGGTGGAGCGACTGGTAGGTGACTAGGACATGAGTATGGAACCCTCATGAACAGAATTAGTCCCCTCATAAAGGCAGCTTCAGAGATACCTTGCCTCTTCTGCCATGTGAGAACACAGGAAAAGGACAGCTGTCTATGAACTAGGAAACCCTTACAACACCCCAAATCGGCTGGTACCATGATCCTGGACTTCCAGCCTCCAGAACTGTGAAATGTTTGTTGTTTATAAACAGCCCCCCCCCAAGACTGTGGCATTTTCCTGTAGCATCCTGAATAGACAAAAATAGATGGATTTTAGAGTCTGGTCTGTGCAATTTTGATAGTCTTGCAAGATCGGAACCCAGTTCAGTTGGCATTAGTTTATAACATATAGCTTTGGATTGATGGCACAGGGAGGTAATAGTCCTGATGTGTGTATTGATGATTAAGCTATGACTCTTGATAAGTAAGTTATTTTAGTTGGTTTCCTGTCTTATCTTTCAGAAACAAGTGTTTCCCAAAAAAGAGCTAAATAATTTTTCCTTAACCCCAGTATTGTTTAGCACAAACAAAGATAAGTAATCTTTATCAAAGAATTGTTCAGATAGAGACAGAAAAGTATGTTAAGAATTACTCAGAGAGAGACAGGAATGTATGTTTGGCTAAGAATCGCTTAATATAAGAAAGAGTGAAATATTGTGGTTTTATTTCTCTATTTCTGTAAACAACAATAAGAAAAACAGCACCAACAAAATTATGTCTATTATAACTGTTAAAAGACAACCCACTATGGGTCTTTTGCATTACTTCAAGTCTGGAAAACAGAATCACTGACTGTCTTTGTTCTGGATCATCTTTTCAAGGACGTTTGTATAGTGACCAGTCTTAGAAAATAGACCTAGTGGCTTCTTCTGGAGCTAAATCAGGGATTCCCAAGGCTAACAGATGATGTTAGTAATGAGGTCCTCAATACCTAATATATAGCATTAGATCAAAACCACATATATACAATGGAATATTACTCAGCCATAAAAAGGAACAAAATAATGCCATTTGCAGCAACATGGATGGACTTAGAGATTGTCATACTGAGTGAAGTAAGTCAGACAAAGACAAATATCATATGATGTTGCTTATATGTTGAATCTAAATAAAGGTGTGCATGAACTTATTTACAAAAGAGAAATAGAGCCACAGATGTAGAAAACAAAATTATGGTTACCAGAGGTAAGGGGGGAGGGATAAATTGGGAGGTTGAGATTGATATATACACACCACTATATATAAAATAGATAATTAATAAGGACCTACTGTATAGCACAGGTAACTCTACTCAATACTCTGTAATGACATATATGGGAAAAGAATCTAAAAAAGAGTGGTTATATGTATAACTGATTCATTTGAATGTACACCTGAAACTAACACAACATTGTAAATCAACTATACTCTAATAATTTTTTTAAAAAATATATTGGAAAGTTTATTTGGTTGAGCCATAACTGTTGCCATGGAGCTTAAACAAAATTAAGTGCTAAGTTTTATTTAGACACAGAACAACTATCTCACTGTGTGCCTCCTGATCAATCTATCCTCCTCTATTTAGAGCTCAGGAACTTTATAGTGAAAGATTATTAGAGGTGAGGAAGGATATCTTGCCATCAAGGGGAAGAAGCAAAGTCTATATGCACCCATCTGAGTATGCTGGGGTATTCTGAGGCAAAGAACTCAATCAATTATGGTTCTGTTGAATACAGGATCCAAAGTTGTTATCTTACCCACGACTGTGGAACGAAAATGTGCCTTTATTCAGCTACCAGTGTTTGGGCAGAGTTCACTGTGGGGAAGAACACTAACTTGACCATGCTGATGGCTCCCTTTGGGTCAGTTATTTGTATTATTGTTGTTCCTACATATGAGTGTTTAGTAGGAATTAATGTATTATACCCATGAGCCTCCTGTTCCATAGGGCCAAAGATATTGTTCTATTCAGGAAGTTTCACATGTATAGAAGTGCTAGTGGGATACATAAATGGTTATCCAACTTATCTCCCTACAATGTCTTGGGTGGTTCAACATAACCAGTGTAGAATGCCAGGAGGAGAAATAAAAACAAATACTTTAAAGACTTAAAGGTAGCAGAAGTAGTATGAGATGCAATATCTCAATACAATAGCCTTATATGTCCAATGGAAAAGAAAACTTACAATGGATTATTGTTAAGTGAAATCAATTGTTGCTCCCATAGCTCTCACAGTTCCAGACTTTGCAACTATAATCAAATTCATTACACAGACTAATATCACTTGGACATACCAGGATCAAGAAAAGTTCACATTCATGTCACAAAGTCTCCAATATGTGTTTGTAGTACGCCAACAGGAGAATCTAAACTACCATGGTTTTTCCAACCCTGAGTGGATTAGGATTTAGCATGAATGGCTCTAACTTCTAATGTTCAGAACTTTCACTTTGTAGATGATGTATGGTTGGATGACACATAAGAAGCCTAGGTCTCAATGATGCTGGCCCTGGTGCTATCACACCTCCTTCAGAAGGTGCCAAAGATAAACTCTGACAAAAGTAAGGGGACTTCTTAGCAATGACTGATCCCTCTGGCAGTCAAGGGACAATGTCTCTCTTCAGCTCCCCTTCACCTAAATAGAAACCTAGCACCTTACTGCACTCTTTATATATTGGAGAAAGCGTATGTCTCACTTGGGTATTCTACTTGTTCCTTTATATAGGTTAAACCTATAAGCTATATAGGTTTATATAAACCTATATAAACACATAAGCTTGTCTTGAGTGTCACCCAAACCAATAGATTCAAACCTTTAGAATCCATCCAGCAAGCTGTTAGCATGTTCTATTATATTTGGGGCATTGCAACCCTGGTGATCCCTTACAGCCACATGTCTCAGTGAATGATGATTATGCTGATTGGAACTTTTGGCAAAGAGAAGCCACTTCTTCTTGGAGGCACCCTTTGAGTTTTGGACTCACCTCCCAGATATGACTACCAATTTTACCAGTTTTTACAAAGAAGCTATTAGCTTGCTACTTAGCTCTTACTGAAACTTGGCTCCTGACCCATGGACTCTCTGTCATGACATTGCCATTCAAATTCAATGCTTAGCAAGTTGAGAAGAATTCAATAAACTTTACTTGTGAAATGAGTATGTAATATTCAAGAACACAGAAAGCAGGGTGCCAGTGTTATTTCACCTGTACATGAAAAATCAGCAGCTATCAATTTAGGGGGAAATTTATCCTCAACTGTGGTGGTTGAAGCAAAGCTGTTGAATCACCTGGGCTCTTAATTTGAAGAGATTCTCTTAAATTCCAGGCCTGGTTCAATGATGGTTTAGATAGGCTGAAAACTGAAGTTGTCCATTAGGCTGCTACAGCTGTTGAACCTCAGCACCAACTAAGGAGGACCAAAAATGGATATGTTTGCTTCCCTCACTGGGCAGAAATCAAAGCTGTTTTTATTGCTCTGTCTAAAACTGTGTCTAATGAAATTTGTTATATTTTTACTGACCATTGGTCCATTGCTATTGAGCTAGATGTTTGTCTGACATTTGGAAAACTATGACTGGCAGATTTAAAACACCTCTCTTTGGAACCACTGATTAGTAAGGAAAGATTCTCTGATTAAACTGACTGAAATCAAGCTACTAATCAAAAGGTAACCAGATTTCCATCATTTCTGTCTCAATTGATCATTAAATCAAGCATGGAAACAAGTCACCAACATAAACTGGGCTCTCAGTAAACAATTCCATGTTTCTGATGCAGAGGTTTGCCAGATTTCTGACACTTGACAAAAGTTGACCCAGTCATCTCCTGTTGAGAGGAGTGCTGTCCCTACCTGCAGATTGACTACGTATGATTTTGATCCCCCTATTAGGACTATCAGAGATGTGAGAAAATTGATTATATGTTTTCAGGTTATGGTGATGCTGTTTCAGTCTGATCATCTGACTTTGGCTACATCACACTGGCCCTTAAAACTACTATTTGTCATCTTTTCACCTTTCTATACCATTTCCCATCTGACCTTTTATCACAGAAGCCAATAAACACTGGGCTTATGTTGAGTTATTTAATGAATCTTCTACATTCTCCACCATCCACTGATAGAAAGGTATTGTTGAGTGCTAGAATGGACTTCTCAAAAAATCCACTAAAGTATTTCTGACTCTATCTCCCTCACTTCTTTGACCTTAGTAAGACAGCTTTCTCACTGAATGTGTTACCTCCAAAAGGAATCATCTCTTCTCAATCTAGATAATGATGAAGACAACAGGTACAGGGGATATACAGACTTTTTCAAAAATTTGTAATTTCATACTGTCTATTTCTGTGTATGATTTATTATTTCCCCTATGACAACCCAGGCTGAACTTGTTCATAGAAATTCCAAGGTGTCAGAATAGTTAAAATAAGGCCTTGGGGATTCAGTGTTAATTCTGTTCCAGCCACCTACATTTTTCTCTTTGAATTTCACAATCTTACACCATAAGTATAATTACTACTTTGTTGAATATATTCCTTGCTGAATTTCCCTTGGACTAGTAGATCAGAGTGGAAGACATAATGGGTATTATGTCTTATATTATCTATACGTTTTACAAGAATTACCTTGTCCCTCTCACAACTGACCTTGAAGAAGAAAGATCTATGTGAAAGAAGAGGATGACTGGGCAAAAGGTAAGTCTATAGATATTGGAATGGTACACACCGACTTTGTGGTAGTGGAGAGAGAACAGAAACTTTGCATCTGGGGAGGGGCCACCTTAGAATATAGGACATATTGGGAAAGAGAGGATATTAGTGACATCTGTCTTTTGGAACCACCTCTGGACTCATCCTCATGAAGAAAAACACCCCAGTGCAGGTCTTACAAACCATGGCATGAATCTTAAATCTAACTCATTCTTGGCTGCCATTTCCAGTTACATTGCAATGACCTATCAGGAACAAGAGATGTTTTCAGCTCTGGCACCTCCCACACAAAACACCTTGTCAACTACTTTGTCTATCTTCTCTACTTATATTTGTGGCTCCATGGGGTGGATAACTGTCACCTGGAGGATGGCACAGACAATAGAACAGGTGGAATGACTGCTCTCAGACAGTTCTTGAAAAACAAAAATTTGACTTAATTATTCAAACTCAACTGTGAATCTTATGGCTTACTACTTGGCTGGAAGATCACTTTTTTTGTTGCTGTTTGTTTGTTTTGTTTGTTTTTACATCTTTATTAGAGTATAATTACTTTACAATGTTGTGTTAGTTTCTGCTGTACAACAAAGGGAATCAGCTATATGTATACATATATCTCCATATGCCCTCTTGAGCCTCCCTCCCACGCTCCCTATCTCATTCCTCTAGGTTGTCACAAAGCATCAAGCTGACCTCACTGTGCTATGCAACAGCTTCCCACTAGCTATCTATTTTAAATTTGGTAGTGTATATATGTCAATGCTACTCTCTCACTTTGTCCCAGCTTCCCCTTCCCCCTGGGTCCTCAAGTCCATTCTCTACGTCTGCATCTTTATTCCTGCCTTGCCACTAGGTTCATCTACACCATTTTTTTTAGATTCCGTATATATGTGTTAGTATATGGTATTTGTTTTCTTCTTTCTGACTTACTTCACTCTGTATGACAGACTCTAGGTCCAACAGTCTCACTACAAATAACTCAGTTTTTTCCTTTTTATAGCTGAGTAATATTCCATTGTATATATGTCCCACATCTTCTTTATCAATTCATCTGTTGATGGACACTTAGGTTGCTTCCATGTCCTGGGTATTGTAAAGAGTGCTACAATGAATATTTTGGTACATGTATCTTTTTGAATTATGGTTTTCTCAGGGTATATGTCCAGTAGTGGGATTGCTAGGTCATATGGTGGTTCTATTTTAAGATTTTAAGGAACCTCAATGCTGTTCTCCATAGTGGCTCTATCAATTTACTTTCCCACCAACAGTGCAAGAGGGTCTTTTCTCCACAACCTCTCCAGCGTTTATTGTTTGTAGATTTTTTGATGATGGCCATTCTGACTAGTGTGAGGTAATACTGCATCATCGTTTAGATTTGCACTCCTCTAATGATTAGTGATGTTGAGCATCTTTTCATGTGCTCATTGGCAACCTGTATCTCTTCTTTGGTGAAATGTCTGTTTAGGTTTTCTACCCATTTTTTTGATTGGATTGTTTGTTTTGTTGATATTGAGCTGCATGAGCAGCTTGTATATTTTAGAGATTAATCTTTTGTCATTTGCTTCTTTTGCAAATATTTTCTCCTATTCTGAGGATTGTCCTTTTGTCCTGTTTATGGTTTCCTATGTTATGCCAAACTTTTAAGTTTCATTAGGTCCCATTTGTTTATTTTTATTTCCATTAATATAGGAGGTGGGTCAAAAAGGATCTTGCTGTGACTTATGTCATAGAGTGTTCTGCCTGTTTTCCTCTAAGAGTTTTATAGTGTCTGGCTTTACATTTAGGTCTTTAATCCATTTTGAGTTTATTTTTGTGTGTAGTGTTAGGAAGTGTTCTAATTTCATTCTTTTACAGGGAGCTGTCCAGTTTTTCCAGCACCACATATTGAAGAGGCTGTCTTTGCTCCACTGTATATTCTTGCCCCCTTTGTCAAGGATAAGGTGACTATGGGTTTGTGGGTTTATCTCTGGACTTTCTATCCTGTTCTATTGATCTATATTTCTGTTTTTGTGTCAGTATCATACTGTCTTGATTACTGTAGCTTTGTAGTATAGTCTGAAGTCAGGGAGCCTGATTCCTCAAGCTCCATTTTTCTTTCTCAAGATTGCTTTTGCTATTTGAGGTTTTTGTGTTTCCATACAGATTGTAAGGGTTTTTTTGTTCTAGTTCTATGAAAAATACCATTGATAATTTTATAGTGGTTGCATCAAATCTGTAGATTGTTTTGGGTAGTATAGTCATTTCACAATTTTGATTCTTCCAATCAAAGAGCATGGTTTATTTCTCCATCTGTTTGTATCATCTTTGATTTCTTTCATCAGTGGCTTATACTTTTCTGCATACAGGTCTTTTGCCTCCTTATGTAGGTTTATTCCTAAGTATTTTATTCTTTTTGTTGCAATGGTAAATGGGAGTGTTTCCTTAATTTCTCTTTCTGATCTTTCACTATTAGTGTATAGGAATGCAAGAGATTTATGTGCATTAATTTTTTATTATGCTACTTTACCAAATTCATTGATTAGCTCTAGTAGTTTTCTGGTGGTATCTTTAGGATTCTCTATGTATAGTATCATGTCACCTGCAAACAGTGACAATTTTACTTCTTCTTTTCCAATTTGTATTATTTTATTTCTTTTTCTTCTCTGATTACCATGGCTAGGACTTCCAAAACTATGATGAATAATAGTGCTGGGATTGGGCACCCTTTTCTTGTTCCTGATACTAAGGGAAACACTTTCAGTTTTTCACCATTGAGAATATTGTTGGTTTTGCATTTGTCATATATGGCTTTTATAATGTTGATGTTGTTTCCCTCTATGCCCGCTTTCTGGAGAGTTTTTAACATAAATCGGTGCTGAATTTTGTTGAAAGTTTTTTTTCTGCATCTATTGAGACCCTCATATGGTTTTTAACCTTTCATTTTTTTAATATGGTGTATCATATTTATTGATTTGTACCTATTGAAGGATCCTTGCATTCCTGAGATAAACCCCAATTGATCAAGGTGTATGATTCTTTTAATGTTCTGTTAGATTCTGTTTACTAGTATTTTGTTGAGGATTTTGCATCTATGTTCATCAGTGATATTGGCCTGTAATTTTCTGTTTTTGCGACACCCTTGTCTAATTGTGGTATCAGGGTGAAGGTGGCCTCATAGAATGAGTTTGGGAGTGTTCTTCCCTCTGAGGTATTTTGGAAGAGTTTGAGAATAGATGTTAGCTCTTCTCTAAATGTTTGATTAAATTCACCTGTGAAGCCAACTGGCCCTGGGCTTTTGTTTGTTGGAAGATTTTTAATCACAGTTTCAATTTCAGTGCTTGTTATTGGTCTGTTCATATTTTCTATTTCTTCCTGGTTCAAGCTTGGAAGGTTGTACTTTTCTAAGAATTTGTCCATTTCTTCCAGGTTGTCCATTTTATTGGCATAGATTTGCTTGTAGTAATCTCTCATGATCTTTTGTATTTCTGCAGTGTCAGTTGTTACTTCTCCTTTTTCATTTCTAATTCTGTTGACTTGAGTCTTCTGTTTTTTCTTGATGAGTCTGGTTAATGGTTTATCGATTTTTTTATCTTCTCAAAAACGAGCTTTTAGTTTTTTTGATCTTTGCTATCATTTCCTTCATTTCTTTTTCATTTATTTCTATTCTGATCTTTATGATTTCTTTCCTTCTGTTAACTTTGGGTTTTTCTTGTTCTTTTTTCTCTAATTGCTTTAGATATAAGTTTAGGTTGTTTATTTGAGATTTTTCTTGTTTCCTGAGGTAGGATTGCATTACTATAAACTTCTCTCCTTGAACTGCTTTTTCTGCATCCCATAGGTTTTAGGTCACCGTGTTTTCATTGTCATTTGTTTCTAGGTATTTTTTGATTTCTTCTTTGGTTTCTTCAGTGATCTCTTGGTTATTTAGTAATGTATTGTTTAGCCTCCATGTGTTTGGGTTTTTTTACAACTTTTTTTTCTAAAATTGATATCTAGTCTCATAGCATTATGGTCAGAAAAGACACTTGATATGGTATCAAATTTCTTAAATTTACAGAGTCTTGATTTGTGACTGAAGATGTGATCTGTCCTGGAGAATGTTCCATGTGCACTTTAGAAGAAAGTGTATTCTGTTGTTTTTGGATGGAATGTCCTATAAATATCAATCAAGACCATCTAGTCTAATATATCATTTAAAGCTTGTGTTTCCTTATTTATTTTCATTTTGGATGATCTGTCCATTGGTGTAAGTGGGGTGTTAAAGTCCCTTACTAATATTGTTTTACTGACAATTTCCCCTTTATGGATGTTAGAGTTTGCCTAATGTACTGAGGTGCTCCTTATTGTGTACATAAATACTTACAATTGTTATATCTTCTTAGATTGATCCTTTGATCATTATGTAGTGTCCTTCTTTGTCTCTTGTAATAGTCTTTATTTTAAAGTGTATTTTGTCTGATATGAGTATTGCTACTGCAGCTTTCTTTTGATTTCTATTTGCCTGGAGTATCTTTTTCCATCTCCTCATTGTCAGTCTGTATGTGTCCCTAGGTCTGAAGTGGGTCTCTTGTAGACAGCATATATATGGGTCTTCTTTTGTATCTAATCTGCCAGTCTGTGTCTTTTGGTTGGAGCATTTAATACATTTACATTTAAGTTAATTATTGATATGTATGTTCCTATTACCATTTTCTTCATTATTTTGTGTTTGTTTTTGTTGGTCTTTTCCTTCTCTTGTGTTTCCTGCCTAGAGAAGTTTCTTTAGCACTTATTGTAAAGCTGGTTTTGTGGTGCTAAATTCTCTTAGCTTTTCTTGTCTGTAAAGCTTTTGATTTCTCTATCGAATCTGAATGTGATCCTTGCCAGGGAGAGTAATCTTGGTTGTAGTTTCTTCCCTTTCATTACTTTAAATATATCGTGCTACTCCCTTCTGGCTTGTAGAGTTTCTGCTGAGAAATCATCTGTTAACCTTAGGGGAGTTCCCTTTTATTTAATTGTTGTTTTTCTCTGTTTCTTTTAATAATTTTTCTTTGTCTTTAGTTTTTGTCAATTTTATTATTATGTGTCTTGGCTTGTTTCTCCATGGGTTTATACTGTCTGGAACTCTCTGTGTGCTTCCTTGTCTTGGGTGGCTATATCCTTTCCCATGTTTTTTGACTATAATCTCTTCAAATATTTACTTGGGTCCTTTCTGTCTCTCTTCTCCTTCTGGGACCCCTGTGATGCAAATATTGGTAGATTTAAAGTTTTCCCAGAAGTCTCTTAGGCTGTCTTTATTCCTTTTCATTCTTTTTTTCTTTATTCTGTTCCATGGCAGTGAATTCCACCATTCTGTCTACCAGATCACTTATCCATTCTTCTGCCTCAGTTATTCTGCTATTGATTCCTTCCAGTGTAGTTTTCATTTCAGTTACTGTATTGTTCATCTCTGTTTGTTTGTTCTTTAATTCTTCTAGGTCTTTGTTGAACAGTTCTTGCATATCTTGTTCTTTGCCTCTATTTTTTCCTGAGGTCCTGGATCATCTTTACTATCATTATTCTGACTTCTTTTTCTGGAAGGTTCTTATCTCCACTTCATTTAATTGTTTTTCTTGGGTTTTATCTTGTTCCTTCATCTGGTACATAGTCCTATGCCTTTTCATTTTGTCTATCTTTCTGTGAATGTGGTTTTTGTTCCAGAGTCTGCAGGATTGTACTTCTTCTTGCTTCTGCTGTCTGCTCTCCTAGGGTATTTTTAATTTCAGTTATTGTGTTGTTCTTTACTGTTTGTTTGCTCTTTAGTTCGTCAAGGTCCTTGTGAAATGTTTCTTATATTTCTGCATTATATTTCAGAAATTTTGGATCTTTACTATCATTACACTGAATTTCTTTTCAGGTAGTTTGATTATTTCCTCTTCAGTTGTTTGGTCCTGTGGGTTTTTATGTTGCTCCTTTGTCTGCCAGCAATTTCTCTGTCTTCTCATTTTGTCTAATTTATAGTATTTGATGTCTCCTTTCCCTAGGCTGCAGGGTCATAGTCCCTCTTCCCTCTGTTATCTGCCCCCAGGAGTGAGGTTGGTCCAGTAGTTTGCATAGACTTCCTGATGGGAGGGACTGGTTCCTGCATTCTGGCATGGAGCTGAGCATTTTCCCTCTGATGAGCAGGGCTATGTCAGGTAGTCTGTTTGGGGGTGTCTGTGAGCTTAGTATGACTTTAGATAGTCTACGTGCTGATGGGTGGGCTCATGTTCCTGCCTTTTTTGTTGTTTGGTGTGAGGTGTCCAGTGCTGGGAGCTGTAGGCTGTTGGATAGAGCTGGGTCTTGCATTCAGGTAGAGGCCTCTGTGAGAGCTCTCAGACTTTAATCTTCCTTGGGGCCAGGAATTCTCTAGTGGGCCAGCATCGTGGACTCAGTGCTCCAACCCCAGAGCCTCAGGCCCGACTTCCAGTTGGGGAATCAAGACCCCGCAAGTTGCTAATCCCAGCAATAAAGGGGATAAAAAAAAAATAAAGACTAACAAAACCCCAGGCAAATGTTGAAAAGTAAAATCAAACAAACAAATACAGAAACAAGGAAATTCACACACACAAAAGACACAAAAACAGAACCAAATAAAATAAAATTCAAAAGAACAACCAGACAAAAACAGAACCCAAGAACAAAATCAAACAATTAAAAAGAAAAGTAGCAAAAACACAAAACCTATAAACAAAACCAAAGCAGTGTGCCAACTGAAGAGTGAAGCAAAGAAACAGAACAAACTGATAAAAATGACTTAAAAAGGGGGAAAACACAGAACAACAGAAAAACAAAATAGAAATGGAAATATATATATATATATATATTAAGAAGAAGAAGAAATTAAGGAATAGAACACAGCAAAAAGGAAAAGCAAAGTAAAAATAAAAATATATAAAAAGAAATAAAAATAAGAAGTATGTTATAAAACACAAAGAGCCCAAAAGACTAAAAAAAAAAAAAACTAAAACAACAAGCAAACAAAAACAAAAAGACAGAACCAACAACAGAATGAATCAAAACATAATAAAGATAATAGTAATAATTATGTTTCTCTGGGGTCTCAGCTGTAAGTGTCCTTGCACACACCATGAGCCACAGCCCACCTCCACCTCCCCAAGAGGCCCTCCTCTGCCTATGGGCTGGTCTCTGGACTTGCTGTGAGCCCTGTGGGGACCACTGAGACTCTGATCTGGCTCTGTTCTTGCATGTGCTTTCCCACAAAGTTCACAGCTGCCAGAGCTAAACTGTTTTCATTTGTGGGAACACTCATCGTCTACTCAGATATTCCATAGAAGCATGGTCTACCTAGCTGATCTTGGGTATTTAATCTGCAGCTTTTGACACTGATGGAAAGATTTTTGATCCTCTTCCTTAGTCGCCTCATATCTGGGGTTCAGCTTTGGTTTTCTCCCAACCTCTGCATGTGGTCCACCCAGAGGAGTCTGGTCCTGAGGCTGCCTTGGAGCTCTTGGGTCTGCCCCAGTGAGGATAGGGTGCAGAGGTAGTATGACTCCTTGGATTGTGGGAGCCCCAGTGGCACCAAATGTGCAGGGAAGCCAGCAGCCACAGGTGCAAGAGATATGGCCCTAGTGAGAACATTTTCTGGTGCCCACCAGCAGGTGGGTGAGGGCTAGCTCTGAGGGGGGCTTTTTTTATTGCTTGGTGGCTGTCAATCAAGAGCCAGTCCTGGGAGGGCTTCTTTTATTGTTGTCTGCAGGCACCGGCATGTGGGGAAAGAGAGGCTACAATAGTGGCTCCTCCCCCTGCATGTGACTCAACAGTAGCACCCCACTTCCATGGCAGCCCAGCCTTCCTCCGTAGGCATGCCCTGCTGTGGATTCCCACCCTCCCATCCCTTCTGTCCATCTCCCACAGCCAACAGCATTTCTCGCCCCATGTCTGTTCTCTAATCCCCACGCTCCAGCTCCCAGCCCCCTTGCACACCTGTGAACACATGTCCCAATCCGGTGCATGTAGGGTTGCAGTACATACTGTCTGTGTACTTCTCAATCTGTCCCATCTGACACAGATTGGCTGCTTCACCCTCTCTTGACAGTTTCAAATGCTTTCCTTCTGCCCTAATTGATCTCCCCATCAGAGAGGGGGTTTCTCTGAATTTGGGAATCTCTCCTCTGCTTCGGCTCCCCCACCCTGGGGTGCAGGTCCCATCTGGCTTCCTCTCCTCCTCCTTCTCCCTTCCTTTTTTCATCCTACCCAGTTATGCAGGGATCTTTATAGTCCTTTCCAGTGTCCAAGGTCTTCTGCTATTGTTCAGCTGGTGTTCTGTGAGAATCATTGCATCTATAGATGTATCCCTGATGCATCCATGGAGAGAGGTGAACTCCACATTCTTACTCCTCTGCCATCTTATCTCCTCTCCCTGGGAAATCACTTTGAAATTTGGACACACTGTCAACCTGTACTTAGCAACTGATGTATATGCTGTATATGTGTGTGTGTAGGGGGGGCGTATCTCAGCAACTTAAGAAAATAATATTCTTTCTGGGGCATCAGACTTTGTTTCTTATGTTGAAGTCAGTCATTAAAGTACCTTCCTCCTGGAAAAGCATGGTCATGTGTGTTCTAGGATTTAAGAGACTTTTAATCTTGAGGAAACACTAACAATGGATTATGTAGTCCTCAGCTATGGATACCTCTTCAAAATGAAGCTATGCTTGGTTTCTTGGGAAATGTCCTTGGAGAGATAATTGACCTGATTTGATAAGATTTGTCAGGTAAGACAGAGTAGTGTTCATTCTATGAATAATTATTTCTCACTACTCAGAAAATATGTGTTCTTCTGCGTTCTCACCCCAATTCCTTATAAATCATGAGATTTTCATTACTGGGTGATGTGAAGAGGCCTTGTGAGTCCAGGGCATTAGCACTATTAAGACTAATCTTTTGTTCTAGTCCTTTCCCTGGCCTCATGTATTTTTCTCACATGTATGGATAGGTACCCTTTGCAGATTTCTGGATGTCTATCTCCACTTCACTACTCTGTTCTGTAAAATCACTTTTGCCAGCCTGTCTCTGTGAGCTCTCAGCTCACTCTTCTCAAATCAGGATGGCTTCTGTCCCTATTCCCTCTCCATGTGCCATGGCCTGGAAACTCTCAAGGAATGGAGTTTGGGCAATCATAGGGCTAACCTTGTTTGTATCTTGTCTCTCACAGTTACTGTCCTTTGTTGCCTACCTCCAAGTTTCTTGAAATTTGTTTAACATGTTTTGGCTGGTTTTATTTTGTTTCAGACAGAAGGATAGATTATGTCCATGTGAGTCCATTTTGGGTGGAAACAGAATTTCCTCTTAATCTTTATTATAGATTTTAGTATCAGCTAGACAACTTACCAGCCATCAAACAAACAGAAAAAAACGATTTGATTTTTGAATGGAGCTCCATTGAATTTACCAGTTAGTCCATGAAGAATTGGAATCTTTATAAAGATGAATTGTTCATTTCATTGCAATTTGATGTCCTAATTTATTAATGCCATTTTATCTGCCATAATATGGCTCATTATTTTATTCCTAGAAGGTTTGCACAGTATTTATACAACTTATTTCCGTGTAGCTTATGATTTTTGTTATTATTTACATTTCCAGGTTGATTATTGTCTATGTAGATGAGAATTGTTTTTATTAAAGATTGATGTTATGTCCAGCATTCTTGATTAACTACATTATCAATTCAATGACTATACTTTTCATTCTAAGATTACTATTTTTCTACCCTCAGGTTTTCTTTCATTTCTATACAATTTTGTTCCATTATTTTTTGATACTTATGGATATCATTTCATCATTTTCTTTTGAGGCTAATTCAATAAAATTTCACTGAAAGTATTTTATGATATTCATTCTTAAAAGCATAAACTAATTATATGATTGTTTATTTTGATGATTCCTTTGTAGTGTTAGATATTTTATCTTACACATTCAATTTATAACTTTGATTTACAGTAGTATTTTAAGTGGAATGGTTTATTCTTGGTTTTATGGTTGTCTCCACTCAGCTCTCTGAGGTCCTCTGTCTAGAATCAAAGATTATATGATGAGTTCAGATGTCTTGATCCAGAGTGATAATGAAAATATCTTGGATCTTGTCACCAAGTCAGTAGAATCTGGGTTGATTCTTAGTTTAGGGATTATAAGCATATATATAAGGGGTAATTTTTTATGTATCTATATCTATGCATATAGATGTATAGTTATACTCATATCTCCTCTCAGATAAAGTAATTTAAATTTAACTTGTATCCCCAGTGGGAAATCAATAGAAAGTTTTAGCCTTATCAAAAGCAAGAGGAGTACACTATTTCTATTTCTTTCCATTTAAGCAATCAGTCTTTTTCTTTATTGGGGAAAGTTTCCATTTTCTGTAGTAATCAAAATATAGTGTGGTTCTCTCTACTTGCATTCAGACATAGAATTCAATAGCTTTTATAAAAAAATTTTATTTATTTATTTGTTGGGTCTTTCTCTAGTTGCAGTGAGCGGGGGTCACTCTTCATCGTGGTGCACAGGGCTCTTACTGTCTTGGCCTCTCCTGTTGTGCAGCACAAGCTCCAGACGCGCAGGCTCAGTAGTTGTGGCTCACGGACCTAGTTGCTCCGCCGCATGTGGGATCTTCCCATACCAGGGCTCGAACCCATGTCCCCTGCATTGGCAGGCAGATTCTCAACCACTGCACCACCAGGGAAGCCCCGAATTCAATGGCTTTAACAACCAACAGCTATGCACTAGGATTTCATTTGTGGTCCCCTAATATATTTAACATTTAAAAATATTTCTTTTTTAATATTTTTCTTTCAATACTATGTACCTTTAAAGAAAAATTTTACTATAATAAACAAGAAAATCAAATAGATTTTAATGTAAGTCATACTATATACTGTTATTTATTCATCTGTTTAATTAAATTTGATCTTCCAAAGATGATTTAATGTGGCTTAAAAAGATGCATTGGGGGGACCTTGAAGATGGCGGAAGAGTAAGACGTGGAGATCACCTTCCTCCCCAAAGATACACCAGAAATACATCTACACGTGGAACAACTCCTACAGAACACCTACTGAAGGCTGGCAGAAGACCTCAGACCTCCCAAAAGGCAAGAAACTCCCCACGTACCTGGGTAGGGCAAAAGAAAAAAAGAAAAAACAGAGACAAAAGAATAGGGATGGCACCTGCACCAGTGGGAGGGAGCTGTGAAGAAGGAAAGGTTTCCACACACTAGGAAGCCCCTTCGCAGGCGGAGACTGCGGGAGGCAGAGGGGGGGAGCTTTGGAGCCGCGGAGGAATGCACAGCAACGGCTGTGGAAGGCAAAGCGGAGAGATTCCCGCACAGAGGATCGGTGCCGACCGGCACTCACCAGCCCGAGAGGCTTGTCTGCTCACCCGCCGGGGCAGGCGGGGTTGCGAGCTGAGGCTCTGAGGCTCGGGTTTCGGTTTCGGACGGAGTGCAGGGAGAGGACTGGGGTTGATGGCTTGAACATAGCCTAAAGAGGTTAGTGCACCACGGCTAGCCAGGAGGGAGTCTGGGGAAAAGTCTGCGCCTGCAGAAGAGGCAAGAGACTTTTTCTTCCCTCTTTGTTTCCTGGTGCGCGAGGAGAGGGGTTTAAGAACGCTGCTTAAACGAACTCCAGAGACGGGCATGAGCCACTGCTAAAAGCGCGAATCCCAGAGACGGGCGCGAGCCATGGCTAAAAGCGCAGACCCCACAGACGGGTGCAAGCCGCGGCTAAAAGCACGGACCGCAGAGATGGGCAGGAGACGTTAAGGCTGCTGCTGCCGCCACCAAGGGGCCTGTGTGCGAGCACAGGTCACTCTCCACACCACTCTTCCGTGGAGCCTGTGCAGCCCGCCACTGCCAGGGTCCCGGGATCCAGGGACAACTTCCCCAGGAGAACGCATGGCGGGCCTCAGGCTGGTGCAACGTCACGCTGTCCTCTGCCGCCACAGGCCCGCCCCGCACACAGTGCCCCTCCCTCCCCCCCCCCCCCCGGCCTGAGTGCTCCAGAGCCCCTGAATCAGCGGCTCCTTTAACCCCGTCCTGTCTGGGCAAAAAACAGATGCCCTCCAGCGACCTACATGCAGAGGCAGGACCAAATCCAAAGGTGAGCCCCTGTGAGCTGTGAGAACAAAGAAGAGAAAGGGAAATCTCTCCCAGCAGCCTCAGAAACAGCGGATTAAAGCTCCACAATCAACTTGATGTACACTGCATCTGTGGAATACATGAATAGACAGCGAATCATCCCAAATTGAGGAGGTGGGCTTCGAGAGCAAGATCTGTGATTTTTTTCCCTTTTCCTCTTTTTGTGAATGTGTATGTGTGTGCTTCTGTGTGAGATCTTGTCTGTATAGTCTTGGTTCCACCATTTGTCCTAGGGTTCTATTCGTCCATGGGTTTTTTTTTAATTTTTTAATTGTTTATTTTTTAATTGTTTTTCTTAATAATTAATTTTAATTTTAATAACTTTATTATACTTCTCTTTCTTTCTTTCTTTCTTTCTTTCTTTCTTTCTTTCTTTCATTCTTTCTTTCTTTCTTTCTTTCCTTCCCTCCTTTAGACAACAAATCATCCCAAATTGAGGAGGTGGTCTCTGAGAGCAAGATTTATGATTTTTCCCCCTTTACCTCTTTTTGTGAGGGTGTATGTGTATGCTTTTGTGTAAGATTTTGTCTGTATAGCTTTGCTTCCAACATTTGTCCTAAGGTTCTATCTGTCCCTTTTTTTTTTCTAAATAAGTATTTTTTAATTCAATAACTTTATTATACTTTATTTTATTTTTACTGTATCTTCTTTCTTTCTGTCATTTTTCCTTCTTTCCCTCCTCCCTTCCTCCCTCCCTTCTTTCTTTCTTGCCTTCTTTCCTTCTTTGCTTCTTTCTTTCTTTCTTTCTTTCTTCCTTCCTTCCTTCCTTCCCTCCTTTCCTTCTTTTTTTCCTCATACTTCTACTAATTCTCTCTACTTTTTCTCCCTTTTATTCTAAGCTGTGTGGATGAAAGGCTCTTGGTGCTCCAGCCAGGAGTCAGGGCTCTGCCTCTGAGGTAGGAGAGTCAACTTCAGGACACTGGTCAACAAGAGACCTCCCAGCTCCACATAATATCAAATGGTGAAAATCTCCCAGAGACCTCCATCTTAACACCAGCACCCAGCTTCACTCAACGACCAGCAAGCTACAGTGCTGGACAACCTATGCCAAACAACTAGCAAAACAGGAACACAACCCCAGCCATTAGCAGAGAGGCTGCTAAAATCATAATAAGACCACAGACACCCCAAAACACACCCCCAGACATGAACCTGCCCACTAGAGAGACAAGATCCAGCCTCATCCACCACAACACAGGCAGTAGTCCCCTCCACCAGGAAGCCTACACAACCCACTGAACCAACCTTAGCCACTGGAGACAGACTTCAAAAACAGCGGGAACTACGAACGTGCAGCCTGCAAAAAGGAGACCCCAAACACAGTAAGATAAGCAAAATGAGAAAACAGAAAAACACACAGCAGATAAAGTAGCAAGATAAAAATGCACCAGACCTAACAAATGAAGAGGAAATAGGCAGTCTACCTGAAAAAGAATTCAGAATAATGATAGTAAGGATGATCCAAAATCTTGGAGATAGAATGGTCAAAATGCAAGAAACAGTTAACAAGGACCTAGAAGAACTAAAGATGAAACAAGCAACGATGAACAACACAATAAATGAAATTAAAAGTACTCTAGATGGGATCAATACCAGAATAAGTGAGGCAGAAGAACGAATAAGTGACCTGGAAGATAAAATAGTGGAAATAACTACTGCAGAGCAGAATAAAGAAAAAAGAATGAAAAGAACTGAGGACAGTCTCAGAGACCTCTGGGACAACATTAAATGCACCAACATTCAAATTATAGGGGTTCCAGAAGAAGAAGAGAAAAAGAAATGGACTGAGAAAATATTTGAAGAGATTATAGTTGAAAACTTCCCTAATATGGGAAAGGAAATAGTTAATCAAGTCCAGGAAACACAGAGAGTCCCATACAGGATAAATCCAAGGAGAAATATGCCAAGATACATATTAATCAAACTGTCAAAAATTAAATACAAAGAAAGCACATTAAAAGCAGCAAGGGAAAAACAACAAATAACACACAAGGGATTCCCCATAAGGTTAACAGCTGATCTCTCAGCAGAAACCCTACAAGCCAGAAGGGAGTGGCAGAACATACTGAAAGTGATGAAGGAGAAAGGCCTGCAACCAAGACTACTCTACCCAGCAAGGATCTCATTCAGATTTGATGGAGAAATTAAAATCTTTACAGACAAGCAAAAGCTGAGAGAGTTCAGCACCACCAAACCAGCTTTACAACAAATGCTAAAGGAACTTTTCTAGACAAGAGACACAAGAGAAGGAAAAGAACTATAATAACGAACCCAAAACTATTTAGAAAATGGGAATAGGAACATACATATCAATAATTACCTTAAATGTAAATGGACTAAATGCTCCCACCAAAAGACACAAATTGGCTGAATGGATACAAAAACAAGACCCTTATATATGTTGTCTACAAGAGACCCACTTCAGACCTAGAGACACATACAACTGAAAGTAAGGGGATGGAAGAAGATATTCCATGCAAATGGAAACCAAAAGAAAGCTGGAGTAGCAATTCTCATATCAGACAAAATAAACTTTAAAATAAGGACTATTAGAAGAGACAAAGAAGGACACTACATAATAATCAAGGGATCGATCCAAGAAGATATAACAATTGTAAATATTTATGCACCCAACATAGGAGCACCTCAATATATAAGGCAAATACTAACAGCCATAAAAGGGGAAATCGACAGTAACACATACATAGTAGGGAACTTTATCACCCCACTTTCACCCATAGACAGATCATCCAAAATGAAAATAAATAAGGAAACACAAGCTTTAAATGATACATTAAACAAGATGGACTTAATTGATATTTATAGGACATGCCATCCAAACGCAACAGAATACACATTTTTCTCAAGTGCTCATGGAACATTCTCCAGGATAGATCATATCTTGGGTCACAAATCAAGCCTTGGTAAATTTAAGAAAATTGAAATTGTATCAAGTATCTTTTCTGACAACAACACCATGAGACTAGATATCAATTACAGGAAAAGACCTGTAAAAAATACAAACACATGGAGGCTAAACAATACACTACTTAATAATGAAGTGATCACTGAAGAAATCAAAGAGGAAATAAAAAAATACTTAGAAACAAATGACAATAGAGACACAATGACCAAAAGCCTATGGGATGCAGCAAAAGCAGTTCTAAGAGGGAAGTTTATAGCAATACAAGTCCACCTTAAGAAGCAGGAAACATCTCGAATAAACAACCTAACCTTACAACTCAAGCAATTAGAGAAAGAAGAACAATAAAACCCCATAGCTAGCAGAAGGAAATCATAAAAATCAGATCAGAAATAAATGAAAAAGAAATGAAGGAAACAATAGCAAAGATCAATAAAACTAAAAGCTGGTTCTTTGAGAAGATAAACAAAAAAGATAAACCACTAGCCAGACTCATCAAGAAAAAAAAGGGAGAACACTCAAATCAATAGAATTAGAAATGAAAAAGGAAAAGTAACAACTGACACTGCAGAAATACAAAAGATCATGAGAGACTACTACAAGCAAATCTATGCCAATAAAATGGACAATCTGGAAGAAATGGACAAATTCTTAGAAATGCACAACCTGCCAAGACTGAATCAGGAAGAAATAGAAAATATGAACAGACCAATCACAAGCACTGAAATTGAAACTGTGATTACAAATCTTCCAACAAACAAAAGCCCAGGACCAGATGGATTCCCGGGAGAATTCTATCAAACATTTAGAGAAGAGCTAACACCTATCCTTCTCAAACTCTTCCAAAATATAGCAGAGGGAGCAACACTCCCAAATTCCTTCTATGAGGCCACCATCACCTTGATACCAAAACCAGACAAGGATGTCACAAAGAAAGAAAACTACAGGCCAATATCACTGATGAACATAGATGTAAAAATCCTCAACAAAATACTAGCAAACAGAATCCAACAGCACATTAATAGGATCATACACCATGATCAAGTGGGGTTTATTCCAGGAATGCAAGGATTCTTCAATATACACAAATCTATCAATGTGATACACCATATTAACAAATTGAAAGAGAAAAACCATATGATCAACTCAATAGATGCTGAGAAAGCTTATGACAAAATTCAACACCCATTTATGATAAAAACCCTGCAGAAAGTAGGCATAGAGGGAACTTTCCTCAACACAATAAAGGCCATATATGACAAGCCCACAGCCAACATCATCCTCAATGGTGAAAAACTGAAAGCATTTCCACTAAGATCAGGAACAAGACAAGATTGCCCACTCTCACCACTCTTATTCAACATAGTTTTGGAAGTTTTAGCCACAGCAATCAGAGAAGAAAAGGAAATAAAAGGAATCCAAATCGGAAAAGAAGAAGTAAAGCTGTCACTGTTTGCAGATGACATGATCCTATACATAGAGAATCCTAAAGATGTTACCAGAAAACTACTAGAGCTAATCAATGTATTTGGTAAAGTAGCAGGAAACAAAATTAATGCACAGAAATCTCTGGCATTCCTATATACTAATGATGAAAAATCTGAAAGTGAAATCAAGAAAACACTCCCATTTACCACTGCAACAAAAATAATAAAATATCTAGGAATAAACCTACCTAAGGAGACAAAAGACCTGTATGCAGAAAATTATAAGACACTGATGAAAGAAATTAAAGATGATACAAATGGAGAGATATACCATGTTCTTGGATTGGAAGAATCAACATTGTGAAAATGACTCTACTACCCAAAGCAATCTATAGATTCAATGCAATCCCTATCAAATTACCACTGGCATTTTTCACAGAACTAGAACAAAAAATTTCTCAATTTGTATGGAAACACAAAAGACCCCAAATAGCCAAAGCAATCTTGAGAATGAAAAAAGGAGCTGGAAGAATCAGGCTCCCTGATTTCAGACTATACTACAAAGCTACAGTAATCAAGACAGTATGGTACTGGCACAAAAACAGAAAGATAGATCAATGGAACAGGATAGAAAGCCCAGAGATAAACCCACCCACATAGGGACACCTTATCTTTGATAAAGGTGGCAGGAATGTACAGTGGAGAAAGGACAGCCTCTTCAATAAGTGGTGCTGGGAAAACTGGACAGGTACATGTAAAAGTATGAGATTAGATCACTCCCTAACACCATACACAAAAATAAGCTCAAAATGGATTAAAGACCTAAATGTAAGGCCAGAAACTGTCAAATTCTTAGAGGAAAACATAGGCAGAACACTCTATGACATAAATCACAGCAAGATCCTTTCTGACCCACCTCCTAGAGTAATTGAAATAAAAACAAAAATAAAAAAATGGGACCTAATGAAACTTCAAAGCTTTTGCACAGCAAAGGAAACCATAAACAAGACCAAGAGACAACCTCAGAATGGGAGAAAATATTTGCAAATGAAGCAACTGACAAAGGATTAATCTCCAAAATTTACAAGAAGTTCATGCAGCTCAATAACAAAAACAAACAACCCAATCCAAAAATGGGCAGAAGACCTAAATAGACATTTCTCCAAAGAAGATATACAGACTGCCAACAAACACATGAAAGAATGCTCAACATCATTAATCATTAGAGAAATGCAAATCAAAACTACAATGAGATATCATCTCACACCAGTCAGAATGGCCATCATCAAAAAATCTAGAAACCATAAATGCTGGAGAGAATGTGAAGAAAAGGGAACACTCTTGCACTGCTGGTGGGAATGTGAATTGGTACAGCCACTATGGAGAACAGTATGGAGGTTCCTTAAAAAACTACAAATAGAACTACCATATGACCCAGCAATCCCACTACTGGGCATATACCCTGAGAAAATCAAAATTCAAAAATAGTCATGTACCAAAATGCTCGTTGCGGCTCTATTTACAATAGCCCAGAGATGGAAACAACCTACATGCCCATCATTGGATGAATGGATAAAGAAGATGTGGCACATATATACAATGGAATATTACTCAGCCATAAAAAGAAACGAAATTGAGCTATTTGTAATGAGGTGGATAGACCTAGAGTCTGTCATATAGAGTGATGTAAGTCAGAAAGAAAAAGACAAATACCGTATGCTAAAACATATATATGGAATTTAAGGGGAAAAATGTCATGAAGTACCTAGGGGTAAGACAGGAATAAAGATGCAGACCTACTGGAGAACGGACTTGAGGATATGGGGAGGGGGAAGGGTGAGCTGTGACAGGGCAAGAGAGAGTCATGGACATATACACATTAACAAACGTAAGTTAGATAGCTAGTGGGAAGCAGCCACATGGCACAGGGATATTGGCTCGGTGCTTTGTGACAGCCTGGAGGGGTGGGATAGGGAGGGTGGGAGGGAGGAAGACGCAAGAGGGAAGAGATATGGGAACATATGTATATGTATAACTGATTCACTTTGTTATAAAGCAGAAACTAACACACCATTGTAAAGCAATTATACCCCAATAAAGATGTTTTTAAAAAAAGATGCATTAAACATAAACATAAACAATATAAACATTTAAAATAAAATAGGTAGGGAAAAAAGAGAAAGTGAAGAAGGGAAAGAAGAAAGAAGAAGAGTAAGAGAAAAATAAAGTAAAGAGAACAAAGAAGAGGGAAACAAATAATGAGATTAAAAATCGATAATAATGAGTATACAGTGGTTTTATATGGTTCAAAAGTTCTCTAGTAGTTAGAAGGACAAAAAAATTAGGATAAATTACACACTTCCAAATGTCCACTTGTGGTTTCCACTCAGCCTTTCCCACCATTATAGCCCTCACTCTATAGGGCTAGGAACTCATGTAGGGATTCTGCCAGCTTCTAATATATCTATTCCAATTATGCATTCCAGAAATGGGAATAATAAACACATTTTGGACCCACTTTGTGCATTGTGAGATGAACCTGAGCTAAAATGACATTGATTAGCTGTACCATACTGTACACAGAAAAATGAGAGTCTTAACAAATTGTTTTGATAATTAAAAAGTTGATAGTGAGCTGGATGCTTAGGTAAGGAATTTATTTTTCTGAAAAAGGAGGTATTTATGCAGATGCACAACTTATTTGATGCAATAAATAAGACTTAAAGAATTTACTAAATAACAATAAAGTATTCTTACTATTTATAGATTTATTTCCTGGGTAAGAATTTCCTGGAAGAAACAAAAACTCATGCTCACAGAAGTGTCCTCAAATCTCACTGCATTAAAAGAAAGAGGTTTAAGATAAATTTAAAAGTTTATTACTGAAACATACTGTGGTTTCCTTCCCCAAAATGTCTGAAAATTCTCAAAGTTGTAAAATATTACATGTGGTTACCTGAAGTATTAGAATGAACATAATGGTATGGGTACCTCAAAATGTCCAGTGAATTTCATGGTAAGGTAATTTTTGGTGAAATTGCCTAAATCATTAAACTATTTTTTTGTTATTTCCATTTTTCTTTTTTTTTTAACCATCTGTTCAATATATTTTGGTATTTATTACTTAGAGTAAAATGGCATTATTCAATGATAATAAAGATAATTTAATATGAACAGTTAGGAAAATATATTTCAGGCAATCCCATTGATACATTGTGTAATTTATGTAATTCTGTCATTTTAACCTTTCACGAAACAAGTTTCCATTTGCATCAATATTTGCTAGTCCTCAGAGTATACAGATGGCTCTATCAAGAACTTGATGACTAATTATTGAATGCAGTTCATTTGGAAATAACTAATCAACAGCAAATAACTAGATTATTATGTGTAAATAGCTGCCCCTTTGTGATTATAACAAATTTCTTATTTATATCCAATTAAATGTTTGACAATAGTTCAACAACAATTTACAATGCCTCTTTAGGATAATACATATGATTATGTACACACTAAAATACTTAAAAGTCTTTAGATGCTTGTAAGTTCAAATACACACACACACACACACACACACACACACACACACACATTCTTGAAATACCAAAGCAATAATCAACCTCTGGGATCAACTAGCATTTCATGAAATTATGTTTCAAGGTTTTAACATCATCTCCCATATGCTTTATAACTTTAAAATGTTAACTTTGACTTATTTTAGATAATTATGTTCAAAGAAACAAGGTTTCTAAATATCACATTGCTGAAGAAGTTAAAAACAGAAGCTGAACATGGGAAGATTTAGTTTTCTTTCCCTTTATTGTTGTATAATACATGCAGGTGTTGTGTTAGCTACAGGTCTTTGATGACATTATCAAAGTTTAGTTTTCATTTATATTTTGAGTAATTGTAAGATACAATAAAAGTGCATTTGAACCTATTTTATGACTTTAGGGAAAACATAAAAAGTAGTTTGAAATTTATTTTTAAATACCAAAATCTAAAGTGTGACATGTAAGTAATGAAAATGGATACTAAATGCAACATGTATCAAGGATCATTGGATCATACAGAGTTGTAATCACAATTATAAGAGTTTGTTGCTAATTTCAGTAAGCTAACCTCTTGAATTAACATGTATTTATTGAGAGATTATTAGTCAATGATGATTGATCAATGAATAAAACAGACAAACATACAGTCTTCATGAATCTTTCATTCTAGTGAATGAAGAGAAACAATAAAATAAATATTAAATACACATATAAAGTTAGAAAGTGATATGAGCTTTGGGGGAAAAAAACAGCAAATAAGAGAAAGGTATATGCAATGCCATAGTAAAGTTAGGTTTGCAATTTTAATCAAGGTGGTCATGAACATTGCAATGGAATATTGATGTGTGACTAAATATTAGGAAGAAGTATAGGAGCAAACTATGTAAATATCTTAAAGAAGTGAATTCCTTTCCGAAAAAAGAGCAAGTGTAAAGGCCATGAGTTTGAGAGTATGACAACTGTTTCAAAGAACTGCAAAAAGACCAGAGTCATTAGGGTGTAGTGGACCAGGGACAGCATAATATGAGATAAAGTGAGAACGGTAAAAAAGAAGTAGGCTCCAGATAACCCCATGTTTTTCTTTTTTTGTGTGTGTGTTACGCGGGCTTCTCACTGTTGTGGCCTCTCCCATTGCGGAGCACAGGGTCCGGCTATGCAGGCTCAGTGGTCATGGCTCACGGGCCCAGCCGCTCTGCATGTGGGATCTTCCCAGACCGGGGCACGAACCCGTGTCCCCTGCATCGGCAGGCAGACTCTCAACAACTGCGCCACCAGGGAAGCCCAACCCCATGTTTTTTGGCTAAGTTATTTACTTAGGCATTTATCCTAGTAATGTGAGAAGCCATTGGAATATTTGGAATAAAGGAGTGAAATTATCCACATTTTGTTTTAACAGAATATTCTGATAACTGTATGAATAATAGACTAGAGGACAAGTAGAAGGACACAAGCAAGAAATATATTCCAATTAATTAAGTAAGAGATAGAAATTTGGTGTGCTTAACTTACTAAAGGAATGTTTTTAGAAAAACAAAAACAAAAAACATAAGACAAAGCTCTGTAAAGTATGAAGTATTATAGAGAAGAAAGAAAATCTAAGCAAAAGTGGTAGCCAGTAAACTCTAGCTTTGGCTTGATAGAGGAAGAAATTTTTGCAGTGTAAAATATAAACCACATTTTAGAGTTGTTGTATGCCTCTATCTGTAAATATGGAATATGGCCACCTGGGAAGTAGAAGAGATCTAACTTAATCAATAATATGGCTTCCCTCTGCCAGCTGAGGACAATACACAACAGCTAGGAGTTGAGTGTTGACTTTGTAAAGGAAATCTAGGAGGGGTATCAAAATACCATCTACCAAAGCAAGGTTGATTTTAAGTTATATGTTGAAGGTTGATAAACAGGATTTGTGATAGATTAAATTTTAGCACAAGAATAATAAAGGAATCAATAATTATTTTAAAAATTATCTTGACAATTATAAGAATGGTTTTCATTTACTGAAATGTGAAAATTGTAGAAACAGCATATTTTGAGGCAGAGGGAATTAGGAGTATAGGATTTTACATTATAATTTTAATATACTTATTAGCTAACCAAGTGGTAGTTAATATACCACTGAATATACAGGTCTTGAGTTCAGGTCAAAAGACTTTGTGGAGGTGTACATTTAGAACTGTCTTCATATAGATGGTGTTTAAAGCTATCAGATTATTTGAGATAACCAAAGGAATGTGAGTAGAAAAGATGGCCAAGGTCTATGCCCTGTAGGTTTAAATTATTACAAAGTTAGGAAGCAGAGATGAAACAGTAAAGGAGACTAGGATGGACAATCTGACTGTAAACAAGTGTTGAGGGGTTTTGATATAAAGGGGAAAATTGAAATGAGCAATATAAGCAGATGAAAGTAGGATCATTGAATATCAGGATATTTGTCTATTGATGGGTACAAATTCATTAGGAAAAAGGAAAACACAAAATGATTCAGAGGAGAGATTAGGGAGAATTGTGGGAGAAATGACATTAACTAGATGAGAGCAGATGGAATCTGGTATACAAATGGCTGTGTTGGTCTTTGCTAAACAGCATGGAGAATCCATCCAAAGTACCAGGAAAGAAGGTAATGTATAAAGGCAGAGAAGGAGAGAGGTGGTTCAGTGGGCTTATAGAAGCTTGTGGCAGTTTTTGTTTATTTACTAAGAAATCTTTGAATTTCATTGAGACCATTATTAAGTCATTCATTTCATACCATAACAGAGTTTATTTCTAAGAGGTATCTTCTTACTGGATAGTTGATTATTCTATTAATGAGGAACAATCACAGGGGTTGATTTGTGCTAGGAATCACAGCCATTGTTTATTGGAAGTAACAGGTACGTCAGGAGGAGGAAAAGAGGAAAAATTAAAACGTTTTTACTGGGCAGCATTGCTATGCCAATAACCGTTTTATATAATTTTTATTGTTTCACATACATATGGTATATGTTCATAAAATAATCTCTTCTTACTTCCATTTTACTTAGAAGGGATTCAAGTTCCTTGTAAAATAATTTTCTCATAGCTATAGAGCTAATAATAGGTTGTTAGTTTCTAACACAAATTCCTCTAATAGTAGCATGCTATTATTAAACAAATTCTTCTGACTCCTGAATTTCATGTAAGTTAATGGTTACAGTTAGAGGTTTGAACAGATTCAAAATTAATTTTTGAAATGGTATTTTATATGTTGTCTATGTACTTTATGAAGCATCACATCAGGAATCATATACTATATTATAATCTTTCTATTTATAATATTTGATTGTTTTTTGCTTTCTGATATGTTAATATATTCCAAATTTATTTTTTGCACTTTCTGCCTACACCTAGGATTGACCATTTTTCCCCAAATCCTGCTTCCTTTTAATGGGGAATGAGCCCACATTTGATGCTAAAAGTTTTCATTGCTATTCAGTTGTTGCAGTAGATTGTTTCCAAAGGTAGAGGCCACAATGTATTCCATTGTTTATGCCCTTTCACAATAGTATTTACCACTCTTTTCATCAAGAGGTGGAATCTATTTCCCCTGTCACTGTGTATGCACTGGTCCTGTGTTTGTTTTAACCATTGTATTATGGTGGAAGTGATTCTGTGTGTGATTTCCAGACCTGGACCTTAGGAGGCTTTGCAATTTCCATTGTTTGCTCTCTGGGAGCCACTCATCACCTAAAGAAGTACAGGCTATCTGTCTAAAGAGAAAAGGGTAAAATTTTATGTAAAGTGGGAGACCATGAGGAGAACAACCAAGGATCCAGACATAGAAAATGACAATGAAAAGAAAGAGGCTTAGCCATCTCAGGAACCCTCCCAGTTATTTGAGTGAATCCTCTGGTTTCTACAAGTTGCCCAGCGAACACCCATGGAACTGAGATGAGTCACACTTGTTGATCTTTCCCTGAATTTCAGGGTAGGCCCGTGAGCCATGGCTGCTGAGCCTGCATGTCCGGAGCCTGTGCTGCACAATGGGAGAGGCCACAACAGTGAGAGGCCCACGTACCACAAAAAAGAAAAATAAATAAATAAAATACAGTTACATTTCTATATACCAGCAATGATAAATCCAAAAATAAAATGAACAAAATAATTTCATTTACAACAGCATCAAAAGGAATGAAGTACTTAGGAATAGTTTTAACAAAAGAAATGAAAGATTTGAACACTTAGTACTTCAAGTCATCCTTGAAAGAAATTGTAAAAGATCTAAATAATTGGAAAGATATCCTATGTTCATTAATTGGAAGACTTAGCATTATTAAGATGGCAATACTTCCCACATTTCTCTAGAGGTTCAACACAATATCTATCAAGATCTACACTGGGTCTTTTGCAGAAAGAATTTCATGAGTCTATAAAATTCAGATGGAAAATCAAGGGATGTTGATAGCCAAAAAATCATAAAAAAGAAAACTATTAACATTTCAAAACTTAATACAAAACTACAGCAATCAAGACAGTTTTATAATGACATTGGAGAGACATATAAATCAATGGAAAATAATAGAGAGCCCAGAAGTAAATCCAAAAATTCATGGCCAGTTGATTTTAAACAAGGGTGGCAAGACAATTCAATGAGAGAAATTAAAATCTTTTCAATAATTTTTCTTGGACAACTGAATATTTACTTTAAAAAGAATGAATTTGAAACGATATTTCACACTGTATACAAAAAAATATGAAGGACCTAAATGTAAAAACTAAAACAATAAAATTCCTAGAAGAAAATACAGGTATAAATGTTCACAATCTTCAAGTAGGCAATGGTTTCTAGGATATGATACCAAAAGTACAAGCAACAAAAGAAAAATAAATAAATGTGGTTTCATCAATTGTTTCTTTTTTAAAAAAGTACTTCAAAGAACTCTATGAGAAAGTGCAAAGACAAGCCATAGACTTCCAGTGTCTGTTCCAACATGTAAAGAGTGTGGAATCATACCCCCATTTCACAACCAGCAAAAAGCTGAACAAACTGAAAATCAACATCTCTATTTAATTCTATTCAAAAAATGAGGTCACACGAAAAGTCACACCCCCAAAACCTGAAAAGATAATTAAATACAGAGAAGCTGCCCAGGAGCAGAAACGACTGCTGAACCCAGCACCAAAGTAGGACGATTTAAACTCTGATGGATTTTTGGAGGCTGATTGAGAGCATATTTGTGCATTAAAAATTCTACAGGAGGCCCAGTCTTGGGGTATGGAGGTCCCCATATTTTCTGAGTTTTACCTCCAGGAGCCCTGTCAGGCTTTCACAGTGAAGATTAGGGAAAAAGAAAAGAAAAGAAAACAACAACAACAAAAAAAACCAACCTCCAATCAGGCAAGGGAAGGGGTAAAAAGAGGCATAAAGTTGCCATTTTGAAATATGCTCAGAGCATTCTATTCTCCTTAACTAGATCAGCCTCAAGTGAACCTATTTTACCAGAGCTTAACCATCCTTGGAGAAGGGTAAACCCAACTCCAGCCCCCTCTAGCCTTCCTGTATTCCATAAGTGGGAGAAGTAGGGGTGGAGGGGATGGGGGCCATAAGAGAGAAGGTCTCGTAAAGGTCACCACTCAGAGGCATAGATGCTGTGAAGGTCACAGCCCAGGGTCATTAGGAAAAGACTGAGACCTAATCATAGGAACATGGAATGTCTTCCCTAACATTCACCACCAATTCAATAGGTTTTCTGTAAAATAACATGTTATAACAACTGAAAGAATAGACTCAGATCCTATTTAAGAAGAAATCTCTAGGGAAACCAAAGCAAAGAGGGAAGATAAAAACCAAGGCATTGGAGAAAATTTTAGTCCCTGACACCTACAGCTATAGCAAACAGTACATCCAGCATAACTCCTAACCAGATAAACATAAAACCTCAGTTCCTTTTATTGTATATATCATGTCAGGCTTTCAACAAAAAATTGGAAGGCAAGCTAAAGAGCTAAACACAGCCTTAAGAGACAAAGCAAGTGACAGAACAAGACTCAGATATGTCAAGTAGTTTGGAATTATTGGAAGATGAATTTAAATTAAATTTGATTAATATGCTAAGGGATCTAATGGAAAAAATTGAACAGCATGGAACAAAACACATTTTATGTAATCAGAGAGTTGAGAACTCTAAGAAAGAATCAAAAGGAAATGCTAGAATTCAGAAAAACTATAGTAAAATGCCTTTAATGGGCTCATCAGTAGACTGGACACAGCCAAGAAAAGCATTAGTGAGCTTAAATATATGTCAATAGGAACTTCCCAAACTGAAAAGCAAACAGAAAAAAAAGGTTTAAAAAAGAACGGAACACACTATTCAAGAACTGTGGGACAATTATAAGGGGTTAATATATATGTAATAGGAATACCATAAAGAGAGAAAGAGAAAAAGAAATAGAAGAAATATTTGAAGCAATGGTGTCTGAGAATTTTCCAAAATTAATTACTGGCATCAAACCACAGACCCAAGAATTTCAGAATACCAAACAAGATAAATGCCCAAAAATCTACACCTAGGCATATCATTTTCAAACTGCAGTAAATCAAAGACAAAAAAGGAATCTCGGAAGAAGTTACAGTAAATGACAATCCACAGAATGGGAGAAAATATATATATCATGTATTCTAGTATCCAGAATATAGAAAAACAATTACAATGCAACAACAACAAAAACTCACAAATATTTTAATCCAATGAATAGATGAGCAAAGAAATTCAATAGATATTTCTCCAAAGATGATATAAAAATAGCCTATAATCACATAAAAGAAAAACATGTTCAACATCATTAGCCATTAGCAAAATGCAAATCCAAACCACAATGGGCTATTACTTCACATTCAGTATGATGGTTAGTATCAAAAGAATGAATGATAAATTTTGCAAGGTTGAAGAGAAATTGAAACCCTCATACAGTGCTGGTTGCACTGTAAAATTATCCACCCACATTGGAAAACAATTTGGAAGTTTCTCAGAGTTACCATGCAATGAAGCAATTCCACTATTATATACATATAATATATACACATATGTATATGATATATATAGAGAAAAGAAAACATGTCTATCCAAAAATTGTATACAATTGTTCATAGCAGTATTTTTCATAATATCCCAAATCTGAAAATAACCAAAATGTCCAACTGATAAATGGATAAAAATATATAATATAGTATGGAATATTATTCAACCATACAAAAAGAATGAAGTAATGATATAAATGAACCTTGATCACATTGATGGCAATGAAAGGATCCAGACACCAAAGTTCACATATTGTATGATCCCACTTTTATAAATTCAAAATATAAAGTATCAGAACCATTTAAATATGTGCTTTCACAAGTATTCAGCTCGTTTATTGTCACTCCCACTTTTAAAAGAGTTCTCCTGAATGGGAGGTTAAAAGGGCTAAAGTTGTTATACAATGACATTTCCTTACCTGTTTTGCCACATAAATCTAAGATGGTTCTACATTACTGAAAACAGACACAAACAATATCTACAGCTGATATAAATAAATCCAAAGTTTACATGCAACTATAATTGAATAAGCTCCTCTCTAAAGATACTGTTTTTACATTCTAAAAATAAATCTACTAGACAAAGTTCAATTAATCTGAGAAATAAAGTAAAAGCTATCAGCGTATTGAAGAAAGCATCCAAGAGAATCGGTGGTCTTCTTTTGCAAAGAATATTTTTAATAGCACTCTCTTATATTGCAGTTTGATGGATGGGGGAGACATGAAACAATTGACCTGAATGTTTCACGTAACATTTGGACAAATGAATTGTTTCTTAACCTGGCTTTTCATCCCCTTTCATGCTGGCAAGATGAGAAATACTAACGTGAAATGTTTTCCATGACAGATTATCTAGACTTAAAATAAGACTACCTTTCCCCATAATATTTTCTGATTCTAGAATTTGACGTAATTAATTATACCACATTCCAAAAGAAGAGAAATTTGGTAATATTTTTTAACAAAAATTTGAATGTTGTCAGAGAAGAAGAAAACAGAGAGAAGTCTTCTCTCTAAAATTATATTTTAAAAAGTCATTGGTAATTTCCTTTACTTTTAGTAAAAATATCTTAGAATTATTTTTTCCCTAATAAATAAAAGTGATATTCTCTGCTAACATATAGAGTATTATTTACCTTAAAACAGAGAATAAATAGTTTATATCCTCTCAGGGAATATTATAGGATGTAAAACATGGAATTATAATGATAAAAAGAATTTTATGCCATACTAGACAATAAATTTAAAAGAAAAAATACAGATGAATAATTTTGAAAGCCATTGTAATTTTGTCTGGAGTCTTATTTAGATTATATTTTCAGAGGCACAAGAGTTATCTCAGTTTTTATGAGTTTTGGGGTTAAAATACAATTTTAGAAGGTTTTAAGTAAATGCAGATATTTAGTACCAGAATATTTCTTGAAGAACAAGCAAGATTTTTACTAAGCGACCCAGGAAGATCTGGTTGCCCAACAACAGGCTGTCAAGGATCAGAAAATTTCCCTTCTCTGGTCCTAAATTACAATTTTCAAGAGATCTGTGGGGTTCCCTCCCCAGGACATCTGGTCTATTTCATATCAGAATGCCATGTACCTCCCAGGAAAATTCTCCTACAATTGACTTTCATATATAAAATTTTTTTTAGGTTTACCCTACCTTGTACATCCAACACATATTTGTCAGTGTGTCCTATCTTATGTAGAGTTTTTATAATTATAATTCATTAGAATTTTATCAGTCATTAACACAAATACTTTCTGTCACCTATTGATAAAAGCATCTTCACTCTTAGTAATGTAATGATGTGTGTTGATGGTTAAACTAATCTTATCTTTTTCACATTCTTGGAATAAACTTATTGCCATGTTACAATTCATTTAATATGTCTGGGTTAAATTTGTTAATTTCTTTGATAATTTGCTCTTATATACTAAGGTAGATTACTCTACTATTGCCCCTAGTAGTTTTGAGGAGGTCTGAATTTCCGGGCGGAATCTCTGACTAGGGAGAAAATATATCTTCTCTCCTGCTTTTGCTTGAAGATGCTGGTAAGAAATAGAGTTCCTTCTCCAACCTCAGCAAATAGGTATGTGTCATCTAGCTTTTTATTTATAAACAAGAACAAAACTCATGATTTTCCCAACTGTCGGTCTATCATTTCCAGAAAAATTCCAGAATTTCAAGGTTTGCCAAATAAGCACATACTCATGATTGAACAAAGAAGAATTCAACTATTTAAATGTTACCCTTGAGAGAGGAAACTGCATTCAACAATCTAATCAGTGTTTCCTATTGAGCTAGGATTAAGAGAAGGGTGAAATGAAGACATTTACTGGGAAGAAATAAAAGAACTCATAGACACTCAAAAATAACACAAACTTCTCTCTATAAATTGAAATATTTAAAACATGAACATAATATCCATATCAAAAATATAATAGACACGCAAACTATATGCTGACCACAGGAATGAATTTTATGAATTAAAATACAACTGGGTTAAAAGTAAAATATGGACAAAGTTATACTAGGCTAACATGGGTGAGGGTATTGAGGGGGAGAGGAATTATTGGAGTAGTTATATTAGTATCAGACAAAGAAGATTGAAAAACAAAACATATTATCCAAAATAAGCAAGATTTTTGAGAGAAATAACATCCAAACTATTGTTAACTAATTAAATAATTTGCTTTTTATTTGTTTGTTTATTGGGATAAGAACACTTAACATGTGATCTACCTTTTTAAATTTTTATGTGCACAATACAATATTGTTAACTATAGGCAGATCTCTAGAGTGTGTTTATCTTGCATAACTGAATATCATACCCATTGAACCTGCAGTAGCCAAGATATGAAAACAACCTAAATGTCCACTGACAGACAAATGGATAAAGAAATTTGATATATGTATATATATAACAAATATTACATACTTTAACTTTCTTACACCTGAAGTGAGAGTATATTTTGAGTCCCTACCAGCTACTCGATTTTGTGTGCATAATTAGCTCTGCAAATACAAAACTAATATGAGGTCTTTTTTTTTTTTTTTAATCCATGCTGTTTTTATTTTATTTTATTTTTTTTAACATCTTTATTGGGGTATAATTGCTTTACAATGGTGTGTTAGTTTCTGCTTTATAACAAAGTGAATCAGTTATACATATACATATGTTCCCATATCTCTTCCCTCTTGTGTCTCCCTCCCTCCCACCCTCCCTATCCCACCCCTCCAGGCTGTCACAAAGCACCGAGCCAATATCCCTCTGCCATGCGGCTGCTTCCCACTAGCTATCTACCTTACTACGTTTGTTAGTGTGTATATGTCCATGACTCTCTCTTGCCCCGTCACAGCTCACCCTTCCCCCTCCCCATAACCTCAAGTCCATTCTCTAGGAGGTCTGCGTCTTTATTCCTGCCTTACCCCTAGGTTCTTCATGACATTTTTTTTTTCTTAAGTTCCATATATATGTGTTAGCATACGGTATTTGTCTTTTTCTTTCTGACTTACTTCACTCTGTATGACAGACTCTAGGTCTATCCACCTCATTACAAATAGCTCAATTTCATTTCTTTTTATGGCTGAGTAATATTCCATTGTATATATGTGCCACATCTTCTTTATCCATTCATCCGATGATGGGCACTTAGGTTGTTTCCATCTCCGGGCTATTGTAAATAGAGCTGCAATGAACATTTTGGTACATGACTCTTTTTGAATTTCGGTTTTCTCAGGGTATACGCCCAGTAGTGGGATTGCTGGGTCATATGGTAGTTCTATTTGTAGTTTTTTAAGGAACCTCCATACTGTTCTCCATAGTGGCTGTACCAATTCACATTCCCACCAGCAGTGCAAGAGTGTTCCCTTTTCTCCACACCCTCTCCAGCATTTATTGTTTCTAGATTTTTTGATGATGGCCATTCTGACTGGTGTGAGATGATATCTCATTGTAGTTTTGATTTGCATTTCTCTAATGATTAATGATGTTGAGCATTCTTTCATGTGTTTGTTGGCAGTCTGTATATCTTCTTTGGAGAAATGTCTATTTAGGTCTTCTGCCCATTTTTGGATTGGCTTGTTTGTTTTTTTGTTATTGAGCTGCATGAACTTCTTGTAAATTTTGGAGATTAATCCTTTGTCGGTTGCTTCATTTGCAAATATTTTCTCCCATTCTGAGGGTTGTCTTTTGGTCTTGTTTATGGTTTCCTTTGCTGTGCAAAAGCTTTGAAGTTTCATTAGGTCCCATTTGTTTATTTTTGTTTTTATTTCCATTACTCTAGGAGGTGGGTCAGAAAGAATCTTGCTGTGATTTATGTCATAGAGTGTTCTGCCTATGTTTTCCTCTAGGAGTTTGATAGTTTCTGGCCTTATATTTAGGTCTTTAATCCATTTTGAGCTTATTTTTGTGTATGGTGTTAGGGAGTGATCTAATCTCATACTTTTACATGTACCTGTCCAGTTTTCCCAGCACCACTTATTGAAGAGGCTGTCCTTTCTCCACTGTACATTCCTGCCACCTTTATCAAAGATAAGGTGTCCATATGTGCATGGGTTTATCTCTGGGCTTTCTATCCTGTTCCATTGATCTATCTTTCTGTTTTTGTGCCAGTACCATACCGTCTTGATAACTGTAGCTTTGTAGTATAGTCTGAAGTCAGGGAGCCTGATTCCTCCAGTTCCTTTTTTTGTTCTCAAGATTGCTTTGGCTATTCGGGGTCTTTTGTGTTTCCATACAAATTGCAAAATTTTTTGATCTAGTTCTGTGAAAAATGCCAGTGGTAGTTTGATAGGGATTGCATTGAATCTATAGATTGCTTTGGGTAGTAGAGTCATTTTCACAATGTTGATTCTTCCAATCCAAGAACATGGTATATCTCTCCATCTATTTGTATCATCTTTAATTTCTTTCATCAGTGTCTTATAATTTTCTGCATACAGGTCTTTTGTCTCCTTAGGTAGGTTTATTCCTAGGTATTTTATTCTTTTTGTTGCAATGGTAAATGGGAGTGTTTTCTTGATTTCACTTTCAGATTTTTCATCATTAGTATATAGGAATGCCAGAGATTTCTGTGCATTAATTTTGTATCCTGCCACTTTACCAAATTCATTGATTAGCTCTAGTAGTTTTCTGGTAACATCTTTAGGATTCTCTATGTATAGGATCATGTCATCTGCAAACAGTGACAGCTTTACTTCTTCTTTTCCGATTTGGATTCCTTTTATTTCCTTCTCTTCTCTGATTGCTGTGGCTAAAACTTCCAAAACTATGTTGAATAAGAGTGGTGAGAGTGGGCACCCTTGTCTTGTTCCTGATCTTAGTGGAAATGCTTTCAGTTTTTCACCATTGAGGATGATGTTCGCTGTGGGCTTGTCGTATATGGCCTTTATTGTGTTGAGGAAAGTTCCCTCTATGCCTGCTTTCTGCAGGGTTTTTATCATAAATGGGTGTTGAATTTTGTCAAAAGCTTTCTCTGCATCGATTGAGATGATCATATGGTTTTTCTCCTTCAATTTGTTAATATGGTTTATCACATTGATAGATTTGCGTATATTGAAGAATCCTTGCATTCTTGGAATAAACCCCACTTGATCATGGTGTATGATCCTTTTAATGTGCTGTTGGATTCTGTTTGCTAGTATTTTGTTGAGGATTTTTGCATCTATGTTCATCAGTGATATTGGTCTGTAGTTTTCTTTCTTTGTGACACCCTTGTCTGGTTTTGGTATCAAGGTGATGGTGGCCTCGTAGAAGGAGTTTGGGAGTGTTGCTCCCTCTGCTATATTTTGGAAGAGTTTGAGAAGGATAGGTGTTAGCTCTTCTCTAAATATTTGATAGAATTCGCCTGTGAAGCCATCTGGTCCTGGGCTTTTCTTTGTTGGAAGATTTTTAATCACAGTTTCAATTTCAGTGCTTGTGATTGGTCTGTTCATATTTTCTATTTCTTCCTGATTCAGTCTTGGCAGGTTGTGCATTTCTAAGAATTTATCCATTTCTTCCAGATTGTCCATTTTATTGGCATAGAGTTGCTTGTAGTAATCTCTCATGATCTCTTTTATTTCTGCAGTGTCAGTTGTTACCTCTCCTTTTTCATTTCTAATTCTATTGATTTGAGTCTTCTCCCTTTTTTTCTTGATGAGTCTGGCTAGTGGTTTATCTATTTTGTTTATCTTCTCAAAGAACCAGCTTTTAGTTTTATTGATCTTTGCTATTGTTTCCTTCATTTCTTTTTCATTTATTTCTGATCTGATTTTTATGATTTCTTTCCTTCTGCTAGCTTTGGGGTTTTTTTGTTCTTCTTTCTCTAATTGCTTGAGGTGCAAGGTTAGGTTGTTTATTCGAGATGTTTCCTGCTTCTTAAGGTGGGCTTGTATTGCTATAAACTTCCCCCTTAGAACTGCTTTTGCTGCATCCCACAGGTTTTGGGTCATTGTGTCTCCATTGTCATTTGTTTCTAGGTATTTTTTGATTTCTTCTTTGATTTCTTCAGTGATCATTTCATTATTAAGTAGTGTATTGTTTAGCCTCCATGTGTTTGTATTTTTTACAGATCTTTTCCTGTAATTGATATCTAGTCTCATGGCGTTGTGGTCAGAAAAGATACTTGATACAATTTCAATTTTCTTAAATTTACCAAGGCTTGATTTGTGACCCAAGATATGATCTATCCTGGAGAATGTTCCATGAGCACTTGAGAAAAATGTGTATTCTGTTGTTTTTGGATGGAGTGTCCTATAAATATCAATTAAGTCCATCTTGTTTAATGTATCATTTAAAGCTTGTGTTTCCTTATTTATTTTCATTTTGGATGATCTGTCCATGGGTGAAAGTGGGGTGTTTAAGTCCCCTACTATGTATGTGTTACTGTCGATTTCCCCTTTTATGGCTGTTAGTATTTGCCTTATGTATTGAGGTGCTCCTATGTTGGGTGCATAAATATTTACAATTGTTATATCTTCTTCTTGGATCGATCCCTTGATCATTATGTAGTGTCCTTCTTTGTCTCTTTTAATAGTCCTTATTTTAAAGTCTATTTTGTCTGATATGAGAATTGCTACTCCAGCTTTCTTTTGGTTTCCATTTGCATGAAATATCTTTTTCCATCCCCTTACTTTCAGTCTGTATGTGTCTCTAGGTCTGAAGTGGGTCTCTTGTAGACAGCATATATAAGGGTCTTGTTTTTGTATCCATTCAGCTAATCTGTGTCTTTTGGTGGGAGCATTTAGTCCATTTACATTTAAGGTAATTATCGATATGTATGTTCCTATTCCCATTTTCTAAATTGTTTTGGGTTCGTTATTATAGGTCTTTTCCTTCTCTTGTGTTTCTTGCCTAGAGAAGATCCTTTAGCATTTGTTGTAAAGCTGGTTTGGTGGTGCTGAACTCTCTCAGCTTTTGCTTGTCTGTAAAGGTTTTAGTTTCTCCATCAAATCTGAATGAGATCCTTGCTGGGTAGAGTAGTCTTGGCTGCAGGTTTTTCTCCTTCATCACTTTCAGTATGTCCTGCCACTCCCTTCTGGCTTGTAGGGTTTCTGCTGAGAGATCAGCTGTTAACCTTATGGGGATTCCCTTATGTGTTATTTGTTGTTTTTCCCTTGCTGCTTTTAATATGCTTTCTTTGTAATTAATTTTTGACAGTTTGATTAATATGTGTCTTGGTGTATTTCTCCTTGATTTATCCTGTATGAGACTCTCTTCACCTCCTGAACTTAATTATTTCCTTTCCCATATGAGGGAAGTTTTCAACTATAATCTCTTCAAATATTTTCTCAGTCCCTTTCTTTTTCTCTTCTTCTTCTGGAACCCCTATAATTCGAATGTTAGTGCATTTAATGTTGTCCCAGAGGTCTCTGAGACTGTCCTCAGTTCTTTTCATTCTTTTTTCTTTATTCTGCTCTGCAGTAGTTATTTCCACTATTTTATCTTCCAGGTCACTTATCCATTCTTCTGCCTCAGTTATTCTGCTATTGATCCCATCTAGAGTATTTTTAATTTCATTTATTGTGTTGTTCATCGTTGCTTGTTTCATCTTTAGTTCTTCTAGGTCCTTGTTAACTGATTCTTGCATTTTGTCCATTCTATTGTCCATTCTATCTCCAAGATTTCGGATCTACCTTACTATCATTATTCTGAATTCTTTTTCAGGTAGACTGCCTATTTCCTCTTCATTTGTTAGGTCTGGTGCATTTTTATCTTGCTCCTTTATCTGCTGTGTGTTTTTCTGTTTTCTCATTTTGCTTATCTTACTGTGTTTAGGGTCTCCTTTTTGCAGGCTGCCGGTTCGTAGTTCCTCCTGTTTTTGATGTCTGTCTCCAGTGGCTAAGGTTGGTTCAGTGGGTTGTGTAGGCTTCCTGGTGGAGGGGACTAGTGCCTGTGTTGTGGTGGATGAGGCTGGATCTTGTCTCTCTAGTGGGCAGGTTCACGTCTGGTGGTGTGTTTTGGGGTGTCTGTGGCCTTATTATGATTTTAGGCAGCCTCTCTGCTAATGGGTGGAGTTGTGTTCCTGTTTTGCTAGTTGTTTGGCACAGGTTGTCCAGCACTGTGGCTTGCTGGTCGTTGAGTGAAGCTGGGTGCTGGTGTTAAGATGGAGGTCTCTGGGAGATTTTCACCGTTTGATATTATGTGGAGTTGGGAGGTCTCTTGTGGACCAGTGTCCTGAAGTTGGCTCTCCTACCTCAGAGGCAGAGCCCTGACTCCTGGCTGGAGCACCAAGAGCCTTTCATCCACACGGCTCAGAATAAAAGGGAGAAAAAGTAGAGGGAATTAGTAGAAGTATGAGGAAAAAAAGAAGGAAAGGAGGGAAGGAAGGAGGGAAGGAAGGAAGGAAGGAAGAAAGAAAGAAGCAAAGAAGGAAGGAAGGCAAGAAGGAACGAAAGGAGGGAGGGAGAGAGGGAGGAAGGAAGGAAGGAGGGAATGAAGGAAAAACAGAAAGAAAGAAGATACAGTAAAAATAAAATAAAGTATAATAAAGTTATTGAATTAAAAAATTCTTATTTAGAAAAAAAAAAGGGGGGGACGGATAGAACCTTAGGACAAATGTTGGAAGCACAGCTATACAGACAAAATCTTACACAGAAGCGTACACATACACCCTCACTAAAAGAGGTAAAGGGGGAAAAATCATAAATCTTTCTGTCAGAGACCACCTCCTCAATTTGGGATGATTCGTTGTCTAAAGGAGGGAAGGAAGGAAAGAAAGAAAGAAAGAAAGAAAGGATGAAGGTAAAGTATAATAACGTTCTTAAAATTAAAATTGATTATTAAGAAAAAAATTTTAAGAAAAAACCATGGACGGATAGAACCCTAGGACAAATGGTGGAAGCAAGACTATACAGACAAGATCTCACACAGAAGCATACACATACACATTCACAAAAAGAGGAATAGGGAAAAAAATCATAGATCTTGCTCCCAAAGTCCACCTCCTTAATTTGGGATGATTGGCTGTCTATTCATGTATTCCACAGATGCAGGGTACATCAAGTTGATTGTGGAGCTTTAATCCGCTGCTTCTGAGGCTGCTGGGAGAGATTTCCCTTTCTCTTCTTTGTTCTCACAGCTCCCAGGGGCTCAGCTTTGGATTTGGCCCTGCCTCTGCATGTAGGTCGCTGGAGGGCGTCTGTTTTTTTGCTCAGACAGGACGGGGTTAAAGGAGCCGCTGATTCGGAGGTTCTGGCGTACTAAGGCCGGCGGGGAGGGAGGGGCACGGAATGCGGGGCGGGCCTGCGGCGGCAAAGTCCGGCGTGACCCTGCACCAGCCCGAGGCCCGCCGTGCGCTCTCCCGGGGAAGTCGTCCCCGGATCCCGGGAACCTGGCAGTGGCGGGCTGCACAGGCTCCGCGGAAGAGGGGCGTGGAGAGCGACCTGCGCTCGCACACAGGCCCCTTGGTGGCGGCAGCAGCAGCCCCAACGTCTCCCGCCCGCCTCTGGGGTCCGCGCCTCCAGCCGCGGCTTGCGCCCGTCTCTGGAGTCCGCGCCCTCAGCCGCGGCTCGCGCCCGTCTCTGGGGTCCGCGCCCTCAGCCGCGGCTCGCGCCCGTCTCTGGGGTCCGCGCTTTCAGCCGCGGCTCGCGCCCGTCTCTGAGGTTCGCGCTTTCAGCCGCGGCTCGCGCCCGTCTCTGGGGTTCGCGCTTTTAGCCGCGGCTCGCGCCCGTCTCTGGAGTTCCTTTAAGCAGCGTTCTTAAACCCCTCTCCTCACGCACCAGGAAACAAAGAGGGAAGAAAAAGTCTCTTGCCTCTTCGGCAGGTGCAGACTTTTCCCCGGACTCCCTCCCGGCTAGCTGTGGTGCACTAACCCCTTCAGGCTATGTTCAAGCCGCCAACCCCAGTCCTCTCCCTGCACTCCGGCCTCAGCTCGCAGCCCCGCCCGCCCCGGCGGGTGAGCAGACAAGCCTCTCCGGCTGGTGAGTGCCGGTCGGCACCGATCCTCTGTGCGGGAATCTCCCCGCTTTGCCCTCCGCACCCGTTGCTGTGCACTCCTCCGCGGCTTCAAAGCTCCCCCCTCCGCCTCCCGCAGTCTCTGCCCGCGAAGGGGCTTCCTAGTGTGTGGAAACTTTTCCTCCTTCACAGCTCCCTCCCACTGGTGCAGGTGCCGTCCCTATCCTTTTGTCTCTGTTTATTCTTTTTTTTCTTTTGCCCTACCCAGGTATGTGGGGAGTTTCTTGCCTTTTGGGAGGTCTGAGGTCTTCTGCCAGCCTTCAGTAGGTGTTCTGTAGGAGTTGTTCCACGTGTAGATGTATTTCTGGTGTATCTGTGGGGAGGAAGGTGATCTCCGCGTCTTACTCTTCCGCCATCTTCCTGCTCTCCCCTAATATGAGGTCTTAAAAAGGAAAAGGTCTTAGTGAGAAATAATAGTGTGAAATAATCATGTTATTAAAATAAGAAAAAGGCACTTATTGATATTAGCATTTATTTCTATGCCTAGTTTTTCATATAATGATGTTAATTTTTCATGTAGTCTAGCAATTATGAGATTATGTTTCCTCTTTTTATGACACATTTTGTAATTTGCTAATGAAAATTCGTGTTTACATTAATTGAACCTTAGCAATTCAGGCAAGTAAAATAGGAAGCTTTATAGGGTCATATAAATTAGATTGAGCTACAAAAATTAAGAAGATTCCATATATATGTGTTAGCATATGGTATTTGTTTTTCTCTTTCTGACTTACTCCACTCTGTATGACAGTCTCTATGTCCATCCACCTCACTACAAATAAATCAGTTTCTTTCCTTTTTATGGCTGAGTAATATTCCATTGTATATATGTGCCACATCTTCTTTATCCATTCTTCTGTTGATGGACACTTCAGTTGCTTCCATGTCCTGGCTATTGTAAATAGAGCTGCAATGAACATTTTGGTACATGACTCATAACATCTCAAACTAAGAATTTTCTTATTGAAATATTTACATTGATGCATGCAACTGTAGTTCATTCATTTTATATGCTATTAAAAATTTGAAAACAATATTGAACATAAAAGATCAATGAACTATAATGCTACCATATGTTTGTATATAACCTTTAAAATCTTGGTTCAAAATTCAAACACTTAAATAAGCCCTTTAATGCTATTACCAAAACAAGAAAATAAAAATGCTCAGAGCTTAAGTGATAGTGATTTTTTAAATTAATTTTTATTAGAGTATAGTTGCTTTACAATGTTGTATTGTGTTGTGTTCTGATGTACAGCAAAGTGAATCAATTATACATATACATATATCCCCTCTTTTTTAGATTTCCTTCCCATTTAGGTCACCACAGAGCATTGAGTAAAGTTCCCTGCGCTATACAGTAGGTTCTCATTAGTTATCTATTTTATACATAGTATCAATAGTGTATATATGTCAATCTCAATCTTCCAATTCATCCCAGCCCCCGCTCCCCCTTGGTATCCATAAGTTTGTTCTTTACATCTGTGTCTCTATTTCTGCATTGCAAATAAGTTCATCTGTACCATTTTTCTAGATTCCACATATAAGTGATATATATTTGTTTTTCTCTTTCTGACTTACTTCACTCTGTATGACCAAGGTCTATCCACGTCTCTGCAAAAGGCACTATTTTGTTTCTTTTCACGACTGAGTAATATTCCATGTATATATGCACCACATCTTCTTTATCCATTCCTCTGTTTATGGACATTTATGTTGCTTCCACGTCTTGGCTATTGTAAATAGTGCTGCAATGAACATTGGGGCACATGTGTCTTTTTGAATTATAGTTTTCTCCGGGTATATGCCCAGGAGTGGGATTGCTGGGTAATATGGTAGTTCTATTTTTAGTTTTTTAAGGAACCTTCATACTGTTATCCATAGTGGCTATACCAATTTAGGTAGTGATGTTTTGATTTTCCTAATTAAACTTTCATACATCTGGAAGGAGATCCACCTAATTTGTGGGGCCCAGTGAAAAATTAAATTGTAAAGCATCATGTTAAAAAGAAAGGAAAAAAAGTGTTTTCAGGGCTTCCCTGGTGGCGCAGTGGTTGCGGGTCCGCCTGCCGATGCAGGGGACGCGGGTTCGTGCCCCGGTCTGGGAGGATCCCGCATGCCGCGGAGCAGCTGGGCCGGTGAGCCATGGCTGCTGAGCCTGCGCGTCCGGAGCCTGTGTTCGGCAACGGGAGAGGCCACAGCAGTGAGAGGCCCGCGTACCAAAAAAAAAGTGTTTTCATTTTTCTGAAGCATTTTTCCGTACTTGTTATGATGCTATTTAATGCTGCATTCCTTAGGGTATGGGAATACTTGTGGGTGAATGCAAATCTTCACAGGTACCAGAAGAACCACCCCACAACACCATGACTTGATGTATGAAATGAGTGTGCATGAGTGGAGGATATGTGTATGGTGTGCATTAGTGCGTCAGTATATGAGTGTATAGCATCACCATTACTGTCTGTAACTGGAAGCAATTACATTTAGAAAAAAATGTAGATAGATGATGGATGGATAGATGAATAGATGCTAGACAGATTAATAGATAGATAGATATAAATAGGTAAATAATATATAGAGAACACTTTACACTAAAGTTAGTATTGCTGGCAAAGCATCTTTCTGGTTTATTTCCATAATTATTTATTTGAATAATATCCAGAATTTGTCTGTGGAGCTAGATGTTTGGGTTAAATGACCTGGGTTATTCCTCTCTCTGCTCAGACTTGACTGCAAAGTGGTTGAGTGCAAAGTCAGAGATAGACCCATGCCAGTCACTAAGCCCCAAAGCAAAGCACTTAACCTATCTTTGGTGCATTAGAAAAACTTCTTTGAGAGTTTCTGTTTTGTTTGTTTTGTTTTGTTTTTGTTTTTGTTTTTTTGAGTCAAGTTCTAAAAGATGCTATTGTATTGCACGGTGACGTGGTCACAAAGCTGGATTAGATGGAAGGGAGAGCAGAAGTGAACACACATTAGTGGAAATCAAAGAGTGTATGCAGAAAAACAGAGGATTAAGCAAAATCCATTTTTGTTTATGAAGCAAAAATCTGGGAAGGGAGTGATAATAAATGTGTTAAAGTTCACCATGGGCATAGACATTATGCTAAATAACTTCAACTTTATGCTATAAGTGAGTGGTTCCCAACTGAGGGTAATATTGCCTTCCAGGTGACATTTGGCAGTGTGTGGAGACATTTTTGATTGTTGCAAAATGAAGTAGGGGTTGCTAGTAGTATCTAGCAGATAGAAACCAGGGATGCCACTAAACAGCCATACAATGCATAGGACAACCCTCCCAACAATGTAATATCTGACCCAAAATTTTAATAGTGTCAAGGTGGAGAAGCTTTGTGTATAATTGAATGAGTACTTATTTAAGAGTTTTAAAATGCAAAGTGACATAATCAGAGGTGTTCTTTGGATAGCCTATGATCATAGTTATATGATTACATGAGAGATAATTTATGAACATTCACTATGATATTTCCTAGAGTGCACTAAATTTTATAGGTAAGATAACATATACTTTCAATTCTTGATTGACTTTGGGGAAACATGAATATTTCCACTAGTGAATTTGGTACTTTATAATAATGCTTATTTAAAATTGAAACTATAGCCCATGATTCAACAAGTGGTTAAGGATTAATTTTTATCTCCTCTGTTACCATCTGCTTTGCTGTTTGATTGCACTGCTCCATACAATATTACATTTTAATTATAAAAGGTTGAGAGAACGTTAATTTGATATTGGCTCAAGGAAAAGATCTGAATTAGATTTCCCAAGTTTTCAGTTTGACCTCAGATATTTTCTGTCTTTACCACTAACTGCAGACAATATTTGAGAAATGAATTATAATTGGTTAAGCATTAAAGTGATCTGGCTCTAAATATAAGCACCCAAAACATAAAACACTGATATATTTGGAATCTATGTGAACTGCATTATTTTCTCAAACTAAAACTGTAGTGTTAAAACTAACATATTGTTATTGGAAAAATCACAGTTGAATTCATAAAATAGCTCTAAAAGTACACATAAACACATAACCAATGATTTTGCAGAATTTTATCAAGTGAAGTACAACCACAAAATTAATAAATATCCCAATTTGATCCTCCATTAGGAATGCAATCATATTAAGAAGATGTTATATTAAAAACAAGATTAAACTGATTTTAAGTATGAAATTTAAAGCTTCAAAACCTCATAGTTCTTACCAATATACACTTTCTTTCTCTAAAACTACTTAGAAATGAAGAATATTAATATTTCAAATGCTATTTTGTTTTACAATTTAAAAAAATCTACCTTTACATTTATAACAGTGTGATAAACCTGAAGAACAGAAGGAAAGTTTTATTTTTTTGAACCACAGCTCATAGGTAAAAATGTGTACAATCAGCCTTTTAAAGTCCATGAACATTCTTTGGACAATTTAATTGGTATTGGATTTTATCAATAGAATAACTGTGGAAAACTAATATTCTTACTAAATTAACTCTTCTTATTCATGAGTATATATATATTTCTGATGATTTTGGTCTTCTTTACAAAAAATTGTATAAATTCCTAGTAATTAGAATTCACATTTTTGGTAAGATTTTTATAAATATATTGCATGTATAAGTAGAGAAAATTTTAAAGTATGTTTTACTTTTTTTTCTTGTATGTGGTGCATTATTGTTACATTGATTTTAAAACTTTCTTGTTATTTTAAATAAATTATTTGTGGATTCTTTAGTGTTTTCTTTATAAGACATTCCATCCAAAAACAATAGAAGGCACTTTCTTCTCAAGTGCTCATGGAATATTCTCCAGAATAGATGATATCGTGGGTCACAAATCAAGCCTTGGTAAATGTAAGAAAATTGAAATTGTATCAAGTACCTTTCCCGACAACACTATGAGACTAGACATCAATTACAGGAAATAATCTGTAAAAAGTACAAGCACATGGAGGTTAAACAATACACTACTTAATAACCAAGAGATCACTGAAGAAATCAAAGAGGAAATCAAAAAATACCTAGAAACAAATGACAATAAAAACACAACATTCCAAAACCTATGGGAGGCAGCAAAAGCAGTTCTAAGAGGGAAGTTTATAGCAATACAATCCTACATCAAGAAACAAGAAACGTCTAAAATAAACAACCTAACCTTACACCTACAGCAATTAGAGAAAGAAGAATGAAAAAAAAAAAAAACAAAGTTGGGGTGGGATAGGGAGGGTGGGAGGGAGGGAGATGTAAGAGGGAAGAGATATGGGAACATATGTATATGTATGACTGATTCACTTTGTTATAAAGCAGAAACTAACACACCATTGTAAAGCAATTATACCCCAATAAAGATGTTAAAAAATAAAAAAAAAAATAAAAAAAAAAAACAAAGTTAGCAGAAAGAAAGAAATCATAAAGATCAGGTCAGAAATAAATGAAAACTAAATGAAGGAAACAATAGCAAAGCTCAATAAAACTAAAAACTGGTTCTTCAAGAAGATAAATACAATTGATAAACCATTAGCCAGACTCATCAAGAAAAAAATAGAGAAGACTCAAATGAAGAGAATTAGAAAGGAAAATGGAGAAATAACAACTGACACAGCAGAAATACAAAGGATTATGAGAGATTGTTACAAGCAAGTATATGCCAATAAAGTGGACAACCTGGATAAAATGGACAAATTCTTAGAAATTCTCAACCTTCTGAGACTGAACCCGGAAGAAATAGAAAATATAAACAAACCATTTACAAGCACTGAAATTGAAACTGTGATTAAAAATTTTCCAACAAACAAAAGCCCAGGACCAGATGGATTCCCGGGAGAATTCTATCAAACATTTAGAGAAGAGCTAATGCCTATCCTTCTCAAACTCTTCTAAAATATATCAGAGGGAGGAACATTCCCAAACTCATCTACGAGGCCACCATCACCCTGATACCAAAACCAGACAAAGATGTCACAAAGAAAGAAAACTACAGGCCAATAACGCTGATGAACGTAGAGGCAAAAATCCTCAACAAAATACTAGCAAACAGAATCCAACAACACATTAAAAGGATCATACACCATGATCAATCGGGGTTTATCCCAGGAATGCAAGGATTCTTCAGTATACACAAATCAATCAATGTGATACACCATATTAACAAATTGAAGGAGAAACGCCATATGATCATCTCAATCAATGCAGAGAATGCTTTCAACAAAATTCAACACCCATTTATGATAAAAACCCTGCAGAAAGTAGGCATACAGGGAACTTTCCTCAACATAATAAAGGCCATATATGACAAACCCACAGCCAACATCATCCTCAATGGTGAAAAAGTGAAACAATTTCCACTAAGATCAGGAACAAGACAAGGTTGCCCACCCTCACCACTATAATTCATCATAGTATAGGAAGTTTTACCCACAGCAATCAGAAAGGAAAAAGAAATAAAAGGAATACAAATCGGAAAAGAAGAAGTAAATCTGTCACTGTTTGCAGATGACATGATACTATACATAGAGAATCCCAAAGACTCTACCAATAAACTTCTAGTGCTAATCAATGAATTTGGTAAAGTAGAAGGATACAAAATTAATGCTCAGAAATCTTTTGCATTCTTATACACTAATGATGAAATATCTGAAAGAGAAATTAAGGAATCCTTCCCATTTACCATTGCAACAAAAAGAATAAAATACCTAGGAATAAACCTACCTAAGGAGACAGAAGACCTGTATGCTGAAAATTATAAGACACTGATGAAAGAAATTAAAGATGATACAAACAGATGGAGAGATATACCATGTTCTTTGATTGGAAGAATCAAAATTGTGAAAATGACTCTACTGCCCAAAGCAATCTACAGATTCAATGCAATCCTTATCAAACTACCAATAGTATTTTTCACAGAAGTAGAACAAAAAAATTCACAATTTATATGGAAACACAAAAGACTCCAAATAGTCAAAGCAATCTTAAGACAAAAAAATGGACCTGGAAGAATCAGGTTCCCTGACTTCAGACGATACTACAAAGCTACAGTAATCACGACAGTATGCTACTGACACAAAAGCAGATATATAGATCATTGAAACAGGGTAGAAAGCCCAGAGATAAATCCATGCATATATGGTCACCTTATCTTTGATAAAGGAGGCAAGAATATACAATGAAGAAAAGACAACATCTTCAATAAATGTTGCTGGGAAAACTGGACAGCTACATGTTAAAGAGAATGAAATTAGAACACTCCCTAACACCATACACAAAAATAAACTCAAAGTGGATTAAACACCTAAATGTAAGGCCAGACACTATAAAACTCTTAGAGGAAAACATAGGCAGAACACTGTATGACATAAATCACAACAAGATCCTTTTTGACCCACCTCCTAGAGAAATGGAAATAAAAACTAAAATAAACAACTGAAACGTAAAAGCGTTTGCACAACTAAGGAAACCATAAAGAAGATGAAAATGCAACCCTGAGAATGGGAGAAAATATTTCCAAATGAAGCAATTGACAAAGGATTAATCTCCAAGATATACAAACAGCTCATGTGGCTCAAAATTTAAAAAACAAACAACCCAATCAAAAAATGGACAGACGACCTAAATAGACATTTCTCCAAAGAAGACATACAGATGGCCAACAAACACAGCAAAAGCTCCTCAACATCACTAATTATTAGAGAAATACAAATCAAAACTACAATGAGATAGCACCTCACACCAGGCAAAATGGCCATTATCACAAAATCTGCAAACAATAAATGCTGGAGCAAGCGTGGAGAAAAGGAAACCCTCTTGCACTGTTAGTGGGAATGTAAATTGATGCAGTCACTCTAGAGAAGAGTATGGAGTTTCCTTAAAAAAACTAAAAATAGAATTACCATATGACCCAGCAATTCCACAACTGGGCATATACCCAGAGAGAACCATAATTCAAAAGACACATGCACCCCACTGTTCTTTGCAGCACTATTTACAATAGCCAGGACATGAAAACAACCAAAATGTCCATCAACAGATGAATGGATAAAGAAGATATGATACATATATACAATGAAATATTACTCAGCTATAAAAAGGAACAAAATTGGGTCATTTGTGTTTTTTTGTTTTTTCTTTTTAGTTTTGAATCTTTTTTATTATTATTTTTTTAACATCTTTATTGGGGTATAATTGCTTTGCAATGGTGTGTTAGTTTCTGCTTTATAACAAAGTGAATCAGTTATACATATACATATGTTCCCATATCTCTTCCCTCTTGCGTCTCCCTCCCTCCCACCCTCCCTATCCCACCCCTCCAGGCGGTCACAAAGCACCGAGCTTATCTCCCTGTGCTATGCAGCTGCTTCTCACTAGCTATCTACCTTACATTTGGTAGTGTATATATGCCCATGCCTCTCTCTCACTTTGTCACAGTTCACCCTTCCCCCTCCCCATATCCTCAAGTCTGTTCTCTAGTAGGTCTGTGTCTTTATTCTTGTCTTACCCCTAGGCTCTTCATGACATTTTTTTCCCTTAAATTCCATATATATGTGTTAGCATGCAGTATTTGTCTTTCTCTTTCTGACTTACTTCACTCTGTATGACAGACTCTAGGTCTATCCACCTCATTACAAATAGCTCAATTTCGTTTCTTTTTATGGCTGAGTAATATTCCATTGTATATATGTGCCACATCTTCTTTATCCATTCATCCAATGATGGGCATGTAGGTTGTTTCCATCTCTGGGCTATTGTAAATAGAGCTTCAGTGAACATTTTGGTACATGACTCTTTTTGAATTATGGTTTTCTCAGGGTATATGCCCAGTAGTGGGATGGCTGGGTCATATGGTAGTTCTATTTGTAATTTTTTAAGGAGCCTCCATACTGTTCTCCATATTGGTGTACCAATTCACATTCCCACCAGCAGTGCAAGAGTGTTCCCTTTTCTTCACATTCTCTCCAGCATTTATGGTTTCTAGATTTTTTGATGATGGCCATTCTGACTGGTGTGAGATGATATCTCATTGTAGTTTTGATTTGCATTTCTCTAATGATTAATGATGTTGAGCATTCTTTCATGTGTTTGTTGGCGGGTCATTTGTTGAAATATGGATGGACCTATAGACTGTCATACAGAGTGAAGTAAGTCAGAAAGAGAAAAACAAATATCATATATTAATGCATATATGTGGAATCTGAAAAAATTGGTATACCTGATCTTATTTACAAAGTAGAAATGGAGACACAGATGTAGAGAACAAATATATGGATACCAAGTGGGAAAGAGTGGGCATGGGATGAATTGGGAGATTGGGATTGACATATATACGCTACTGTGTATAAAATAGATAAGTAATGAGAACCTACTGGGAACTCTACTCAATGCTCTGTGGTGACCTAAATGGGAAGGAAATCCAAAAAATAGGGAATATATGTATGTGTATAGCTGATTCACTTTGTTGTACAGTAGAAACTAACACAACATTGTAAAGCAACTGTACTCCAATAAAAATTAAAAAATAAATAAAAAAATAAAAAATATATATTCAAAGTAAAATTTCTGTTGTTTAAACTATTTTATGGTGAAATATTCTAATTTTATAAATATTTATTTGGTCATCTGTCATTTTGGATAATTTAGAAAACAGTAAAAATAAAATATACGGTTCAGGGGGAAAAAAACCCTACTCAATAATCAGGAGAATGCATTAGTTTTCTATTCCATAACAAATTAGCAAATTTACATAATTATTAAATTAGCAAATTTATTTTCTTACAGTTTCTGTAGGTCAGAAGTCCCACAAAGAGTAGCTGGATCTTCAGTTTAGAGACACACAAAGCTGAAGTAAAGGTGTTAGCTGTACAGACCTCTTATCTAGAGCCACATGAGAAAAATCTGTACAGATGATATGCAGGATTCAGTTACTTGTAGTTATGGGCTGAGGTTCCTGGCCTTCTCCATCTCCAAACCACCAAGAGTGTATCAAACCCTTCTCTAGCTTTGAATTTCTGACTTCACCTTCTGTCACATTTTTCCTGCATTCAGCCAGAGCAAGTTCTATACTTCAAGAGCTCATGTGCTTCTATTAGGTCCACCTTTATAATCTAGGATAACACCATTATCTTAAAGTCAAATGATCAGTGAACTTAACGATATCTGCAAAGTCCCTTTTGCTTATAACATAGCATATCATAACATAGGCATGATACCAGGTAGTGAAAGCAATAAAGCAAAATTCTGCCTGCTATATATGAGAGCCTTTAAAATTAAATAATATAAGGACTATTGATACATACATATGTTACATTTTTGAGTGAATTTTTTTCCTTGACATTAATATTACAATTTGCAACGTTAGTCTTAGGAAAATTTTTGAATTGACTTTACCAAAATAAAACATGACAAATACTTTCTATATATGGAAAGGCCCAGAAGATTAACATATCTTACTTATAAATACTAGTCTACTAATTGATGGAAGTTTGATAGTATAATTATCCAGATTGCAGCAATATTTCATCAAGGAGTTTATGATAATATTTGTGGATACAAAGGAGCTGAACCTACTGGTATAATATGATACAAGTAGATATATATATGTAATTGGTTAACTTAGAAACATAATTTGAGAATGTGGCACAGCATCTTGTCTTCAGTCTTGTTTTGTTTAATATTTTAATCTAAGACATGAATGAAGACAGTTGCATCAAATTTTTGAAATGTTATAGACAGAGAAGAATAATGATCACCAGACATGACAAAAACCAAAAGACTATAAGCTGGAATAATGAGCTGATTTGAAATATATTTAATAGAGATAAATATCTATTATTCCCCTTTGGTCCAAAATATTAACTGTTTATTTTAAGCTTAGAGGAAATTATCTAAACAAGTACAGATATAAAGATGAATTACAAGTCATAGCTCACAATCAGTCAATACAGATGAATAATGCAATATGGTTTCAGTAAATTTAATGCAAAATAAGACTTTATTAATAGAATTATTGCATATGAAAGAAATATGGGATTTTCCATTCAGCTTTGAACTTTGTCAGAATTTATCTGAACATTTAAATTAAAAAAGAATAAAATCTAAGCAAATGCAACATTTAAACCTTAAAAGAATTTCAAACTCAGAGGTCATTGTGGCTGTCTTTAAGTAATTGAGGCATTTTTTCTATAAATAATTGAGTAAATTTTGCCTGATAATTATGATTATAATAAAAATAATAATAAAGCTAGCCATACAGGGTGTAGTCTTTGTTTTACTACAGAAGATGGAGAAGAAGGAACGCTAACAGAAATAATTTATTGTTCTTACTAAAACAGGACTTTCAGAGATTTTTCTTATTAATCAAGAAGCAGCTACTGGGCAGTACTGTGGCCTTCCTCTTCTTAATCATGTAGCTTCTGAAGAGGATCAGAAACAGATCAAATAAGTATAGCGCACAATAATAGTTCCTATTGATTCAAGAGTAAGGAAAAAATTCAAATTGCTAATTATAAAGCTATTGAAGTATTATTTTTATCTTCAAGATTTATTTCTTAACTACCCCAGGAATCATTTTCTTTCTGATATGTGCCTGTATATTTTTTTAATCTAAGAAATAAAATAACTAATGAGAAAGACAGGCTGACAGTACACGATGGTGGGATCATCTCACTGAACACTGGAATGAGAGAATCTATGTCCATCTTGGACTATAGAGCTTTAGTTGGTTTCCCTTCCCAACCACTATCATATGCTGTTCTGAAGGATTTCCTGATCTGCTAAAATTACTTAGAATTTGGGAAATATTTGTGGGTAGGAGGTAACATCCAGACTCAGAGCTGTGTATAGAAATGGTAACTTTGATAAATAAGTAGGAGTTTATACAGGGAAACAAAGACTGACTTTGGCAAGAGAATTCTTAATCTGAGGGAAGTAAAGACCTCCTAGATATGTGCTGTGATTGGAAATGTTTCTCTGTGAAGAGACTAATAAGGAGCTTGACCTTCAGGTTGGAATCAAGTTGGGAAGAATCGACACCTTGACTATGTTATAGAGTTTTCCAATCCATGAAGATGGAATAGCTTTCCATTAATATAGATCTGCTTTGATTTTTTTCATCAGCATTTTCATCAGTAGTTTTCTGGGTATAAATCTTGTATATATTTTATTAAATTTATAGCTAAGTATTTAATTATTCTGATTCAATTGTTAATGGTATGTGTTTAATTTCAAATTCCCATAGCTTATTGCTAGTATATATGATGGTTATTTGCCCGTATTTTGCCTTGAGTCTTGTAATTTCATTGCAGTAACTTATTAGTCTGAGGAAATTTTTGTCAATTCTTTGTGGTTTCCTACATAGAGACAGCTTTATTTCTTCCCCCATAATCTAAATAACTTTTATTATTTTTTTTTTCTTACTGCATTAGCCAGTTCTTCCAGTATGATGTTGAATAGGAGTGGTGAGAGAGGAAATCCTTACTGCTTTCCCCTTGTCAGTGGTAAGGCATACAGTTTCTCACAATTAAATATGTTAGCTGTAGGTTTTATAATTTTTTTGAATCAAAATGAGTAACTTCCTTTCTATTCTAAACTTGCTGAGAGTTTTTATCATGGATGGGTGTTGGATATTACAAAATTCTTTATCTTCATCAATTGATGTTATCATATAATTTTTCTTTCATCTGTAGATATGGTAGACTGCACTGATTTCTTCTCAAATGTTGAATCAATCTTGTATACCTGGAATAAATCCCATTGGTCATGGTGTATACATGTTTTATGTATTGTTGGATTCTATTTACCAATATTTTATTAAGGATTTTTGTAACTATGTTCATGAAATATATTTATTTGTAGTTTTACTTTCTTGTAATATATTTATCTGACTTTGATATTAGGGTAATCCTGGCCTCATTTAATGAGTTAGAAAATTTACCTCTGCTTCTTTCTTTCTTTCTTTTTTTTTTTTGGAAATGATTGTTACAATTTGTATCATTTCTTCCTTAAATGCTTGGTAGAATTCATGAATAAAGCCATCTAGGCCAAATAACTTCTTTTTTGGCTAGTTATTAATTATTGCTTTAATTTCCTTAATAGATATAGGCACATTAATATTATTTATTTCTCCTTTTGTGAGTTTTGCTAGTTTGTCTCCTTCAAGGAATTACTCTATTTTATGTAAGTTATCATATTTGTGGGCATAGCATTGTTTGTAACATTTTTTATTACACTTTTAATGTCCTTGTTATCAATACTGATGATCATCTCTTGCATTTTTGATATTGGTAAATCGTGGCTTTTCTCTTTGTTTTCTTGGTTAGCCTAGCTAGAGGCTCATAAAATTTATCAATATTTTCAAAAAGCCATATACTGGCTTTGTTTTCTTTTGTATGTTTGATTTTTTTTTTTCTGTTTTGAATATTTGATTTTGTTCTATTTCTATTAGTTTTCTTCTACCAGATTCAGGCTTCTATTGCTCTTATTTCTCTAGTCTCCTTAGGTGAAATCTTAGGTTATTGGAACATTAAATTTTCACATGAATTTTAATTCTTTACATGTCTTACGATGCATATCATCTCCCAGGCAACAGTTTTTAGCTCATTACAAACCTATTAGTGGAATTATTCAAGCATAAGATATATAATCAAATGGTAGGGATATTAAAGTAGAGAACATATTGTCAAGCATATTACTTAACCACATAATATATATGATCACATCTATTCTTGAGTGATCCTATGATATGAAAATATGTATGTATATCTTAACAGTTCATTTTCTACTATACCTTTTGTATAATATCCAAAACCATAATGTGACAGTCTGTATAATGGCCCACTAAAGGTGCCCATGCTCTAAGTGACAGAACCTATAAATATGTTACCTTACATTGTAAATAGGACCTCGCAGGTGTGCACCAGTTAAAGATCTTGAGATTGAGAGATTATCTTGAATTGTCTAGCTGGGTCCAAAGTAATTACAAGCGTTCTTATTAGAGAGAGGCAGTAGTATCAGCCAGGGGTTTGGCATAATGTGAAGAAGGAGCCACAAGCCAGTACAGATAGTATCGACAAACTATGCAGGGCAAGAAAACATATTATCCCTTGTAACTTCCAGAAAGAACAGAGCTCTGCTGACTCTTGTTTTTATACTTCTGACCTCTAAAACTGAAAAACAAAACATTTGTGGTTTTTGTTTGTTTGTTTTGGGTTTTGTTTTTTGTTTTTTTTTGCTGTACGCGGGCCTCTCACTGTTGTGGCCTCTCTCGTTGCAGAGAACAGGCTCCGGACGTGCAGGCTCAGCGACCATGGCTCACGGGTCTAGCCGCTCCGCGGCATGTAGGATCTTCCCGGACCGGGGCATAAACCCGTGTCCCCTGCATCGGCAGGCAGACTCTCAACGACTGCGCCACCAGGGAAGCCCCATTTGTATGTTTTAAGCTACTAAATTTGTGGTAAGTTTTGCATTAGCCGTAGGAAACAAATTCACAAATCCAGGGGGGAGACAACTTCCTTTGCCAATATCTTAGAGTGATGTGTGTGATTTAAACTATTTATAGACCTGGAGTATATAGAATGTGGAGGTGTTATAACTATGAAATAATATTTGAACTGTGAAATGTAGTGATGTGCATTATGAATTGAAGATGATTGAACTCTTTTTGCTGCTACTTCTCTTTCCACCACAAACATGGCAAAAGCTACTGTATCTAAATGACCTTAAAATCCACTTCTGGAGGAATGTAAAAGATATCGAGAGAGAGAGAGAGAGAGAGAGAGAGAGAGAGAGAGAGAGAGAGAGAAAGAGAAGGAGCAGAGAGAGAGAAGAGAGATCAGTGTTTTTCATTCTCAATTAGGAAGCTGTTTCTATGAATAACTGCAGGATTTGACTTCTTTCTCCCCAGTCTTCAGTATTTCTATACAACCTTCCTACTCTATTAGAAACAGAAGGCCAAGACCTAATGAATGTCTAAGAGTAAATGATGCATTCTCACTTAATTCAAGTAATTGGTTACCACTACTTAATTTGCAGATCACTGATTGAAATCTTACACTCTAGAACATTAAATGAGCTTGAACAGCAGATGACTAACTTCTGTTTTGTTTTTTTTTTTTTTTTTGAGTATCAAGTAGTTTGAATTATAGAAAGTCGTAAAAGGTAATATATAAAATGCAAATATAATGGAAAATAAAGCATCTCTTTACAAGCAAAACATTTTCAAATCAAAAGCAACCATGAAATAAAGTGTTTTGGGTGCCTTGAAATACTATTAAGTAAATGAAAGGGTCAGCAGTTTATGTTTTTTAAGATTTTATTTAATAAAAAAGTTTCCTAAATGATATTTCTTTCACTAACTTATCTCCTCAAGAATCATATGAATCAAAATGAAGTACCAATCAAAATTGTGTGACTGTGCTAGTCACTGAAGACACAAAGATAAAAAAGACATAGCCCTTACTCAAGAATCTTACCTCTAGTAAGGAAGATAGACAAAGTTCAACATGATTGGTGTAATTACAGAAGTGAATATAAGTTGCTCTTACACCTGATATTTGGGAGAAGGGAAAAAGTGAATTTCAGTTAAAGATTTGTAGAGATAACTGAATTTATAGTAAACTTTTCTAAAAATATAGATGGGAACATCAATATTACCTTTACTCCATATATAAGAATAGAGATAATATTGACATGACAATATGTGAAAATAAAAATTATAATTTAGCTGTACACTAGAATATCTAGCTTTGATGAAATATGCACAATGCATAATCAATGTAATATTTACAATTAAAAAGCCTTTGAATTTCTGTAACATTCTAAATACACCGTTTGTACCTTATAAATCAAATCCACAATTCTAATTTAGCTGGATGCAGGCTACACAACTGTAACATCTAATCTTTGTGAAATACCCTTTAATGATTCCTCATCCAATTCTTCTAAACTTTACTGATTCTTTTGAAGCTTTATTTTCTTATTTTGTTGGGGATCAGGCCCCCGTCTCTAAAAATAGGGAGGAAAAATAGAAAGCCTTGTTTGCTAGCAGGAGGGTAAGTCTGAGAGACCACACTTTCTTTTTTGGCAATTAGAAGTTTTGTATAAAATAGGCATTTTTTTTGGTTACGAGAAAAATGGTGATGAGAAAATTATTTCTCATCACCATATGGGGTGGGGTGAGTGCCAAGTCACAGATTGGTTTGTGGTTCCCAGTTCACAGAAGTAGATGATCTAAAAGTAATCTGGCCTGGGAAATGAGAAATATGTCAATGCTGATGGAGTATTTTCCTTGCCCTTGTCATTTCCCAGTCTGCCATCAGGATCACCAAATGATCCTATTTCTGAAACACGTTAGTGCTAGTTTAGAGGTTTTTTACATGAGTGCATGCACCTTGAATCTTGTGAGCCACCTTTGAGTTTCTAAGGGTTTGATTATTCTTTGCCTTTGAGGAGGTGTTAGGAATGTTGGCTGTAGAATAAACACACTCAGGGAGTTATCTCTCAGCTGTGAGAAAAGCACGTACAAGAGAGATCATACATTTAAAGATACAGAACCAGTCCATTTCTTTTTTTCTGGTAGTAGCCTTAATGTTAGAGCCATCAGGCAAACACATCCTGATGATGATCATGAGGTATGCTGAGTTCTTTTTGCGGTACGTGGGCCTCTCACTGTTGTGGCCTCTCCCGTTGTGGAGCACAGGCTCTAGACGCGCAGGCTCAGCGGCCATGGCTCATGGGCCCAGCCGCTCCGCAGCACGTGGGATCTTCCTGGACAGGACCGGGGCACGAACCCGTGTCCCCTGCATCAGCAGGCGGACTCTCAACCACTGCGCCACCAGGGAAGCCCCTGAGTGTTCTTTTTAAGTCAACCAAAAAACGCAGAGGATTACTTGACATCACAATTAATTTCATTAGTTTCCATTTTAAAATAATTTTTGGACATGGATATTACCTGCAAAAATTAATATTATTCTCATTTAATCTCCTGCCTCCTTCCTCATTGACTAAGAGTGTCAGCATTTTCATTTCACTGTGCCCAAGAGGGTTGCATTTATAAGGAAAGCAATGTCAATCATGACACCAGGAAACTGTGTAGCTCCACAGGCTCTGTCTCCTGTTCAACACTTGCTCTGCAGGAAGAGGGGAAAATTAAGTGTGTTGGACAAATGAGAGAAGGAAGGGAGTTGGCTAATATTATTTTACTATCTGCCATGTGAAAGATACTATTACTTGATATTTTCACATATTTATTGCATGAAACAATTTAATCTTCTCAATAGCTTTAAGAGATAAATATTGTTACCATTATACAAAAGAAAGAGACACTGAATCTCAGAAAGGTTAAGTAATACCCAAGGTTACACAGCAAGCTGATAAAAGAAATAGAATCTTTGTATGATTAATCCCAAACACCCTATGGACCTACTACATGAAGCAGAACAATACATTTATGTCAAACTTAATTGATCATGAAGCTATGACATCATCTTTTCTTCAAAAAATTAAGGTAATTTTCTTCTGACATATGCTTTGAGATTTTGTACAATTTCTATGTATTTTCTTCACTTTCATGCATAATGTTCCAGAGGCTAAAGCTAAACATTTTTACTCATCAGTTATTTACAACATACATAGTTACTATTTTATTAAAGTAGAATAAAAACGATTAATGAATTGGTTCAGTTTTGTCTTAGCAAATAGTGGTATTGCTGCTAACCTTGATTTTTGGCTTGTTACAACAAAGAATATTTTATTTTCCTAATTGAATAGACATTCTTCCTGATGAAAAACAACTTAATGTTATACTAAGTACTTGAACTATTTTCTCAAATATAAATTATTCTTTTCTATGTAAGGCAATTAATTATCTGAGATTTTTTTCAGTATATTATTACATATCAATACAAAACCCTATTTTCAATAAATATCAACTTAACCCTCTTACTTAAAAAAAATGGTTACTTTGCATAGACTACTGCTACCAAGCAGATTAAAATTTCATGAAATATTACCAAGAACCTCATACATACTGAACCTCTTCTCTAACTGTGCTTTGAACATCCACACTTGTGTTGAAGTTCCTCTTGGTGTTTTCTTTCTAAGCACCATAAAAGCAACATTTTCCAGTAATTTTCTCCTTGTGTTATTGATTTTTGTGCTTAATCCACGCCAATTAGAAGTCTATATCACTTCTAAATTCACCTTGTCAGTTTCTGCACGTTAAAAGTTAGAGAAAGGCATTATTCTGATTAAAAACCTAGAAATCCATGTACTTTAAACTCCATTTGGTTTTCTTTTACATCCCACCACATTTGCAGGGTTTCAGCAGCTTTATTCCCCAAGTCTCAAACATCTTGACACTTCCCAATCATTTACTTTCAACAGATGTCTTCATTTAATCCTATTCTGAGGACAGTTTGACTACCACGTGAAAGCACCTTCACTTACATAGTTCCTATTCACTTTAGCTTTGCTAAGAACAAAACAAAAGTCATCTATAAAAAAAGTTCTACATTCTATTTCTAAATTCTTTTCTTAAAAATGATGCTCTTCATCGCACCACATGTAACTTGTATACTTGTGCTTTTGATTCTATTATTTTACACTAACCCAGAGATGTTGCTCAATTGTCTTCCTAATTACTTGTATTGTCACTCTTTATTGATTGTCCTTTTTTTTTTTGCTTTTAAAAAAATTCATGTATGTAATAACTAAGAACATCTATTCAAAGATTCAGTAGTTTGCCTCAGTAAACCTCTCCGACAGTGACCATCTTACTATTCTTCTTCAACACCAGTTTTCACCATTTTTAATAGAGTCACAGACTCTCAGGATCAGAGAAGGTCTGGCTTGTTGATGCCTGGAAACTTTACCAAAAAATAACAATTTTTGTGTTCTTTTAAAATTTTTGTTAAAGAACTTTCTAATAATGCACCTCATTTCCTTTTCATATGTCTCATAGTACTGGCTCACATTTGCTATAGGGATCTGTATACTTATGTCTTATCAAATATATTCCCATTTGTTGAAGTCCTGTAGCAGTGTAGAATAACTCCGATAGTTTTCTTAGTTGTTTCACATTCTTTCTTCTAAACCCTAACTATAGATATTCTTCAAAGTTTTGTGTTCATCTTTCTTTTCTTCTTGCATATTCCCCTATAGTGAATTCATCCATTCTTAAGATATTCTAATACTTCTCCAGAGCTTCATATCACATTTCTAGCTTCTTATTCACATTCCCATCTGAATATTCCACAAAACCCTCCAACTCATAACATTGAAAAATAGAACTCACTGTTAACCCTCATTGCCTCAAACTCCAGTCCTAACCCTTTACATTTCTATTTTTCATATAAATAGTAGGATTTTATTTTCCTTTTCTCTTGCTTTCCATTTTCAATCAGCTTGTAAGTATGGATAATTCTCTAATCTACTATATTTTTCAGTCATGTAACAGCAAGAAAGACCAAAGTAACCCCTGACAGCTAAGAGCTGGCTTGAAACTATCAACTAGGTCTTTGTGTTGCTAGGAACAAGCCTATCCCTCCCAGCTAGGCCATGGTGCTCTCCTGCAGAGCATAATAATTGTATAGGACAAGGTCACTCTGACTTGTGATGGATCAAAGAAAAAAATAAGACGACTCTATAATTATGTCTATACACAGAAAAACACAACCAACATTTTTCAAACCACAAAAATGATCAAACACCCTTGTCCCACCTCCCCCCAAAATCCTTGCTAATATAAGTAAACTGCTTCTTTCCCCATAGTAGCTTTAACTTTGCTTCATTCCTTCCACCTTCTAGATGAGAATTATTAGGATAGTGTTAAATATTGAATTACATACCTCACCCGCCAAAATATGTTGAAGTCCTATCCTCTTGTATCTCAGAAAATGACCTTATTTGGAAATGGTGTCATCACAGGTATAATTAGTTAAATAAAGATGAGGTCATACTGGAGTAAGTTGGACCCTTAATCCAATATGACTAATGCCCTTATTAGAAGAGGAAAATGCCTTATAAATACAGAGACACACAGGAGAACCCCATGTGATGGCAGAGATTGGAGTGACACAGCTTCAAGGACTGACAGTCACCACCAGGAGCTGAGAAGTAGCAAGGGAAGATTCTACTTCGAGTCTCAGAGGTGAATGGCCTTGCTGACAACTTGATTTTCAACTTGTAGCCTTTAGAACTGTAAGAGAATACAGTTATGTTGTTTTGCACCTCCATGTTTGTTGTACTTTTTTACAGCAGTCCTAAGAAACTAATACAGATGCAAGTCATAGAATTACCCTGGCTCCTGAAAACATTCAGTACATCTTACTTAAACCCTCTCCAAAAATCACATTACATAAGGCCAAATCCTACCATTAGTCCTTCCTAACATTCTCCTACTGAGATGCAGCATGATTTCTCATTAAATGCATTCTTCCTATTGCAAAAAAGTCAATAAACCCAACTTTGTTCAACTACTCAGTGGCCTTTAACTCAAGGGCGGTGAAAATCTCCCTTGTTATTCATGATACTTTTTACATCACGATTAATAAGTTGTAACAGGTTCCTAACTATTATTATGCCTTAAGATTTGACTACTTTAATTTTCTGATCTATTAGTAATATAGTAATTAATCTGTCTTAAGTATATTTTGAGAGGTTTTGGTGACCCCACTGAACCATGACTCATAGATTAGTGTATCCTTCCTCCTAAACAATGCTGGCCTGTGACTTGATTTAATCAATAGGATATGGCAGAAGTTATATTGTATCAGTTCCCAAGCTAAGCCTTATGAAGGTTTGACATCTTCCAGTTTTGCCCTCTGAGGGAAACCAGCTATACTATGTATGAAGTCTGAAAACTCTGAGGTCTTCATTTTTATGGGCAAAAAGTATAAATGAGAATAAATAAAGGCTCACATACAACATTTCAAAATATTTTAAAATTATTAATCAAGCTAAAGAATAATTTGTAAAATGTCTGTCCTCCAAAATTTATAAATATAGCTTATTAAGGCCCTAACAGGCCAATTTTAAATGTTCAAGTTCTTAGACTTCTTGGCTTTCTCCACTAGAATTGGGTGATGTGGGTTAGCAGGTCTTGGCTGCTGGTCTCCATTTTCCTGGCTCCAAGTTCTTTGTCTTCCTTCTTCTCTTCTCATTCCCCATCTATTCTTAGCTGCAAAAGCTGTCACACACATATCCAAGATCTATCCCTCTCCCTAGAAAAGAGTTGGAGTTTAGCCAATGACTGTCAACATAGTAGGTCTTTAGGACAGAAGCAAGGAAGAGACATGTGCAGGCCTTGAACTAGGCTCAGGATTATTTGGTGGAAAATTCTATGTTCCAGTTACCTGCTTGGGAACTGCAGGAACAGGGCGCAGGGTCTGAATTTGTGGTTTCCTTTGGCCTCTAAGTACCTCATCATATGGAGAAGTATATTATTGGAAAGAAGCAAGAATATGGCTCCACACATTGTGGAGACAGGGCAAGACTCTCAAGGTAGGTACTGAGCACCACTCTCTTATTTTATGAATTGTGCCTCATATTACACCACAGTAGAAACTATTATTTAGTGATTATGAATGAAATTTTTCTGTATAATAGAATATTAAGACTAACACTAGACCAAATGCTATAAGTGAAATTTACCACATTATATTGTATTCCCTACATGTAGTTTCAGCATGTGGATTTATCTTTATGACTCATATTCAATATAACATGATACTTGTTTTAGAGTTGAACCAGTATCTTAAAGAGAAAATATAAAATAATTTAATTTATTGCAAACCAACTTAATTTCTTAGTGAGTCACTAAGTTACCTTATAATATTTGCATTTCAAATAATTTTCTTGGTTAGATACACCCATTTTTCTTACAGTTTTAACATTTCAGTAACAGTCAAACATTACTGTGCATTCAGACAATCAATTTTAGGCATGTTTAAATGATTTGCAATATTAATATAAATATAAAAGAGTATATGTTACATTTATAAGTAATGGCTTTTGGACAGTACAAAAATGATATGGTGTCAGATATTCTCCAGGTTATGTATACTCAGAAAAAGATGATTTCTTGAAGCTTAGTAATTGTAATCACATCTTTATTCATTATGTTACCATGTTAGAAAATCTTACCTCAAAATTATATGTTGTCAAGAATAATAAGTGGCATGTCATTTATGGCTCTATTAGACTTCTCTACTTTTGGGGGGTCAATCTATGTCCAGAAATTATGGAGAAAATTCTCACTAAAAACTACTTTTAGCACTGCTAAAATTAGCACTGCATCAGGTACTAATTTAAGCATGTTTCTATCATTAACTATAAGGAGACTTTGAAGATGCTGGAAAATTGAATTAAATGCATATTTTCACTAACTTCACATTTTGAAAGTTTTTATTCAATGTTTGGATGTAGACTTCAATAAATCCTCATTGTCATGTCTTTTCATATATGTGAAGAAAATCATCAGTTGAAGGGGAGAAGTTACATTCAGAGACTGAAACATTGGCTTTTTGGTCATATTAACTAACTCTAATATCTTAAATGTCTTACTTCTGTGTTAAAAGTTATTACATTTTGGCCATGATTCTTAGTCTATTCAAGATACAGGACATGTGACAGTAAACACTGGCTGTAGGAAGCACACATTAAGTACTATTTTTTCTTTACCATATTATCAATATCATGAAGAAATTTTTATAATTTTATCCTCTAATTTAAACATTCTTGAAAACACATGTCCCATTAATCATGAGAGCATTCCAGATTTGAAAAAACAATTTTTGAGGCATCCATTTATTCAAACAGGTATCTAAAAAAGTATAAGTGGTCATGATATTTTGATTAGTGACTTTCACTATTTTCTTTAACATTGACTCCAAATCAAAAGGATATTTTGACTGATAATTATTTTCCCAATAATACAGTTTTGGGGTTAGTATTCAGATGCAAGATATAGTATGTCTATATTAAGGTTTTGCTGTACACATAGTGGTTCTATCAACACTGATCAAGAATTAACAGGAATTAAAGAAAATATCCCTGTCCCTGTAGCAAGCATTCTTAATGATGAATGGAACAAAAAGTCATTCAACACTTTTCCTTCTTATGTCAAAGCACATTTGCCAGTGGTGGCATATTATCTCCATACTGGTGTGTTTGTTTCACTGTAAGCCAAAATATCAGAGAGCCCAGACTTCTGGTAGTAATTGCTTTTGTATAATATGTCATTGCTTTGAAGACTCAAGCATGTGATTTGGTAAAGTTATTTTTCCAGAACCTCACTTTTTTCTCAAACGTATTACATGTTATTAACTTTGTAGGTGACTAAGAAGCTTTTTGGCAATTACTTTGGCAACCTTACATTTCAAATTTGTGAAATGTTTGTGAGAATAATCCTTTCATTACTTCTTTCTCTGGGACCAACAAAGGGCCTATAGAACAACTGGTTATGTGTTGAGGATCACACTTTTTCAAAACATTGCCTTAACTTAATGAAGTAGCAATATTAGTAGCACATTGGAATCTGGGTGTGCTATGCATTTTAAATACTTTAAATACTTTTCTGGAGAAACTAAAATATACTTGCAAAAACCACACATATTTATATTTGATGTTTTTGTGTTTAATATTACATTTAAACAACATTTTTACTGAAATAATGAAATATAGACCCTTCCAACATATGCATTTCAGTCTCACTACCAAGTTTAAACTTTAAAGTGATGATATAGTATGAATTAAAAGCCACAATATCTAACAAGCTTTCTAGTTTGCTACAATAAGTATATTGTGGATCTATAGTATTAGTAGGAATAATTTAAAAAATCTGCTTCATAAATATGGAAAAGGGTATTATCCATTCCTTACACTGAAGAGTTATTGTAAATCAGTGTTTACCAAAATTCTTGGATAATAACAAGTAAAAGTACTAAATATGCATATTCTGACTTATTGTTGGGTAGGTATCCAGAAATCAGATTTATACCTACTGCCCCACTTGATTTTTAAGAAGTAATATAATGTTAGGATTAAGAGCATAGATTGTGTATAATGGCTTCATAATCATTTACTTCTGTGAATTTAGCTACAATAATTTACTTGCCTATACCTGATTCTCTTCAATTGAAAAACTGGAATGTTAATAGTGTGGATACTAAATGAATTCATATATGAAGGTACTTAGAAGAATGCATGGTTCACAATAATTGCTCTACAAGCAATGGATATTACAACAACTACTACTGCTACTACTATCACTAAAAACTAATTATTAAAAAAAAATTTAGAAATGTGTTTTATGATGATTTGAAGAACTATAAACTAAAATTTTCTCATTTCATTTTCCAAAGTTCATCTAGTCAGATGCACAGAGCTTTTTGGTGATAAATTTATCCATTCATCCATCATCTCATTCATTGTGAGAATGCCGAGAATACAATATTGGTCAGATGCTCTCACAGAGTTTATACTGGAGCATATCTACATTTATAATTAGTAAAAGTTTTGACTTACTTTCATGTTACTTATTATAATTTTTTTCTAAAGAGCAGAGATGTATTTAAATATTTATGAAATGTCTAGATGAACATAATTATCAAAGTAGTTAAGGAAATGTATTTTTTCAGAGATTACAACTCTCTTTTACTATCATACTGACATTGCAGAGACATAAAGACAAAATGTTTTTAAAAAATTTACTGGGTCAAAGACTAATGAATTGACCCTGTAACAGTTCAGTCTACATGATATATCTGGATTTTTAAAGAGATGATAGCAGAAAGAGAAGTGAAGTCTACTGTGAAATATAGAAAGTTTCATAACTTTAAGTTGGCTTTGGAAATAGAATTCTATCAATGTAATATCAAATGCCACACTCAGTTATATTTAACATATTACCCATAAATATATAAGTGGAAGTAGGTATGGTGGGCCTTATTGCTATAAGTATAGGGCAATACTTATTGCTATAAGTATATAGTATAACCACTAGAAATTATATAGTATAACCTTATAGTGGTTATACTATATTGACAGACTTTCTGAATTTTACTTCTGAGATTTACCTTTCAACATAATGATTAAGCAAATTATGTTACATCCCCTATATATGTGTGAATGATCTTTTATAAAGATGATTATGTCAGCTCATTGAATCAGAGGTTAGAAGCTCTAATTATGAGAACAGCATTCTTCTTGATTATGTGCATCCTAGATATCAAACCTAATGTTGTGAAAATATACATGATCTTTCAAGGCTGTAACATGATAAATGAACTTCAGCTTCCAAGAACAATGTTTCTCATCAAAGCCAGTGAAAGAGAAGAGCGATGTTTAAGGAGGGCAGATATCATTAAAATTTAACTGCCTGATGCCAGAGCATGAAAACTAGATATAGGGAAACCAAAAAATCTAAAATTGTCCCCCAAATCATAAGCAAGGTTGTTGTAACTAGAGTTTGTATTTACTGATGGTTCATAGGAAATGGTCTAATTTTGACCAGACTGACTCTGAGTTGACTTTTGTAGGACTTGTTAGAGCCTGACATACAGTGTAATGTATAGTATTATTAGAGAATATTAACGAACACTCCATAATATTCTAATAGATGAAACAATTTGATAAGCATTCAGTTCAGAAATTCCTCCATTGTCTTATTGTTTTATTGTTGTTATATAAAAGTAAAGCGAATATATGAACATATTCTATACTTATGTGGAAAAAAAACTAACATCTGTGTAACATTTTACAAAATACAACCATCACACAGCTTTTCTCTGCACAAGACTGAGCAATGTTATAATTTCTTTGATACTTATGAGGAAATGGGAAATCAGCAAGCTGGAGTGCTTCATCCACGATCTTGCAGGCATTAAGTACTGGCACGAACTGAGAGAACTTCTGTGGGTGTCTTTTATAGGACAGTACTTGTATCATGTTCTTTTATAAGCATTACCACTTTAATCATTCCTATCTTGTGAGAAAGATGCAGAAAGGAAAAAGAAACTGTCAGGTCAGAAAAAACACATTGTTATCTGTGTTCCATATTTCACTGTATTTAATCAGGCTGACTCACACTAACTAAACTTAAAAAATTAAACTATATGTCAGGAGATAATGTACCAATTTACAGTGAACAATGTCACACAAGCCAACATACTCACTTGTGTGACTAAAAAATCAATTTGGCAAACCAAATCACAGTCAGAAGTTTTTATCGTAAGCATGCAAATTACAATAAGGAAAGTGATTTTCCATGGTCCATATATTAGATGGCATCAGGCTCTGATTGCTTCATTTACAAATTTTCATCGTTGAAAGATATATTTCATAAGCAACAGTACAGTTGAGTTTTATGTCAGAACTTTTTATTTCCCTGAAGACAGACTGCCAAATTTGCGTCCCTGTTGTTCAATTTTCTTATTCCATTTCAGACTCCTTCTTTTCCTTCTTCCCTTCTGTGTCCTTCCTCTACTTCTATTTGATCTATTTTTTTTTCTTTAGTTATGCTAAAGTCATCTAATTATTGTCAAGTCTCATACTGTCTTGGGATCTGATCTTTATTTCTGTTATTCATAGAAAAATCTTATTTTAAAACATTTTCATTATTTATTAATATCTATTTATTATTATTCATTTATGTTTATTTTTATTCATTGTACAGTTTAACTTTTACAGGGTGTATAAGGTAGGATTTATTTCATTTTTATATAACAGGAAAACTCAAAATAACAGTGGTATAAATATCATAGAATTTTCTGGAGAAGTAGTCTAAGAAAGCACAGTGGGGACATCAGGAAACATTATATTTCAGATTTATTCTCTTTGGTAATGGTTTTCATCACCAATGTTACCTCATGGCCCAAGATGATTATTAAAGAACTACCCAGAGCAGTGCTTTGAAAACTACCTAGTGCTCTGCCATCAGTAGTGTTAATTGCAAAGAAGAAGTGCTTTGGTTTTATTCACCACAGCTTGTACTAGTAAGTGAATGGAGTACTAGTATATGCTTGACAGAGTCTGGAGCAGTCATCAGGAAACTTGAAACTGAGTTTAGTCTCTTCCACTTACTAGATATATTGTGCTATTCCCACAGCCTCAATAACCTTTAGTTTCCTCTTATTTATTTATTATGGATACAATTTACCTGCTTAATGAGAAACATTGAGACAGAAAATGAAACTATTTTTAAAGTATATAGCACAAAACAAATCAAGTGAATACATTTTTAAGCCATGCATATGTGTAAAACTGTAATTTTATTTTTCCAAAATCTATTCAGAATATATTCCATCTGTGGTAGAAAAATGCAGTCCTTGGAAAATCAGGATATACTTAGCCAATTTCACTACTGAACAAGTCACTTCATAATGTCCCCTTTTCTTTTTTTCTTTCCACAGTTATGACTAAAGTGAGGCATGCTTACATTATAGATGTGTCCATGTTAATTAGTATTTGTCCATTCTGCTTTCTTAGGCCTCCAAGCTTTGTGGAACTACAACTTTTAAAGAATCACCTCCAAAATTATTCCATATATAATTCCTCAGTCCCTCATCCATTTCTTCCTTCTCAAAACCCTCTACCAGCTGGGTAATCTTTATGTAATCTGGACAAGTTGGAATACTCATTCTAACTGATCACATATATTTATATTTGGATCAGGATGTTGGATTGTATTTGCAACTTGAAATGACATATCCTTCAAAGCTATTGTCTGTACCTTTAGCTTCCAAGGTATTTTTTAAATTAGAAGTGTATCCTTTATTTTTCTTTGGTTTAACACAAAAGATATGCATTCTAGAAATAAAAGGAAATAAGACTTTCTGGGAAACAATGAATTGGGGAGGAGTAATGGAATTCCTCTGTGGCAACTCACTATGTCCATTATAGTCTCACTTTTCTATAACTCACAAACAATCAACCCCGCTGGGCAGGGGGATGGGGAATCACAAGTTGTGTTTGTGTGTCAACAATGTATGTATTGTGCAATACACAGTTATATAAACATGTTGTTGACTGAGAAAATTAAGAATGTCCATGACATTGGCATAACCGCAAGTAGAAATTATGGGTTAACCATAAATTTTAGTGATAACGGATATTTTAAAAGCTTTTAAGTTTTACTTACCTTTTTCATCTTGTAATTCAAGTGTGACTGATCCCAAAACACCTTAGTTCTATAATACCCCTTTATTTACCACCACAAAGATAGCTGACATTGTTCCAGTTAGTTGAAATGTTAGGACAGAAAAAGACTAATGGATAAAATTAATGGAATTGTTTTCATCCTTAATACTTATACCCAGTGGAATCAATTTTCTCGTGCCATGTTATGGTCTGTGATATATGAGCAACACAGAGAAAGCAGAGTAAGGGTAAAGAAATATTTTCTCTGTTCCCCACTCAATGCATAAAATAAAAAGTTTCTTTTCAATCAAGGCAATATTCCCAATTTCCAAAATCTATGAGATTTTTAAAGAACCTGATCAATCTATCTTTTCTCCCTGCCTACCCTATTTTGTAAAATAACTCTTAAGGGACAGAATTAGAAATATCAAGCTCACATGAGCATGAACTAATACTGCCATTGTAATGAGTTATTATTAAAGTAACAAAAGGTTGGCCAGCCAGTAATGCTTTCCTTCTTCCTCAAACTTTCTTCCACCCACTAATAATAGCATTAATATATACATCAAAGTTTGCAGGTACTTTCTCACCAAATGTATTAATAAAAAGCAAACAAAGATAATTCTTATGCAAGATCTGGGAAGTCATTTCCTAAAATAACTTGAATTTATTATATTTACAAATACTAGGTTTGTGTTATAGGGTTTCTACAACCCACATGAGATCATGTGTAACATGATATATGTGTACACATACACTTAAATTTTTAAGAAATTGTCACAGATTCTCAAATAAAGCTGGGACTCAGGCAATGGGGAATCAATTTACTGGCCTAAGAAATATATTTTGCAGATGAGAAGATAAAGATCTAGAGAGATTAAGCTAATTCACAGACAAGAAAAGCCAGAGACCTAACCTTCAAATTAACAGTCTATTTTTTTTCCAACAGAACAAATTTGTATGTGTAAATTGATGCATCTCATATTAAGTTAAATGTGTATCAAGAACATTGTGGTAGGGACAAGCTAGTTTTTCATGAAATCCATTTTCCCTTAATCCCAAGCACCCAACTACAGTACTTGTATCAGCTCTTCCCAGTTATGTGTGGCTGAGACTCTTAATTCTGGCCACAGGAACATGAGTAGAGATGATGACAACACTTCCAGTCCTGACCCATGACAAACTCCCATGTGAGATTCAAACTGTTTCTTCCCTTGTCTATAGGATAATGATTAATAATAGGGGAACCTGGAGGCCAATGCAGATGGTGCAGCACCTGTTGGCCTGAGAATCTAACACCTTTGTGAAGCAGAGGCCATGGACTTTGTAGACTTCATGGACTCCATTAATAGCCCTTTTTAGAATTCACATAAAGAAGAAAGAAACTTCATTGACATTTCTGGATTTAACTGATACCGAATGGAGCATTATGTTAGGTAGTACAGACATACTAAGGATACTATCTGAAAATGGAATTTAGGTCTCTAGTTTCAGATTGGTACTATACCCTGTAAGTGAGAAAAACACAATCAGTTCTGCTTTAAATCTATTTGTTAGTCTCAGGAATACTTGTGAAAAGAATACTTCTTTTAAATAAGGGATAGCAACCAAAATTTTAATTAAGGCATTTTAATTAAGACACGTGTAAGTAGTGTAGAGAGAAATCAAATCCAAAAATCTCTTTTGGAAAGCCAAAGAAGGAGAGCTCTACATTTTAAAATAAAATGTTATTTTCATTTAGTGGTATTAGGTACATTTAAATTAATTAGCACAGTGTGAAAATTATGTGATAACATTATTCAGTATTACATAGTATAATTATTAATGATTCAAATAAATAATGACTATATTTAGGAATTTTTACTGTACATAGGGTGCTATTAATTAGTAGCTTATTCATAAATCCTGCAAAACAATATTTGTTCTATTGTTTTCCTGTATTATTAGCTCAAAGATATGTTAGCTTGAGTGTTCTGGCATGGAGGTCCACCTTATCAGTCTTAAAATCTGCAAACATTGGCCTAAATGGAAACCTGTCTGGGATACCTATAGAATCTGAACACTAATTTCTGGGGCTTCAAGAGAAGTAGTAGTTATGTATTTGTCTGAACTGACAGACAGTGGTAAGAAGCTCACCCAGAGCTAAATATCCTGACATTCACATTTTCACTGAGTAGCAGAGGAGTAGTGGCAATGATGATGGACACCACGGTATAAAGAGATCAAACTTTCACTTTTCTTTGCATTGATGTATTTATGTATGTATGACCCAAGTTTTCCAAACAACATGTATATACGGCTATTTTTTCTTTAGTATAGGAGTTTTGATCAATGACTAAGAGAATGACCAGTAATGCCATTAAAAAATAATAATAATTGACTTCCCTGGAAAAAAATGTTTCTTTAAAATGAGTCTATATAAGAATTAACTCAAAATCTAGAATATAAAATAATGATACCATTTTATCTATAAAATACACAATTTTAAAAAATCATAATATTAACATTGGCAAGGTGGAATAATATATAATAATTAATTCTTAAGTAAAATTGCTCAAGAAAATGACATGGCATTAGGCATTATTTTTTCTAATTTGCAGTAAAATATTCTAAAAAAATGTGATTGAAAAAATAAGCCTTATTCTTCACTCCCCATTCATCTATGAGTAAGCAAGTAGGCCTTCACCAGACACTGTATCTGCCAGTACCTTGATCTTGTACTTCACACACTCCATAACTGTGAGCAATACATTTCTGTTGTTTATAAGCCCCCAAGTTTATGGCATTTTTGTTACAGCAGCCCAAATGGATTAAGACAGTAAGTCATCTAGCCATCCTACAGCTGACCACAGACATGTAGTTGAGCCCAGCTGTGTGAAGCCAATGAGTTTTGGAATGATTAGGTTACACCATATTATTGTGGGTATATGTAACTAAAACAGAATCGTAGATTTGTTACAACCATATTGCACCTCTAAAGACTCTTTAAGCTTATTGTATACATTCTTGCCTTAGACTTGCAATCAGCATGATACTGAATATGAAAAACTCCTCAAAATCACTGTTGATTCAACAAATAATTTAAAAAAATAATTGTGAGGAAAACCCTACAACTTTACAGATTTAAGATACATTTCACTAATATATGGTCATGTTTGGATCCTAATTTTAACAAATGAACTATAAATGAAAGCATTAGTGACTTAAATAGATGCATCTGAATATTCAAAACTATCAATAATAGTTTTGTATAATAATGGTGTTGTGATTATGTTTTTAAAAAAGAATTCTAATCTTTGTGAGCTGCATACTGAAATATTTTAAGCGGAAACTGTATGTTTGGAATTTGCTCAAAATAATTCAGTGTGATAGTGGTACACAGGTAGGTTGTGTTAGCGACCAATGATTCTCAAGCTTCAAGGTACATAAGAATCATTTGGGAATCTTTTTAAAATGCAAATTCGGATTCAGCATTTCTGCAGTGAGGCCTGAGACTCTACATGTCTAACAAGCTCCTAGATGATGCCAATGTTACTGGTCCCCAGAGCACACTTTGAGTAGTAAGGTTATAGATGAAATGAGTGGCCATGAATTAGTAATTGTGTGCCTGGATAATGGGTACACAGGGTTCAAAGAATTATACTTCCTACTTTTATTTATTTTAAAGTTTTCATAATAAAACTCTTTAAAGTAATAATTCTAATTCAGTTGTACAGACAATATCACATTGTCACTGGAACAGTGAGGTCCTAAATTGTATTTTTCTCACTGACTTTAGGTATTCTAGCTATTTTCAAAAAATGAACCATTGAGACAAAAGGAATCCAAAAAGGCTTTATGGAGGAGGTGTTATTTTTACCTTGGTCTTTATGAGTGGATAAGATTCATGTGTGAGATAAAGGAGTGAAAATGTAGAGGTAGAAACTACCTGAATAAATGCATAAAGGCAAGAATAAAATTAGCATGATTACATAGAAGACTAGTAGCTTGCATGATAATGGAAAATTTGAAAATTATTTACACATTTGCAAGGTTGCCATGGAATTCAAGAACTCAAAATATGTATTGTTGCTTTCTTTTTTTTTGAACTTTCACTGTTTTAAAATTGAAGTATAGTTGACTTACAATGTTGTGTCAATTTCTGCCTTCATGGTGAGGCATAGTGATCAACTGGGAAAGAAAAACAAACAAGGAACATAATTTAATTAACCGTTAGATGGTGCCAAAGCCCCTCCTGACCATCTCACAGCTTGAATTTATTCCTCCTGCCCTCCCCTATGAAATCTGGAGTAGAATCAGAGTATAAAATAGAAACTCACTGTTTTAAGCAAGTAGTTAAAATAATTAAAATTTGAACCTAGCTATTACCAAGAATTATTTAATCATAAGGGAACTCATGCATTTTAATCAGATATTAAATGCATTTATTAGTTCACATTAAGTGATGGATAAAGTACACATTCATGTTTGACAAGTTTATTCTTCCTTAAATATCTTGGCAAACTGCAGATAAAGTTTTACTGGAAACACTAATAATACCACTAAAATGAATTCTGGAACCTTATTTATTATATCCATTATTGTGATTTTTTTGAATACATTTTCAAAACTAAAAAAAAATAAGTGAATTATTTTTTTCCTAAAGCTCTTCATAAAAGAATAAACTTAATATTGTTATTATAAAAGAACATGTGACTTAAGTACCAACATATATTTCTGAAAAGATATTTTAAAATTAGATTTATTAGGTTATGTTTTGACCACACAAGGGTCACTCTAACCTTATTTTAAGTGCTTAATTTTTCATGCTAATTCCAAGGTACTAGAGACCAGGAGGTTGGCGATCTTATTAAGACAATTCTATTAATGAGCTACATGTTTAACTTGTCCAAAAATTTCAGTACCATCACTTTTTAAAAGTATTTATGATGAATGATATTCAGTGAAATAAAAATAAATAAGGCATAATTTGAAGGAATGTGTGGTGAGCAGTGTTAAATGTGGAAGGAAATTCTAGCTAAGTCTTAAATTTCTTCATTGGAAATTATGATTGGGAGTTCATAAGTTAATCAGCAGTTGGGAATTTCATTGTCAACAATGTGATAAAATATGAAGCCAGAATAGTATGGGTTTGGGAGCAAATTTCAAGTGAAAATTGAGACAGCAGTGGGCACTATTCTTTCAGGAAGCAGGGCACTGAAGAGAAAGATAAAATTAGAACTCTATCTTCAATGGGAATTCAGGAAAGAAGGACAATTTAGAATGCAATACTTGGATTTACCATGTAAATAAAATGAGAGTGTTAGAGTGATATGATTTCCAAATTTGGACACTATTTGGGTAATGTGGAATAGTAACAAAAAAGGCTTTTGAAAAAAGAACTAATAGATAATTTAGTGTTCATTTAGAATCTTATTTCTATGATTGTACAAAGAAATAATATTTTATTTATTCCTCAGGGATAAGGCTATGACTTAAATTGCTTCTGACTACAAAGTGAAAATTATATAACTTGAAATGAGATAAATTTTATCAAAGAATACCAATCAGAAACGGTTTTGCAATTTTCAAAGAGAAATATTGTTTATTATTTAATATTTTATGGAGGAAAAAATTTATAAACAATGAATAATAAAGATTTTTAAAGCCATGTCTTTCATAAAACAGTATAAGTTGTTAGTAATCATAGTAAAATTGCAGACAATTGGATGTTTCTAATTAATAACAATAATTTTTAAGTTACTTAGATATTTTATTTACTAAATAAATGAGCAATTTACTAAATTGCTTAACAAACATCTTTCATTAAAAAATATTAAGGTAATCAGCCTGTGCCTTTAATTCTAAGTCTAAATCAAAGGAGACCAATTAGCAATTTTATTTTTCATAGAAATTCACACATATTACTTTTCCTATGAGCTGTAGACCTTTATATAGTGAAGGTATTTTAACATTAAATATGATAACATAAATTAAAACATGATAAAATATCTGAATAAAATATTTAAAAATAAAATTATCATTGTGCATAATGGATTATTATATTAATTACACCCTTAAAACTTGAAGGTCAAATTTGTTGAACCCCATTAGATATAATGTTTATGGCTAATTTCCAGAAAGTCATTTCATTTTTTTCCTTACTCAAAGACAAATCATAATATCTATGACTTCAAAACAATATTTTTAAATACCCCTAACCTCTAAGTTGGTCAATACAAAACCACTCTAACTGCTTAGGGAAGATTCAGTGGAAAGCAATCTCTTAAACAGAATGAGATGCTTAGCATTTAATATTTTATAATTGATTAGAAAAGAATGTTGGAATCCTTTATGGTCAGAATGCTTTGTAAAGAACTTGTTCATAATGAAAATTGTGTTGTTTAGAGAAGCAAAATCAGTATGGATTTTAATAGTAGGGATTTGGTTTTACTACTTGTATTAAAACAATTATTATGACAGAAGTGACATTTAGAGAACCTATTCAGTGGTATTGCCCCCTAAATTACAAAACTCATTTATGTTTGGTTTAATAATTGGCAATATTTATTGCTCCCAAACCGTGAGCACATTGCCCTGTAACCACATTTTTGTAATCCATCATTTTTGATAATCAAGAGTTGACTTTTGCTCTTAAGCAGGTACTTACTTGGAACTGTGGTATTCTCTCTTACTTTTCAGTAGACTTTACTGATTGGGGATGGGGTGGGGTAGGGTGATGATTCACATTTCCAGTTAGTTAACTAATTTTTTAAAGCATTGTTCAGAAGACATTGTCTTTTATCATTTGTTTATATTTTCCTCTTTAAATCTATGGATTTAATTATGGTTCTTGAGACTTTCATCGTGTTTGCAAGAATTTTAAAATTATTTTTCTTTGTGTCTACCAAATTACACATGGATCATATTAATTTATACTGTTAGACTTTGATCATTGTAATTCCTAATAATATCTTAAATTTAATTTATGAAAAACATAGGTCATAAGTGAAAGAAAAGTTTGTAAGATTCCCCATTAGTATCTAGAAAGTGGACTAGTTCAAAAGCCAGGGCTTCCCTGGTGGTGCAGTGGTCGAGAGTCCGCCTGCTGATGCAGGGGACATGGGTTCGTGTCCCAGTCCGGGAAGATCCCACATGCCTCAGAGTGGCTAGGCCCATGAGCCATGGCCGCTAAGCCTGTGTGTCTGGAGCCTGTGCTCTGCAACAGGAGAGGCCACAACAGTGAGAGGCCCGTGTACCGCAAAAAAAAAAAAAAAAAAAAAGTACAAGCCAGAGCCAAAATTATTCTCCTATTTTGCTGATCAATTGGAGACGGTAAGATGAGATATAAAATTCAATACATTAAGACCTGACAGATACAGAGTTTACTCATTATGTGTGCATGTTGGTGGAGGCTGGGGGACAAGGTTGAAGGGACCTGAGTGAAGTGATTATTTACTATTCAGGACACTAATTTATAATCCTTATGTAAAAATAAAGATCTATGTGAAGGGAGAAAAAGTCAAATTTTCATCTAATTTTGTTATCTACACTGTAAATTTAAATCTGCAATATTGACAGGCAAGCTGAAAATATACTCAAAGTTGTTCACATTCATCACTACTTAAATCATTTAATTATGTATTTTTTCCTATTTAGCAATTGCATTTTCTGATTTTACTTTTAGAAAGAAATATTTATTAGCATTGATGACAGTTAACGTAAACCCATGTAATGCTTTTGTTAACATTTTCAATTTTCTTTTGAAAAATCTAGATAAAGGTAATTTTATGTGTATTTAATTTTTCAGTTTGGCTAGAGTTAAAAGGAAAATGCATTGCTAGATGTCATGCAGATCAAAATATTGAGGTTTTTTGAATTATTTAAAATCAATTCTTAGATTTCACGTTAGAAATTAGATTTATTAGATTACCTTAGATTATCTTTCTGATAAATATTTTACAATGGTTACATTTTTAAAAAGAATATAAATTAGACAAGTGTGCCTCTATCCAAAATATATTTTCATCTTTGAATGCATTAGACAGATTCCGTAATGCTATAAAAATTTCAGTTGAACCGTTTAAAATGGAGTCTTAAAAGAAACATGATTCTTATATAATTATGCTCTTCAGGAAAAGAATAAATGAAATTCTTTCCTTATCATTGCCATTAGATGTTTACAAAGTAATGAATGAATGAACAAATGCTCACCTCCTCCTCTTGTGCTAGAAAATACTTTTAGTAATGAGTATCAAAACTTGTACTTAAAACATTGTATTTTATGCCTTTTATGCCCACATAATTATCATTCTCCTGCTAATATTTCTCACTAATTTTTATTCAAGAGAAAACTCATTTTTTATCATACAATTCTTTTTGGTTTAAACTAAAAATCCCACAAAAATAATTGTTAATATTTTAAACCAAAAATATTAGTTGTAAAAAGAATTTATATTGTTACTTGCTTTCTTCTTGCTGTAGGAAAAGTGAAGAATTCCTTTTTTTGGTACTAGTAACTAAAATATATATTCTATGAATCAGTAGACTAAGAGTGTACTTAATGAATCAGCCTTTTAATCTATCTGTTTAGATTGTCAGAGTTCAATGACCATTAATTCAACTAACTGAGTATTTACCATTTTCCAGGCATTAATAGAGGTACTCAGAATATGATAAATCAGTGAACAAAACTGAAAAAAAAAAAACAAAGCTTGTCATGTGGATAATGAATTTAGTATTTCTTTTTAAATGGTAATAGCATGGAGAAATATGCACCACTATTTTCTGTTTAGATTATGCCAATACCTATGGTGAAAGCACCCACAAAACTTCCAAGCAATAACAAAATAATTAGTGATCAACTAAGTGTACAATTTTATTTTTTTTAAGCTGTGAAAGCCTACAGGAAACACTGTTGAAAGTATTTCTCCATTTACCATAGATCGTTTTCAGACACCCAATAATCACTCATATCTTCTGGAAAATAACAACTGTGCCCCTGTGTTACTCATAAGGGGCTCTTTATCTCTAGACTAGATTACTGTATACTTTGAGAAATAAATACATAATGAATTATTGATTTAAAGATAATATCTTTCTGCAAATATTTGTATGCTCTCAGCAATAGAATTAAACACAAAGCATTGAGATATAAAAAATAAATACAAAATTCTGAATTATACATATATTTAAATGAAATATTTGACTTAGAAAACTCGCTTGTACCTTTGTCTACTTAATCAATATTTTCTAATACAAAATAGGTATACTTTTTATTTTTTAAAATTAGTTAATCTTGATTGTATAATCTATATGAGGTAGGAAAGACCAGGCCAGGCACAAGGACAGCCTCCTCATATATAGGCATTAGGCAGAAGTCAAAGCCATCTCCTTGTTTTGCAATTAATGAGGCCATGACACACGGAGGAATAGCATCTAAAACAGAAACTTTGTAGCATCTGAGCAAGAAACTTTGACCCTGAAAACTGTGGAGCATGCTCAATAAAAATACACAGGTTCCTGATGACCCTGTATGACCCTACATGTGTGATGCTCAAATAGTAAGAGATAATTTAAGGAAAAACAGCTCTTAGAATGCATGTACAGTGGATTCAGGAGATAATTGTGTAAGACTGGGAGCTGATGCAACCTGGTGCAATCCAGGCCACACCTCAACCCTCCCCTCAATGAATATTCCACCCCTAATCAAAAGACCCCACCCATTCAAAAGGCTAACAATAAGATAAAAGGGAGATCCAAATAACCTGTGGGGTGCCCCTCACTCTTCTTCCAGTGTGTACTTTTGCTTTTGCCTCAATAAACTGCTCCTTTGTTCTCTGCTTCTCAGCCTCAGTGTTTGGGTTCTCTTTTTCTTTTTTTTCCCTTTGTGTTCCTTGCCCAAGTTCTTTTGGGATGAGTTGAACAAGAGCCTGGACTTTTGATAAAGCTTTTCCGGTATCATATGATATCCAAATCTTAATATTTCATCAAGATTAAATATACAAAAACTGATTATTCTGTCTGCAGCCATCAAGGGTGGAGCTATTTCTTGAGTACCACAAAGGGCAGTCTAAGACGTAAAGTAGTTAGGGTCCCAAACAATGAGAAATTCTCTAAGCAACTGCTTGGAAATTAAAAGACAAATTTTTTAATGTATTTTTATTATAAAGGGGATTATCAGACATTTTAGAAAGGTTCACATGAGTGTATTTCCACCTTCTTCATAACTTGGTGTGCCTTTTGCTATTAGAGTGGTAAAGTTGTTTTAGTTCATCCCTTGTGCCAGAGAGAGTTACTTCTTGACTGGACGCCCAGCTGTTAATTGATTTTTCTGTTGTTTGGATTTGGGGAATTAAAATTAAAATATTTTCACATGTAACATGATTAAATATCACAAGGCAGCAGCTCATGATAGATTCTTAATAAACCAATTCATACACATCATCTCTCAGGTAAGAAATCAAGATTAAAAAGGATATTAATTTTTTAAATTAATTTTCTTATTTTTAAAGTAAATCTGACAGCTCTAGGTAGCCAGAATTAAGGGAATACTTTTATATTACCTATTAATGTCACGTTCTTATTTATGCTGTCTTCATAGCATCAATAACCAAAAGCCAAAATTGGTTTTAATGTTTAACACTATCAATAATTATTGATTAATATACTGGTTATTATACTGATTACTGAACTAACCTATCTCTAAATTTAGTTACCAGTGTGGATCTTTCAGCACTGCAATCTATATCAACATGAATTAACCATAGCACTTTGAAATATAAATTGATTTTCTCTTTTTAGATATTTCTGGGGTATTTTCCTCATTTATTTAAACAACATACCATTCCTTTATATAGCTAGCTAAGGAATCTTGAGTTTGAATGTCTAATAGACATTTGAGATACAGAAGTTTTGTCATAGCAGAAAACAGGAAACCAAAGAAACAGTATTAGTTTTTATGTCTCAAAAGCCTAGCTCCTGAAGTGATTCAAGCCAAGGAGAAAAATAAGGGTGAGTAAATGTAACTGCCTATGAAATGAGAAAAAGTCCTCAAGGTAGGAGAAAATAAATGAAAGGAAAAGGAATTTTATATATATAATATACATGTATATGTATAAATACATACACAGGGTGAGTGCTGGCTGGAGGATGGAAGCAATGAATGCGTGTGTGCTCTTGGGTAGGCACTCACACATACGCGCAATAGGTATGAGGAATATGAGAGTGGAAATAACTAATGCCTCAATGCCTAAACTGAACAAAATTTGTGGTAGAGTATTTTATGCTCGATGGAATTACTCATTATACTTATTCACGTTGGTCCAATTCCTGGATATTCAACATATGTCCAGGAATATCAAAGTCATCTTTTATTTCTCAGACTTTCATTTCCATACAGTTCTATGGGCAGTAAAGCAAACCCTACCCACAACACACATGCACACCCTCCCTATAAGATTTCCTTGCTTTCTTTTTTGTTTTCCCATGAGAACGTATCAATATGTGACATGTTATAAATGTACGTTATTTATCTTTTCTCTTCCATCCCCTATTCCCTTTGGAACATAAGTTCCTGAGGGTAAGTGGTTGATGATGTTGCTGTTGTTATTGATGTCAATTTTACTGTTCTTTCCCCACCACCTAGAATATTGTCTGGCATCCAACACATACCCAGAAAACTTTTATTGAATAAATGCATGAATGAACACATATAAGTAAATAAAAGATAAATGCAAAATACACAGTGCATGTAAGAAGTACTATGTAGATTTAAATAATATATGACCTAGGGTATATAACATTTTATAAAAACTTTAAGTGGAATATAATCTATAAAAACTATGTTGTATACCTTAAACTAATATAATATTGTAAATCAACAATTTTTAAAAAATTAAATAAGCAAATTAAAGTTTTAGAGATAATTTCTGATATTAATTAAGGTAAGGTTGCACTGAAGAGGTAGGATTTGAATAATGCTTCTGGAGGTTGGGTGGAGTTTTAACATCTGAAGTGGTAAAAGAAACACAATTTCCAATATGTGTTTGTATGTACTGAGTGGTCTGGAAGAAACAATATATATGAATAAGTAGTGCTAGACACGTATACAGTATAGAGAATTTTTCTTGGAGGAAAGGTTTTATTTTATAAAGTTATAAATGAGCAAAAACTATGGAATTTAATTAGCAAGCAAACAAATCCACTTGAACTGCTTTAGCAAAAGATTGGCAAAGAGAAAATGAAGAGAAATAAACTGTGAGCAAATACAGACAAATGAGATATAAAGACTACAGGCAGTGGGGCAAATTAGGGGCAAAAGTATAGAGGCAAAAATTTTCTTAGTATTATTATTGGCTTCAGTATTAATAGTGTTAAATATTTAATTAATTTAAAATAGTCTTAAGTATTAATGTTAAGCTATTATATAATTTTGGTAATTTAAAGACAAAATTGGGATTGGGATTGGAAATTTTATAAACACTCATTTACATTATTCTGTTGAATTTCAACAATGCTAGTGTAAAGTAAGGACAGATGTTCTCATTCAAATTTTAAGCAAGTAAGAAAATTGAAGTTTAGAAAAATTAATGCTGGCTCAAAATTAAATGATTAAGTGGCACACCTGGACAATAATTTTATTCTTCTGACATAAACCTAGTTGTTTTCTTCTACATTATCTTTCTGCTTACATTGTCTAGTTTAATACCAGTTTTTAAGTAGTGATATACAAATGGAATGGGATCCTGGCTAAAAAGACTCATGAATAGCTGAGATTTTCCCAGGCTATCATTTACAGTCATCATGGTGTTACAATGTTTAATTTCCTAAGTTACAGTAAGTTTGCATTATACAATGATTAACTGATCAGTTTTATATAAAAATTTTGGTCCTTCCAATTCTCTGTGACTCATTTTCCTAGCCCCATGAGTTTGATAAGGAACTAGAAATGCTGCTGTTTTCACTAATGAGCATGTCTTGAAAGCATGATTAGGTCAGCTGTATGTTATAAATTGAGTTTTTCAAATAATTTAACATCTCCTTAAAGAGTCTGTGAAGTGGTAAAATGAACCTTAAACAAAGTCAAGACTAGAGAAAATAGTACCTTTTATGAAAGTGAACTTAAAGTGTCAAGAAAACCAAAAATAGTAACTTTGCAAAGTTTAGAACCTCAAATACATAAGTATATTGCCATACTAAGTGTCTCGAAATGGGTAGTTGTTCAGTGCCCTACAAGTATATTTGTCCTTAATACATTTGCATTACTATTTTTGGAAATGAATGCATAATAAGTAGAAGATTTGCTGTAAGTATTCTTCTGTGCTACACTACTTAAAATTTATTATAATACTTCATATTATCCTGTGTCTCACATTTAACCTTATATATGTTAAACCTCAAAATATCTTGTAGAAAAACAATACAGACATTTAGAATGTAGCAAGTATACTAAGGTAATATATTGCTTGAATTGGGGTAATGGGGGGTGGGAATAGCAATCTATGTTATTTATATATTTATTTATCAGATTAATCAGGTTTAATCATGTATAACTAATGAATTAGAAGTGAAGGAGAACCCATATATACCCACAACCCTTTCTCCTTCTCTTTCACCCATCACAGCCAATACTTATTGTCAGATATGACAAGGAGATTATGGTGCTTCATTTCCTCCTAGTTCAATTTGTTTTTTCCTTTTCAAATTACATCTTTGTTACTTTTTTTTTAAGATTTTTTTTTGATGTGGACCATTTTTAAAGTCTTTATTGAATTTGTTACAATATTGCTTCTGTTTTGGTTTTTTGGCCGTGAGGCATGTGGGATCCCAGCTCCCTGACCAGGGATCGAACCCACACCCCCTCTGTTGGAAGGCAAAGTCTTAACCACTGGACCACCAGGGAAGTCCCTTTGTTACAGTTTTTAATTAATACTTTTCAGGAACACTTTTCACATTGATAAAGTCCTACTTTACCTTTAAAAATCATAATAAAATATCACAATTGTGCAAGACTTAGATGTTCATTAAGGTTATGGCATAGTATGTAGTAATATATAAATGCATTAGTTGACACAGAAACATACTCTTCAGATTTCTTCATTCCTGAGAATAAGGTCACCACAAACTATAAGAATTAAATAAAAAGAAAACCATCAATAATTGATAATTGGCTAAGTGTTTAGATTGTTTAAATATTTGACAAAGACATATATACCTTCGGTTCAGTTCCTGAGAAAGTATATTATGTGCAGGTTTTTTTCAAAAATGGAGAGAAAATGGAGGGGAGGAAAGGAGAAGAGAAGAGAGTGAATTAGTTAGTTCCTCACTTCAAAGGGATAATATTTTCAGTTTGGGTATAATTAGAGACTGAAAAAACATTATATTGTGGGCTCTGTTTTTCTAAAAGGATAATAATCAAGGAAGTAATCAGAGTGTGGTAAAAATGGGGAGAAGATGTTGGGAATAGACCATAGAAATAATTTATATAACATGTCATGGATGAAGAAGGCAAGTTGGAAGACATTTTAAGTAGAGTAAGTAGATTGAACAAGTACGCCTAAAATGGTATAACGAAAGCTTTGACTAGACTGTATTGGAAAAGTCATGCTGTGAGATTATACCATCCACATAATTTGGGAAGGCCGCTAATGGAGTAGAAGCTAGAGTTTATGAAACAATTTAAGTTAAATGAAACAATATGTGGAGCACACAAATATTTTGAAAACAGTAACAAAATGATAAATCATGTATTGGGAAAATTACAATTTTTGAATGTGGTAAAAGGATTGCAAAGGTAAAATAAGTATGTGTATGACAGAAATTAAATGTTTAGTTTGAACTATTTGAATTAGAGTGGTAAAATACAGAGTATCTAAACTAAGTGGCCAAATAGGATTGTGGCATTGCCAATTGGTGACCGTTTTTTATAAGGTTAAATAAGTATCATTCCAAGTCAATTTGCTTTTTGAACTTTGTCTGAATTCTGAATATGCAATTTTACAGGCTTATTCTGTAGCACTTTTTATTTTTATTTTTGAAGGGTATCTATCTGAAAGGCCTTAGTGTACTTCATGGGTGGCTTTCTCTAAAAAAATTTTTTCTTTTTGCAAAAAATTTATGTATGAGAACATGAAGATAAAGACATTTATTTTAAAACATTTCTAATTAACAAATTTGAAAATATGTCAAAATTATCATGCTTTTAACTAATTTCCCACATGTATCTTACTTATAAATAAGATAAATAAAATAGAATGTATGTATAATATAAATGATAAGTAATATAAAATTATATATAAATAATGCATATTATATGATTTACATTGTTAAATTGACAGCCTTACATATAAAATGTACTATACTTTTTCATTTAAAATATAGGAAATTTTAATCATCTTAAAGTGGCTTTCCCCACTGTTATGATTATTAATTTTTTTAATATAAAAACATATGAAATAGTTTATGTTTGAGATATTTTGAGTATAGACTTTTTCATTAAAGCATGTTTTTAAAACATTTCTAAAATCAATGTATTTATAATACTTCAAAAATATTTATAAAGAAATTGTTTCCAAATATGCTTACCTGGTACAATCATATTTATATTACTGAAATATTCATCATATAAATTTAACTGATTCACATATTATCCTGAGTAGATTATGCTATATTTGATAAAATGAAAACAAATAATAAGATATTTGGGTCAGGTTTTCACCCATCAGTTTTCCCATTGCTTAAATTGCAGAGTGTTATCTCTAAATAATACAACTTGATGCAAAAATACATGAAAATATTAAGTGAGTTAGTAGTATTAAACTTGGATATTAAAAAGCACTTGAATAAAACATTAATTATCATGATTTGTTGATGCTTTGCCCTTTATAACAATAGTTACAAGCACAATCAGCATATTTAAATGAATGTTGATTTTCCCATCTGGATCTGAGCAGAGTTTCGTCCTCTCAAATGCTAATTTTTGAGAGACATAAAGATCTTTATGGTCATAATAAAGCCATTAATATAGTTCACATGATTTTTTTATACTAGATTTTCTACAAATAATATTAACTCTATTAATTTCCAGGGCCACTGAATACAAGTGATTATGGAGGAACTGCCCTGTCATGGCCATGAGTAAATCATGTTCTATGCTCCACTGGACAACACCCCTTAAAATTATACTGGAATCTATAAATATAATCTGGACAAAGGATGGAAGAATTTATGGTAAGGTAATGACAGTATGATAGTAAAGCAAAAATAACTGAACTGAAATTTAAGAGATCTGTGGCCTACCTGTTCTTTTGCTAGTTGTGTATTTGTGGGGATATACCACTTTACTTTATTGGGTCTCAGTTTCCTCTTTTGTAATGCTGAGGGTTATACTAGATTTTACAGTTCTAAAAATAATTTGTGATTTTAAAATTATATTTGTATGCAAATAGATTATTGATTAGTTCAATTAATTATACATTAACTTACTGAAAGCCTCCTCATTTTAAACTGTGAAAGTTACTTTTGTGAAAATAGTAGCAAAACTAGAAAGAATCCAGTGGTTCATCCAGAATTTAACTTATACTAAAGTTCTCAATATGGAAAAGTTATCTTTGAATTGTCTCTTTACTTCATGATGTTATATGCCGCAGTTTCATTGGTTTCTGACCTAGCTAGTTATTAGTATGCTTGATCTTGTGGGTATATAATTCCTGCATGAAAGCAGACTTGATGAAAAGTTAAATAAAATCTTCTTACATGAAACCAGTTAGTGGAATGTTGCCATTATGTTCATTTATCATATTTTGGTTGGGATATATTGTCTTTGTAGAAAGATTTTACTTCAAAATATTATGTGCAGAGAGTAGAGATTATGCACAAATGACCAAAATATCTTATATTTTCTTTTGGAATGTAATAAATAGTATTTATTTTATTCAAAATTTCATTGAAAGTGTACAATAAACACACCTCTTGGGAGTAGTCAAAATGGCTGAGGAGGAGGAGGATGTGGAGTTCATTTCTCTCCACAAGTGCATCAAGAATACATCTACAAATGGAACAATTCTCACAGACAACCAACTGAACACTAGCAGAGGACCTCAGACACCTAAAAAGACAAAAAAAGATCCCTGTGTAAGTAGATAGGATGAAAGAAAGAAGAAGGGAAAAGGAAGAAGAGAGGAAGTGAGACAGGACCTGCACCCCTGGTTGCGGAGTTGAAGGAGTAGTTCCCACAACCGAGGAAGACCCTAACCAGTGGGGAGATCATTTGGGACAGAAGTGGAGTTTTGGGGGCTATGGGAGAACGTGTGTCCACTGGTACAGACAGGGGCTGGGTGCTGGAATATGGGGTTTGGAGAGAAAACCTGGGGAAAAGACTGCTGTTGGCTGCAATGACACAGCCTGAGGGGACAGGAGTGAGGAAATCCGCAACGAGGAATGCTTGTGGAGGAAACACAGACCATCACAGAAATGAAGAACCATTGTTGAGTGACACAGAAGGGGCGGGACCACCATTGCAGCCTCTCTCCACACGTGCTGGTCCCTGCTTCCCAGACACTAGGAAGGGCTCCCACTGGGGCGAGCTCCCTTGGACATGCAGCCACCAGCACCCCATATGACCCATTCCCACCAGGGCTTCCACAACCCCAGTGGCTGCTGCCTTCTCCTCCATGCCCCATCCCAGCCACAGTGGGTGCTGCTGCGACCTTGGCCATTGCCACCTCCATGTCCCATCCTCACCAGGGAGGACACCTGTGCTACAGGGCCGCCTTGGGAGCAGAACCCTGTGAGTTACCCACAGGTCAAGGTGGGGCTGAAAGCATAGATGAGCCCCAGGGACCATGCAACTAAGGAAGAAAAGCTGAAATCTCTCCTCACAGCTGCACAAACTGTGAATTGACACCCCTACAAGTGGCTTTGTAAACTCAGCACCTACAGAATATCTGAATGGACAACAAGTGCTCCCGCAGCCAAGAAGGTTCTAGCTTTACCAACTGTACACTTTGTGGGCATTTACACACAGGGGATGGAAGAGGCCAGAGGATTAGCTGCCCCCACAACACCCACAGTGGGTCTAGATCCATGATTACTGCAATCCTGGGACCTGACTTCAGTGGATCTACGCTGGTGGCCTGGTTAAAATAATGTCTGAGAGACACCAGGGTCAATTGCCAGCATACCCACAGTTAAGGTGGGGCCAAGAACACTGCCAACAACAGTGTAATCTGAGAGCTTGCACAAAAGGTGAAATGTGACAAAACAGAGCAATCCCACAGATGAACATCTCCAGAGGAGGAATACTCAATGGCTTCCCTCCAGGTGGGAGTGTTCCAATCCCACCTACTGCACACAACAGATCAGAAACACAGGTCAGAAACAGAACTGGAGGACATTAAGACTCCACTTACACAAATGGACAAATCTTCCAGAACAAAAATTAATAAGGAAACACAAGCCTTAAAAGACACATTAGACCAGATAGACTTAATTGATATCTACAGGACATTCCATCCGAAAACAGCAGAATACATTTTCTCCTCAAGTGCACATGGAACATTCTCCAGGATAGATCACATCTCGGGCCAAAAATCAAACCTCAGTATATTTAAGAAAATTAAAATCATATCAAGCATCTTTTCTGACCACAAGGCTATGAGATTAGAAATCGATTACAGGGGGAAAAAAACTGTAAAATACACAAACACATGGAGGCTAAACATATGTTACCAAACAACCAATGGATCACTGAAGAAATCAAAGAGAAAATCAGAAAAGTACCAGATACAAATGAAAACAAAACAGAAAGATCCAAAAGCAATGGGATACAGCAAAATCAGTTCTAAGAGGGAAGTTTATGGCAATAAAATCTTACATCAGGAAACAAGAAAAATCTCAAATAAACAACCTAACCTTACACTTAAAGCAACTAGAGAAAGAAGAACAAACAAAAGCTAAAGTTAGTAGAAGTAAAGAAATCATAAAGATCAGAGAAGAAATATATAAAATAGAGATGAAGAAAACAATAGAAAAGATCAATGAAGCTAAAAGCTGGTTCTTTTAAAAGATAAACAAAATTGATAAACTGTTAGCCAGACAAATAAAGAAAAAAAGGGAGAGGACTCAAATCAATAAAATTAGAAATGAAAAAGGAAAAGTTACAACAACTGACACAACAGAAATACAAAGTATCATAAAAGACTACTATAAGCAACTATATGCCAATAAAATAGACAACCTAGAAGAAATGGGCAAATTCTTAGAAAGGTACAACCTTCTATAATGGAAGCAGGAAGAAATAGAAAATATGAACAGACCAATCACAAATGCTGAAACTGAAACTATGATTAAAAATCTTCCAACAAACAAAGGTCTAGGACCAGATGGCTTCACAGGCGAATTTTATTAAACATTTAGAGAAGATATAACACAATTGCTTCTCAAAATATTCCAAAAAATTGCCAAGGAAGGAACACAACCAAGTTCATCCTATGAGGCCACCATCACCCTGATACCAAAAGCAGACAAAGATATCACAAAAAAAGAAAAATACAGGCCAATAGCACTAATGAACATAGATGAAAAAATCCTCAACAAAATACTAACAAACAGAATCCAACAACTGATTAAAAAGAGCATACACCATTATCAAGTGGGATTTATCCCAGGGATGCAAGGATTCTTCAATATACCTAAAGGAATTAATGTGATAAACCACATTAACAAACTGAAGTATAAAATCCAGATGATCATCTCAATAGATGCAGAAAAAGCTTTAGACAGAATTCAACACCAATTTATGAAAAAAACTCTCCAGGAAGTGGGCTTAGAGGGAACCTACTTCAACATAATAAAGGCTGTATATGACAAACCACAGCAAACGTCATTCTCAATGGTGAAAATCTGAAAGCATTTCTTCAAAGATCAGGAACAAGACAAGGATGTCCACTCTTTCCACTTTTATTCAACATAGTTTTGGAAGTCCTAGCCACGGCAATCAGAGAAGAAAAAGAAATAAAAGGAATCCAAATTGGAAGAGAAGAAGTAAAACCATCACTGTTTGCAGATGACATGATACTATACATAGAAAATCCTAAAGATGTTACTAGAAAACTACTAGATCTAATTAATGAATTTAGTAAAGTCACAGGATACAAAATTAATACACAGAAATCTCTTGCATTCCTATACACTAACAATGAAAGATCAGAAAAAGAAATTAAGGAAATAATTCCACTTACCATAGCAATAAAAAGAATAAAATACCTAGGAATAAACTTACCTAAGGAGGCAAAAGACCTGTATGCAGAAAACTATAAGATACTGATGAAAGAAATCAAAGATGACACAAATTTAGATGGAGAGATATACCATGTTCTTGGATTGGAAGAATCAATATTGTGAAAATGACTATACTACCCAAAGCAATCTACAGATTCAATGCAATCCCTATCAAATAACCAATGACATTTTTCACGTAACTAGAAAAAAATTATTACAATCTGTATGGAAACACAGAAGACTCAGAATAGCCAAAGCAATTTTGATAAAGAAAAACGAAACTAGAGAAATCAGGCTCCCTGACCTCAGAGTATACTACAAAGCAACAGTCATCAAAACAGCATGGTACTGGCACAAAAACAGAAATCTAGAACAATGATACAGGATAGAAACCTCAGAGATAAACCCATGCACCTATGATCACGTAATCTAAGACAAAGGAAGAAAGAATATACAATCGAGAAAAGACAGTCTCTTCAATAAGTGGTTCTGGGAAAACTGGACAGCTACACATAAAAGAATGAAATTAGAACACTCCCTAACACCACACACAAAAATAAACACAAAATGGATTAAAGACCATTAAGGCTGGATACTACAAAACTCTTAGAGGAAAACATAGGCAGAGCACTCTTCGACATAAATCACAGTAAGATCTTTTTTGACCCACATCTTAGAGTAAAGAAAATAGAAACAAAAATAAGCAAATGGGACCTAATTAAACTTAAAAGCTTTTGCACAACAAAGAAAACCATAAATATAATGAAGAGACAACCCACAGAATGGGAGAAAATATTTGTTAAAGAAGTGACTGAGAAGGTATTAATCTCCAAAATACACAAACAGCTCATGCAGCTTAATAGCAAAAAAACAAACAATCCAATTAAAAAATGGGTGGAATATCTAAATAGACATTCTCCAAAGAGGAGATACAAATGGCCAGAAAGTACATGAAAAAATGTTCAACATCACTAATTATTAGAGAAATGCAAATCAAAACTACAATGAGTGATCACCTCTCATCAGTCAGAATGGTCATCATCAAAAAATCTACAAACAACAAATGCTGGAGAGGGTGTGGTGAATAAAGAACTCTACTGCATTGTTGGTGGGAATATAAATTTGTACAGCCACTATGGAGAACAGTATGGAGATTCCTTAAAAAACTAAAAATAGAGCTACCATTTGATCCAGCAATCCCACTCTTGGGCTTATATCTGGAGAAAACCGTAATGTGAAAATATTCATGCACCACAATGTTTACTGCAGCACTATTTATAATAGCCCTGACATGAAAGCAACCTAAAACTCCATTGATGATTGAATGGATAAAGAAGATGTGATATGTATATACAATGGGACACTATTCAGCCATAAAAAAATGAAATAATGCCATTTTCAGTGACATGGATGGACCTAGAGTTTGTCATTCTGAGTGAAGTAAGTCAGACAGAGAAAAAACAAGTATCATATGATATTGCTTATATGTGGAATCTAAAAAAAGGTACAAATGAACTTATTTACAAAACAGAAATAGAGTCACAGATGTAGAAAACAACCTTATGGCTACTAAGGGGGAAAGTGGGGGGAGGATATATTGGGATATTGGGATTGACATATATGCACTACTATACATAAAATAGATAACTATTAAGGACCTACTGTATAGCACAGGGAACTCTACTCAGTTCTCTATAATGACCTTTATGGAAAAAGAGTCTATAAAAGAGTGGATATATGTATATGTATAACTGATTCATTTTGCTGTACAGCAGAAAGTAACACAACATTATAAGTCAACTCTACTCCAATAAAAATTAATTTTAAAACAAAACAAAAAACAAAAAATACACACCTCTTTAAATCTATTTATGATCTCTTGTTTTGTACATATACATATATAAAATGGCATTGCTACATGTCCATAAATCTATGGATCTATTGACCTATATAGATCGATATGTAAATGTATGTGTAAGCTATTTACTAAGTATGATTTTATTTTAGATTTCTCTTAATTAATGATACTTTGTTCCTTATTTTCCTTGCATCCCAATATTTTTCTGTATTACCTAATATTTGTGAGATTTTTCTCACATCAAGCTTCAAAATACATGCTGAATTCTATATTCTGTAAGAAATATTTATATGATTTTTGAGTTAAAAAATTCTTAAAGCTCCTGAGTTAAATGTACCTAGATTTTAGTTTGATTATTACCACTTCTCAACTAAGTGACCAAAAGCAAATCTAGGAACTGCTAAATCTCAAGCATCTCTCCAATAACTTGGAGATTAGAAAAGTATAAAATATCCATGATTTTTGTGATGACAACATAATTAATTCATAGTAAGTAATCAATAAATGTTATGAACATGCTGAGAGACTATATGCAAACAGTCTCTCATGGCCATAACATATATAAAAATAGAATTCTGACTCACAACCTACAGCAACCTGCCCAGGTGACCAACTGCCTTATCTACAATTACCAGCCTAGGAAGCCAGCTTGCTATAAATCAGACTTGTAGGAAGCCCGATTGCTATCTCTAGTAATAATGTAGGAAGCTAAGCAATAACTTCTGTAACAACTGGCCCTAAATGCTAGGAGTTGATTAGTAACTGATAGTTTTCTTAATTTTTGTCTGCTCTTCCAACTTAGGACCTAGCAGAGAAAGCCAAATATGCACCCCTAACCAACCACATAAATGCCTTGCTTCTAGTCAGCCTGCCACCAGCTTCCCCATGTCAGCAGCCTCCAGTCAGGACATACCAGAAGCCTTCCTCTTGTTCCACTAGAAAGCCTTCCCACTCCCTTGCTTGCCTTTGAGTTTTTGCCAAAATTCAAGTGAAGGTAGCTGACCCCCTTGCTATAGCAAGTTGTAAATAAATTGCCTTTTCTCTTCTCATTTGGTTTGTCTTCATTTTTGCTTTGCATAAGAGATAACATTAAAAGCGTTGATGTCATTGTTCATTACATGACATATGACAATATACACATTGAATATATTGTTAGACAGCATTATCACATATGCATAATCTGATAATTTTAAACATACTTGTTCAAAACATAAGTAGCTTATATAATTAACCGAATCAAAGCGTGGTAGGACTTACCTAATATGTAAAAACCCATTACTCCAACTTATCACCTAGGTTGTACTGCAAATTTTAAATAACATTATACTCAGAAGCTCCAATTGGTGCTCTGATCAATATAATAAACAGTTGCTTTGATTGGTTTATAGTCTCGTTATAAGCTAATGCCATGGGAATGTCTGCATGATTTTCATGTAGCTGCCCCTTATTCATTCATTCACTTGGTAATACTTTTGAGTAGCTATTGAGTATGTGCTAGACACTTTGGTAGGTACTTGGAGTTAACAATAAACAATACAAATAAAATGTAATGCTATCATACAACTTATCCAAAGGAGGATACAGATACTGAACAATAATAATAAAATACAATTTAAAAGCGAATTACATAATATGCATGTTAAGATGGCCTATGTTCTATAGATAAGAAAATACCTCTGGTGAGGGGAATAGGTTGTACGTGGGAAAGGAGCTAACACTTAACCTAGAGTAATCAGGCTAGGTCTCACATAGAAGGTGATGCTTCAGCAACTTCTGGAAGGAGTGAGAGAGTCAGCAGATATGATGGGAAAGTGTTTCAGGAAGAGGAAATAGTGACTGCGAAGGTCCTGAGACGGATGTTTGCCTGGAGTGTACAAAAGAGAAAAGTGGAGGCCAGTGTGGCTGGATTAGGATGAGTTGTAGTAGAAGTTGTAATCAGGAAAGTAAGCAGGCAGGAGCAGAATGGGGTAGGGAAGGTAAAACCTGTAGGGTTTACAAGGCATTGTAAGATCTGTGGCTTTTGTTCTGAAAGAGCGAAGCCATTATAGGATTTTGAGTGCATGTGTAGTACAATAAGATTTACATTTTAAAATGGTAATTTAGACATATGAAGAACATGTGAAAAATAGTTTTTAGGAGCCAAATTTAGAAACAAAGATTCAAGACAGAAAGCTATTGTGCTAATCCAGGCTGGAAATGGAGGTGCCAAGCACCAGGGTGGTAGCAGTGAATTTGACAAAAATAATAATATTCTTGCAATAGCAATGATATTTGCTGATAGATTAGATATGCAATAAGAAAATAAGGAATCAAGGATAATGCCAAGAAATTTTCCCTGACAAGCTGGAAAGAACATGAGAGAGAAAATGTTACTATCTGTCTGTCTGAGGAGGAAAAAATCAGAAATTCTTGTTCTTATATTCTCAGTGAGTTTCTGGTCAATCTTTCTCCCACCCTTATCCTTGAATTCTATTATTAATATACTATCTGCTTAAGTAAGCTTAAGATTTCTTTAAACATAAAATAAGTGTTGCTTTGGAAAAAAGTATAAGCTTTGGCTAAATATAATTTGAATTTGCACTATAATTCCAAATTGCTCCTTCTTACACTAAAAAAAAAAAAAAAATTGAAACCAAAAGAAGACTAGGTTCTTTTGTCCTTTTTGACCTGGAAGCACCAGTCTATATAATCCACAGCAGCAAAGCAATCAGTTGGGGCAAGCAGGTGTGATTTGCAAGGGACTGAATTTTACCTCCAACATGTCTGAATTCTGCCGGGTGCAGTGCTCATGCAGACCTCAGAATCAGAAGGTGAGGAATATTCTCAGGTAAGAGAAGAGTACGGGATGACAGAACTGACTGCGATGGCTGCTAACTAATAGAAGAGTGCCTCTGTCAAGCATCTCTGAAAGGTCAAATAAAAACTTTCGTATAATGTACTATGAAAATGTATTCTCAGGAAGATGTGGAGTTTTCAACTTAAACTTCATATCTTATATTTCAACTTATCCTTCTAAATCTGCTACTCCTTGGTTTTTCCCACCCATTCAGTTTGCCTAAAGTCATAATCTTTTCTTTTGTTTTCCTCCCTGATGTTCACACTGCATATATAATCATTATCTAATGTTAATACTACTAATAAATAGTAATGATATTAATTACTTATTGAGTTCTGTGTGTCAAGAATGGGGTTAATAGCTTTATATTCATAATCTCACTTAATTACCTCAACAACATTATGAGGTAATTACCATTATTATCATGAAGACACTAAAGCTTCTCAAATAATTAATTTGCCCAAGAAGATAGAATTTTAAAAAATAGAAAATGCAGGATATCTGACTTCATCAAATTATTCAGCCTTCCTATATTGTGTCAATATGACCACCTAAATTTTTATTTACTTCATCTACTTATCTCCATCACCATTACCACAATCTTAATTCAAGCCCACATTCATATATTTCTTTATTCAGTTAATACAGTCTGATCAATTGTGTCTTATCAATTGTGTCTCTCCCCTGCTCTTGCTCCCATACCCATTTTCCACATGGCAACCATAGATATTTCTCAAAACAGAAACAAAAATCATGTTTATCCTCCTGCATTAAACTCACTCATGCTATCATATTATCCTTAGTCTTTTTTTAAAATAGGTAAATTTTATTATATTTTATAAGATAATAAATTATATCAGAAAAATATAGGGCAGGGTGCTGGATTTAGTATTTCCACAGTGATCTTAGGAGTGGTTGCAAAATAAATGAACTGTCATGATTGGCTTTATTGAAAAGATGGTATTTGAGCAGAGATTTAAAAGAGGTGAGAAAGTGAGCCATGTGGCTCTTCAGAAGAGCTTTTCCACCCTTCCTGGGGAAGCATGGCTGACATCTCCAAGGAACAGCAAAGAGGGCAGTGTGACTATAGAAAGGAGAGTTTGGGGAAAGTAGTAGGAGAGGCCAGAGAATGCCGTGGATATAATAGGTAGTCAGATTGTGTAGGGCTTTATAAACCATAGTAAGGACATTGACTTTGAATATTATTTAAAAATAGAGGTCAACATTGGAAGTATGGAAGACATTTAGGAGATTTTTTCAGTTATCTAAGTGAGAGATGATAATGCCTTGAGCCAAAGTGGAAACAGTGGAGATGATAATAATTGATTAAATAAAGATTATATTGAAGTTTAGAGCCATCAAGATTCCCTAAAGTACTGGATGTGAGGTATGAGAGAAAAGAGGAGTCAATAATGCCTTTGAAATTTTGGGCCCAGTGACTAAAAAAATGTAATTTCCATTAAGTAGCTGCATAGAATATGTCTGAGGGTGGGGAAATAAGGAGTTCAGTAACAGACATGTTAAATTTGAGATGTCTGATAGACATCCAAGTGGAGGTTTCAAATGAGCACTTCAATATATAAGTGTGGAGTTCACAGGAGAGGTCCAAGCTAGGGATTTAAAATTGGGAGTTGCGGCATATAGATGATATCAAGTCATAGATTAGATGGGTGTGTATAAACAGAGAAGAAAAGTCCAAAGTCTGAGCTCTGGGGTACCCAAATGTATAAGGACCTATTTAGACAGGCACATGTTCAGTCCTTTCCTTATGTCTGTATACCAGCTTTGCAAGTCCAGTTGCTTAAATTTTTAACATTCCCAGAGGTAATGAGGGATGGATACTAATTCACCTGAAAACAACAACAAAAAAAGTAGATTAAATTTAAGAAAGACCTTTTAATATTTTAAAATAAAGTCATACCTGCCAAATAATGTACTTTTGCCAATATCTGTATTTTCTACCAGTAGTCAAATACGTAAAGGAAGCAAAATTGTAATGAGAACACCCTTTTGTAAATATAGAATCAGTGAATGAGAAATTTGCTGCATGATATCCAGGGTAATTTCAGTATAACATATTAGCTTGTTGAGCACATATGTACTTGCCAATGGATTGGTTCATTTTCCTTCCCTGTAGAAAGCAAGACACCTTTGAAGAATTTTCACTTTTTTTATACATCTTTATTGGAGTATAATTGCTTTACATTGTTGTGTTTGTTGTTGTATAATAAAGTGAATCAGCTGTGCGTATACATATATCCCCTTATCCCCTCCCTCTTGCATCTCCCTCCCACCCTCTCTATCCCACACCTCTAGGTGGTCACAAAGCACCGAGCTGATCTCCCTGGGCTATGCAGCTGCTTCCCACTAGTTATCTGTTTTACATTTGGTAGTATATATAAGTCCATGCCACTCTCTCATTTCATCACAGCTTACCCTTCCCCCTCCCTGTATCCTCAAGTCCATTCTCTATGTCTACATCTTTATTCCTGTTCTGCCCCTAAGTTCGTCAGAACAATTTTGGTTTTTTTTAGATTCCATATATATGTGTTAGCATATGGTTTTTGTTTTTCTCTTTCTGACTTACTTCACTCTGTATGACAGAATCTAGGTCCATCCACCTCACTGCAAATAACTCAATTTCATTTCTTTTTATGGCTGAGTAATATTCCATTGTATATATGTGCCACATCTCCTTTATCCATTCATCTGTCAGTGGACACTTAGGTTGCTTCCATGTCCTGGCTACTGTAAATAGTGCTTCAATGAACATTGTGGTACATGACCATTTCTTACCTCCATGCTGGCTTTCATGTTAACACTTTAAATTTTAGATTAAAAAACACAATTCTTTTCAATTAATTTTTATAATTTACCATAATTTAATGGGCCCGAATCTTTGACTTGGTCCTCAAGTCACTAAGATTTGAGTCTGACTTTTACTGAAATGCCTTAAAACACCTACTTATAGATTACTATTTTGGGTAGTTCAACTGAAACTATTTTAACTTTATTCTTTGCATAGTCATTTCTTTATTAAATAAATATTCATGTACCAAACAGAACCTGTATTCTACTAGAGGAAGACAAATATTATAAAGTAATAAATAATAATTTTAAAAGGAAATTTATATAGTCCGTTTAGAACCTAAAAATGGAATAAAATTGAAAGTAAAAATGATAGAGTAAGGAGGATTGGGAGTATTTGGTGATTGTTGTTATTTTAAACAGAGTGGCGAGAATAAGCCTAATTGAGGATATGATTTGGTGGAGGTAAAAAGTTAAGATATGTGGAAATCTGGGTGGATAGCATTTTAGGCAGAGGAAATAGGAGGAGCAAAATCCCTGTGGCAAGAGCATACATCATTTATATATTCAAGAAAGAGTGATGTGGCTAATACAGTTAGGGTGGAGAGAGTGAAAGAGAGGATGGCAGGAAGGAAATAATGGCAAAGATGGGAAAACCTTGTAGAGCATTTTAAGACCTGAACTTTTATTCTGAATGAAATGGGGAGCCACTGCAGAATTTGTAGAAAAGAAATTACTTGATCTGGCTTACATTTCTTTAGTATCACACTGGCTACTGTGTTGATCATAACATATGGGGCAGGTGCAAAAGCAGATCTTTGAGGAAGTCTTTGTTACAATGCAGAGAAGAGACAATGACTTGATCTGAAAAGAAAGTTGTAGAGGTGGTGAGAGATGTTAGAGTCTGTATATATTTTAAGGCAGACCCCGTAGTAATTAATGACAGATTGGATATGGAGCAAGAGATAAAGAGAGTAGTTGAAGATTACTCCAATATTTTTGTCCTGTGCAACTGGAAGAATGGAGTTGTCATCAACTGACATGGGAAAATATTAGATGAATTAATTTCTCAGAGGATGTTGGGAGTTCCATTATAGGCATGCTAAGGTAGAGCTATGTATCAGACCTTTGAGCATGCATGTGGAATGAGTAGTTGAACATATGATTCAGGAGATCAGAAAGAGTTTTTCACTGTCTTTGCAGATTGGTGATGTTTATTGGCATGAGACCAGAAGAAATCACCAAGAAAGTGAATGTAAGTAGAAGAGGTCTAAAGACTAAGCACTGAAACATTTCCAAATTAAAACATTGGGGGTGGGAGAGAAAAGAAATGAAACTGAGAGATAGAGGCTAAGATAGATGAAAACTGAATTGACCACTAACTTTGAAATGTAGGTTGTTATTGATAACTTTGACAAGTAGAGCAATTTTTATGAACTGATTTCTCTTTAAGTAGAATTAATTTCAAGCATGTGGGTTTATTTCCATTTTCCCTCTGTGTCTAACACATAATTAGTAATGGTTTTCTCACTAAACCTCAAGAATATGATAATTTTTTATGGAATTTCTATGCTGTTGAATATCAACTGGGCACATGGCCACCAAGAATACATACTTCTAAGCCTCTCTTTCAGCTATATGAGACCTTGTAGCCAAAGGGATTTATTATTTGGAAATAAGTGGAAGTGTTTTGTGTAATGCTTATCCTTATCCTTCTATACCTATTGTCGCTTTCCTGGTGGTTGAAATATGTTGTGATGGTAAGAGCAGCCATCCTGGACCATGATTCTAAGGTTATTCACAGAGAAAGAATGAGAAGGAAAGAGGAGTAAGAAGGATTACCTGACACCATTAATATCAAAACAGCCCTGCCACCTACCCATATTTTTGCATGAGAAATAAATCATTGTTTTTAATTCTAATTATTATTGTCTTCACTCACAACTTAATAAATATAGGAACCAAAACAAAAACCTTTTCCTTTATACTAAATTTTCCTGTATAAAGTTAAGAAAAGAAAAAAAAGCACAAATAAATTATAGAAAGAAAACTCACATTAGGTATCAGTGAAAAGGAGCATATATTTTTTTTAATTATAGTCAGAGCAGTGGCTGGAGGAAATAGAAAAAAAAAAATGGAGAAGAAGCAGAGAATTTTGATTAAAGCACAAACATTTTATTTCAAGTGAAATTAAAATGTTGCCCTTAGAAGCATGCTTAGTGAAGTTGCTGTAAATATGTGTAATATGATTTTCTAACCTCAAATATGGTCCTAAATTGAATTAATTAACTTAGTGTTTCTCAAAACATGTTCTCAAAATAATCCTCAAAAAGAAAGTGAGAAGTCTTGCATATTTTAATTTCCTTTTGAGGACAATATTTACATTGAGGGAGTTAGACTAATAACACATTAAGAACAGTAAAAATACTATTTGATTTTGTTCAACCAAAATTTCTCAAAGACTGCCCCCATGATGGCCATTTTCACATTGTTATTAATATCTAACACATGCTTTGGAAACAATTTGGCAAACTAAAGTTTTAGATAAAACTATGCTAATAGGAAAACTTTGTGTTATATAAAAGAAATCTGAGTATTGATTTTATTGATGCAGTAGCTAAAATATCTTTGCAAAAATTACAATAGTAAATAAGCTTTCATTTTCTGAATCCAGCTTAACTCTTCTTTCTAATCACCCCCTGGGTTTCTACTATCTTTCCTCTTGGTTAAAAATATAATAATAATAAACAAAACATGTGCTTCCTTGCCTGGAAGATTCCTGACAACCTGTGTGAAAAAGTAATTTATTCCTAAGCGGCAAATCTATTTAATACCCTCCAAAATGGAACCACCAATCAAGCATTAAAATTATATTTCAACCATGATCAAACAAACGTAGCATAATCAATTAGGTGTTAAAGCATCTAAACACAATTATCCAAATGCGTAACTGAATCCAGAAAGTATCTTCAAACTTAAAGCAAAGAAAGTAACACTTTCATGCTTATACATATATTTATAGAACACCCATGGATACAGGTGTAATTACAGCACTTTTAAAGACAGATATTTAATCTTAAAATCTTTACATTTATCATTTAGCTACATGTTAACTAAGCTTACAGTTAGATAACTTTAATGATTCTAAGAGCCACAAATATCTCCTAGATACATAAAAATGCTATAGAATTTTCTCTCAAGTCTGTATTTTTACTTCAAAATTATGTTTAATAAAATATTTATATTAGCAATTAGTTATAAAAGTTCATTATACTGATTTTTATTATTTTATACATGAAGCATACTGATTTATAATAGGAAACAAATCATTTGATTACCAATACAAAAGCTCAAGTAAACTGCTTATTTATTACAATTAAACTTCCAAAATATTTGTTTATTGAGGCTTAGGTATTAGTCAATAATTTTTCTAGGCACTAGGAATAACAGGATGACTAAGATACTGTTTCTACCATGTTATATGCCCCTTTAACAATGAATTCCTACTTTAGCTCAAAACAGGTCATTCACTGGTTATTGTATTAAATGAGTTAATAGTATCTTCCCTTTTGTTATGAAAGCAAGTATCTGTGTCTATCACAGTTCATGAGACATAGAAAGCATTTAAAAATATTGAAGTGAATGCTATCAAACTTAGCTTTGTTGGAAAGATTTACTATTTGCTGTAAAATATTCTTCCAAATTAGTTTTTGAAATACCACATATTTAAAATTACATAAATCTGCATATGCTATGTTAGAAAGCTTATGTATTAATGGAAAATACCTGATTTATTCATAACTGATAATAAATAGATCTTTAAAATATGTCATAACACAGTTATAAAAGAAAATAATCATATAACTACATATCCAAGTTATGAGATGACAAAATTATTTTTAGATAAGAACATTAGTAAATGTATAATATTCCATTTTATTAAGCTACATAAATATACTTCAGAGTTCTAGGGAAAAATAAAATGGCTCTAGATTAGCTGTTAGAATCAGATGATATCAGAGGAAGAAAATAGTAACATGCTTAACTAGGCTTACCCTGAGAAGTCCAAATCCTGTACAAGATAGTGTAATCAAGTAATGTTTTGAATTATCATACTGGCACTAATAGGTTTAGATAACTGATAAAATGCTATACATGGAGTAGTGGCAAGGAGCTGAGAACACAAATACAATAAAAATAAAATCAAAGGAGTCCCGAATATGGTGAAGGATGAGCATATATGTTGCAACATGTGAAAATTTTCAATAAATGTGGGTACAAAATTCCTCCTGGCAAAATGGAATATCAATAAATTTTCCCAAAAAAGTCCAGGAAACAAGGACATTTAGGCTAAATCTTGAAAATTGATTAGGAAAATAGGAGTCAGAGAAGTAGGAAAATGCCTTCTAAGTATAAGAAAAGAATTTTTCAGGGGCCTTCCCTGTGGTCCCATGGTTAAGGCTTCACACCCCCACTGCAGGGGGCACGAGTTTGATCACTGATTGGGGATCTCACATGCTGTGCAGCGTGGCCAAAAAAAAAAAAAAAGGAAAAGAAAAAGAATTTTTCAAAAGAATTGAGTAGTGATATCATGTGGAACCTCTAAAAACAAGGAAGGGTTTTGTTTAACTGGTATGTAGCCAGGGTAGTGATGAACAATGAGAGGAGGTTCAAACAGAAAGCTGAAGAAATATCTTTACTAAAGTAGCACGTAATAGGGAAGATCTTGGATATCATATATTAGCCATGGAGAAAGTATTAATTATTTTAAATACTGCAGTAAACTTAAGAGAGTTGTTACAGGGAAATATTTGGTTGATGGCCTGGGAAGCAAAGAAAGGTGGAGGAAGGTGTATCAGTAAGGATTATATGAGGTTGAAAAAGAAAGAAACAGAGCTTGATCTAGAAATAGCATCTATTAAACTCATTGCTAAATTTTTTTCTGGTTCCTAAGTAAGTGACAGATAAAAGTTGGTTACAAATTGTGTATAGACATACCTCATTTTATTGCACTTCACTTTATTGTACCTCACAGACATTGTATTTTTTTACAAATTGAAGGTTTTTGGCAACCTTGCATTGTCATATGATGGTTAACATATTTTTTAATCACTAAGTAATTTTTCAATTAAGGCATATACATTTTTTCATACATAATGCTATTGTATACTTAATAAACTACAGTATAGTGTAAACATAACTTTTATATGCACTGGGGAGCCAGAAGAGTTTGTGTGATCTGCTTTATGAGAATATTCTCTTTAGTGCAGTGGTGTTCCTGTGAAGGGATAAAGCTGATGGAAAGGTCTCTAAACCCAAAAGGCTGCATTGACTGGGATGACCTTGACTGAGATATTCAGTGCAGAACAGAAGGTGATAGGTTGAAGGGAAAAATAAATTCAGTTATTGATTTTATTTTAAAATTTAATATATCTTTTACATAATCAAAAAATATATAAGCCTCTTGGAATTATAGTTTTCAAACTCAGGAAAGGTATCTGATTTGAAGATGTATATATTTAAGTACTGGCATTTATCTTATTTGGAATCACCCTCTCCAGTCAATACATAATTAAATATTGTGAGATGCACCTTCTAATTTGGATGTGGGAAATTACTCCTCGCAAAGTAAGTTTTCCAGAGATAGCCATGACTAGTGAGAGTTATCCCTTGACTTTACATTTACTTTGAAAAGCAGGAGATAATCTCAGCCTTTGGTAAAATTTATCACTTAATATTGATAAAACTCTCAGAAACCTAGGTATAGAAGGGACCATGCTCCACCTTATAAAAGGTATCCACAAGACAGCTACAGGTAATATTATGCTTAATGGTGAAAAAAGATGTTTTCCACTTTGATCAGGAACAAAGCAAAAAAGCCCTTGACTACAGTACTATAGAACATCACACTTGAAGTCCCAGGCCTCGTCACCTGTGGGATTCAAGCCACAGTCTCTCCCAGGCTTGCTTCGGCCAGCATCTCTATTTTCCTTTGTGTCTCTTCTCACACTTGGACCCCTGGCCTTTAGTCATCCCCACCTGCAGTATTTACAGTGCCCGGCAGGAGTCAGGCTTCAGTGTCTTTTCACAGATGTTCCATCTGCCATTAATGCACCTCCTACTCCAACTCTGCATAGCCTCATCTTTCTAGATTCTACTTCAGGGTTATCATGAAGCCGTCACTTAGATATAACTTTTTGCCTCCATAGGCACCTCTGTGCATAAAAGTTATGTTTATTTATCTCATGTGATTGAAAATTTGAGTTTATCCATCTTCCTCCTGAATGAAGGCTTTAAGGGCAGGAGTCATTTCTACTCCTTAGCACAGAGCAGATGCTCTTTTTCTTTTTATTTAGGTGCTTTTTAATGATGATAAAATGTATGGTTTAAATCACTCATTTTATAATAATTTTGCTTTAGGTTGTGACAGAAATGAAGTTTACAGAAGTCGTGTTCCTGCGATAAGAAATAAAGATGTGACCTTCCAGTTGTGTAGAGCTCATAAATGCTGTGTAAGTGCGTCGGGTGCGCTAAGGAACCTGGAGCTAAGTGGGCTAGCTCTGAGAGAGAGAGACTTAACTATGTTCACAAAGGTAAGCCTTCATTGTTTCCTGCCAACATTTGATAGTTGCTTTGGGGGCAAACTAAACCAATAAAATTTTAAACTGTTCCTCCCCAGTAAAGAGACTGAATATTTGGTCACTTTGGTGCACCTGTGTCTTGCGAATTGTCCAGCTGGAGATGGAGGTTTAGAAAGTGAGTTTCAGTCTTGTTTAAGTCTCGTCCCATTGGACTGGTCTCGTGATTTCCTACACACCATGTCTGTCTACCTTTTCCTGTCTAGCTTTCCTTGGTGTTGTTCATGCGTAGATTGTCTCCTGTACCTGCTCAAACCTTGGTCCATTCTCATTTGTACCATGGAAGTTTGTCATGCTGGATACTGTCAGAATTAATCTTACTTAAGTTTGTGTTAAGCCACAAACCACGCGTTTTCTATATTTTCTGTTTTGTTTATATTTTTGTGGTTTCTGTGTTTATATTTTTATGGTTTCTCTTCAAGAAATAGTATGGGAAGGGAAATAGCAAGACGTAAAGAGCAAAAAAGTCATCATTCTCTTTAAATTGTTAGAACGTCTATCTGCAGTCATAATTATAATGCACTGTGGTATGTGTTCAAATAGGAAATATATGTAACGTCCCGTAGGAGCAGCAAATTCAGTTGTGGTGAGGGTGTGTCATGGAAGTAATCACAAAGCAGATGACTCATCATTGGGGTCCTGAAACGTTAGCGTGCGTGCCCTATGTCCAGTAGTGGTCTGGAGGGGTCAGGAAGCCTGCCTTTCAGTTTGAGGGAACAGAGGGTTTGAGGTTCTCTCTCTTCTATTGCTCTAGTATACTGCATAGTAGCTAACAAAATACTGGGTTTATAGTTGACATTTACATCGCTGATTGATCATCAAGATTGACATGTATTATTGGAACTGAAAATCGGAAGAGTCTTATGCTTTTTAGGTTCTTCTTCTTTTTCCTTTGTCTCAAAAGTATGTTGTACTTTACTGAGTGGTTGGCAATAAAGTTTGCAGTATTCAGTGTATTCAGTTTTAGTACCTAAATAGAATTAAAGTGTTGCTGTAAACTGGATTAAGACTTTGTTACTGACAAGTTTGGGAACACATCAGTTCATCAATTACCTTTTTGGGAAGATTGTTGTTAATGATTTTTAAAATGTGGCTGTAAACCTCCAATTGACTCAAGAAAAGCAAATAAGTCAAGATTGACAAATGTATAGTCTCTTCATCTTATTGTGTGTGTGTTTTTTCTTTTTTTCCTTGTAGTTTTTTGTCAAGGTATAAAGAACTCTATCACTCTTAAGACAGTAAACTTCACGGGCTGTAATCTGACATGGCAGGGAGCAGATTACGTGGCCAAGATCTTAAAGGTGATTTTATGTTTAAACTTTCATGGAAACATATGTGATTGAAGCACATTAATACATTGACACAGATGGCAGTTAATTTTTGTCTTTTGATACCTGTGAGGGCATCTTTCATTTTGTTGAAAGAATATGACCATTTGTCAGTTTGGGATTCTACCATTTAGTTAAGATAGTCCAGTTAATTTTAGAAATAAGAGATTTAATATATAATACATAATAATACTTTTATGTATTTTTAGTTACTGAAAACACTGATTGTGATGCTGTGCAGAAACTATGCCATTATAGTCTTCAAGATTTAAATGAATCAAGTGTCTATTAGCTGCTGTAGTTTATAAACTAATAAAAATTACTACATCAGCAACTTGTAAATACAATTTTTCAACTAATGCCTTAACAAGTTTACAATGGTTATAATTACTGTACTTAGGCCTAAATTATTTAGTAATTTGGCATGAAGCCTTTTTAGTAGTTTGCTGGTGCAGATCAGGGATAGGTAAACTATGGCTGGTGGGCCAGATCCAGCCTGTCGCCTGATTTTGTAAAGAAAGTTTTTTTGGAACCTAGTCTCACCCATTGTTTACATGGAAGCTCTGGCTACTTTCAGCCTACACCAGTGGGGTTGAGTAGTTGCAACAGAAACTGTATAGCCCACAAAGCTGGAAATGTTTAAATTTAGATTTTAAAAATTGAAGAATTCTTTGAGCCTCTACAGGGCAAGTCCACTGACCCCTGGGGGAGAAAACAGTCAAGAACTTGGGTGCCGAAGCCAAATGGCCTAGGTTCAAATTCCCTTTCTCCCTTTTCATAGCTAGTGATCATGGACAAATCACTTAACCTCTAGGCCTCATTTAGGTTTAAATGAACTCATTTGTATAAATAGTGCTCGGCACATACTAAGCACTGTGTAAGTGATTGCTGTTATTTCTGCTTGGAGCTTTTATAAGCTATTGTTAATAGGAAAATGACACTAATGATTTTCCTTTTAGAGTATCAAAGGCACTTTGAGTCGTTTATTTTTTCAAGAATGTAACAAGACTTTTCTCATTTAAAGTCAGTATTCCCTGGTACCAGAATTTATTTTATGAATAAAAAGAATTGAATGTCTTTAAGACAAGACTTGTGGTTAAATGTCAAACCATTATTTTCCCACGGCACATCAAACTGGCTGTGCATAGTCCAGGCCTCTGAAGTTTGTGTGCATACCCTAGGTAGCATGTGAGATCCATGTTGTGAATATAGTTTTAAAAATAATGCCTGGGAATTCCCTGACTGTCCAGCAGTTAGCACTCTGCGCTCCCAATGCAGGGGACGTCGGTTCAATCCCTGCTCAAGAAACTAGGTCCCACATGCAATAAGTAAAAGATCCGGCAGGCCGCAGCTAAAGGCCCGGCACAGCCAAACAAACAAATAAATAAATATTTTTTCAAAATAAATAAAATAAAATAATGCCTTAGGAGTTAGGGCAACAAAATATTAGAACCTATTTAGCTTTGTATCATGAAAAACTATCTGTGTAGTTTATAATGTATGTAAGTTAAATGTATAGAACTTTGTGTATATAATTTGTTAAAAAATAAGATGCATATTAAAAAGTTTTCTTATGGGTTGCCCAGTCAGGTGTTTGGAGACCTTTGGAGGACAGAATGATGCAATTTAGAGCCTCAGCAATGATAGAATTTAGAACCAATTCCCTGACTTAGAAGATAAGGAAAATAATTCTCAGACTGTAATTGAGTTGTCCAACTTTACATAACTGTTCAAAAACAGGTCATCCAGTGGCTGGAATCTAATCCCTGACCGACTAGAATGTGGGTCACTGGACTCGTAAAGCAGAACTGACTGTTTAATTTCTCAGCTTGATGCTCCTGGCACATATGCTTGGTACGTGTGTGTGTAAATCTCTGACATAATGAGCCATACTCAGTAGGCACACCCTGTTTCCTTATTGAAGCATCTTCATTTTGTCCCATTAAAGCTTTGAAGTATCAGACTATCAGAAGGCATGAAGAAACCTGGGCAGAGAGGCTTCGTTCCAGGAGACCTGATCTTGACTGTATGCCTGGTTGGAGGCGCATCACTCTGAACTGCAACAAGCTCATTGGTGACCTGGGTTCGTGCTTTTGCAGAATCTCTTAGTGAGGATTTATGGCTTGGAGATAAATTCTAAAATTGAAAATATTGAATTTTTGATATAATATATGCTTAGCTTTTGGCATGATACTGTTGTGATAGGATTTTTTTCAAAGCCTCATTTTTCTGATAGCTTTTATGTTGCTTTTAAACTTTCTCTAAGAGTTGCATGTATTCTTTACAGAAAATACACAGTAACAAGAGAACAATTACCTATAAGCTTAATACCCAGACATAAGCACTGTTCATTTAGGTGTATATATTTTCAGTCCTTTTTTTAATATATAAATATATTTGTACACTTAGGGATTACTAAACTAGAATTGTAGTATACTTGCTATTTCATATTCCTGCTTTTTTCACTTAATGAGGTATCACGTAATATTCCATCATATTGATGTCCCATAGTTTAATCAATTCTTTGCAATTATATTTAGACAGTTTGCTTTTCCCTGTCACAAGCAATGTGAATACGTTGTATATACACCTCTGTGTCCATCGGGCTTACTTGTGTAGAATAAGGTACTACACGTGGAATGACTAAGTGTGACATATTTTTAACACTGTTGATACACATTGCCGAATCACCACCCAGAAAGGCTATGCCAATTTGTAGTCCACCCCAAGAGTGATGTGAAGCCTGCCTCTCACAAACACTGGCTGGTAGCACTTTTAAAAAACTGAAAGACTACAAAAATGAGTACCTCTCCCTTTTTTATGTAAGTGGGATTACTCCAAATTTTATACCGTTTTTCAGTTAATTTAGTATGACCATCTTAGCAAGTCAGTAAATTTGCATCTACTGCATCATTTTTTGTGACTGTTCAGTGTTCCGTTATATGAATATGCCAGGGTACACATAGCTTATCCAATCTTGTATAAAAGGTATGTCCAGTTTTTCAGTTACAAAAAGTACTCTGATATATATCCTTACCTATATCTCTATTTCTTTTGGTTAAATTCTTAGAGAGTTGTTGCATCAAAAGGGTATAGACATTTTGAAGACTTTTCTTACAGAATTGTGGCTTAATCTGATAGGAGAATAACCACATTTTGTTTTATTTTGTATTCATTTGATTTACTGGTGAGCTTTACTGGCTGTTTGTATTCATTTGGCTAGTTGGTTAATGACACCGTGTGTCCATTCTTCTGCAGTGACAGTTTGTAAGGGTTGTATCATATCCTGTCAGATCCATATGTCTGACTTGCTATTTCTGTATGTCATGGGGTGTTGAAAGACTCCAGTTATTTTAATGTGATGGTCTACTCAACACTTAAATAAATGACTCATGATAGTTTCCTTTCATGTAATAGTTTTTAATATCTTTGCTTTTGTGATGATCCCTTTTGTTTGAATGAGTAGGTTGTTCAGCCCCAGAACTACTAGAAGTCATGATCATTTGTTCTGGTTTTTGTCTGACGTTTTACCGCGAGAGTTCTTGACCATGATACTTTCATGATAGGTTTTTAGTATGTATTCTCTATTCACACATTGTTTGAATTTGTTATTATTTGTATCCTAGAAAACGGTACTTTTGGGCTTCCCTGGTGGCGCAGTGATTGAGAGTCCGCCTGCCGATGCAGGGGACACGGGTTCGTGCTCCGGTCCGGGAAGATCACACATGCCGCGGAGCGGCTGTGCCTGTGAGCCATGGCCGCTGAGCCTGCGCGTCCGGAGCCTGTTGCTCGGCAACGGGAGAGGCCACAACAGTGAGAGGCCCACGTTCCGCAAAAAAACGAAAACAAAAACAACAACAACAAAAACGGTTCTTTTCTAATGTTGTACGTCCCTTATGTTTTTAGCAGATAATTTACTAATTAAAGTGAGTTATACTTGTAACTTGTTCTCATCTCTACTCAGAAAGAGGTGAACCTAGATACTAAGCCTGCTTCCACCCAAGAGCATTGTTTCCTTCTTGTGCAACCTCTGAATTCTTGCACGGAGTACTTTATTCATTTGTCAGTTTCACACGTAAGTATTTTAATACCTATTGTGTGCCAGACACGTGTTTAGGCACTAGAGATAAAGCAGTGAACCAGACACACAAAAGTCTTGCCCTCATGGAGCTTACATTCTAGTGAAGGAGTTCAGATAGAAATGAGTAAAGAGATAAGTAATATAATTTTAGATAGTAGGAGGTGCAAAAATATCTTAATGTAAAGAGAGTGAGCGGGGTCATGTAGGACTCCGTTGGACAGGTTTGTTAGGGGACAGCTTCACTGGAGAAGTGGCATTTGAACGGAGACCTGAATGAAGAGAGGAGCAAGCCATGTAAGATCTGGGGTAAACACATTCCAGGACAAGGAGCCCATGAGTATGCAGGCATATAGGTGGATGGAGTATTTAAGGAAAAGCAAGGAGGCAATGAGTATGCAGGCAGGTAGGTGGGTGGAGTATTTAAGGAAAGCAAGGAAGCCAACATGGTCAGAGGACTGAGTGCAGAAGATGTGGTATGACATGAGGTCAAGAGCTAGCCAGGGGTCTGATCTTGTAAAGTCTCGAAGGCCAGAGTAAAGATTTGGATTATTCTAAATGAGTAGAGGGTTTTGAACTTGTAAATGGCATGATCCAAATAGTATCTGAATGAGGGAACCTGGTATAGAGGATGGACTTGGGAGGATAAAGAAGAGAAACAGGGAGAGCAGTTAGGAGACTATCACAGTGGTCCAAAATAGAGATGTTTATGGCTTAGCTTAGGCTGGAAGTTTGGAGCAAGTGAAAAGTGGCTGAATTCAGGTTGTGTTTTGAGGGTGTAGCTAACAAGGCTTGCCCATAGATTAGATGTGGGCTATGAAGGGAATAGTAACAAGGAGACAAGTCGTTGATGATTATGTGTGCAACTGGGTGGTATCACTTAGAAAAGGGGAGCTGATGGGAGGAGCAGCTTTTGAGGGAATATCAGGACTTTGGTTTGTTATCTTAGATGCCCTTTAGGTATCTAAGTGTCTGGACAGTGCTCAGACTGTACTTTCTATCCAAAGGTATCCAAAGCCACTTTAGATGCAAAATGTTTAAAGCTGACCATTGCTGCTGCCAAAATAGTAGCCACTGGAGGCAGTCTGCAAGATGGCATCTTAGGTTTCTGAGGAAGAAATTAGAATACACAAAGGGGGAGATAAGTGTATAATTACATAATGTAGATTTCATATTTAAATTTATGGGAAAAGCAATAATTATTTGGCTTTTGGTTTTAAATCTAAATAGCCACTCATTGGGAACTAACTACTCTAATTTCCATTTGTTTTACTTTAGATCATTGTGTGATGAAAGCAGTTATCCAAAAAGTTCTCCAGATGGAAGGAGTGCCAAGTCAGAGGTATATCACATGTTTCAGTTCTCTCGGAAGAATTTCTCTTTAATGGCTTGTTTTTCTTTCTTTCTTAAAAGAAAATTATCAAGGTACTTTCTGCCATCTTAAAACTAAGTTTTTAGTCAAATGAAATGGCTTTTCTGTTTTTGAAAATGTTGTGTGATGCTTTAATTTAGGTTCCCAGAAATGCAGATTGAAAACCTTTTATTAACTTAAAGTATCTTAATTTCCAATGAAGATCAAACCCTCCTAAATTATCTGAAACTTAAATGGCATATTTATCATTTCTGTCTCAGTACCAGTGGATAACTTCTCCATCGTGAAGGAACCATCCAAAGCTGCTAGACAGAAAAAGAGAACTCTAATTTGGGGAAGTGATCGAAAAGGAAAAGCTACGATTAGAGTTGGTAACTCTTTCTGAACTTATACCCCTTATGTTTTCTGGTGTGCTAAAATTAAAGCAGCCAATATTAACCACATGCATATTAGGAAGCCTATGATTATTTTGAGACTTATGAGAATTTATAGAATATAGATATAATAAATGAATTTAAAGAGATGTTAATATTAACCAACAGTATTGTTTGGATCTCATAAAAACTTCGTTATTTTGAAAATATTTCCTGGTTGATAATTACTTCTGACACTTTGCAATTGAAATTTGGGGTGCACTTTGATGATAATTTTAGTAGTGGTGCTTTTGAGGAATGATTTTTTTTAAATGCAGAATTACCTTTTGCGCTACAAGAAACAAAATTTCTTCTCAGTTCCAACCTTCCCATTGTTTCCTGCTCCTTTCTTAGAGATGCTTACCTAAATTTTTGAATCAGGTAATATCTTGTTTCTCTGAATGATTAAAAAAACTTGAAATATGTATGATCCTTATAAAAGACTTCTACAGACATGTTTATTTACCTAGATTGAACATTTTAGAAAACTATTTTCTAAATGTTTACTGTAATGTATATTTAATTTTCCAAATGGTAGTTAACCCAGGATATTACAACTAAGCCTATTATTTTGTTACGAAATGTAATTGTAATAAAAAGCTTTTGCACAGCCAACGAAACCATAAAGAAGACGAAAATACAACCTTCAGAATGGGAAAAAATATTTGCCAGTGAAGCAACTGACAAAGGATTAATTTCCAAATTTTACAAGCAGCTCATGCAGCTCAATATCAAAGAAAAAAACAACCCAATCCAAAAATGGGCAGAAGACCTAGACATTTATCCAAAGAAGATACGCAGATTGCCAGCAAACACATGAAAGAATGCTCAACATTATTAATCATTAGAGAAATGCAGATCAAAACTACAATGTGGTATAACCTCACACCAGTCAGAATGGCCATCATCAAAATATCTACAAACAATACATGCTGGAGAAGGTGTGGAATAAAGCGAACCCTCTTGCACTGTTGGTGGGAATGTAAAATGATACAGTGACTATGGAGAACATTATAGAGCATCCTTAAAAAACTAAAAATAGAGCTTCCATATGATCTAGCAATCCCACTATTGGGCATATACCCTGAGAAAACCATAATTCAAAAAGAGTCATGTACCACAATGTTCATTGCAGCTCTATTTACAGTAGCCAGGACATGGAAGCAACCTATGTGTCCATTGACAGAAGAATGGATAAAGAAGACGTGGCACATATATACAATGAACATTACTCAGCCATAAAAAGAAATGAAATTGAGTTATTTGTAGTGAGGTGGATGGACCTAGAGTCTGTCATACAGAATGAAGTAAGTGAGAAAGAGAAATACAAGTGCCATATGCTAACACAAACATATGGAATCTAAAAAAAAAAAAAAAAAGGTTTTGAAGAACCTAGGGGCAGCACAGGAATAAACACGCAGACGTAGAGAATGGACTTGAGGAGGGGGAAGGGTAAGCTGGGACGAAGTGAGAGATTGGCATGGACATATATACAGTACCAAATGTAAAATAGATAGCTAGTGGGAAGCAGCCACATAGCACAGGGAGATCAGCTCCGTGCTTTTTGACCACCTAGAGGGGTGGGATAGAGCAGGTGGGAGGGAGACACAAGAGGGAGGAGATATGGCAATATATGTATATGCATAGCTGATTCACTTTGTTATAAAGCAGAAGCTAACACACCATTGTAAAGCAATTATACTCCAATAAAGGCGTTAAAAAATAAATAACTAAAAATAAAAGTGAAGCCACCCACAAAAAAATAAATAAACCATAGGAAAATAATACCTATTGTTTACCAAATATTTTCTAAAAAAAAATATTTTGATCAGTTTCTGATTGGATATCCTAGGTTATTCAGACATTTCCTAGTAGTTTGCATTTCTCTATCACTTTTTAAATTTATCTATTCTGCTTGAGATTGCCACTCTTCTTATTAATTTACAATAGCTGCATGTTACTTTATGATTTATCACAGTTTCCAGCCCAGCAAATCTATTGAGAGAGCACAGAACTCTGATAAATGTGAAATATGCACTAGTGTAATGTTTTTTGTTTTTTTTGTTGTTGTTTTGTTTTTTGCAGTATGCGGGCCTCTCACTGTTGTGGCCTCTCCCGTTGCGGAGCACAGGCTCCGGACGCGCAGGCTCAGTGGCCATGGCTCACGGCCCTAGCCGCTCCGCGGCTTGTGGGGTCTGCCCGGACCGGGGCACGAGCTCGTGTTCCCTGCATCAGCAGGCGGACTCTCAACCACTGCGCCACCAGGGAAGCCCTAGTGTAATGTTTTTTTAAGAACACTTGATGAATGTTAGCTAAGAAAATTAGTAAAGCAGGGGCTTCCCTGGTGGCGCACTGGTTGAGAGTCCGCCTGCCGATGCAGGGGACACGTGTTCGTGCCCCGGTCCGGGAAGATCCCACATGCCGCGGAGCGGCTGGGCCCGTGAGCCATGGCCGCTGAGCCTGCGCGTCCGGAGCCTGTGCTCCGCAACGGGAGAGGCCACAGCAGTGAGAGGCCTGCGTACCGCAAAAAAAAAAGAAAATTAGTAAAGCAATAGTGATTTTGAAACCAACGAAGGTTTTAAGAAGCTAATAATAGGGATATTCAAGAAAATATTAAAATATTTTGATACACTCTGTTTACAGTATGAGCATATAATTTGGTTACCTTACTTTAGGTGAATGCAATAAAATATGTTTAAGGAGTAATCCATCCATATTAGACATTGTATAATATTTTGTTAAAATGAGTACATCTTTTCAATTTTCCCCTTGAATAAAACATATTCCAGATATGCCTAGCTTGAGTTGAAACTTAGAGTGAAATACAATGACATTAGTCTGGTTATCAAAATTATATAAAATTTTAAGGTGTTAGAATAACTAACGTTTCTGCCCATTCACCTGTTTAACAAATATTTATGGAGTGAACATTATTTGTCAGTCACTGTTCTGAATGACCAGAGTGCTCAGAGTCATCATTAAAGTCTCTGATCTTAAAGAGGTTCTATGCTAATAGGGTGATACAGATAAACTTTCTGTGTGTGTGTGAGACATATGTGAGATAGTGCTAAGTGTTGTGTAGGGAATTAAAGTAAGTAATGTGATAGTGACTTTTTTATTTCCTTAGATTGGATGGGCAAAAGGATGACATTTAAGAGGAAATTTGAAGGTCAAGGAATTCACCATAGAAAGAGGAGAAGGAAGAATATTCCAGGAAATCAGAACACCTATCTCAAATATTCTTAAGTGGTTAAGAGCTTTTCATATTTGAAAAACTAAAACTGTAGTGTGAGTTTAACACAGTAGGTAAGATGAAGAGTAATGAGATATATGGCTAGGGCCAGACCACCTAAGGCTTTCATAAGTTAGGGGAAGGAGTTTCAATCTTTCCCCCCTTCCCAATGTAGTTGCTTTCCTTCCTTCCTTCCTCCCTTCCTTCCTTCCTTCCTTTCCCTTATTACAGTAATCTCAGTGAGAGTTGACAGTGGCGTTTGTTAAGGTGGTAGTAATGTATATGCAAGAACATAGGCAGAGTCCATATATGTTTAGAGGCAGCAGAAGTGGAATTTTCTGATGTAATCAGTGTGGAGAGTGTAGTTGGGAAGGAGAAGTATCAAAGGGAACACAATTATTTTAGGTTTGACAACTGGATGCTAGTGTTTCCTTTCACAAAATTGAAAGAGTGAGGGACATGCAATTTAAGTGATGACAGAGTCAAGATTTTTATTTTGCCTTTTTTAGTTTTGAGATGTTTGTTTTGTTGAAGCATCAAGTAAATAATTATTGATATGAGTCTAGTTTCTGGGCTAGAAGTTAAGGTAGGAAACATAGCTTTTAAAATCATCTCTGCATTCACAGATTTTTTTCCCTAGAAACAATTATATACCTACTTAAAATAGTCTCAATCACTGGTTTTATATGCATAAGAAAGAAAAAAATTTTTTTTAAATTTTCATTTAAAAATAGCATATTGACCATAGGACATTTTAAAGCAAAGAATGAAAGCAATAGTGCCAACACAAATTAACATAACGATTAAGATTTTAGTGTACCTGTATCTATTTTTAGATTGCCTATGTAAAAAAAAAAGTTATAAAGGTGAGAATATTCACTGGCTAAAGCTAAAATATCACCAAACAACTTTTGTTTAATTAGGAAGTTATTTTTTCTTTAACAATAGTTCTATTTACTAGAACAATAGTTCTAGTAAACAGCACATTCTTACCCCATTCATCTTTTACAAAATCCCTGTCCCCCGTGCTATTTTCTTTATAGGACTTTGGACTCAACAGCACAGTAGATGATAGAAACAGAAGTGAATGTAGCTATAATGGCTACTGTATACCTAGATGCAGTGTATAGGAGAAGCATCATATAGAGCAAAATATCCCAATCTGCTACACTTACCCAAACCTTAGCATTTTATCTCATGCCTGTTTTGCAGGATGCAGCTACTTTTCTGTACTTTATTGAATTTACAATAGTTTGCTCATGGCCAGGATTCCATATTTCCCCACATTATCCTCTTAGCATCTGCCTTTTTCATTCCTCGATCATTGTCTATAAGATTAAAAACTCTGAGCAAAGCCTTGTTTTTACCCCATGCTCTGCCAACCTGGAAACAGCTCCAGAGTCTTATCTCATATTTATACAGAATGCCAAATCCTATTCCCTTAATTGCCTCAGCTGGGGAGCCAAGAGTGCATAAAACAGCTGGTGGCAAGTGTGTATATAGCAAATAGGTAGGGCAGACTCTCCTGCAAGATGCAATGCTGTATTAAGAATTTTGCAGTTAGGGGCTCTTTCCTCTGGAGGAAACCAACCCAACTAGTTCTGTTAAAACTCATTTACTATACACAACCACCTTCCAGATGGTAGCCTCTGACACCACAAAGTGCCAGAGGCAGAGCTGTGACTGTAAGATGTACATGTGGATGTGATAGGGTAAGAAATACTTTTTTTATTAGCAACTGAAGAAAGCATTTATGAAATGGAGACTTTGTGGCTGCTCTTCACACTCGGTGGTAATGCTGCTGTGCTTTTCAATCAGCATAAACCTGAATTCTATTTTGCTCATTTGTACATGTGTTAAAGGTCTTTTTTAGAGCTTCATTGTTTTTCTATGAAAGTGTAACATGCTTTTGAAGATGAAAATTCTACAAAGTTTTTTATATTTTGTTCATAATATCTTTTATTTTGAAGAGCGTTCTATTTCTAAACCTATGAATTTAGATCACTATGAAGTTTAATTCTAGTAGAAAGCCATTATCACTTTGTCTGTTATCTTTGTTTTCATTTTTCAGCCTTAGAGAATGAAAGGCCACATTTACTGTGCACCAATAATATTTTTATTCATGCCTCAATTCCATCCTCATGTATTTTCTATTGATTTCAAAATTAGACCCAAACTTGGATAAGTCATATAGGACATAGGAAAAGGGTTTGAAATTAATAACTTAATATTGCATTCCATATTTGGAATCAATATAATAATCACAATTAAATTTTTTTCTTGATTAGGTAATGTCTTGCTAGCGTTATTTTAAAATAAAATTAAATTCCAAAGTTAAAAGGTGCAGATTGCTAATTTGATGCATAAAACACCATGTAATTATTTTGATTTTTTAAAAAAATATCTCCCTCATTCAGAAGAGAATGTATTAAAACTAGTAGAATATGTAAACTTTTAAGAAATTCAGAATAGCTATACTGGGAAACTAAATGTTAAAAGTGGTCTTGGGGGTGCATAATAAATTTTTTTATGATAGCATGATTTTATGTTCCTAGAATATCAAGAGTGTTGAGATTAAGACTTCAAGACTTTTCATGGGAGATAAAAGTCGGTTTGTAATATAAATAATTTGACAATTAGCTTTATACATAACTATGCCATTTATTCGTGCATTAAATGTATTATTGGTCTACTATATGCTAGATCCTGCTGATACTGCAAGGGTAGTGTTAAGTCAACTAGCAAACAGGTACAAACTTTAAAATATGGCCCATATAGCAGAAATTAAAAGTGAAATGAAGTGGCTGAAAATTTAAAAGTGCAAAATAAGGCTGCCTAACCCTACTTTCATATAACGTGCATAATGAGGAAACAAGAGAACCAATTATAAATATAATTTGCTAAGAAACTGACATTCAAGAAAGAGAAGGAAATTTACCAATATAGAATAATATAAACGGAAAAAAATGACTATAACCGTGTTCCTCCAATTCTTGGTGACAAATTCATTTGATTTTGATGCATGAAAAGTATGCATCCATCAATTTGCTTTTATTCAGAGATATTTCTGAGAAGGATCTTGCTAGTCTGTTGTGGAAATTAGTTTTAAAAGTTGCATTTGCCAGAATGTCATTCTTGGAATTTGTTTTTAAGTAAATCCCTTTGAGATGATAAAGAAATACAAAATATGAAAAGTTATTTTCAAATCAAATAATAAAATGTTTTTTATGTATATTTTATATCCCTACTTCATAATAAAATAATTTGTATTTTCACCAGATGTCGTTATTATATTAGTCCAGATTTTTCTATTTCTCATGTGAGATCAGGCCATTTCATACACTACACATTGGGGAAATAATAGGGAAAAGTGAAAAATTAGTATTTATAAGTTTGTGATAGTCCTAGATAATAGGAACTCAAGTAGATTGTTTCTTCCATGTATTTCATAGAGGGAACAGGTGGATTTTTTGACTATATATTCATTTCTATCCTACAAAATATATTTAGTTATAGATATTAAAGGATGTCATGAAATTTGGCACAGATGAAAAAGAACAAACTTCTCAGAGTGTGTGTATATAAACACTCATTTATGAGAAATTATAAATACTGCATTAAAATTGAATACTTTATATGTATTTAAATTTAGAATATTTATAAATATATAAAATATTATAATAATATACACTAATAATTATTTTTTAATTAGACTCTAAACTTGTAAGAAATAATGTTGAAATAAATCTAAGATTAAAAAAGGGAAATTGTGATTGTAGGGCTTACTGTTCCACAAAAATCTCACCTTAAACTAAAGGAAAAACAAATATATATTTTAAAATATTCTTTCAGCATGTATTGGCATGTCTTTGTCTCTCTGTTTCTCTTTATAAATATACTTAGTTGACTCACATGCTAATAAAGTAATTAATCGATTGAGTTTGACAACCCAAATATAAATAATACATATATTTATATAAATTATAAGTAATATATATGATATATATTACATATATTTACAGCTAAATATTCTGTTATTAGATAGGCTTTATTTAAAAATAATGTTTATTGATTCTACAGGTTATTACATCTACTTCTATTTTGTTTTTGCTTTAAAGATTTTCTTTAAATAGTCTGATGAAATAAGGTCAGTAAGTCTGGTATATCAATATAGTATAACTTGAAAGCAAAAATGAAAGCACAAATACAATGAATAACTCAATATAGACCTTCAACAAGTTAATAACAATGGTTTCCACTTTTAAATACTGACAAATCATGAAAAATTTGTCTATAAAATTTGTGTTAAAACTTATCAGTTTTAACTCAGCAGCATTGTGGTAAAAATAATTTGTCTATGAAAATGAACTACACTTTTTCATATTGATAAGCGTATTATAGTATAAAACTCACAGATGCATCTATCACACATTGAATTACTAAAGAAGGATGCTATAGAATTGTATGACTTTTTTAAAAAATCCATTTGATATATATTGAGGTCCTACGGATTATCAACCCCTTAATTAACTGCTGGCAACACAATAATAGACAAAGCAATATCTCATTAGCCTATATGCCAATTTAGAGATCACAATGATCAATTTTATCATTTTCTAGAGAAACAAACCAAAATCCAGCAAGAGTAATGCCTTAGACAAACTCACACAGCATACAAAGTTTGCAACAAGTATAGGAAAATCACAAAAAACTGTAGCAGTGTGGGGACATGTAGATTGGAGAAAAATGTGTTACCATTGCAAGGCCTTAAAGTGTGACTGAACTGGTGTACTGGACCCTCTCCAGGGTCCTAACCTGGGACAAGTCCCCTTGTCTCAGCCAGGGAGGTTCTTTTTCCTATCAGATTCTCACAGCCGATAACAAAATGTATGCTGAGACTGGAACAGCACAAGCTTTACGCCATGACCAAAAATAGAGAAGGGGAAACTAGTTCACAAAGGAAATCAACTTCTCAACCCAAGTTGAGTTGGAGACACTAAATATATAGTAGGGTTGAGGTAAAAGAGAGGGATTTGGAAAGCGTAGGAGGAATATTCGTGAGTTATGTGAGAACAGGGGTGTGGTTTGGACCTGGAACTGATGCAACTCTCCTTTTAGTCCTTTTATGGGCTTTTCCAGTTGTTGCCATGGCAATTATCAACTGTCATGGCGCTGGTGGGTGTCATTTAGCATGCTAATGAATTACAATGAGCTCAAAGTCTACTGGAAGTCAAATATTCTGTTATCTTAGGCCTTCTTGGTTTCAATCAGTTCTTGCTTTTATCTCCTTGCAAGCTTCCTGAAGCACAGCTAAGAGTAAATGGTTTCTCTTCAAGGGAGGGGCAGAGGTATGACTCTGGGGCAACAGTCTTCGTAAAAAACGGCAAGGAGAGGGTGTGGTTGATGAAACCTAAAAAGAGAGGAAGCTGTGAAAGGTTATCTGGCAGTAGCTGTGGCCTTCAGCTGAGGGGCTCTGCTGGTACAAAGTGAAAGGAAACTGGAGAAGATCATAATGCAACCTCCCATTCATCTCTCCCTCTGGTCTCCTGCTAGACTTCCAGTGTAATATGTTGCCTGAAACCAATTGGAAGCAAGGAGGCTATAGAGCTAAATTAGGTACACTGAACCAGCTCCTATCCTGGGGCACTGAGCAATATATAGCAGGATGGGGAGTGGATCTGGATAGACAAGTGAATGATATCTCTCATCTTCAACACTTTTTACCATCAGTATCTCCTTCTTTTCTTTGCTTAAGTGAAATATTGTGTTCCCCAAACAGTTTTTAATCCTCTATTGTATAATCATACTGTTACTACCCACCTGAAACTTAAAATATTAGCTTTCCAGGGTTCTTTATATGAGATAGTGAGAGGGGGTTGGTAAAATGAAATAATGTTTTTGGATAAAGCATATTGCCTTAGTCTTCTCTTTATGTTTAGTCATGAGGCCTAATATTATAATAATATCCACCTTCTTCCCCTTCCGTGTTCTCTTTAACTTCAGCTGGACAGAATCTTTCACTTAGTGGAGAAACCCAAATCTTCACTCCATATCATCTGGGTTTTTCGGGACCTTATCTTTATTGAGTTGATCTTATTGGGACTCTCATTCAGGAAGAATTAAAAAGTACCACAGTGAGTCATAATGGTTAGAAAAAGAAACTTCACTGTCTCTATTGTGAAGCAGTGAGCCAGTTTTTTCTAAGTGCAGTTGATACACAGCCTTCTCCTCTGCTGTAGACTCAATGGATGAGGACCCCAAAATGACAGTCTCAGCTTCTATTTTATCAGAACTGTGACTTACTTCTTTCAGAGAAGCATTCATCCTTTGGTCACTAGGACTTCCCAGCTGATCAAGACTGTAGGGACAAAAGCAAATTTCTTTCAGTCAGTTGATAGTTTTAATAGTGTAATGAGCTACTCCCATCTCCTTTCCTTGGTTTCTATACATTCTGTCTATGGAAGAGATGTCCACATATAGAGACCTTTTGTTTAAGAAATATATTCTATCATGTGGGACAGCAACTTGGTTGCTTGGTTTCCTTAAATTAATTTTTTCTGGCCATTTTTTTAGTGCCAGTTGCTTCTGAATGATGGATAATCGTAAGGCCAGTGAATTTGTATGGGAATGAACCTATTTTCTTATGTAGTAGTCATGTTTGGATAAAGTTACCTCTTTAAAACACAGATCTGATTATAACATTCCTGTTTTACAAGCACTCAATAGCTTCTCATTTCCTCCAAAATAAAGCTCAAAACTTATAATATAAAATATACATTTAAGATCAGGCTTTAATTTTTTTTCATTTTTATTCTTTACTAAGAATTTCTAGATTTTCAAATTAAAACTAGATTAGACCACTTGTCACTTACTTTTTCCAACTTTTGTCTATATTTCTGAAGATAGCTAATTTACCATTTTTACTTATCCAACACTCATTATTAAAATTCAGCTCAAAGACTAACTTCTAAATTTGCTAGGACCTGAGGGCAATTATACTTTTTGTTTCCCTTCCCTCTCTTTTTTTTTGTCTGTCAAAATCTCTCTGAGAGCAGTCAATATAAATATACTGCACAGGCAGACCTCATTTTATTGCATTTCACTTTATTGCACTTCACATATATTACATTTTTCACTAATTGATGGTTTACGGCAACCTTGCTTCTAGCAAGTCTACCTGCACAGTGTTTCCAGCAGTATTTGCTCACTTCTTGTCTGTGTCACATTTTCACAATATTTCAAACTTTTTCTCTATTGTTATATTTGTTATGGTGATCTATAATCATTGACCTTTAATGCTACCATTTTAATATATTGAGGTTCCACAAACCATGCCTATATAAGACAGCAAACTTAATTGATAAATGCTCTGTGTTTTGACTGCTCTACCCACAAGTTATTCCTCAGTGCCACCCCCTCTTTCTCTCTCTCTCACAGGCTTCCTCATTCCCTGAGGCACAACAATATTGAAATTAGGCCAATTAATAACCCTACAATGGCCTCTAAGGTTCAAGTGAAAGAAAAACTTGCAAGTCTCTCACTTTAAATAAAAAGTTAGAAGATTAAACTTAGTAAGGAAGGCATATTGAAAGCTGAGATAGGTTTAAATCTAGGTCTCTTATGCCAAACAGCCAATTTGTGAATGCAAAGGAAAAGTCTTGAGGGGAACTAAAAATACTACTCCGGTGAACACATGAATGTAAGATAGCAAAACAGCCTTTTTGCTGACATGAAGAAAGTTTTAGTGGTCTGGATAGGAGATCAAACCAGCCACAATCAAGCCAAAGCCTGATCCAGAACAAGACTGTAACTCTTTTTAATTCTATGAAGGCTGAGAATGGTGAGGAAGCTGAAGAAGAAAAGTTTGAAGCTAGCAGAGTATGGTTCATGAAGTTTAAGGAAAGAAGCCATCTTTGTAACAGAAGTGCAAGGTGAAAGAGCATGTGCTGGTGTAGAAGCTGCAGCAAGTTATCCAGAAGATCTAGCTTAGAATGAACCAGGCTACACTAAACCACAACAGCCATCAACTAGGCGGTAAGACCCTACACCAACAAAAAGATTATGACTCACTGAAGGCTCAGATGATGGTTAGCATTTTTTAGCAACAAAGTATTATTTAACTGAGACATGTACATTGTTTTTTAGACATAACGCTATTGCAACGTAATAGACTGCAGGATAGTAGATATAACTTGTGTATGTCTTGGGAAATCAAAAAACCTTATGTGACTCACTCTATTGTAGTATTCACTTTATTGTGGTGGTCTGTAACCAAACCCTCAATAGCTCCAAGGTATGCTGGTACCTCTATGTAACTCAGTGGCTCATTTCTTGTTTTAAACTCCTTGAAGCCAGAGATCACATTATATAATTTCGTGAACTATGGTACCAAGCTAAGGAGGTTTTCATCAGTTCTTTGTTGAATTTGAATTAATGTAAATATTTATATTAAGAAAAGTATGATAAAATCATTGCAAAGGTAAATCATACTTTATTATAAATGTTACAATATGAGTTTCTTTTTTCTTTTTTTTTTTTAGGGATCTATGTCATAAACAGAGTGCTTGAGTGGTCCTGTTTACATTCTTGATGTATTATAAAGCATATTTGATACTTTTCTGCTATCAACTTTTGCAGAAGTGGCTGCTCCAAGGAGAAAGGCAAAACATCTTCAAAGTCTCCTGCTGACTTAACACTGAAAACACTGTTGAATAGGTTAGTGGGTACTTAGAAGTTATTTGTTGTCAATGATGATTAAATCAGTAAACATTTCTTAAAATATGGATAAACCTATGCTATGGTAGTATAATAGCATCTTACCCTAAAAGTGTAGGATCATTGTTATTTTCAGTGACTAAAGTATATGTAATCATTTAGTTCTACAACAAATTTTGTTAAATACAAAAGCATGACAAGTGTTAAAATATTTTAAAACTCTAGATTATTGTGCAAAAACATTCATTTGTGTATGTTTCCTCTTATTCTGTTATATGGCCAAATGTGTACCCAATAGTTATGTGAAGACAAAAGCTGAAAGTTTCAGTCCCAAAGACAGTTTGAAATTTTCCAATTATTTCAATTAGATAATAATAATTTGTCAGGAAATAATGCAAAGTTGGCGGAATACTGTAGTTTTTATTAGCAGTACATGAGACTACAATGTTACAGTAATTTAAATTTAAATTGAGCCTAAAGTTTGGTTAAATTTAAAGTAAACCTAACATTTGTTAGTTAAGATAATGTTATGCTTTTATGTGTAATTTTTATTTTATTTTGAACTTTAATAATCTTTGCAGTCATCTTGGCATCAACTATAAAGTTGATGTGAGTGTATTTAATTTTTGCTTTTGACTCAATTTTTGAAAACTTAATAAACATAATTATTAGTAAATGTACATGTGTAAAAATTAGGAAATTAAGCAATTCATATATGTATAAATAACAAATTTGCCCATTTGTTCATTCATAATATTTTACTCAATTTTTTTACCCATTCAATACTTGATATATACTATTTATTAACACTGGAAGACTCTAGGAACACAATGATAAACAAAGCAAATGATATGTAATAAACACCCTGTAACGATACATAAATTTAATAAAAATCTAAATAAATGACTACAGATAGATCAAAGGTACCTAAGTGGATGGATGGAGAAAGAGAGAGAGAGAATTATGGATAGATATGTAGTTTAAAAGATTAATTAATATAGAGAAAAACTAAATATAAATTTAAGTGAGTATAACGGCAATACTTATTTGGGATTTGAGAGTCAGATTAGGTCTATTTGAAAAACAAAATGCTATAAGAAGTAGTCAATTAAAGAGCAGGGGAAGATCATTCCTTGGAATGGGAAGAATATTTTCTTTGGTTTAATGACTACATTGTGTACAAGAAACTAGAAAAAAGTCCACAGTAAGTAGAACTGGTACATAAAGTGGAAAGTGACAGCAAGAAAGACAAGAGTAGTGAGTAAAGCATGAATAGAAAGTGGCACACAAGCAGGGAACAAACATGTAGGCTTGTGAATTAGCCTAATTACTATGGAGAATGATTGAATTATTTGAATCATAGAAAGGTTGGAGTATTATGCTTATTTAAAAACCACTCTACTGTATGGAGAATAAATTGGAAGTGGGTTTTGGACCTAAGGAGTGGAAGAGGAGAGACATATTAGAGACTTGAAGTAATGCACGATGATGGTGGTTGCACTAGAATAATGGCAGGTGTTATGGAGAACAGTGAATATATGTATTTTAGATGTTAGATATCTACAAATTGATGCTATTTTAAAGACCAAAGTAGGTAGGAAATGGACCAATAACATTATGTCAAAGATAACCCCTAGCTTTTAGGAAGAATCAACCTTTTAGATGAAATAAAAGTTATTGAAATGGCAAACACAGGTAGACTAAATTGCTTCACTAAATTGGTGGAGAGCTGGGTACAGAGTGGGGATGGGAAAGCAGTAGGATGTAAAGGAATCAGGCATCCAGTTCTGAACATATTAATTTAAAAGTGGCTAAGAAATATGTCTACAACTGGAGTTATTAAGAATATAGTTGAACATACGGATCTGGATTTTTATAGATTAAAAACTATAATTTAAGAGATAATACCAGATGCTTTTAAAAACTTGTAAATACAGTAATTCACTTAGAGATAGAGTGAACAGGAGAAAACAAGAGAGCCTAAGACAGACAAGGAATTCCAGTAATGACATATCAGGTTAAACAGCTATGAAAGGAAACTGAGAAAAGAAACTAGTAATCTGATGAAGATTAAGAAAAGAGAATATTACAAAAGAAATGTTTGCTCAATTGTGTTGAATTTTGCTAAGATATCTAACTAATTAGCTAACTAAGCAAAGAAATAATTTTAATATTAAGATTACTGATTCTTTTGTTTACATTCCAGGCAAAGACATATAATATGCCTGCAAGTATCATGCCTAGAATTAAAACTAAGGAGGATTTGAAATATTAATGAGTTACATTGCATTAATAGATTTTAAGATAAAACCCTTAGAGAAGAATAAAATTGCATATGTATTTTCTTATGAAATTGATCTATAGCATTAATTAAATTTAGAAATTGTTTATATTTAATCATTCTTTGCAGAACATAGCAACATTGTTTGAGCTTATGAAGAGAAAATAATACATAGGGCTGTTGTCAATTCTATTAAAAGAAGTAGGGTATAAAAGTCTATTAGCTTTTGATAATAATATTTAGAGGTAGTAAGTATGAAGTTAATACTTGCATTAAATGGTTTATAGCAGGTAAACTCCTAAAATTCTCACATGTGTAAGAATTAGAGTTAAATTTATTAAGGATTAAATCTCGAATGACATTCAGAACAAAGGGAAATATTTTCTTCATAACCATTCCATGTTTTGCTTCAAATGCATTTATGTTTAGTAACAATTACTTGAATCAAAGCAAAATTAATCCTTGTTTCATCTGTAGTTTAAAAAATACCTATGCGACTTTCACAGAATTCAAAGATAGAAATATATAAAATTGTTTCCTACCTACTTCATTATTGCAGGATTCTCCAGAAAAGCTCCAGTCTTACAAAAGCAACTGTTAGTATTTAGTGATAATCCTCTGTACTCTATTAGTTTTGTCTTTTGGGATAGGAAATTGATTATCTCACCTTAACATAGTGAAGAATTTGCAGGTGTGTTGCCCTCTACCTCAGAGAGTTAATTAGTTATGTAAACAGTGAAAAATAATTAAAAGTACAATACTGTTTTAATTTGATCAGAAAAACTTTTAAAAAATGAAAAAATAGGCTTTTATTATTTATTTTCCATAGCAAGTAATGAATTAAAATGCTACTGCCTTAAATAATGCATTTTATGGTGAGTTTTGATATTTTTTTGTAAACATATTCATAAACTTTTTAGTAGAGAGAGCTGATGGGAAAATAAGTGACACTGAATAGAGTTGCATATCACGATGTCTATGTTTCTATCCAATGGGAGACGTGCTTTTAAGCTTGGATACTCATAGAGTATGTTGATTTCCATTCATAACAAAAACAGGTCAATCATAAACAACAAAGAAATCAACTTTTTCCCTTAATCAAACTTAGTTAATGTTCACACATTTGTCAGTACTGAGGAATTAAAAATTAGTGTGAACACCCCTCTGAATAACAAATATGTTTATGTATATGTAATTTCTGTTTGTTTTTTTTGTGTATGTGTGTTTTTTGTTTTTGTTTGTTTGTTTTTTTGGTGGTACGCGGGCCTCTCACTGTTGTGGCCTCTCCCGTTGAGGAGCACAGGCTCCGGACACGCAGGCCCAGCAGCCATGGCTCACGGGCCCAGCCACTCCGCAGCATGTGGGATCTTCCCGGACCAGGACATGAACCCGTGTCCCCTGCATTGGCAGGCAGACTCTCAACCACTGCGCCACCAGGGAAGCCCTATGTATATGTAATTTTGATTTAATTATTTGCAAAAAGAATTTATATTGTTATCAAATATAGTAAATATTCAACCATAATTGAAAAATTATTTTCTTTCTTGTTCTTACAATAATTTTTCAATGTCTAATGAAGTTTTATGTCACAGTGTAAAATAGACTGTATTGAGAAAAGGTCTATTGAGAAAAAAATATTTTTTTCCTACAGCTAAGTACCCAGTTCTACCAATCTGGACAATGACCTTAAATTTTTTCCTGGATAAAAACAGAAATGCAAATGGAAAAATGAAAACTTCATGGAGGCAATACTGTCTGTGGATTCTCAGGGTGAATATATCAGGTTTTAGATGTACACTAAAACCAAGTTTGGCTCATTTTGGAGAAACTGTCCTAGTCATCTGAGGGCTATATGATCTACTAGTAACGTTTCCTTCAACATTTGCAAATCTCTTGTGACCAGCCCTAAAGTGCATGTCATCATGGGTTTAAGAGAAAAAAAAAAAATTACTAGGGTTGATTTCAGATATAAAGCACAGTTCCAGAAGCCCAAAGCATTGGTTGCAATTGTTGGGGCCCTGCAAGTTGTACTGATATCTGCTAAGAGGTGCAAGTCGAATGGGCTCCTAGATGACTGATAGGTACTGGGGCTCCCAATTCAATTGAATAATTGAGTCTAGTTCTTGGTTTTGGAGGGATTACCTGAGGGCAGTTATTTCAACCTGCCCAACTTTCCCACACCAACAGCCAAAAGGCATTCTGAGAAAGAGTCAAGAGGATAGGAGTGAAAAAGACATCCTAAGGTGTTGACAGGCACTTTATGTGGAAGGTGCAGGATCTGGGACCATCCCTTTTTTGTTTTTGATAGCTTCCAAAGTTAAGGAAAATAGTGCTTAGACTATGACAGTTTTGACTTGACTGCTCAAAGAATTGGACATTATGAATATGCTCACATAGTTCCAAAAAAGTTTTTTTCGTGAGCAGCCCTCTGTATTTTGTCAGGGATTGTCACTTACTTCTGCTGGTAGAGGTTTGATTAACAATGCAATCAGCACTGATGCAACTGAAGCTTTGGACTTGCCAACTAACAGGACATCATCTATGCAGATCTTAGGATAGCAGATATAGAGTCAATTATGCTAAATCCTGATCAACCCACTTGGAGAGAAATTCCAAGGGAGTTTGTCTGCCTAACACTTCTCTACATGAAGCTCTTTATTATCAAGACAATATACTCCGGTAATCATGGTACAGTGAAGATCAAGCATGTAACTCAATTTCTATTATGCACTCAGATGTAGAAGCAACAATAGTTTATTGGTTTGACCTAAAGGATCTCACAACAAGGGCATGTTCATATTCTTTTCCCACTATGAAATTTGTCCAAACCCCATACATTGGATTTGGTAAACTCTCCCCCTTGTTATAAGACAGAAATTGTAACTTTGGTGCCCTCATCTAACAGAGACATAAAAGTTTTATTTCCCTTGCTTCCCAAAGTTACTCAGAATACACAGACAAGTGTTTATGGTCTTGAGTCTTCATTTTGGACAATATGTCTTTGAACTACCACTAATCACCATTCTTCTTAAAGTAGATTAGATCAGGGTAGAGAGAGAGGAAGAGGTCAGAGGTGCAGAAAAGAGTGGTTCCTTACTGGTATAAAAGGCTTTTGACTTACAGTGGCATTCATTCCAACACTCTATTAACAAAGCCTGGCAAAGAAAAATTGTTTATGGGTTGAGTGTCAATATCACAAAGCTTGGCAATATGATGAATTTGAAGCAAATAGAAATTAAATCAATAACTGTCATGGTCCACCCTTTTGCTACTCACCTTTTATATATACCATTCTTTGAACCTAGCAAGATGCAGCTATTCAAGAATAGTTTCACCTTCTTTCAAGAATAGTTTCACCTTCTTTCAAGAATAGTTTCACCTTCTCCTCAAAAAAGGGAGGCAAAGAGTCTCAGTAGTAATTTTATCCATCTCCAGTTAATTACTCAACTTCTATCAAAGTATAACTGAACAAAGATAACTAAATATCCAGTAGTACTTTGACAGAAATTTAAGAATAATTAAAAAGACTAAATAGTGAAGTTAACTTCTAACACATTGTAAATAAAATAAAATTGGGAAGAAAAACAGAGAAGAATAAAATTGGATATATGTACACAGATACAGCTAACAAGCAAAGAATAAATATGCAAAGCTACTAAGGTCATCACTGTGAGGCCATAGTTGATGGCCATGACATCTTTCTCCTACCACCCACTCCACATTTCCTCAATCTTAGTAAAATCTTCAAATAGTTTGAATTCCTTATCTTGTAGAGTTACATACATCTTCACTTTTGAATGGTCTGGTTTTCAAAATTACTGCCTTTTTTGGATGATGTAGGTTCCCATTAATCTTAACGATTTAGGAATAGATGTACTAAAGATGTCCTCAAAGAATCTCCTGGCCTGAAGACACATTTTTTCTTGTCTTCATTGTATGGCACAATCCTATTTCTCTGAGTAAGCAGAATCAATTATTCTACCCAATAGAGTAAGCCCTTTTTTGACATGTTGATTTAGTGGCTTATGGATTCCAAAATGGCTAGGCGTTGATCTCATCTTCCAATTCAACAGAACCATTGTTGTATACATTAGTGAGATCATTACCCAAGTGAGAACTAAGACCTCCAAACTATCAGAGATAAAAACAGTTGGTATAGGAAGCAAAACCTTTGTGAGTGTGATATTTGGAATAGTAGAGGAGCCACACACACTTCTACCCCTTGATTCCCAGACCCAGCTATTCTGGCAAACATGAAGCTACTCTCTGTAGAATAAGGGAGGGTTATAAAGAAAGAAGACCGTTATCCAAGGACTAAGATTCAAAATCTCTTTGAAGAGGATCTGACAAACACAAAAACAAAAAACCCTACTGGTGTCAAAGCAAGTTGCTTGAAAGCATAGGATGGAGCGATGCTGTAGAAGTCACCCAGGGTTGCCACGAGGTATGGGGCAGGACACACCAGATTTATAGAAATGACCACTGAGTTGGGAAGGGTTGGTGAATGGTACAGCCAGAGCCACTGTGGGAGTGGCTGCTTGGTAGGGAAACAGGTAACTCAGGGCGCACAGCCAGAGAGGGTCTATGGCAGCCCTTGTTAAGTAGGGAAGTTTTTGTCTGAGTGGTGGTAGCAACTTGTTCATAGAAATAGACCACTGACCAGGAGGGTGTGGACTGACGTTGTAGACACAGATGACCTCTACATAGGCTTTTAGAGGCAGGGAGACAATGGTCTGAGAGCTTGAGTGTATAAGCTTGTATAAAAGCATCCTCTGGGTTGGGAGTCTGTGAGATCTGCTACCACTGTTGGAGAAATAAATAATTGAAAACAAATCTCCTGCCACCCCCGAAAAACTCTCCATGAAAGTAGAAGAGAAATAAAAAGTTTTATTATTGAAAAAGCATTAAACCAGAATGTGATGTGCATTACAGGCAATCCCTAAAGAGATTGCAAAGACAGCAAGAAATCTTACCCTTGTATGTAGCCAAGTGAACATTGTATATATTTTTTTCAAAATAAACAATAGCTAATCCTTGAGTGAGAAGACTCAATAGCACCATTTGTTACATATAGTTCATCCTAAATCACTTGGTAATTGGAGTAGCCCCTTGTTTTGCTAAATGTTTTTAAAAGAAAAAAAATAATTTCTTGTATTTTATAATGGGAGGAAGGTTAGGCTAACAATTTGGAGCCAGGAGCCAGCTGATGCTCCCATACTCCCAGGAGACTGGGTTATAGAGCTGATATTTTGCTTGATGATTACAGTTCAAAGAGATGGCTCCCAGGCCTTGACTAGGTTCCCAGGCTCCTGGCTTACTTATTTACTGTTTTAAAAGATAAAACACATACATTTCAAAGAAGCAAAGAAAATACTTACAAGTTTTCTAAAGTAAATGCTCTAAGAAAAGGCAGGTTGGGGGTCATCTCCACCCTAATTTTCAACAGGGAGAATTAAGCCTCTTATTGTTAATTTGTGTTTTCTCTTACAATGTGACCATCAAAGGTAAAAGGAAAAATGGAAGCAGGACCAGAACTGGGAAAGGAAGTGATGTGTTACCTCTGTCTCCTTAGAATGTCACTCTAGTCCTTTCTCCTGACAAAGCTGAACATTTTCGCTAGCTGTAAAGAAGTTTTTAGAGTATATTGCTTCAGTATCACAAAACAGGACAAAGAAGTGTAGATTAGGAGCTGAGAGACAGTAAATGAATACCTTGCCCACATACTGTACACACTTTTCTCTACTTCTTATTTTTTAAATAATAAATCCCAAATATTACATCATAAAAGTATATACACATATACATTATTACTCTTAGCAGTTACCAAGTCTCCATTGCAGGGTGGGGCTATATAATTTATTCAATCTATTGATGAATAATAAGTTGTATCCAGGATGTACTCTTTAAAATTGCAAACACTACTGCAACAGATATACTTGTGCATATGTATTTTGGATTTTTGCCAGTGTATTTTAGGACAGATTTCTAGAAATGAGATATCAGTGTAAAAAGGGAAATGCATATGTAATTTGCCGAATTCCTTCTCATATGGTTGTACAGTTTTGCTTTCCCAACAAAAAAATGTATGAGTTCTTTCTTCCTTTTAACCTTGACAACAAAATATGTTTGCAAACTTTTGAATGCTTGCCAATCTTATAGATAAGATATGGTATATAAACTAAGCTTTAATTTACATTTGTATTTGGTTATATCATTTAATTATCTTTTAGACAGTTTATTGTTTTCATTTGTAATAAATAAAAGAAGTGAACTTAGAATTTGAATTTGGAATACCACCCTAAACAGTCTTCTTTTATTCTCCTAGACATACGTATCTGCTTTTTAATATGTATTTAAGCACAACAAGACATCTATTAATGGATAAGATAGATTTCAGAAACAAACATTCTTCTCAGAAACATAGTTATTAAAGAAATAATATAGAAACATATTAATAGATTTAAGGGGGTTGGCAAACTAAGCTGAGAACTCAATAAAAATAGAAAGATAAATACTAGAAAAGTTATATGAGATGTGGAAAAACAAAAAATAGTGTCTGTGAATCTTGGTGAGAAAAAAATAAGTTCAAATGAGAAATCATTGGAGGCAGAATAGCAATGCTGATTAGATCTAACTTAAGGTAAAACACATTGCTGGTCCTGCAAAAAGTAGGAGAGTACAGGATACAAATTCTTCTTTCAGAAAGCATCTCTTCACAATAAGTTTCAACAAGTAAATCTATCAATATCTTTAGAAATATAAGCTATGGCACAATATTGTAAATCAACTATACTTCAATAAAAAATTAATTAAAAAAATATAAGTTATGGACAATTTTCATAAGGAGAAAATAAAATACATCACATAAAAAACTGTCCATTTTAAGAATATCTACCTTATGCCCCCCAAACACAACCAAACTTTCTGGACTAGATTTTTTCACATGGTTAATTGAACAGTCTATTTCTTCTTCCACATCTCCCTCTGAAAGGTTAATGATTTTGAAACTTACTTTTATTGGGGTATGTATACTTTATTTAATTATTAGAAATAGCTGGTTTTGACTGCAAATATCCACTATATCATTATGATTGTAAGTTCATTGATATCAAATCAAACTCATGTGAACTTATATTTGCTCACTTAGTTACCAAACTGACATGGGTAAAATTCAGTCCTACTTTTGCTTGGGGGATATGTACAGTACATGTAGGAGTAACTAGTGTGAGTTAGGGAAGGTAGGTAAGAGACTTGTTTATGAACGCAACAACAAAACAAAAGAAGAAAATTTAGTAATAATTAATAGAAGCTGTCGTACTGCAGACGTTTTTTGCCCATCACTTTTATGTGGCTATGACTCTCAGACAATATCTCTGAAAGTATTGCATCTTTCCCAAATTCATTTACCTCAGTCTCAGCAGAATAATTAAAATTAAAATACATAAAGTATGAAATAGTATCCCTCATATTTATAAATAAATATATTTTAAGTACATGTATTTGTCTTGGGTCATCACATTTCTAACCAAAATTTTAATTTTCGTTTGACTTAAGTACACATTTTTACAATCAATTTCAGAAACATCAACTACATATATGCAGGAAAGAAAATCTGACCTGATTTCTACATGTGAAAAAAGTTTGGGTTTTATTTAAAACAAACAATGTGATCATCAGTATAATTCAATGTCAGTTTTAAAAAAGCAGATGTAATCTTAAGCTTAAGTTATACAAGAATATAATATAGGTCTAAGAAGAAAGTAACTTCACTATATAACCGGATGATATGGTTCTCCATGCAAAGAGTTCATTACAATGTTAATTTGAGATGATTAGGAGACAAAAACACTTCTCTTTGTGATATGCATACTCTAAATCATATATTGATAAATGTAGACAGGTCTAAAGATTATGACCAGAATGTAAGAGTTCCCCCAAATTTACAAACACTGATGAAATGAATGAATTAATGAAGATTTGCATTTGAAACATGACCACTGAGAGGTTTATTATTATTTCAAATGATACTAGAAAAAAAAATGAGTTCTGCCCAACATAAATGTTTTCTAAGATATAAAACAATATTAGATGGGAATAATCTTAATGATAGACTGTGTTTAAATGTGAGTGGATTGGCCATCCCATCTGTTAATTTTTTTCTTTTAACCAACAGGTAGAGGGTCATTTGCTTGAGGTAGAACATCCAAGGATCTGCAAGACATAGTTCCTGCTCCCAAGTTTACATCAATCCGTTTCTGTTGAAGTAATTTCAATGCACTTTTTTGGTAAGAAGTCTTTTATTGTTTTTTTGTTTTTGTTTTTAATACCCCTTCCCAACACATACACACACACACACACGCACACACATAAACACAAAGCAATGAGTTCATGATTGTTAAGTTTTTTGATACCTAGCATATATTTCACTTGGATAGAATAAATTTAGATTGAATTTCAGTTGTAGAGTTTAAATTGTAAGCATTTTTATTTTTCTTATTTTTTACCTTGTTCTCTTAAGAGTATGCCAAATTACATATATATATGTGTATATATATTGCCCATGGTCTAACTCTAAAGGCATGGCCTAGACAATACTAAATTCCTTTATCACTTTACAACTTCTGTTGCATGTTTGTTTTTCTTTCTGTGGTTTATCTGGCAAGCTACAGATAGCATTTATGATCTTTACTTGCTCATATGAGAATTGCTGCTGTTAAAATACCCTGAAAACAGCATTTCAAATTAAGCCAAAAATGATTTGCCCCATGCTGTTTTCATCTTGTGTGAGACTTAAACAAGAAACAACTGTGAAATAAAAGCTACTAGTAACGCACAGAAAACTGAAGTGAAACATAAAGAAACTCAACCGTGACTGCATAGTACATTTTCTTTCCCCATGCCTCTACTAAATAAAAAGAAGATGATAATGTGTGACATAAAATTTCTGGAGATCACAAAACAGACAGATTTTAATTCTAAATATAGTAAGGATGAACAAAATGGCTCATTTATCTAGTATTTTTGTCTTTGCATAATTAAACAGTGATGCACTAAGCATATTAAATGGTGATCCATTAAATGTGATATTCTTGAAAATTAAAAGAAACTTCTGAAAAATTGAATTTTCTACCATATATGTGTAAGTATTAGAAGAATGGTTTCATATTTTTCTTGTTTCTATCAAAATTACTATATATTTATTGCTGGACTAAGGACGCTAACTTTTAGAATGATATTTTTGCAAATCTTTGATGGCTCTAGGGGTCATTTTTTTTGACAGGTTTTGCTCTATTTTCCAGGTTTTAAAACACCAGACCCTAAGATCATGTTAATGCAACACGTGCTGGAGTAGAAAGGAACTAAATATATGTCAGATCAACTACACTTTAGTTCAGAGTTTGCTTAAGGTCCATGAAGCACAATGAAAATCATTATCTTAAGTAAAATCATTAGTTCTATTTCCAACATTATCTTATTTTATAGAATCAAAAAATTGCAATTAAAATGGTACCATCAATGAAGGTGTCATTTGGAAGGGTGATTATTAGTCATTAAAAAGTGACAAGATCTATTTACTCTCACATCTGATCTCCTGTGTGGACATTTTCAGGAAGGCAATAGTATTTGAAGTCAGGTTTAAACTCAGAATTCATACATTGATAGCCATGTACTATAAAAGCAATTCAGAGTGGTTTTGTAAAAACCGATATACAGTTAAACTTATATTTAATATTTACTATATGATTTTCTCTTGAGAAATCCTTAGGAAACCTGACTCAACTTATTCTTTGCCTAATGGAAAATAAGGCACACATACAACTCTTTTTGTACTATTAGCTTATTAGTGAACCATGAATTTTTAAAAGTAATCCCAATATCTAACATTTCAGTATACAATGGACTAAAAATAAATGGGTATTGTATGATTTTTTGTTATTTTTAAACATTTCTTAGTATGTGATTTATTCTGAAGTTAATTTAAGTTTTTTAAAACAATTAACGTTATGTGACCTAGGAGCTATACTTTCAAAGCTTGTCAGATGTCATTAAACTATTTTATCAACTGCATTTTATATGCATACACATTATTCTGTTTGAGCCTCATAAAAACTTTATTAAATTAATACCATACGTTTCGAGAAGAGACACACCAAGGAAAACTTGCCTCAGATCTGACTGTTGGTCTATAATCCGACACAGTCAGGATTATAAAGTAGGCTTGTGTGGCTCCAAATGTTTTATTCTTTGCACTACCAGGGACTATATATTATTTAAAGTTGTCTTTGGAATCTTTTATAACACTTAATCAATTAAATCTAAATCAGTAGGGCAATATTCAAAACAAGTAACAGGAGGGGTATTTAGTGTAATTGAAGTGGAAGAAGGTGAGAGTTTTGGCAAAATTGGTTTATTTATAAACACAATATTTTCTCATAATTTTAACTAGTATCAAAGTTTCCTTCTTATTTATGTGGTTTTTTTTATTCTGATACTACAAGGTATAGATATCAGAGCTTTGTTTCCAAATAGTGTTTAAAAATTGGTTGAAATAATTAAATTAATAATTTTAATATATCTACATGCTAATGTCTGTGCTAACCCATATACTTATTTCTAAGACAAGTAAAAATATTATTGTATTTTCAAGGTTAGGAACATTCAGAGAAGACAAGTTTTCCATCCACATTTTTATGTTGATATCAGTTGATCTACATCTGATATCTAAAGCAGATATGCACTGTAGAGGATAGATTCAGTTAAGAAAGGGTTAAGACATGAGAAATAAATGGAAGGCATTGATTACCAATCATGGTGTTCTTTCCTACTAAGCTTGGACAAGACCTCAAAATCTTTCTCAAGCCACTACCAATTGACCAGAGTTGGAATGTGAGTTGCAAAACTATTTACCATCTCTACCCTCAATTTCATTTTCAACACAGTTGTCAGACTTGTCTTTCTAACATTCCATTCCCGTGGGAAAATTGATTTCTTGTTTTTTAATGCATAGAATGTGTTTACTATGAGTAAACATTCACAAGTTATTTGTTTTGTTGATTGGCACATTCGTTTCACTATTTTATATTTAATATATTAATACATATTTGCCATATGATATGTGCTTGTTATTGTTATCAGTGTTTTACATGCAGTCACTTACTTAACCCTCACAACAGCCTTTGACTTAGCCACTACATTCCAATTTTAGAGACGAGAAACTGGGTACCTTAATTCAATTTTCCAAAAAGCTCCCAGAGGAAACCAGTAGGAAGTGGTAAAAGCAGGTTGAGAAAGATAAAGAAACAAAGCAAGGTATAATTCCTAGCTAGGTGTGCCCTTATCCCAGAGGGAAGCTCTAGAGTGTAAATTAGACCTTATATTTTGTCCTGAAGGCAAATTAGCTGAATTTTCAAATTTGTACTTATTGGAGTACAATACCCAAGGCAGTTGTAAGCTTCCAGGCACTCCTATTCTCTACATGTATTCAAAATGGCTTTATTTGTAAATGGGAGTCCTCTGAATAGAGCCCCTGGAGCAGCAATTTGAAGCAAATAACACATAGTTGAGGAACACATAGTTCTCTAGCAAGCACAGAGGTAGTTATTACCAGATGGGAAGAAAAAAAAAAAAAGAAGACGGCATATTTGAAAACTAAACCTATGAAAAAAGCTTAAAAGTCTTTGCCATACCAGTGAAAAGTTTAAGCCATCTGAAAAGAAAACACATGTGTAAACAGCTATTCCTTTACAAACTAGTGAGTTTTGTATTATTGTGTATTTTGTATTATTGTCTCATAGCTAAAATTTTAAAATGAAAGCATTTCATTTTAAACAAGATCTCTGTTTGCCTCTCTCTATATGCTTATATATATATATCTATATATGTGTTATAAACGTGTAATATTTTTGTACCTCCAGATGGTATTGCCAAAATTACTTTGTAAAGAGCTCTATTTAATTGGTTTATAAAGAAACATTATAAAAATCAAGTATACTCTGAGAAATAGAGAAACTAACCCAAATGTTTTTCAAGTTCATGTGATCTATGATAATTTTCAATGAATAAAGCTTGTTTATTGATTTAATTTAAAAAGCCATGTTTTGAGATCTACAATTATTGAATATAATGTAGACATTCAACTTTTAATTTACTTAGGTTTACTAAAAGTCAAATAAGCTCATGTTATTTAAGCATGTGTTAAGAACAAATAAACAGATATAAGACAAAAGTTTATAAGTAAAGTTTTCATCAGTAACTATGTTTTATAAAAGGTCTACTTAAAAATGGTTTCCAAAATCATTTTGATAATTTGAAACAAAGTTATACTGCAATAAGTTAAATGGTGGATATTCATCAGATATCTAGATCATTTCCAAATAAGACAAACACTGAAACATTAATTACTGAATATATGTTTATCCACTTTTGGCTTCCTTTTACAGAGAAACTAAAGATATTTGTGTTTATTAGTAAACACGTCTTGTGCCACATTGAAAAATTTAGTATGAGGAGGAATATATTTCTAGAATATATTAGATATGTTTAAAAATGTGTCAATCACAGAATGCTAGTGTAACTGAGAGCCCACAGTTGCTTACTTCTTAGTTGCCACTAGGAATTAAGTATTCTAAGGGTTAAGAATTATAATTAACATATGCAATTAAACCTCATAGACCTAATAAAGGAAACATCTCTATACAAGGAAAGTAGGATGTGTTTTTGGTAAGAAAAGGTAGGCAGATGTGGTTGTGGTCAAGGAAAAAAGAGAGTAATTTTGTCCTGAAGTAAAATAGCTGGTTGTTCCAGAATGAGAAAAGGGAGGTGGGGGTGGGGGAGGGAACTTAGGACAAAATCTGAATGGATGTAAAAAAGTTGTAGAAGTTTTGTGAAAAGGAATCTTGGAAAAAGAACTGTATATGTGTCAATCTGCCTAAGATTGGAATAAATTTATTTAGTTTTTTAAAAATGAGTTTTAATATTAATGATACACCAGTACAAATTAGAATTTGGTTTCCTGTCTGTTAAAAGAACAAAGTTTTCTTACATTATTGACCTATTTTTAATAAGAAAGTACAAACAAAATTTGTTTTTAATCTTTTAAATAATCTGCCCAGAAAGTAAAGATTTTGTGTTTTCCCAAAACAATTTACTGTGTTTAATTTCATCTTATCAGGTCTTTGATTACTTAAGAAAACCCACTCTTCTCAATATTAAAAGAGCTTAGGTTTTTATAGCTATGTAACCTTCTGTATTTACCTTCAAAGTCCTTGTCACATTGGTTAAATGGGTATTTTTTTTAAAACTCCCCCAATATCAAATTCTAAATGAAGTCTTTTTCACCTCAAATTAATTTCAGTATTTTCCAGAGAGCCCCTGGAACATCTCAAAAGATTTGTTCTCTCTATTTATAAAAAGAGAAATGTTTAACTAATTAGGCTTATTTGATATGTTAAATTGCATAGGAAGTATTGTCAAATAAGAAGTGATGCACATTTGTATGAGTATTTATTATTAATACAAGTGTTCCAGAAACTGTATAAAATTCCTAAAAATCTGGTATGTCCTGATATAATATTATCAGTCATAATTACCATTATCATCTTAAAATCTTGTCACAGAGATAATCAATTTTCTTGCCAATGCCATTATAATGAACACTAACCAATTCTCTAACCATGGGGATTTTTAAGTGTTATATTTTTCAGACAGTTATTATTTTACTCTGAGGTTTTTGCAAAAGTAAGTTTCATGGAAAGAACCCTACCAAGTACACTTGACCACTGACACTGCTGCCAAATTATAAGTTCTCAGACCCCCTCTGGTCCTGTATAAATGCCAAAGACCTCAAAATCAAATGGAGTAGAAAGAGAAATAGCTACATTGAGGTAGATTGCTTCATTCCAAAACATCAGATCAAGAACATTTTTTCATTCTTCCTTTCCTCTCTTAACATCCTTTGCCTAATTCTTATACCATGAAGGTCTTTTATAATTATTTTGTCCACTTTTTGCCTTGACCTGGTCTGGAAAGATGGCATTGTTCAGTATCTCAGGCCATTTCAAAAGAGAGTAATCCAGCCTCCAAGTAACTGTTGGATTTGCTGTGATGCTGGTGATCCTGTAGTTCTGCCCACTAAGAACTCCCTGATTTCCAATGTCTCCGTTTCTCTGAAACAAGCTCACTGGATAAACACTTCTGAGGAAGTAAAGGGAAAGTTACATGAAATACATAAACAGGCCAACAGGCTTAAAGAAATACCCCTCTATTGGGGATTATTTCTTTGACTTATTTGATTCTAGCTGGCTTGGGTCATGGAGAACCTGGCTCAGGAGTGCTATCCAAACCATTGGCATTGTTTGCTTGTTAATAATTATAACTGTCTCCATAACATGCTACATTCTCTCAAAAGTTTTAAATGCATGTGGGCAGCCACTGACCAGCCAATGCAAGTTAAACAGACAAAGAAGACCTCATTCAAGACTTTTGCAATAGGGGCAAGATATTCAATCCACTCCGCTAAAACAAAAGGGTGGAGGATTTTTAAATGCTGGGATAAGCCAATGGCAAAGTGCTAGAGGACATTAGGAGAGTGGTTGGCCAATGAGATGGTGTTGAGAAAACTAGTAAAGTGTCTTGTTCAGGCTTCAGAGGCAGAAGTAGGCCCCTGACCGACTTGTGGCCCTGTCTAGACTGTGTGCCTGCCTGCACACCTAACAATTGTTACCAACAAGTCAAGCAACACTTAAGATAAGAAAAGGAATGAGTCTTGAAATTTCTTGAGCCCTGGGGATCTGGCCAGTCCCCCGTGGTCTAGAAAATCTTTTGACTCACACGGTGAAACCAACAGCACTGTTACAGTTAAACCAGAGCTACATTTTTGCTCATAAACTGATGATAGCAGATTGTGGATTGGGATTATAAACAGAAGCCCCCAGAACTGCAATTTGAAGTCTCACCTGTGAGGTGAACGCATGGCCCAGGACCCTTCCCAATTGGGACTCCAGATTGCTGTTACTTGGGACTTTCCAGCTGCTGTTTGAATCTGGATGTAGGTGTTGGCCCAATCTGATGATGTATACTCTGTTATGTACCTCTAATACTTTTATTCATCCCCTTCTAATGACTGTATATTGAAATTAAGTTAAATAATCTTCTATTAAAAATTAATTAAATCTGTTCAGTTGTGTGAGACAAGTGGTTATTTTGCCAGCGAATCCAACAAACCTTGAAACTAAATGTAGGCTTTCTGCAAAACAGATGGGGTCATCTGTGTTTGCTAATTGTCCCTTTTCAGAGTTAGGTTCCTACCCTCCCATGGCAAATGGGAGATGGAGTGTTATCATTCATGTTGATTCCATTTCACAGAGATGATCCCACTGGTCTTGAGAAAAACATTCCAGTGGTGTAGAAGATTAACATCTCAAAAGGGCAGAGAAAGAGTTTAAAATTACAAGTTTTCTGAAGTAAATGCTTCAAGGAATGGGAGGTCAGGATCTGTAGTCAAGAAGTCTTGAGAAAGCTTAGATAAACTGAGGGGAAATTTAAGGCAGTCTTTGTCACTGCCTAGCTCAGGACACTTCAGGAAACTATTATCTATCTGATGATCACAGTTGAACAGCAGTGCTGAAGCAGGCAATTCACAAGGAAATGGCTGGGGACCGCTGCAAAACATGTTCTTTTAAAAGCCAGCCTCCTCATCTCTGCACAAAAGACTAACTTTTCCTCTAAATATGCTCTTTGCTGCACCTCACAGGTTTTGATTTGTGATAGTCTTGCTACTGTTAAATTCAAAATATTTTCTAATTACATTATGATGTCTTCTTTGATGCACTAATTTTCAAACATGGGATTTCTAGTTAATATTCTGCAATTAATTTCTAGCAAACTTTTATTCTTGTCAAAATATGTTATTTTTATTTAAATTCTTTGACATTCGTTTGCTCAAAATTTATGTTCAGATAATTGGTAAATTTTGGTAAATGTTTTATGCATAACTGAAAACTGTTGGAGAGTGCAATGTTCTCTGTATAACCAATTAAAAATGTGTTATTCCTTTATTCCTATTATTCAAATCATCCTTATTCCTACTGACACATTTTGTGTCCTTTTTATGTCAGTTATTGACAGAGAGCTGTGTTAATATCTCCCACTCTGAAGACAGATTTTTGTTTTTCTTCCAGTAATTCTGTCAAGACTTGCTTTATATATTTTGAAATTATTTTATATATTCTAAAAGGATTATCATTTTTGCAAATTGAATATTTTATTTTATTATTTTCTTTTCTCTAACAATATCTTATATTTTTCTAGGTGTTTGTTTTAAATTAATATAGTTAAACCAGTCTTTTTTTTGGTTATGGCTTTCTTGGTGCAATTTGTCCATTTCTTTGAATTCAAATTTTGTGGGTTGAATTCAAATTTTGCGGGGTTTTGTTCATTACTTGTGAAGAGTTTCAGTTTTAATACAGTCTATTAAATTTGTCCACTACTGGAGTATTTAATATATCCAATTACAGCTACTATAATGACTAATACATACATTTGTTTAATTTATTTTATTTTATATTATCTACTTTTCTTCCTGTTTTTTATATAGTTTTCTCTTTCTTACACTTACTTCAATAGATATTTTTGAATCATTCAATTATTCCTACTACTCTTTTGAAATTTTTATTCTCTATTTCAGTTTAATTAGTAAAGAGCTCAGTAATTACAGTGAGTATAATTAATTTATTACACTACAAAGTTAATAATTATCTCCATCTTCCTCATGAAAAATGAAAGGACTGATTTGAGTTCATCAATTTTCTAACATACACTGTCACATTTATTTATTGAAGAATTTTAAGTTCCTCAATAAATTATTATTAGCTTTGTATATAGCCAACACTCATTTAGTTTTAACCATATATTTACCATTCTTTTTTGTTTTTCCTTTCCACTTGTTCTTTATAATTTTTTTTCTGAAATCATTTTCCTTTTCATGAAATATATATCTAGATTTTCCTTTAATGAATGTTTACTCTTATTTTTTGATGTCTAAAAATTAAATTACTTTACCCCTCATTCACAAAAATATCATTTTCTCTGTGCATAAAATTATAGATTGATACATTTATATTTGGCATGTTCAAAAAATAATTTAGCTATGTTCAGGCTTCCATTATTACTAGTGGGAAAATCAGCATTTGGTCTAGTTGTTAGTTACTTTATTATAACAAAAATTCTTTCCTCAAGGAGTCTTTTAGATCTTCTCTAAAGCTTATCTTTTATGTGCTATAGTTGGTCTATGGCAGTAGTTCTGAAAGTGTCGTCTCAAGACCAGCAACATCAGTATAGTCTTTTTAGATATGCAATCATGAGGTACTTACTGTGGATATCTTTATATTTCTCCTCTTCTGAATTGGTTGAGCTTCAAGAATCTGTGGGTTTGTGCATTTCATGAATTTCCCAGATATAATATATTCATTAGGTTTTTTTCCTCCTCTCTCTCTTTCTCCTCTCTGAGACTTTAGTTAAAACTTATAACTTCTCCTTCCATACTGCATATATATTAATCAATTTTTAAATTTTCATCTCTTTTTTTTCCCTCTGGCTGCATTCCATGTGATTTCTTTGTATCTAGTTTCCTCCTAAATTGTCATCATTGTATATAATTTTCTAATGAATCAGTAGAATTATTCATATAAATTAATGTATTTTTTGTTTTTCTTCATATTTTTAGTTTTATTTTTCAAATTTTGCTTGTCATTATTTGCTTTTTTTCATTCCCTGTGAATATGGTCAATAAGGTTTCTTATTTTCCAAAACATTTTAAAGATAATTGATTTGTATCTGCTAATTCCATCACCTTAAATCATTTTAGGTCTGTTTTCCTCATCTATTGTTTCTCCTGGTTCTAGATCATGAAGCTTTGTTTCATTTTATATTTACTTTTTGTTTTTTTTGCATACACTGCTAATTTTCCTGGGAATTTTTTACATCGAAAGTCTAGCACATGAAGTGAAGACAATTTCTTGAGGAAAGTTTGTTTTTGTTTCTTCTAATATCTTTTGTGGAGTTGCTATTCTAGGATCATTTTAAATTATATTCCTACCAGAGATGTACCAAGCAGCCAGAGAAGTATACAATCAATCAGGCTATACATTTAAAGTGAATTGCTCCATCTTTTTTCAGTGCTAAAACATATATATCATTAGTTACCTCACAGTCCACTGATGATAATAGCTCTATTTCTATTCACCCTTGTATTGATGGTATAATCTATTAATGTCCTAACTTTACAGAAGAGGATAGCTTATTAGTAGCCTCTGGAATTTTCAGTAGCCTCTGGAATTCATATATTTTCCCATGCTCCATGAGGTCTCAAATACTCAGTTTCACCAAGTTCAGCAAATATTCTAAATGTAAAACGTATATGTTGTATTCCTATTGCATACCTAAATTTAAGCCTTCACTTAATCCCTGGCCTGATTATTCTTAACTTTCTTTCAAGGTCATTGGTGATTTTAATTTTGTAAGATGTATTATATGCAGTATCCACTTTTTAAATGAGAGAATAAATTTTGGCTCTGAATGCATTGTTATTGGAAACAACAACATTGTCTCTTTAAAATATAAACAACTAAAACTCTGCCATCATATAGATGTTAAAACATTTCTTTGTCCGTCTTGTAATTTAGAGTCTTTAGTATAATAATTAGTTATTTGAAGGTATTTTGAGTATCATGTATTTGTAAGTCTTTATGTAATTTTCTCATTGGGAACATAGTGGTAAGCAAGCAGACTCATTTATTGCCCCCACAAAATTTAAATAATAAAGAAAAAGCAAGAATAAAACAGGCAAATAATAGTCTGATGAAAGTCTCGATGATGTACAAAGTGCCATGCTTGCTTATGGAAACAGAGCTAAATCTGTTGAGAGATATGAAACGTAATTTACATGGATATGTGGAAAAGTATGTTTTCCACTAGAAACTGGAAAATGTGTGTCTCAAGCCAAAAGAGGGGGTGTGATTAAAACTGAGAGAAAAAAATAAGGGACAAAGACCACATTATGGAGTATCTTACAAACACAAAGTGAATCATTGTGTACAGAATGTTTACTAATGCAAATTAAAAAGTAGTATTAAATTTTCTCCTAGACTACTATAAAGGCAATAACATACACAATCTTAAGTAGTATATGCTTTTTAAAATCTTACAATAAATAAAGCTGTTCTAAACTGTTCATTTGCTGAGACATCTCTTACATCATGTGGTTTGCACACTGTAAGATGGAAAAGTATAGGTACTTCCCATTTATTTGGAAACGATGGAAATAATATTAACTTTGAGGGAAAAATTATTCAAATCAAGGTAGATTAGGTAAGTTTAATATTTGTAGATCAAAGATAGGAAGACTAGCCCTAACAATTTAATTGAGGCTTCAGTGAATATACAGATGGTATTCTACTTTTCTATGGAATACACATTTGTTCAAATTATGAATGTAAAAACTGTTCAGTAGGCTGATTATAAGGATTGTTTTATTCTAGGAAAATTTTTTTTAAAATTTAGAAACTTAGACTTCCGGAACATAATTAGTTTTTACCCAAAGAAATCATGTTTCACAATAATTAAGAATGTAAGAACCTTCCTCAAAGAACCTGCCATGATTCAAGGACTGAAATGTTTTAATTTATCCAAAGAAAAGTCAAGTATCCCTTCACCACTTCTGCCTTTATCCTTGTCAGCTTTCCAAAGTCTAGACACACTTGCTCTCTGGCTTCTTTCTGCTCCTCACATTCAGATGTGAAGCATATAGGTTAAGCCAGAACAAGGCTCTCTTCATAGTTGGAGTAAACTCTGTAGCCTGAAATATAAAGACTGGAAAGTAGGAGAAGGGCAGCAAGAAAAAGATGATAAATCTCAAAAAAAGTTACTTTGAAATCTGACAAATTTCTTATTTAAGTTTTCTCACACCTTTATGTCACCTTACTATAAGCTATTAAATAAAGGATTTAATGAGAGATTACTTAATGTTATAATTAGCTTATTTCATGTGTCTGCATAATATTTTTGAAAATAACCTTAGTTTAAATGTTTAATTACAATCAAAATGTGATTTGTTATGCAAATACAGTAAAACTTAACTAACAAGAATGAAAAAATGAAAATTCCCTTAGGGTCTGAGATACTGCCAATGGTTAAAAAAAAAAAAAAAAACTTGATTTTTTTTTTTTTGCTCATATTTCTCTTTTCCTACCTATATTAGTTTTAAAAAATAACTTTTACAGGAATGTTTTGCAGTGCTTAAAAAATATTTTGTGTTTTGCCTTTTTCCGGTAAAAATGGACATGGACTCTTAGTATTGATATATATGTACTAAAATTTCATTATTTCTAAAGAAATTTGGTGTCTCACTTTTTTAGATTTATTGTATAATGTGTTAATTCAGTTCCCTGTTGAGGGATATTTGTTTTCGAATGTTTATTATTTTGGACAATACTACAAATTCCACCATTTTTCACATAAGTGTACACCCTTACAACAGCTTCTTTATAGAATCTTTCTTAAATGAAGAATTATTTGGTCAAATAGCAAATAAAATTTTGCTATGTATTCTGAGATTGTCTGAAATATTATCTTGCAGAATGATAATTTACAGATAGAAATCTTCTACTGGATATGTCATTTTTTATTTAGGAAATTTTTCAGAGCTCCAGGATTGCTATATTATTGAAGACTTTTCTTTATTTACAGCATCCTATTCTTTATGTGGATGCTATGTTCTCTACAAACTCTCTGAGACTGTAAATTGGACTTTTTTCTAAACTTTTTAACTTTTTCTATTTCCTTAATTATTTCTATTTCCTTTGGGGGTAGTTTTTCTTATTGTTCATTTTTACTCTTATATTTTATGATGATGGTTTTATGTAAATATGTGAATTATTAATACTTACTGATATTTGTGACTGAAAATTTGGGCTGACCCATAAAAGTGACTCGAAAGGAGAGGCCTATGCAAGGTTACATGATGAAGGCACAGTATGAAGGTGTACTTAGGCAAATCAGGATTCCTACATTTGTAATATTAGAGGGAGCTTTTCACTGAATTTCTGGTATGTATTTTGTCATTTCCTTTGGTTCCATTGTAAAAACCTAAAATTACCTTGTACTCTATTCTGCTTCTTTCCCCAGCCTTAACACGTTAGCTTTGTTTTGGTATACTTATTTACTTTATTTAAAAGCATTTCTTCTGAATTTAGGCAGGAATTTAACAAATTTCCTCCTAGTCACTCTTATATGCAGAGAGTTTAAGTGACAATGACCCGACTTTTCAATAGGCCATCATTTAATTAATTACTTACTCCTTCCTTTTATACTTGATGACAGTATGCTAAGCTTTCCTGTGTCTATCTTCCTGAATTGCTTTATAGTTTTCTTTACACATTTTTTTAAACAATCCAAGTCAACACTGATTTATTAAACATCCTGTGATAAAATTAGAATTCAGCAATATAATGTTTTATTTTTGAAAAGTCAGTTTGAATAGAAGATAGATAGATAAATAGATAGATTTCCAAGATAATGAATGAACCAACACCAGCAGCATTTTTGCCACCTCTTGAAGGATAGCTATATATCTATCCTTATATTTATCAGTGTAAGAAACAGAATCCTTTCAAGGTTGTTAGCATTTATGCTGGAAGAGGCAAGGAGGCAAATTAAAAGGTCAGCTATTACAACCATTACTATTATTAACATTCATAATAATAAGAGTAATAATGGCTAACTAGAATAAGTTGAATCTGTGTAAATACATGAATTCATACTGCTACTCAAAAGATGAAAGAAAATATGAAGTACAAAAAAGGTATTTGTTTTATAAAAGTTACAATTGGATGAATTTATTTGAAATGGTTTAAGAATTCAGGGAGTGATAAGATATGCACAGTTCTTTTGTTACTTTTGTGAATGATATGTATGTTTTATACATCTGGGGCATCTGGCAGGAACAAGGAGCAGGCCGAATGGTTCAAAATGAAGGATCTAGACAGAGAGAGTAGTTACTGTCAAATAATAGAAAAAAAAAGTGCTAACTACTCACAAAATCCAACATATCTTTAGAGGTGAAACCCCCTAATGCGTTGGAACCACCATATATAATAAAACATATTTTTTCTTGATAGTATTAAAACAGGTCAATGAATCACAGTGATATGGGTGATGTGATGTTGGACAGGCAATTTTTAAAGCTTTCTCATTTTAGAAGGAGCCAAGAATTTTAAAAGTGTAATGATAAACTTAGACAAAACAAACTTGATGCCAAGTAAAACACATGAAATTATAAATAAATTTTAAACTGCCCTCATGGGGAGTACAGCCACAGATTATAAAACAACTGGATTATTTATTTCACAAAATCTGTTGGACCAAAAGAAAATATTGTTTGTCAGGTTGTATTTCCCTTTTTTTATTCATTAATTGAACAAACAGGTATTAAGTCCAAATTAGTTTTTTTTTCTTTTTAGCTTGAGTTGAATGCACATGTTATTTACATACTTATAGCTTTATATATAGCAATCTGTAAATATTATCAGTGTTAATATTAAATATAACAGTGAAACTGTTTAAAACTAATAATCATTAGCAAACTTTTTTATTTGTTTTATAACAAAAAAAGTATGTTGGTGAAAGGTGAAATCTAATTATATTTATAAATATTTCCTGACCTTACTAAGACTTACACAATGTCATTTCTTCTTTAAGAATAAAGAAGTATGTTTAACATATATTTTTATATATCTTCTATTTTATGGTTTTTTTTGTTTTGCGGTATGCGGGCCTCTCACTGTTGTGGCCTCTCCCGTTGCGGAGCACAGGCTCCAGATGCGCAGGCTCAGCGGCCATGGCTCACGGGCCTAGCTGCTCTGCGGCATGTGGGATCTTCTCGAAATGGGGCACAAACCCGTGTCCCCTGCAACGGCAGGCAGACTCTCAACCACTGCACCACCAGAGAAGCCCTATTTTATGCATTTTTAATTTCTATATTTTTCCTGTAATTTTCCCCTGAAAATTAAGGGAAAAACCTCTTCATTTTGTGGTGTTTTATTAATATTTTTTCTTGGACTTCTTGTTTTCAGCTTGTGTATGTCCATTTTAATTTGTAAGTAATGTGTAATTTTGTTTTTGTTTTCTGGGAGTAGTTTTCCTCCAAATGTATTTTTTATCTATCTTTTGATTTATTTCTGCTTTTTAAATGGAATATCCTTGTATGAATCTTCATTTGATTAAGGGAAACTTTTCACAAAAATAACATAATTCTCCTTGAGTTTCCAATAACTTTGTTTGAATGTTTTGTCTGTGTATAACCTTAAACATTGCCTGCAGGACCAAGTGTCAGACATTTGTAATTAAATCAATCTTTCAGAATTTTGTTTTCTTTTTTTGTTGTTCCTTGAAAAGGAGAGATACAATTGTGGAATTTGTTGTGCTATCTAGTAGTTAATAAATTTAATTATCTATGGAAGTCTGGTAATATTTTTCCCCCCCTGTAGACATGCCTATACTTTTGAGTTAGATTTTAATATTTTTCTCTGGTCTTTCTGCCAATCTTCTCTTTAGAAAATAAAGCAATCCTGTGCTACTGTGTCATCTATGGTGAGAAAAAAAGAACTAACCCAGACATCACTGGATCCTGTTTTCAAGAGGGTAGATAGAATTGAATCCAGCAAGGAACCAGAACCTGTGACATCAATATCATGTGTGAGAAAATAAAGAAGGCATGGGTTTGCTTCTGATTAGGTAACTGGCCTCAAATGCAAAGTTTTCTGATTTATCCATGGGCTCTTAACAACACAATACTACTCTTACCAACCTAAACATTATTAGTAGATGCCTATAACATTCTCTTTTAGTCTCTGTTTCTGTCTTTCCCGATTTCTCTCTACCTCTCCCTCTGTCTCTTTCTCTCTCATTTGGACCCAACATATAGGTATTAAAAATAAATAAATAAAAAACAGCAAAAACAAAAAAAAAAAAGAACCTTGAGAAATGCTGTTTAAAAAGATTCTGGCCCAGTAAATATTAAAAGTATACTTGAAGAGATAATGTGTAAACAAAATGAACAAGTGGGTTTTTCATGCAATCTAATTGTTTGGAACATGGAAAGCAAAAGACTAGGCCACTTTTCTCTACATATCTTTGATTCCTTACTTTTACTCTTATTATGTCAATCATTTTGAACTTCATCTGATTCTTGGTGCTGTGAGTTCATTCTCACCAATCAAAATTCTAACAATTTTAACCTCAGTTAAATGTTACAGTAGAGGAAGCACTTTTGAAATATTAGGCATAAATATAAAAGTGGTATACTTGACAATTGTTTAAGTCACCAATAAATGATTGAGTGCATGTTATAAACTTTCTATGAGATGTTGGAGATGTTTTTAAATCGACCATTTTTATTGTCATTTCATCACTGCATATCAATATATTGGATTTCTTTCCTATACATTTTTCCTTGTTGGTTTGTTTAGCCTCTAACAGAATAGATATTTCTGAATAGACTATTAAAATTGAGTTTTTGCTTACATAGCAATGAGAATGAGGGGCATTCAGCAACCAGTTGCGTTTTCCAGATGGTCTCAGTAACCTTCCTTTCTTTAGGGTCTAAGCCAAAGATTAAACCCTCCACCTTAGGTAACTTTCTCTTAGTTCCATAACTACCTGCTGCATTCCAAGACTGCATAGCTATTAACAAATGTATGTTGCTAATACTGCTATAGATTAGGAAGGGACAGTCCTTCTCAGGAAAAGACACTGAGTCACCTTTCATCTATTCCTTTTTCTTTTACATTTTCCTTTCAACTACCTTGTGCTTTTCACTTCTTAAATAAGTTGCCCTCATTTAAACTATGGTAACACTTTTCATAATCTCTTTATCTTCAATCAAATGTGATCAATAGAGAAATAATTTTTTTTTTGTAATGCTTGGGCATGGTTAAAACTTAGATGCCAGGAAATTTTTATTCTAATGCTTAGCTTTCTCCAATTTTAAGTACTACCTTTTTCTGAGAGAACATTAGGTTAAAAAAAATTATCATAGAAATACAAATTTATCAACATTTAAATGTTTAAAACTATATGATCTCCTAGATAATGAAAATATATATATTCACTTGTTTCACAATTCTCCTTCATATAGGCTTCTGTTGTGTGATTTATGTATTATAGATATAGAGTGCAAAATGATTTATGACTACTTATTACTTTTACTGATACCCTCATTTTCTTTAGAAAATATTCTAGACCTTGTACTAACATTAAAATCCTGATAAAGTGTAATTTTAAGAATTTACTATCCCCTTCACACACACACAAACACACACACACACACACACACACACATTTTGTTCCATTCTACCAGGCCAATGTTCACCTTTAGGTGATGGATTTTCAGTGCAGTTCAAGCCTGTTAACGTTAACAGGAGCTTATTGGAACAGTCATAGTGAATGATGTAAAAATTGTGCTGCTGAGATTCAATTATAAGGTAGAATACTATTCAATCTCGATGATTACAGTTCATCTGAGAATTTTTTTTCATCTTTCTTATCTAGCTCTATGTCACAAGTTGGTGTTTTCATCTAGTCACATAGATAAATTCAGATATCTTTAACACTTGTGATTTTAATCCATATTTCCATTTTATTTCATTCTTTCTTAATCCTAAAATTTACATGGAAGCTGACTAATGTTTTCTTTATTCTAACATTTCTAGCAACTCCATGACTGTTTAAAATACTTTTTACACTAATACGACAATTTCAAATGCAACTATGAACATCTATTGATATTTTAGTTGCAATACTAAATGACACCAAAGTAAAAAAGTCTCTGAGAGTATTTTTTAGTAAGTTTTTTTGTTGTTTTTATATTTCAATCAGTAAGATGTTGAATCTGTTTTTTTTTTTTTTTTCATGCAATTCCAATAATTTAGTTTAAAAACAGATATAGCCATAAGAACAGATTGGGAACCAATGACAACATAAAGATGCATTACTCACATTATGTTCAGGAATAATCTTTTGTGAAAATGGATCATTATGAAGTAGAATACTGAATAAAAATAGAATACTGAATAAAAAATAGAATACTGATTCTATATACTACTTTTTCTCCACTAATATGGAAATAATAACTCTAATTTATGTGGCTATTGAAGTTACATGAATGGATGGAAGTTCAAAGAGGAAAGATAGAGCAGAGTGTATAAGAAATCTGACATCCAAAATTTAATTAATAAAGGAATTGTTGACAAATAATATGCCAAGAAGTGGTTTTGTAATAATCAAGGACATTTGGTTACTGGCTAAATACTGAGATTATCGTTAATTACTTTTATGTTTTTGTAATACTATCATGGTCATATTAAAAATTAGTCTTTTTAGAATATCTAAGAAAAAATTGCATAGAAATAATATGACATTTTAGATTTGCTTTAAATAATCTATGTTGGAGGATTGAGTTAAATGGCAAATTCAACACTAAAAATATGTTGATAATTTGTAAAAGCTAAATACTAATGGTTAAATACTAATCTAGACTTTTCATTTTAAATACACCTGGTTTAAAGTTTTCTAATATATAAGCACTGACATGCCTATTCCTGGGTTTGCTGATCAAGAGTTGGAGAGTGGAAAGATCATGATCTTTGGAATAAAACAGACATAGATTTAAGCCTGGGCTTCTCCAGTTGTATAATATTAGAGGCATTAGTGAACATTAGAAGTTTTAACTTTTTATCTGGAAAATAGGGATATAATAATAGCTATATATTTGTGTATGTATAACTTACTAAATATATAGCACTAAAAATGTAACTAAAGAGGGTGCTGATCTAAGAATTCTGAATATGTTAACTCATTTAATCCTTAAAACAAACCTATGAGGTAGTTACTATTGCTATGCCCATTTTATATATGAGGAAACTTAGGCAGAGAAAGTTTCAGTAATTTGCCAGAGTTTACACAGCTTTTAAATTTGTAAAGTTTAAAAGTAAAGTGGATTCAGTCAGAAAAGTGTGGTGTGAAATATGTACTGAATCACCATAATATCTAGCCCTTGTTATCTAACAAATACAATTGTTGTATGTTATATACAGATATCCCTGTTATATTTCTTTGAACTCTCAACAAGTAAGACACATACAGAACATGAAGGAAAAGAAATATGAAGCCGTCTAATAATCAACAAATGCTAATTTCCATGATTAGAAATATTTCATGAGTTCTACTAGTTTAATATCTGAAAAAAACTATCCTTTCCTCATCACATGGACTGCATATTGTTGATTTTTCTGTTAAATGATATATTCAGGCTTGTATATTCTTGCTTTATAGAAAAGAACCTAGAGTAAAACGTGATTTTTTTTTTTTTTTTTTTTTTTTTTTTTTGCTTTCTCAAATGAGAACTAGCTTGCCATCTGAGGAAGAACATCCTTTTTCTTTTGTCTTTTGTGGTTTTGATTACTGTTCCGTATTTGTTAGTTCATTAATTTGTCCATTAAATTATTAAGTACCAGGCACTGTGCTTGATGATGAAGATATTAATAGTGAACAAGATAAACATGAATCTTGTCCTCATGGAGTTTATATTCTTTGGAGAACTAAAGAGTAATAAACAATTATGTCAAAATGATACACAAAGTGCTAGAGGGGCTTCCCTGGTGGCGCAGTGGTTGAGAGTCTGCCTGCCGATGCAGGGGACACGGATTCGTGCCCCGGTCCGGAAAGATCCCACATGCCGTGGAGAGGCTGGGCCTGTGAGCCATGGCCGCTGGGCCTGCGCGTCCGGAACCTGCACGTCCAGAGCCTGTGTTCCGCAACGGGAGAGGCCACAACAGTGACAGGCCCGCGTACCGAAAAAAAAAAAAAAAAAGTGCTGGAATAGGGGAAATATGAACAATATATGGCATTGACAATATCCCTAAAATAGCTTTAGCAGGAATGATGGAAAATTCATAGAGAAATTTATACTGAAGCTAAACTTTGAAAAATATTATCCTGGTATGGAATTATGTAAAATTATATGTTAAGAATCAAATGTAATAACATATGTGATACCCTTGAGGAATATTAACAAGCACAGATATAAGTTTAAAGTGGGTTCGAAATTAGGTTTGAAGGGAGTATTAAAAGATATGTCTAGAAAGATAAGCTGAAACCATAGAATGGAAGACGTAATCTCTGTTAAATGTTTTGAGCTTTATTATAAGGATAATGGATAACCAATAAAAATTTAGAAAGATGATCATATTTGCATTTTAGAAAGATTATCCTGGCTTCAGTGTGAGAAGTGACTGGAAGAAATCAAGACTGTAATCAAGGATACCACTTAGGAGGTTGTTACAACTATCCAAGAAGAGATTATGGTTTTTGCATCAGAAGAGCTTTACTAGTCTTTCACAGAAGTGGGAAAAAATTAGATATATTTATAAATTAGCATTCAAAGGACAATAATTTTGAACATAGAGTTGAATTCAGGAGAAAAGCCTCAGAATTATACCTCAGTTTCTAATTTGAGCATCTGGTAGGTGGTAGTACTACTTTTTATTAATCCAGAAACAACAGGGAAAGAAAATGTTCTGGGACAATGATTAGGAGTCTAGTTTGGGATATTTCAAAATTTGTCAGCCCTAAGGTGCATATAAAAATTTCTAATCATATTTCAATATATTGTAATAAATTATTATGAGAGGTAACCATGGTGGATGATATTGGTCTTGAGTAATTAAGAATCAAATGTCAGAATAGTAGTGTATATATGGACATATATACTCTACCAAATGTAAAATAGACAGCTAGTGGGAAGCAGTCGCATAGCACAGGGAGAACAGCTCAGTGCTTTGTGACCAGCTAGAAGGGTGGGATAGGGAGGGTGGGAGGGAGGGAGACGCAAGACGGAAGAGATATGGGGATATATGTATATGTATAACTGAGTCACTTTGTTATAAAGCAGAAACAACGCCATTGTAAAGCAATTATACTCCAATAAAAACGTTAAAAAAAAAAAGAATCAAACGTCATTTGAAGCTATTGGAATGGATAAGAATCAATGCATGAATATTTATTTCCCAGTCCAGAAGAATCTTTTTTATTGAATCATAGTTGATTTACAATATTGTGTTGCTTTCAGGTGTACAGCTAAGTAATTCAGTTATATGCATATTTTTTTCAGTTTATTTTTTGTTATAGGTTATTACAAGATATTGAATATTGGACTTCCCTGGTGGTGCAGTGGTTAAGAATCCGCCTGCCAAAGCAGGGGACACAGGTTCGAACCCTGGTCCAGGAAGATCCCACATGCTGTGGAGCAATTAAGCCTGTGAGCCACAACTGCTGAGCCTGCACTTTAGAGCCTGTGAGCCACAACTACTGATCCCACGTGCCACAACTACTGAAGCCTGCGCTCCTAGAGCCCATGCTCTGCCAGAAGAGAACCCACTGCAATGAGAAGCCTGCACACTGCAACCAAGAGTAGCCCCTGCTCTCTGCAAATAAAGAAAGCCTGCGTGCAGCATCGAAGACTCAACACAGACAAAAATAAATAAATAAATTTATTTATTTAAAAAAAAGACATTGAATATTGTTCTCTGTGTTATACTTAAATCCTTGTTGCTTATCTATTTTATATATAGTAGTGTGTATTTGTTAATCCCAAACTCCTACCTTATCCTACCCCAACCTTGCTTTCCCTTTCGGTAACCATGAGTTTGTTTTCTATGTCAGTGAGTCTGTTTCTCTTTTGTAAATAGATTAATGTGTATTATTTTTTAGATTCCACATGTAAGTAATATCATATAATATTTGTCTTTCTCTGACTTCCTTCACTTAGTATGATAATCTCTAGGCATTTCCAGACTGCTGCAAATGGCAACATTCATTCTTATAGCTGAGTAATATTCCATTATATATAGATAGATAGATGGATATGCACATATACACATCTTCTTCATCCATTCATCTGCCGATGGACATTTAGGTTACTGCCATGTCTTGGCTATTGTAAATAACACTGCTGTGAACATTGGGGTACATGTATCTTTTTGAATTAGAGTTTTCTTCTTTTCTGGATATATGCCCAGGAGTGGGATGGAAGAATCTTTGTCTTACTGGAACATCGCAGCAAAGAAACAGGAGTCTCAACAGAGCGATGACTATTACAAAGCAGCCTTGAGTTTTTATAACCCTTCAAGTAGCCAGAAGTGGATAGGCTATTGTTGGAAGAGCTCTGGCCTGGGAGCTAGAAGATACTGGCCCCAAATAACCTCTCTGAATTTCTCCACTTTGAGGCATTGAGGTTGAGTTAGGGCAGTAATTCTCAGTCTTGCCTGCATGTTAGAGTAAACTTATCTACCAAGGAGTTTCTAAAAATCCCATGTCCAGGCTGCACCCTACACTGATTAAATAAGAACCTTTCAGGCATTCAACAGTAGTTTTTAAAGCTCTACAAGAAGTTCCAGTGTTTAGCCAAGATTAAGATCCATTAGTTTTGGAGATATCCAACTCTAAACATTTTATGGTATTTTCTCAATATATCTAAACAATGCTTTGGTCAGAACAAAGCAATGCATGTGGCCTTGTGGCTCCAAACAGAAGAGTCCTCCACTCTCACAGGTGGAGGGGGCGGGGCACTGGAGTAGTAACCACAGATGAATTTGTTCTCAAGCTCACCTTCTCATGTGCCCTTTAGGAAGAAGAGCTCCCTGTCTTTATCTGACCATTTTAAGGAAGGCTCAATCCCAATATATCCAGCTAACCAAAAAAAAAAAAAAAAAAATCAGATTTGGCATCAGCACTTCCAAAAGGAATCATGTTTTCCCAACCCTGCTGATTATTATTTTCTACTTTCTCAGGTGGAGATTGAGAAATTCAGGGGTTGGCTTTTAAGTAATTCTTGGCTGCATGAATATTGAGAAGACTGAGAAATAGAACATGACTCCTACTGAAGGGAGGAGGAGAGGAAAAAGATTCTCCTGGGTACCTGTGTAGGCGTGCCAGAAAATTAGGTGGAAAACCATCGACTTGTCATGACATTAAGTAAAAGGAAGATAGTGGGCAAGAAATAAATGTTTAGTTACGTAATATGTTGTCCAGAGTTAAATAAGTCTTTTCATGAATATCCCAATGGAATTATTAGGGTAGAAATAAGATTTCAAGAAGTCAATGAAGTCAATGAGTAAATGAGAGTCAAAGGGGAGAGACAAGGACTATAGAGACAAGGACTATAGGACTATAGAGGAGTGTTAATGTTAAGTGTTCATATCTGGATATTTATCAGAGAGAAATCTGAGTTACATCTGTCTCCTGGATTAATTTTTAATAATATGATTTTTCATTTTCAAAAGTATGACAGGGTTTCCCTGGTGATGCAGTGGTTAAAAATCCACTTGCCAAAGCAGGGGACATGGGTTTGAGCCCTAGTCCTGTAAGATCCCACATGTCGCAGAGCAACACAGCCCATGTGCCACAACTACTGAGCCTGTGCTTTAGAGCCCGTGAGCTACAACTACTGAGCTCACATGCAAAAACTACTGAAGCCCACGAGCCTAGAGCCTGTGCTCTGTAACAAGAAAAGCCACCACAGTGAGAAGCCTGCACACCGCAATGAAGATTAGCCCCGGGGCCGAACGTCTTCAAGATGGTGGAAGAGTAAGACGCTGAAATTACCTTCCTCCCCACAAACACATCAGAAATACTTCTACATGTGGAACAACTGCTACAGAACACCTACTGAACGCTGAGAGAAGACCTCAGGCCTCCCAAAAGGCAAGAAACTCACCACGTACCTGGGTAGGGCAAATGAAAAAAGAAAAAAAACAGACACAAAAGAATAGGGACGGGACCTGCACCAGTGGGAGGGAGCTGTAAATGAGGAAAGGTTTTCACACACTAGGAAGCTGCTTCGCGGGCCGAGACTGCGGGTGACGGAGGGGGGAAGCTTTGGAGCCATGGAAGAGAGTGCAGCAATGGGGGTGCAGAGGGCAAAGTGGAGAGATTCCCGCACAGAGGATCGTTGCTGATCAGTACTCACCAGCCCGAGAGGCTTGTCTGTTTACCCGCCGGGGCGGGCGGGGGCTGGGAGCTGAGGCTTCAGCTTCGGTTGGATCCCAGGGAGACGACTGAGGTTGGTGGCATGAACACAGCCTGAAGGGGGCTAGTGCGCCACGGCTATCCGGGAGGGAGTCCAGGAAAGTCTGGACCTGCCGAAGAGGCAAGATACTTTTTCTTCCCTCTTTGTTTCCTGGTGTGCGAGGAGAGGGGATTAAGAGCGCCGCTTAAAGGAGCTCCAGAGACGGGCGCGAGACGTGGCTATCAGCGCGGACCCCAGAGACGGGCATGAGACGCTAAGGCTGCTGCTGCCGCCACCAAGAAGCCTGTGTGAGAGCACAGGTCACTATCCACGCCGCCCCTCCCGGGAGCCTGTGCAGACCGCCACTGCCAGTGTCCCGGGATCCAGGGACAACTTCCCCTGGAGAACGCACCACATGCCTAAGGCTGGTGCAACATCACGCTGGCCTCTGCCGCTGCAGGATTTCCCCGCATCGGTACCCCTACCACTCCCTGGCCAGAGTGAGCCAGAGCCCCAAAAGCAGGTGCTCCTTTAACCCTGTCCTGTCTGAGCGAAGAACAGATGCCCTCAGGTGACCTACACAAAGAGGTGGGTCCAAATCCAAAGCTGAGCCCCAGGAGCTGAGGAACAAAGAAGGGAAAGGGAAATTTCTCCCAGCAGCCTCAGGAGCAGCGGATTCAAGCTCCACAATCAACTTGATGTACCCTGCATCTGTGGAATACCTGAATAGACAACGAATCATCCCAAATTGAGAAGGTGGACTTTGGGAGCAATAATATATATACTTTTTTCCCTTTTTCTCTTTTTGTGAGTGTGTATGTATATGCTTCTGTGTGTGCTTTTGTACAGCTTTGCTTGTACCATTTGTCCTAGGGTTCTGTCTGACCGTTTTGTGTTTTTTTTTTTTTTTACTTAAAAATTTTTTTTCTTAAAAATAATTTTTTATTTAAATAATTTTATTTTATTTTTATTATTATTAGTATTTTTGCAGTACGTGGGTCTCTCATGGTTGTGGCCTCTCCCGTTGCAGAGCACAGGCTCCAGATGCGCAGGCTCAGCGGCCATGGCTCACGGGACCAGCCGCTCCACGGCATGTGGAATCTTCCCAGAACGGGGCAAGAACCCATATCCCCTGCATCAGCAGGCGGACTCTCAACCACTGCGCCACCAGGGAAGCCCTATTTTATTTTATTTTATCTTCTTCTTTCTTTTCGCCAATTTATTCTGAGCCGTGAGGAGGACAGGCTCTTGGTGTTCCATACAAGCATCAGGGCTGTGCCACTGAGGTGGGAGAGCCAAATTCAGGATATTGGTCCACAAGAGACCTCCAAAGTCCATGTAATATGAAATGGTGAAAATCTCCCAGAGATCTCCATCTCAGCACCAAGACCCCGCTCAACTCAATGACGAGCAAGCAACAGTGCAGGACACCCTATGCCAAACAACCAGCAAGACAGGAACACAACCAGATCCATTAGCACAGAGGGTGCAAAAACTAATAATAAAGCCACAGACACCATTGGATGCACACCCGAGGGGCCTAGGAGTCCTCAAAAGGGTACACCCATGAAAAGAAAGCCAAAGAGCGACAAAGAACTCATGAAAACAACTGCAAGCCTCCCTTTCTCCCCGGCTACGCAGGGCCTAAACTGAAGGCAAGTTCTCACGTTGAGTTTCCCTTTCGTTCTAGAGCTTGTCAGGCTGACCCACACCGCGACCATGGAAGCACCTGGTTTAGACAGCGCAAACTCATTTTCTTCCCAGAAGCATTTCGACCGGCTTTCCAGGCCTGTCAACAGCAAGGAACGTCAGGCAGCTTCAAGGCAGCATGAATGCAGCCTTCCAAATGGGAAAGCAAGGATACTTCCAGCAGGCCCCGGTTTCCATACGCACACTCAGCATACCTCCCTGTGGTTTCTAACAAGTCAAGAGAGACACATATTACCCTGTGTTTGCTTCCCTGAATCAACTTCTCGAAGTAGGTGTTCTGAATCAAGTGAACTGTCTCAAACAAGGAACACCCTAGCTACGCCTCTGGGCCTGTGGCTATTCGAAAGCCTATGGTGCCACAGGAAGAACAGGACTTAAATTGCAGTAACAACGCAACGCGGCTTTCTCTTGGAGGCAGGGTGACTTCAGGCAGGAGGTCCTAGATGGAATGCGAGGCCGAGGGTTCTGTCAGTGCAGCTCAGACTAGGGCAAGGCGTAAGACCTCGAAGGCATGGGAGACATGCCAGAAGTCTGTTCGTGAACTTGTGGGTGTGCTGGGGAAATTAAGCTGCTCCTAAAGAGAGTGCAGTGCCTTTCCCTACACTCGGCGTATAGAGAGCGGCTCCAAAGGGCTCCGGGCCTGGATGTTGCTCGGCAGACCCAGGGGTGCCTGGGAGTACTCCGTGTTCCAGCCTGGAACAGGGTGCCCCCGCGAGCCTCCCAGGTGTCCAGGAAACTCTACTGCCGTTAAAGACAGGCAGAGCAGAGGCTACGGCCTCATGGAAACTGCTGCGCGGCTCCGCTTCTGCACCTCACGTCAGGGCCTTCCCTCCAGGCCTGTGCTCAATCTGGCCGTCCCGTTAGCGACGCAGCATTGCGAGATGCTGACGTTCTCCTCGAGCAGAGTGCCTTCAGGTACGAGGCCCGCGAAGCAGGCAAAGCAGAGTGTTTTCTCACGGCAGCTCTCACAAGGGCGACGACAAAGATTTCCTGGGAGCTTCGCACTCACCAGAAATCTGGTCCTGAGGCTGTTGGAGGGCTCTGGAAATGGAGCTCTCCTCAAGGAACGTGCAGAGTGTTGCCCATCACTCGGCACGCACACAGGGCCTCCGAGGGGCAGAGCAATGGGCCTCGATGTTGCTCAGCCGGACCACGGCGTGGGGGGTGTCTGGAGGTCCTCAGTGACCTTGGAGGGAAATGGATGCACACCCGAGGGGCCTAGGAGTCCTCAAATGGGAAATTCCGTTAAAATAAACCCGAACAGTGACTAAGAACTCATGGAAACTGCTGCATGCCGCCCTTCCTGCCCGGCTACGCAGGGCCTAAACTGGAGGGAAATTCTCACGTTGAGTTTCCCTTTCGTTCTGGAGCTTGTCAGGCTAACCACCACCGCGGCTATGGAAGCACCGGGTTGAAACGGAGCAAACTCATTTTCTTCCCAGAAGCATTTCGACCGGCTTTCCAGGCCTGTCAACAGCAGGGGACGTCAGGCAGCTTCAAGGCAGCATGAATGCAGCCTTCCAAGTGGGAAAGCAAGGATAGTTCCAGCAGGCTCCCGTTTCCACGCGCACACTCAGCTTACCTCCCTGTGGTTTCTAACCAGTCCAAAGAGACACAGGTTACCCGGCGTTTGCTTCCCTGAACCAACTCCCCGAAGTAGGGTGTTCTGCGTCAAGTGAACTGCCTCAACCAAGGAATGCCCTGCCACGTTACGCCTCTGGAGCCTGTGGCTATTCCAAAGCCTGCAGGGCCACAGGAAGCACGGGGCTTAAATCGCAGTAAGAACGCAAGCCGACTTTCTCTTGGAGGCAGGGTGACCTCCGGCAGGGGGGTCCTAGATGGAATGCGAGGCCGAGGGTTCTCTCAGGGCAGCTCAGACTAGGGCAAGGCGTAAGACCTCAAAGGCATGTGAGACGTGCCAGAAGTCTGTTGGTGAAAGTGTGGGTTTGGTGGGGAAACGAATCTGCTCCAGGAGAGAGTGCAGGGCGTTTCCCTACACTCGGCGTATAGAGAGCGGCTCCAAAGGGCTCCGGGCCTGGATGTTGCTCGGCAGACCCAGGGGTGCCTGGGAGTACTCCGTGTTCCAGCCTGGAACAGGGTGCCCCCGCGAGCCTCCCAGGTGTCCAGGAAACTCTACTGCCGTTAAAGACACGCAGAGCAGAGGCTACGGCCTCATGGAAACTGCTGCGCGGCTCCGCTTCTGCACCTCACGTCAGGGCCTTCCCTCCAGGCCTGTGCTCAATCTGGCCGTCCCGTTAGCGACGCAGCATTGCGAGATGCTGACGTTCTCCTCGAGCAGAGTGCCTTCAGGTACGAGGCCCGCGAAGCAGGCAAAGCAGAGTGTTTTCTCACGGCAGCTCTCACAAGGGCGACGACAAAGATTTCCTGGGAGCTTCGCACTCACCAGAAATCTGGTCCTGAGGCTGTTGGAGGGCTCTGGAAATGGAGCTCTCCTCAAGGAACGTGCAGAGTGTTGCCCATCACTCGGCACGCACACAGGGCCTCCGAGGGGCAGAGCAATGGGCCTCGATGTTGCTCAGCCGGACCACGGCGTGGGGGGTGTCTGGAGGTCCTCAGTGACCTTGGAGGGAAATGGATGCACACCCGAGGGGCCTAGGAGTCCTCAAATGGGAAATTCCGTTAAAATAAACCCGAACAGTGACTAAGAACTCATGGAAACTGCTGCATGCCGCCCTTCCTGCCCGGCTACGCAGGGCCTAAACTGGAGGGAAATTCTCACGTTGAGTTTCCCTTTCGTTCTGGAGCTTGTCAGGCTAACCACCACCGCGGCTATGGAAGCACCGGGTTGAAACGGAGCAAACTCATTTTCTTCCCAGAAGCATTTCGACCGGCTTTCCAGGCCTGTCAACAGCAGGGGACGTCAGGCAGCTTCAAGGCAGCATGAATGCAGCCTTCCAAGTGGGAAAGCAAGGATAGTTCCAGCAGGCTCCCGTTTCCACGCGCACACTCAGCTTACCTCCCTGTGGTTTCTAACCAGTCCAAAGAGACACAGGTTACCCGGCGTTTGCTTCCCTGAACCCACTCCCCGAAGTAGGGTGTTCTGCGTCAGGTGAACTGCCTCAACCAAGGAATGCCCTGCCACGTTACGCCTCTGGGGCCTGTGGCTATTCCAAAGCCTGCAGGGCCACAGGAAGCACGGGGCTTAAATCGCAGTAAGAACGCAAGCCGACTTTCTCTTGGAGGCAGGCTGACCTCCGGCAGGGGGTGTCCTAGATGGAATGCGAGGCCGAGGGTTCTCTCAGGGCAGCTCAGACTAGGGCAAGGCGTAAGACCTCAAAGGCATGTGAGACATGCCAGAAGTCTGTTGGTGAAAGTGTGGGTTTGGTGGGGAAACGAATCTGCTCCAGGAGAGAGTGCAGGGCGTTTCCCTACACTCGGCGTATAGAGAGCGGCTCCAAAGGGCTCCGGGCCTGGATGTTGCTCGGCAGACCCAGGGGTGCCTGGGAGTACTCCGTGTTCCAGCCTGGAACAGGGTGCCCCCGCGAGCCTCCCAGGTGTCCAGGAAACTCTACTGCCGTTAAAGACAGGCAGAGCAGAGGCTACGGCCTCATGGAAACTGCTGCGCGGCTCCGCTTCTGCACCTCACGTCAGGGCCTTCCCTCCAGGCCTGTGCTCAATGTGGCCGTCCCGTTAGCGACGCAGCATTGCGAGATGCTGACGTTCTCCTCGAGCAGAGTGCCTTCAGGTACGAGGCCCGCGAAGTAGGCAAAGCAGAGTGTTTTCTCACGGCAGCTCTCACAAGGGCGACGACAAAGATTTCCTGGGAGCTTCGGACTCACCAGAAATCTGGTCCTGAGGCTGTTGGAGGGCTCTGGAAATGGAGCTCTCCTCAAGGAACGTGCAGAGTGTTGCCCATCACTCGGCACGCACACAGGGCCTCCGAGGGGCAGAGCAATGGGCCTCGATGTTGCTCAGCCGGACCACGGCGTGGGGGGTGTCTGGAGGTCCTCAGTGACCTTGGAGGGAAATGGATGCACACCCGAGGGGCCTAGGAGTCCTCAAATGGGAAATTCCGTTAAAATAAACCCGAACAGTGACTAAGAACTCATGGAAACTGCTGCATGCCGCCCTTCCTGCCCGGCTACGCAGGGCCTAAACTGGAGGGAAATTCTCACGTTGAGTTTCCCTTTCGTTCTGGAGCTTGTCAGGCTAACCGCCACCGCGGCTATGGAAGCACCGGGTTGAAACGGAGCAAACTCATTTTCTTCCCAGAAGCATTTCCACCGGCTTTCCAGGCCTGTCAACAGCAGGGGACGTCAGGCAGCTTCAAGGCAGCATGAATGCAGCCTTCCAAGTGGGAAAGCAAGGATAGTTCCAGCAGGCTCCCGTTTCCACGCGCACACTCAGCTTACCTCCCTGTGGTTTCTAACCAGTCCAAAGAGACACAGATTCCCCGGCGTTTGCTTCCCTGAACCAACTCCCCGAAGTAGGGTGTTCTGCGTCAGGTGAACTGCCTCAACCAAGGAATGCCCTGCCACGTTACGCCTCTGGGGCCTGTGGCTATTCCAAAGCCTGCAGGGCCACAGGAAGCACGGGGCTGAAATCGCAGTAAGAACGCAAGCCGACTTTCTCTTGGAGGCAGGGTGACCTCCGGCAGGGGGTGTCCTAGATGGAATGCGAGGCCGAGGGTTCTCTCAGGGCAGCTCAGACTAGGGCAAGGCGTAAGACCTCAAAGGCATGTGAGACGTGCCAGAAGTCTGTTGGTGAAAGTGTGGGTTTGGTGGGGAAACGAATCTGCTCCAGGAGAGAGTGCAGGGCGTTTCCCTACACTCGGCGTATAGAGAGCGGCTCCAAAGGGCTCCGGGCCTGGATGTTGCTCGGCAGACCCAGGGGTGCCTGGGAGTACTCCGTGTTCCAGCCTGGAACAGGGTGCCCCCGCGAGCCTCCCAGGTTTCCAGGAAACTCTACTGCCGTTAAAGACAGGCAGAGCAGAGGCTACGGCCTCATGGAAACTGCTGCGCGGCTCCGCTTCTGCACCTCACGTCAGGGCCTTCCCTCCAGGCCTGTGCTCAATCTGGCCGTCCCGTTAGCGACGCAGCATTGCGAGATGCTGACGTTCTCCTCGAGCAGAGTGCCTTCAGGTACGAGGCCCGCGAAGTAGGCAAAGCAGAGTGTTTTCTCACGGCAGCTCTCACAAGGGCGACGACAAAGATTTCCTGGGAGCTTCGCACTCACCAGAAATCTGGTCCTGAGGCTGTTGGAGGGCTCTGGAAATGGAGCTCTCCTCAAGGAACGTGCAGAGTGTTGCCCATCACTCGGCACGCACACAGGGCCTCCGAGGGGCAGAGCAATGGGCCTCGATGTTGCTCAGCCGGACCACGGCGTGGGGGGTGTCTGGAGGTCCTCAGTGACCTTGGAGGGAAATGGATGCACACCCGAGGGGCCTAGGAGTCCTCAAATGGGAAATTCCGTTAAAATAAACCCGAACAGTGACTAAGAACTCATGGAAACTGCTGCATGCCGCCCTTCCTGCCCGGCTACGCAGGGCCTAAACTGGAGGGAAATTCTCACGTTGAGTTTCCCTTTCGTTCTGGAGCTTGTCAGGCTAACCACCACCGCGGCTATGGAAGCACCGGGTTGAAACGGAGCAAACTCATTTTGTTCCCAGAAGCATTTCGACCGGCTTTCCAGGCCTGTCAACAGCAGGGGACGTCAGGCAGCTTCAAGGCAGCATGAATGCAGCCTTCCAAGTGGGAAAGCAAGGATAGTTCCAGCAGGCTCCCGTTTCCACGCGCACACTCAGCTTACCTCCCTGTGGTTTCTAACCAGTCCAAAGAGACACAGGTTACCCGGCGTTTGCTTCCCTGAACCAACTCCCCGAAGTAGGGTGTTCTGCGTCAAGTGAACTGCCTCAACCAAGGAATGCCCTGCCACGTTACGCCTCTGGGGCCTGTGGCTATTCCAAAGCCTGCAGGGCCACAGGAAGCACGGGGCTTAAATCGCAGTAAGAACGCAAGCCGACTTTCTCTTGGAGGCAGGGTGACCTCCGGCAGGGGAGTCCTAGATGGAATGCGAGGCCGAGGGTTCTCTCAGGGCAGCTCAGACTAGGGCAAGGCGTAAGACCTCAAAGGCATGTGAGACGTGCCAGAAGTCTGTTGGTGAAAGTGTGGGTTTGGTGGGGAAACGAATCTGCTCCAGGAGAGAGTGCAGGGCGTTTCCCTACACTCGGCGTATAGAGAGCGGCTCCAAAGGGCTCCGGGCCTGGATGTTGCTCGGCAGACCCAGGGGTGCCTGGGAGTACTCCGTGTTCCAGCCTGGAACAGGGTGCCCCCGCGAGCCTCCCAGGTGTCCAGGAAACTCTACTGCCGTTAAAGACACGCAGAGCAGAGGCTACGGCCTCATGGAAACTGCTGCGCGGCTCCGCTTCTGCACCTCACGTCAGGGCCTTCCCTCCAGGCCTGTGCTCAATCTGGCCGTCCCGTTAGCGACGCAGCATTGCGAGATGCTGACGTTCTCCTCGAGCAGAGTGCCTTCAGGTACGAGGCCCGCGAAGTAGGCAAAGCAGAGTGTTTTCTCACGGCAGCTCTCACAAGGGCGACGACAAAGATTTCCTGGGAGCTTCGGACTCACCAGAAATCTGGTCCTGAGGCTGTTGGAGGGCTCTGGAAATGGAGCTCTCCTCAAGGAACGTGCAGAGTGTTGCCCATCACTCGGCACGCACACAGGGCCTCCGAGGGGCAGAGCAATGGGCCTCGATGTTGCTCAGCCGGACCACGGCGTGGGGGGTGTCTGGAGGTCCTCAGTGACCTTGGAGGGAAATGGATGCACACCCGAGGGGCCTAGGAGTCCTCAAATGGGAAATTCCGTTAAAATAAACCCGAACAGTGACTAAGAACTCATGGAAACTGCTGCATGCCGCCCTTCCTGCCCGGCTACGCAGGGCCTAAACTGGAGGGAAATTCTCACGTTGAGTTTCCCTTTCGTTCTGGAGCTTGTCAGGCTAACCACCACCGCGGCTATGGAAGCACCGGGTTGAAACGGAGCAAACTCATTTTCTTCCCAGAAGCATTTCGACCGGCTTTCCAGGCCTGTCAACAGCAGGGGACGTCAGGCAGCTTCAAGGCAGCATGAATGGAGCCTTCCAAGTGGGAAAGCAAGGATAGTTCCAGCAGGCTCCGGTTTCCACGCGCACACTCAGCTTACCTCCCTGTGGTTTCTAACCAGTCCAAAGAGACACAGGTTACCCGGCGTTTGCTTCCCTGAACCCACTCCCCGAAGTAGGGTGTTCTGCGTCAGGTGAACTGCCTCAACCAAGGAATGCCCTGCCACGTTACGCCTCTGGGGCCTGTGGCTATTCCAAAGCCTGCAGGGCCACAGGAAGCACGGGGCTTAAATCGCAGTAAGAACGCAAGCCGACTTTCTCTTGGAGGCAGGGTGACCTCCGGCAGGGGGTGTCCTAGATGGAATGCGAGGCCGAGGGTTCTCTCAGGGCAGCTCAGACTAGGGCAAGGCGTAAGACCTCAAAGGCATGTGAGACGTGCCAGAAGTCTGTTGGTGAAAGTGTGGGTTTGGTGGGGAAACGAATCTGCTCCAGGAGAGAGTGCAGGGCGTTTCCCTACACTCGGCGTATAGAGAGCGGCTCCAAAGGGCTCCGGGCCTGGATGTTGCTCGGCAGACCCAGGGGTGCCTGGGAGTACTCCGTGTTCCAGCCTGGAACAGGGTGCCCCCGCGAGCCTCCCAGGTGTCCAGGAAACTCTACTGCCGTTAAAGACACGCAGAGCAGAGGCTACGGCCTCATGGAAACTGCTGCGCGGCTCCGCTTCTGCACCTCACGTCAGGGCCTTCCCTCCAGGCCTGTGCTCAATCTGGCCGTCCCGTTAGCGACGCAGCATTGCGAGATGCTGACGTTCTCCTCGAGCAGAGTGCCTTCAGGTACGAGGCCCGCGAAGTAGGCAAAGCAGAGTGTTTTCTCACGGCAGCTCTCACAAGGGCGACGACAAAGATTTCCTGGGAGCTTCGCACTCACCAGAAATCTGGTCCTGAGGCTGTTGGAGGGCTCTGGAAATGGAGCTCTCCTCAAGGAACGTGCAGAGTGTTGCCCATCACTCGGCACGCACACAGGGCCTCCGAGGGGCAGAGCAATGGGCCTCGATGTTGCTCAGCCGGACCACGGCGTGGGGGGTGTCTGGAGGTCCTCAGTGACCTTGGAGGGAAATGGATGCACACCCGAGGGGCCTAGGAGTCCTCAAATGGGAAATTCCGTTAAAATAAACCCGAACAGTGACTAAGAACTCATGGAAACTGCTGCATGCCGCCCTTCCTGCCCGGCTACGCAGGGCCTAAACTGGAGGGAAATTCTCACGTTGAGTTTCCCTTTCGTTCTGGAGCTTGTCAGGCTAACCACCACCGCGGCTATGGAAGCACCGGGTTGAAACGGAGCAAACTCATTTTCTTCCCAGAAGCATTTCGACCGGCTTTCCAGGCCTGTCAACAGCAGGGGACGTCAGGCAGCTTCAAGGCAGGATGAATGCAGCCTTCCAAGTGGGAAAGCAAGGATAGTTCCAGCAGGCTCCCGTTTCCACGCGCACACTCAGCTTACCTCCCTGTGGTTTCTAACCAGTCCAAAGAGACACAGGTTACCCGGCGTTTGCTTCCCTGAACCAACTCCCCGAAGTAGGGTGTTCTGCGTCAGGTGAACTGCCTCAACCAAGGAATGCCCTGCCACGTTACGCCTCTGGGGCCTGTGGCTATTCCAAAGCCTGCAGGGCCACAGGAAGCACGGGGCTTAAATCGCAGTAAGAACGCAAGCCGACTTTCTCTTGGAGGCAGGGTGACCTCCGGCAGGGGGTGTCCTAGATGGAATGCGAGGCCGAGGGTTCTCTCAGGGCAGCTCAGACTAGGGCAAGGCGTAAGACCTCAAAGACATGTGAGACGTGCCAGAAGTCTGTTGGTGAAAGTGTGGGTTTGGTGGGGAAACGAATCTGCTCCAGGAGAGAGTGCAGGGCGTTTCCCTACACTCGGCGTATAGAGAGCGGCTCCAAAGGGCTCCGGGCCTGGATGTTGCTCGGCAGACCCAGGGGTGCCTGGGAGTACTCCGTGTTCCAGCCTGGAACAGGGTGCCCCCGCGAGCCTCCCAGGTGTCCAGGAAACTCTACTGCCGTTAAAGACACGCAGAGCAGAGGCTACGGCCTCATGGAAACTGCTGCGCGGCTCCGCTTCTGCACCTCACGTCAGGGCCTTCCCTCCAGGCCTGTGCTCAATCTGGCCGTCCCGTTAGCGACGCAGCATTGCGAGATGCTGACGTTCTCCTCGAGCAGAGTGCCTTCAGGTACGAGGCCCGCGAAGTAGGCAAAGCAGAGTGTTTTCTCACGGCAGCTCTCACAAGGGCGACGACAAAGATTTCCTGGGAGCTTCGGACTCACCAGAAATCTGGTCCTGAGGCTGTTGGAGGGCTCTGGAAATGGAGCTCTCCTCAAGGAACGTGCAGAGTGTTGCCCATCACTCGGCACGCACACAGGGCCTCCGAGGGGCAGAGCAATGGGCCTCGATGTTGCTCAGCCGGACCACGGCGTGGGGGGTGTCTGGAGGTCCTCAGTGACCTTGGAGGGAAATGGATGCACACCCGAGGGGCCTAGGAGTCCTCAAATGGGAAATTCCGTTAAAATAAACCCGAACAGTGACTAAGAACTCATGGAAACTGCTGCATGCCGCCCTTCCTGCCCGGCTACGCAGGGCCTAAACTGGAGGGAAATTCTCACGTTGAGTTTCCCTTTCGTTCTGGAGCTTGTCAGGCTAACCACCACCGCGGCTATGGAAGCACCGGGTTGAAACGGAGCAAACTCATTTTCTTCCCAGAAGCATTTCGACCGGCTTTCCAGGCCTGTCAACAGCAGGGGACGTCAGGCAGCTTCAAGGCAGCATGAATGGAGCCTTCCAAGTGGGAAAGCAAGGATAGTTCCAGCAGGCTCCGGTTTCCACGCGCACACTCAGCTTACCTCCCTGTGGTTTCTAACCAGTCCAAAGAGACACAGGTTACCCGGCGTTTGCTTCCCTGAACCCACTCCCCGAAGTAGGGTGTTCTGCGTCAGGTGAACTGCCTCAACCAAGGAATGCCCTGCCACGTTACGCCTCTGGGGCCTGTGGCTATTCCAAAGCCTGCAGGGCCACAGGAAGCACGGGGCTTAAATCGCAGTAAGAACGCAAGCCGACTTTCTCTTGGAGGCAGGGTGACCTCCGGCAGGGGGTGTCCTAGATGGAATGCGAGGCCGAGGGTTCTCTCAGGGCAGCTCAGACTAGGGCAAGGCGTAAGACCTCAAAGGCATGTGAGACGTGCCAGAAGTCTGTTGGTGAAAGTGTGGGTTTGGTGGGGAAACGAATCTGCTCCAGGAGAGAGTGCAGGGCGTTTCCCTACACTCGGCGTATAGAGAGCGGCTCCAAAGGGCTCCGGGCCTGGATGTTGCTCGGCAGACCCAGGGGTGCCTGGGAGTACTCCGTGTTCCAGCCTGGAACAGGGTGCCCCCGCGAGCCTCCCAGGTGTCCAGGAAACTCTACTGCCGTTAAAGACAGGCAGAGCAGAGGCTACGGCCTCATGGAAACTGCTGCGCGGCTCCGCTTCTGCACCTCACGTCAGGGCCTTCCCTCCAGGCCTGTGCTCAATCTGGCCGTCCCGTTAGCGACGCAGCATTGCGAGATGCTGACGTTCTCCTCGAGCAGAGTGCCTTCAGGTACGAGGCCCGCGAAGTAGGCAAAGCAGAGTGTTTTCTCACGGCAGCTCTCACAAGGGCGACGACAAAGATTTCCTGGGAGCTTCGCACTCACCAGAAATCTGGTCCTGAGGCTGTTGGAGGGCTCTGGAAATGGAGCTCTCCTCAAGGAACGTGCAGAGTGTTGCCCATCACTCGGCACGCACACAGGGCCTCCGAGGGGCAGAGCAATGGGCCTCGATGTTGCTCAGCCGGACCACGGCGTGGGGGGTGTCTGGAGGTCCTCAGTGACCTTGGAGGGAAATGGATGCACACCCGAGGGGCCTAGGAGTCCTCAAATGGGAAATTCCGTTAAAATAAACCCGAACAGTGACTAAGAACTCATGGAAACTGCTGCATGCCGCCCTTCCTGCCCGGCTACGCAGGGCCTAAACTGGAGGGAAATTCTCACGTTGAGTTTCCCTTTCGTTCTGGAGCTTGTCAGGCTAACCACCACCGCGGCTATGGAAGCACCGGGTTGAAACGGAGCAAACTCATTTTGTTCCCAGAAGCATTTCGACCGGCTTTCCAGGCCTGTCAACAGCAGGGGACGTCAGGCAGCTTCAAGGCAGCATGAATGCAGCCTTCCAAGTGGGAAAGCAAGGATAGTTCCAGCAGGCTCCCGTTTCCACGCGCACACTCAGCTTACCTCCCTGTGGTTTCTAACCAGTCCAAAGAGACACAGGTTACCCGGCGTTTGCTTCCCTGAACCAACTCCCCGAAGTAGGGTGTTCTGCGTCAAGTGAACTGCCTCAACCAAGGAATGCCCTGCCACGTTACGCCTCTGGGGCCTGTGGCTATTCCAAAGCCTGCAGGGCCACAGGAAGCACGGGGCTTAAATCGCAGTAAGAACGCAAGCCGACTTTCTCTTGGAGGCAGGGTGACCTCCGGCAGGGGGGTCCTAGATGGAATGCGAGGCCGAGGGTTCTCTCAGGGCAGCTCAGACTAGGGCAAGGCGTAAGACCTCAAAGGCATGTGAGACGTGCCAGAAGTCTGTTGGTGAAAGTGTGGGTTTGGTGGGGAAACGAATCTGCTCCAGGAGAGAGTGCAGGGCGTTTCCCTACACTCGGCGTATAGAGAGCGGCTCCAAAGGGCTCCGGGCCTGGATGTTGCTCGGCAGACCCAGGGGTGCCTGGGAGTACTCCGTGTTCCAGCCTGGAACAGGGTGCCCCCGCGAGCCTCCCAGGTGTCCAGGAAACTCTACTGCCGTTAAAGACACGCAGAGCAGAGGCTACGGCCTCATGGAAACTGCTGCGCGGCTCCGCTTCTGCACCTCACGTCAGGGCCTTCCCTCCAGGCCTGTGCTCAATCTGGCCGTCCCGTTAGCGACGCAGCATTGCGAGATGCTGACGTTCTCCTCGAGCAGAGTGCCTTCAGGTACGAGGCCCGCGAAGTAGGCAAAGCAGAGTGTTTTCTCACGGCAGCTCTCACAAGGGCGACGACAAAGATTTCCTGGGAGCTTCGCACTCACCAGAAATCTGGTCCTGAGGCTGTTGGAGGGCTCTGGAAATGGAGCTCTCCTCAAGGAACGTGCAGAGTGTTGCCCATCACTCGGCACGCACACAGGGCCTCCGAGGGGCAGAGCAATGGGCCTCGATGTTGCTCAGCCGGACCACGGCGTGGGGGGTGTCTGGAGGTCCTCAGTGACCTTGGAGGGAAATGGATGCACACCCGAGGGGCCTAGGAGTCCTCAAATGGGAAATTCCGTTAAAATAAACCCGAACAGTGACTAAGAACTCATGGAAACTGCTGCATGCCGCCCTTCCTGCCCGGCTACGCAGGGCCTAAACTGGAGGGAAATTCTCACGTTGAGTTTCCCTTTCGTTCTGGAGCTTGTCAGGCTAACCACCACCGCGGCTATGGAAGCACCGGGTTGAAACGGAGCAAACTCATTTTCTTCCCAGAAGCATTTCGACCGGCTTTCCAGGCCTGTCAACAGCAGGGGACGTCAGGCAGCTTCAAGGCAGCATGAATGGAGCCTTCCAAGTGGGAAAGCAAGGATAGTTCCAGCAGGCTCCGGTTTCCACGCGCACACTCAGCTTACCTCCCTGTGGTTTCTAACCAGTCCAAAGAGACACAGGTTACCCGGCGTTTGCTTCCCTGAACCCACTCCCCGAAGTAGGGTGTTCTGCGTCAGGTGAACTGCCTCAACCAAGGAATGCCCTGCCACGTTACGCCTCTGGGGCCTGTGGCTATTCCAAAGCCTGCAGGGCCACAGGAAGCACGGGGCTTAAATCGCAGTAAGAACGCAAGCCGACTTTCTCTTGGAGGCAGGGTGACCTCCGGCAGGGGGTGTCCTAGATGGAATGCGAGGCCGAGGGTTCTCTCAGGGCAGCTCAGACTAGGGCAAGGCGTAAGACCTCAAAGACATGTGAGACGTGCCAGAAGTCTGTTGGTGAAAGTGTGGGTTTGGTGGGGAAACGAATCTGCTCCAGGAGAGAGTGCAGGGCGTTTCCCTACACTCGGCGTATAGAGAGCGGCTCCAAAGGGCTCCGGGCCTGGATGTTGCTCGGCAGACCCAGGGGTGCCTGGGAGTACTCCGTGTTCCAGCCTGGAACAGGGTGCCCCCGCGAGCCTCCCAGGTGTCCAGGAAACTCTACTGCCGTTAAAGACACGCAGAGCAGAGGCTACGGCCTCATGGAAACTGCTGCGCGGCTCCGCTTCTGCACCTCACGTCAGGGCCTTCCCTCCAGGCCTGTGCTCAATCTGGCCGTCCCGTTAGCGACGCAGCATTGCGAGATGCTGACGTTCTCCTCGAGCAGAGTGCCTTCAGGTACGAGGCCCGCGAAGTAGGCAAAGCAGAGTGTTTTCTCACGGCAGCTCTCACAAGGGCGACGACAAAGATTTCCTGGGAGCTTCGCACTCACCAGAAATCTGGTCCTGAGGCTGTTGGAGGGCTCTGGAAATGGAGCTCTCCTCAAGGAACGTGCAGAGTGTTGCCCATCACTCGGCACGCACACAGGGCCTCCGAGGGGCAGAGCAATGGGCCTCGATGTTGCTCAGCCGGACCACGGCGTGGGGGGTGTCTGGAGGTCCTCAGTGACCTTGGAGGGAAATGGATGCACACCCGAGGGGCCTAGGAGTCCTCAAATGGGAAATTCCGTTAAAATAAACCCGAACAGTGACTAAGAACTCATGGAAACTGCTGCATGCCGCCCTTCCTGCCCGGCTACGCAGGGCCTAAACTGGAGGGAAATTCTCACGTTGAGTTTCCCTTTCGTTCTGGAGCTTGTCAGGCTAACCACCACCGCGGCTATGGAAGCACCGGGTTGAAACGGAGCAAACTCATTTTCTTCCCAGAAGCATTTCGACCGGCTTTCCAGGCCTGTCAACAGCAGGGGACGTCAGGCAGCTTCAAGGCAGCATGAATGCAGCCTTCCAAGTGGGAAAGCAAGGATAGTTCCAGCAGGCTCCCGTTTCCACGCACACACTCAGCTTACCTCCCTGTGGTTTCTAACCAGTCCAAAGAGACACAGGTTACCCGGCGTTTGCTTCCCTGAACCAACTCCCCGAAGTAGGGTGTTCTGCGTCAAGTGAACTGCCTCAACCAAGGAATGCCCTGCCACGTTACGCCTCTGGGGCCTGTGGCTATTCCAAAGCCTGCAGGGCCACAGGAAGCACGGGGCTTAAATCGCAGTAAGAACGCAAGCCGACTTTCTCTTGGAGGCAGGGTGACCTCCGGCAGGGGGTGTCCTAGATGGAATGCGAGGCCGAGGGTTCTCTCAGGGCAGCTCAGACTAGGGCAAGGCGTAAGACCTCAAAGGCATGTGAGACATGCCAGAAGTCTGTTGGTGAAAGTGTGGGTTTGGTGGGGAAACGAATCTGCTCCAGGAGAGAGTGCAGGGCGTTTCCCTACACTCGGCGTATAGAGAGCGGCTCCAAAGGGCTCCGGGCCTGGATGTTGCTCGGCAGACCCAGGGGTGCCTGGGAGTACTCCGTGTTCCAGCCTGGAACAGGGTGCCCCCGCGAGCCTCCCAGGTGTCCAGGAAACTCTACTGCCGTTAAAGACAGGCAGAGCAGAGGCTACGGCCTCATGGAAACTGCTGCGCGGCTCCGCTTCTGCACCTCACGTCAGGGCCTTCCCTCCAGGCCTGTGCTCAATCTGGCCGTCCCGTTAGCGACGCAGCATTGCGAGATGCTGACGTTCTCCTCGAGCAGAGTGCCTTCAGGTACGAGGCCCGCGAAGTAGGCAAAGCAGAGTGTTTTCTCACGGCAGCTCTCACAAGGGCGACGACAAAGATTTCCTGGGAGCTTCGGACTCACCAGAAATCTGGTCCTGAGGCTGTTGGAGGGCTCTGGAAATGTAGCTCTCCTCAAGGAACGTGCAGAGTGTTGCCCATCACTCGGCACGCACACAGGGCCTCCGAGGGGCAGAGCAATGGGCCTCGATGTTGCTCAGCCGGACCACGGCGTGGGGGGTGTCTGGAGGTCCTCAGTGACCTTGGAGGGAAATGGATGCACACCCGAGGGGCCTAGGAGTCCTCAAATGGGAAATTCCGTTAAAATAAACCCGAACAGTGACTAAGAACTCATGGAAACTGCTGCATGCCGCCCTTCCTGCCCGGCTACGCAGGGCCTAAACTGGAGGGAAATTCTCACGTTGAGTTTCCCTTTCGTTCTGGAGCTTGTCAGGCTAACCACCACCGCGGCTATGGAAGCACCGGGTTGAAACGGAGCAAACTCATTTTCTTCCCAGAAGCATTTCGACCGGCTTTCCAGGCCTGTCAACAGCAGGGGACGTCAGGCAGCTTCAAGGCAGCATGAAGGCAGCCTTCCAAGTGGGAAAGCAAGGATAGTTCCAGCAGGCTCCCGTTTCCACGCGCACACTCAGCTTACCTCCCTGTGGTTTCTAACCAGTCCAAAGAGACACAGGTTACCCGGCGTTTGCTTCCCTGAACCAACTCCCCGAAGTAGGGTGTTCTGCGTCAAGTGAACTGCCTCAACCAAGGAATGCCCTGCCACGTTACGCCTCTGGGGCCTGTGGCTATTCCAAAGCCTGCAGGGCCACAGGAAACACGGGGCTGAAATCGCAGTAAGAACGCAAGCCGACTTTCTCTTGGAGGCAGGGTGACATCCGGCAGGGGGTGTCCTAGATGGAATGCGAGGCCGAGGGTTCTCTCAGGGCAGCTCAGACTAGGGCAAGGCGTAAGACCTCAAAGGCATGTGAGACGTGCCAGAAGTCTGTTGGTGAAAGTGTGGGTTTGGTGGGGAAACGAATCTGCTCCAGGAGAGAGTGCAGGGCGTTTCCCTACACTCGGCGTATAGAGAGCGGCTCCAAAGGGCTCCGGGCCTGGATGTTGCTCGGCAGACCCAGGGGTGCCTGGGAGTACTCCGTGTTCCAGCCTGGAACAGGGTGCCCCCGCGAGCCTCCCAGGTGTCCAGGAAACTCTACTGCCGTTAAAGACAGGCAGAGCAGAGGCTACGGCCTCATGGAAACTGCTGCGCGGCTCCGCTTCTGCACCTCACGTCAGGGCCTTCCCTCCAGGCCTGTGCTCAATCTGGCCGTCCCGTTAGCGACGCAGCATTGCGAGATGCTGACGTTCTCCTCGAGCAGAGTGCCTTCAGGTACGAGGCCCGCGAAGTAGGCAAAGCAGAGTGTTTTCTCACGGCAGCTCTCACAAGGGCGACGACAAATATTTCCTGGGAGCTTCGGACTCACCAGAAATCTGGTCCTGAGGCTGTTGGAGGGCTCTGGAAATGGAGCTCTCCTCAAGGAACGTGCAGAGTGTTGCCCATCACTCGGCACGCACACAGGGCCTCCGAGGGGCAGAGCAATGGGCCTCGATGTTGCTCAGCCGGACCATGGCGTGGGGGGTGTCTGGAGGTCCTCAGTGACCTTGGAGGGAAATGGATGCACACCCGAGGGGCCTAGGAGTCCTCAAATGGGAAATTCCGTTAAAATAAACCCGAACAGTGACTAAGAACTCATGGAAACTGCTGCATGCCGCCCTTCCTGCCCGGCTACGCAGGGCCTAAACTGGAGGGAAATTCTCACGTTGAGTTTCCCTTTCGTTCTGGAGCTTGTCAGGCTAACCACCACCGCGGCTATGGAAGCACCGGGTTGAAACGGAGCAAACTCATTTTCTTCCCAGAAGCATTTCGACCGGCTTTCCAGGCCTGTCAACAGCAGGGGACGTCAGGCAGCTTCAAATCAGCATGAATGCAGCCTTCCAAGTGGGAAAGCAAGGATAGTTCCAGCAGGCTCCCGTTTCCACGCGCACACTCAGCTTACCTCCCTGTGGTTTCTAACCAGTCCAAAGAGACACAGGTTACCCGGCGTTTGCTTCCCTGAACCCACTCCCCGAAGTAGGGTGTTCTGCGTCAGGTGAACTGCCTCAACCAAGGAATGCCCTGCCACGTTACGCCTCTGGGGCCTGTGGCTATTCCAAAGCCTGCAGGGCCACAGGAAGCACGGGGCTTAAATCGCAGTAAGAACGCAAGCCGACTTTCTCTTGGAGGCAGGGTGACCTCCGGCAGGGGGTGTCCTAGATGGAATGCGAGGCCGAGGGTTCTCTCAGGGCAGCTCAGACTAGGGCAAGGCGTAAGACCTCAAAGGCATGTGAGACGTGCCAGAGGTCTGTTGGTGAAAGTGTGGGTTTGGTGGGGAAACGAATCTGCTCCAGGAGAGAGTGCAGGGCGTTTCCCTACACTCGGCGTATAGAGAGCGGCTCCAAAGGGCTCCGGGCCTGGATGTTGCTCGGCAGACCCAGGGGTGCCTGGGAGTACTCCGTGTTCCAGCCTGGAACAGGGTGCCCCCGCGAGCCTCCCAGGTGTCCAGGAAACTCTACTGCCGTTAAAGACACGCAGAGCAGAGGCTACGGCCTCATGGAAACTGCTGCGCGGCTCCGCTTCTGCACCTCACGTCAGGGCCTTCCCTCCAGGCCTGTGCTCAATCTGGCCGTCCCGTTAGCGACGCAGCATTGCGAGATGCTGACGTTCTCCTCGAGCAGAGTGCCTTCAGGTACGAGGCCCGCGAAGTAGGCAAAGCAGAGTTTTTTCTCACGGCAGCTCTCACAAGGGCGACGACAAAGATTTCCTGGGAGCTTCGGACTCACCAGAAATCTGGTCCTGAGGCTGTTGGAGGGCTCTGGAAATGGAGCTCTCCTCAAGGAACGTGCAGAGTGTTGCCCATCACTCGGCACGCACACAGGGCCTCCGAGGGGCAGAGCAATGGGCCTCGATGTTGCTCAGCCGGACCACGGCGTGGGGGGGTGTCTGGAGGTCCTCAGTGACCTTGGAGGGAAATGGATGCACACCCGAGGGGCCTAGGAGTCCTCAAATGGGAAATTCCGTTAAAATAAACCCGAACAGTGACTAAGAACTCATGGAAACTGCTGCATGCCGCCCTTCCTGCCCGGCTACGCAGGGCCTAAACTGGAGGGAAATTCTCACGTTGAGTTTCCCTTTCGTTCTGGAGCTTGTCAGGCTAACCACCACCGCGGCTATGGAAGCACCGGGTTGAAACGGAGCAAACTCATTTTCTTCCCAGAAGCATTTCGACCGGCTTTCCAGGCCTGTCAACAGCAGGGGACGTCAGGCAGCTTCAAGGCAGCATGAATGCAGCCTTCCAAGTGGGAAAGCAAGGATAGTTCCAGCAGGCTCCCGTTTCCACGCGCACACTCAGCTTACCTCCCTGTGGTTTCTAACCAGTCCAAAGAGACACAGGTTACCCGGCGTTTGCTTCCCTGAACCCACTCCCCGAAGTAGGGTGTTCTGCGTCAAGTGAACTGCCTCAACCAAGGAATGCCCTGCCACGTTACGCCTCTGGGGCCTGTGGCTATTCCAAAGCCTGCAGGGCCACAGGAAGCACGGGGCTTAAATCGCAGTAAGAACGCTAGCCGACTTTCTCTTGGAGGCAGGGTGACCTCCGGCAGGGGGTCCAAATGGAATGCGAGGCCGAGGGTTCTCTCAGGGCAGCTCAGACTAGGGCAAGGCGTAAGACCTCAAAGGCATGTGAGACGTGCCAGAAGTCTGTTGGTGAAAGTGTGGGTTTGGTGGGGAAACGAATCTGCTCCAGGAGAGAGTGCAGGGCGTTTCCCTACACTCGGCGTATAGAGAGCGGCTCCAAAGGGCTCCGGGCCTGGATGTTGCTCGGCAGACCCAGGGGTGCCTGGGAGTACTCCGTGTTCCAGCCTGGAACAGGGTGCCCCCGCGAGCCTCCCAGGTGTCCAGGAAACTCTACTGCCGTTAAAGACACGCAGAGCAGAGGCTACGGCCTCATGGAAACTGCTGCGCGGCTCCGCTTCTGCACCTCACGTCAGGGCCTTCCCTCCAGGCCTGTGCTCAATCTGGCCGTCCCGTTAGCGACGCAGCATTGCGAGATGCTGACGTTCTCCTCGAGCAGAGTGCCTTCAGGTACGAGGCCCGCGAAGTAGGCAAAGCAGAGTGTTTTCTCACGGCAGCTCTCACAAGGGCGACGACAAAGATTTCCTGGGAGCTTCGCACTCACCAGAAATCTGGTCCTGAGGCTGTTGGAGGGCTCTGGAAATGGAGCTCTCCTCAAGGAACGTGCAGAGTGTTGCCCATCACTCGGCACGCACACAGGGCCTCCGAGGGGCAGAGCAATGGGCCTCGATGTTGCTCAGCCGGACCACGGCGTGGGGGGTGTCTGGAGGTCCTCAGTGACCTTGGAGGGAAATGGATGCACACCCGAGGGGCCTAGGAGTCCTCAAATGGGAAATTCCGTTAAAATAAACCCGAACAGTGACTAAGAACTCATGGAAACTGCTGCATGCCGCCCTTCCTGCCCGGCTACGCAGGGCCTAAACTGGAGGGAAATTCTCACGTTGAGTTTCCCTTTCGTTCTGGAGCTTGTCAGGCTAACCGCCACCGCGGCTATGGAAGCACCGGGTTGAAACGGAGCAAACTCATTTTCTTCCCAGAAGCATTTCGACCGGCTTTCCAGGCCTGTCAACAGCAGGGGACGTCAGGCAGCTTCAAGGCAGCATGAATGCAGCCTTCCAAGTGGGAAAGCAAGGATAGTTCCAGCAGGCTCCCGTTTCCACGCGCACACTCAGCTTACCTCCCTGTGGTTTCTAACCAGTCCAAAGAGACACAGATTACCCGGCGTTTGCTTCCCTGAACCAACTCCCCGAAGTAGGGTGTTCTGCGTCAGGTGAACTGCCTCAACCAAGGAATGCCCTGCCACGTTACGCCTCTGGGGCCTGTGGCTATTCCAAAGCCTGCAGGGCCACAGGAAGCACGGGGCTTAAATCGCAGTAAGAACGCAAGCCGACTTTCTCTTGGAGGCAGGGTGACCTCCGGCAGGGGGTGTCCTAGATGGAATGCGAGGCCGAGGGTTCTCTCAGGGCAGCTCAGACTAGGGCAAGGCGTAAGACCTCAAAGGCATGTGAGACGTGCCAGAAGTCTGTTGGTGAAAGTGTGGGTTTGGTGGGGAAACGAATCTGCTCCAGGAGAGAGTGCAGGGCGTTTCCCTACACTCGGCGTATAGAGAGCGGCTCCAAAGGGCTCCGGGCCTGGATGTTGCTCGGCAGACCCAGGGGTGCCTGGGAGTACTCCGTGTTCCAGCCTGGAACAGGGTGCCCCCGCGAGCCTCCCAGGTGTCCAGGAAACTCTACTGCCGTTAAAGACAGGCAGAGCAGAGGCTACGGCCTCATGGAAACTGCTGCGCGGCTCCGCTTCTGCACCTCACGTCAGGGCCTTCCCTCCAGGCCTGTGCTCAATCTGGCCGTCCCGTTAGCGACGCAGCATTGCGAGATGCTGACGTTCTCCTCGAGCAGAGTGCCTTCAGGTACGAGGCCCGCGAAGTAGGCAAAGCAGAGTGTTTTCTCACGGCAGCTCTCACAAGGGCGACGACAAAGATTTCCTGGGAGCTTCGGACTCACCAGAAATCTGGTCCTGAGGCTGTTGGAGGGCTCTGGAAATGTAGCTCTCCTCAAGGAACGTGCAGAGTGTTGCCCATCACTCGGCACGCACACAGGGCCTCCGAGGGGCAGAGCAATGGGCCTCGATGTTGCTCAGCCGGACCACGGCGTGGGGGGTGTCTGGAGGTCCTCAGTGACCTTGGAGGGAAATGGATGCACACCCGAGGGGCCTAGGAGTCCTCAAATGGGAAATTCCGTTAAAATAAACCCGAACAGTGACTAAGAACTCATGGAAACTGCTGCATGCCGCCCTTCCTGCCCGGCTACGCAGGGCCTAAACTGGAGGGAAATTCTCACGTTGAGTTTCCCTTTCGTTCTGGAGCTTGTCAGGCTAACCACCACCGCGGCTATGGAAGCACCGGGTTGAAACGGAGCAAACTCATTTTCTTCCCAGAAGCATTTCGACCGGCTTTCCAGGCCTGTCAACAGCAGGGGACGTCAGGCAGCTTCAAGGCAGCATGAAGGCAGCCTTCCAAGTGGGAAAGCAAGGATAGTTCCAGCAGGCTCCCGTTTCCACGCGCACACTCAGCTTACCTCCCTGTGGTTTCTAACCAGTCCAAAGAGACACAGGTTACCCGGCGTTTGCTTCCCTGAACCAACTCCCCGAAGTAGGGTGTTCTGCGTCAAGTGAACTGCCTCAACCAAGGAATGCCCTGCCACGTTACGCCTCTGGGGCCTGTGGCTATTCCAAAGCCTGCAGGGCCACAGGAAGCACGGGGCTGAAATCGCAGTAAGAACGCAAGCCGACTTTCTCTTGGAGGCAGGGTGACCTCCGGCAGGGGGTGTCCTAGATGGAATGCGAGGCCGAGGGTTCTCTCAGGGCAGCTCAGACTAGGGCAAGGCGTAAGACCTCAAAGGCATGTGAGACGTGCCAGAAGTCTGTTGGTGAAAGTGTGGGTTTGGTGGGGAAACGAATCTGCTCCAGGAGAGAGTGCAGGGCGTTTCCCTACACTCGGCGTATAGAGAGCGGCTCCAAAGGGCTCCGGGCCTGGATGTTGCTCGGCAGACCCAGGGGTGCCTGGGAGTACTCCGTGTTCCAGCCTGGAACAGGGTGCCCCCGCGAGCCTCCCAGGTGTCCAGGAAACTCTACTGCCGTTAAAGACAGGCAGAGCAGAGGCTACGGCCTCATGGAAACTGCTGCGCGGCTCCGCTTCTGCACCTCACGTCAGGGCCTTCCCTCCAGGCCTGTGCTCAATCTGGCCGTCCCGTTAGCGACGCAGCATTGCGAGATGCTGACGTTCTCCTCGAGCAGAGTGCCTTCAGGTACGAGGCCCGCGAAGTAGGCAAAGCAGAGTGTTTTCTCACGGCAGCTCTCACAAGGGCGACGACAAATATTTCCTGGGAGCTTCGGACTCACCAGAAATCTGGTCCTGAGGCTGTTGGAGGGCTCTGGAAATGGAGCTCTCCTCAAGGAACGTGCAGAGTGTTGCCCATCACTCGGCACGCACACAGGGCCTCCGAGGGGCAGAGCAATGGGCCTCGATGTTGCTCAGCCGGACCACGGCGTGGGGGGTGTCTGGAGGTCCTCAGTGACCTTGGAGGGAAATGGATGCACACCCGAGGGGCCTAGGAGTCCTCAAATGGGAAATTCCGTTAAAATAAACCCGAACAGTGACTAAGAACTCATGGAAACTGCTGCATGCCGCCCTTCCTGCCCGGCTACGCAGGGCCTAAACTGGAGGGAAATTCTCACGTTGAGTTTCCCTTTCGTTCTGGAGCTTGTCAGGCTAACCACCACCGCGGCTATGGAAGCACCGGGTTGAAACGGAGCAAACTCATTTTCTTCCCAGAAGCATTTCGACCGGCTTTCCAGGCCTGTCAACAGCAGGGGACGTCAGGCAGCTTCAAATCAGCATGAATGCAGCCTTCCAAGTGGGAAAGCAAGGATAGTTCCAGCAGGCTCCCGTTTCCACGCGCACACTCAGCTTACCTCCCTGTGGTTTCTAACCAGTCCAAAGAGACACAGGTTACCCGGCGTTTGCTTCCCTGAACCAACTCCCCGAAGTAGGGTGTTCTGCGTCAGGTGAACTGCCTCAACCAAGGAATGCCCTGCCACGTTACGCCTCTGGGGCCTGTGGCTATTCCAAAGCCTGCAGGGCCACAGGAAGCACGGGGCTTAAATCGCAGTAAGAACGCAAGCCGACTTTCTCTTGGAGGCAGGGTGACCTCCGGCAGGGGGTGTCCTAGATGGAATGCGAGGCCGAGGGTTCTCTCAGGGCAGCTCAGACTAGGGCAAGGCGTAAGACCTCAAAGGCATGTGAGACGTGCCAGAGGTCTGTTGGTGAAAGTGTGGGTTTGGTGGGGAAACGAATCTGCTCCAGGAGAGAGTGCAGGGCGTTTCCCTACACTCGGCGTATAGAGAGCGGCTCCAAAGGGCTCCGGGCCTGGATGTTGCTCGGCAGACCCAGGGGTGCCTGGGAGTACTCCGTGTTCCAGCCTGGAACAGGGTGCCCCCGCGAGCCTCCCAGGTGTCCAGGAAACTCTACTGCCGTTAAAGACACGCAGAGCAGAGGCTACGGCCTCATGGAAACTGCTGCGCGGCTCCGCTTCTGCACCTCACGTCAGGGCCTTCCCTCCAGGCCTGTGCTCAATCTGGCCGTCCCGTTAGCGACGCAGCATTGCGAGATGCTGACGTTCTCCTCGAGCAGAGTGCCTTCAGGTACGAGGCCCGCGAAGTAGGCAAAGCAGAGTTTTTTCTCACGGCAGCTCTCACAAGGGCGACGACAAAGATTTCCTGGGAGCTTCGGACTCACCAGAAATCTGGTCCTGAGGCTGTTGGAGGGCTCTGGAAATGGAGCTCTCCTCAAGGAACGTGCAGAGTGTTGCCCATCACTCGGCACGCACACAGGGCCTCCGAGGGGCAGAGCAATGGGCCTCGATGTTGCTCAGCCGGACCACGGCGTGGGGGGGTGTCTGGAGGTCCTCAGTGACCTTGGAGGGATATGGATGCACACCCGAGGGGCCTAGGAGTCCTCAAATGGGAAATTCCGTTAAAATAAACCCGAACAGTGACTAAGAACTCATGGAAACTGCTGCATGCCGCCCTTCCTGCCCGGCTACGCAGGGCCTAAACTGGAGGGAAATTCTCACGTTGAGTTTCCCTTTCGTTCTGGAGCTTGTCAGGCTAACCACCACCGCGGCTATGGAAGCACCGGGTTGAAACGGAGCAAACTCATTTTCTTCCCAGAAGCATTTCGACCGGCTTTCCAGGCCTGTCAACAGCAGGGGACGTCAGGCAGCTTCAAGGCAGCATGAATGCAGCCTTCCAAGTGGGAAAGCAAGGATAGTTCCAGCAGGCTCCCGTTTCCACGCGCACACTCAGCTTACCTCCCTGTGGTTTCTAACCAGTCCAAAGAGACACAGGTTACCCGGCGTTTGCTTCCCTGAACCCACTCCCCGAAGTAGGGTGTTCTGCGTCAAGTGAACTGCCTCAACCAAGGAATGCCCTGCCACGTTACGCCTCTGGGGCCTGTGGCTATTCCAAAGCCTGCAGGGCCACAGGAAGCACGGGGCTTAAATCGCAGTAAGAACGCTAGCCGACTTTCTCTTGGAGGCAGGGTGACCTCCGGCCGGGGGTCCAAATGGAATGCGAGGCCGAGGGTTCTCTCAGGGCAGCTCAGACTAGGGCAAGGCGTAAGACCTCAAAGGCATGTGAGACGTGCCAGAAGTCTGTTGGTGAAAGTGTGGGTTTGGTGGGGAAACGAATCTGCTCCAGGAGAGAGTGCAGGGCGTTTCCCTACACTCGGCGTATGGAGAACGGCTCCAAAGGGCTCCGGGCCTGGATGTTGCTCAGCAGACCCAGGGGTGCCCGGGAGTACTCCGTGTTCCAGCCTGGAACAGGGTGCCCCCGCGAGCCTCCCAGGTGTCCAGGAAACTCTACTGCCGTTAAAGACACGCAGAGCAGAGGCTACGGCCTCATGGAAACTGCTGCGCGGCTCCGCTTCTGCACCTCACGTCAGGGCCTTCCCTCCAGGCCTGTGCTCAATCTGGCCGTCCCGTTAGCGACGCAGCATTGCGAGATGCTGACGTTCTCCTCGAGCAGAGTGCCTTCAGGTACGAGGCCCGCGAAGTAGGCAAAGCAGAGTGTTTTCTCACGGCAGCTCTCACAAGGGCGACGACAAAGATTTCCTGGGAGCTTCGCACTCACCAGAAATCTGGTCCTGAGGCTGTTGGAGGGCTCTGGAAATGGAGCTCTCCTCAAGGAACGTGCAGAGTGTTGCCCATCACTCGGCACGCACACAGGGCCTCCGAGGGGCAGAGCAATGGGCCTCGATGTTGCTCAGCCGGACCACGGCGTGGGGGGTGTCTGGAGGTCCTCAGTGACCTTGGAGGGAAATGGATGCACACCCGAGGGGCCTAGGAGTCCTCAAATGGGAAATTCCGTTAAAATAAACCCGAACAGTGACTAAGAACTCATGGAAACTGCTGCATGCCGCCCTTCCTGCCCGGCTACGCAGGGCCTAAACTGGAGGGAAATTCTCACGTTGAGTTTCCCTTTCGTTCTGGAGCTTGTCAGGCTAACCGCCACCGCGGCTATGGAAGCACCGGGTTGAAACGGAGCAAACTCATTTTCTTCCCAGAAGCATTTCGACCGGCTTTCCAGGCCTGTCAACAGCAGGGGACGTCAGGCAGCTTCAAGGCAGCATGAATGCAGCCTTCCAAGTGGGAAAGCAAGGATAGTTCCAGCAGGCTCCCGTTTCCACGCGCACACTCAGCTTACCTCCCTGTGGTTTCTAACCAGTCCAAAGAGACACAGATTACCCGGCGTTTGCTTCCCTGAACCAACTCCCCGAAGTAGGGTGTTCTGCGTCAGGTGAACTGCCTCAACCAAGGAATGCCCTGCCACGTTACGCCTCTGGGGCCTGTGGCTATTCCAAAGCCTGCAGGGCCACAGGAAGCACGGGGCTTAAATCGCAGTAAGAACGCAAGCCGACTTTCTCTTGGAGGCAGGGTGACCTCCGGCAGGGGGTGTCCTAGATGGAATGCGAGGCCGAGGGTTCTCTCAGGGCAGCTCAGACTAGGGCAAGGCGTACGACCTCAAAGGCATGTGAGACGTGCCAGAAGTCTGTTGGTGAAAGTGTGGGTTTGGTGGGGAAACGAATCTGCTCCAGGAGAGAGTGCAGGGCGTTTCCCTACACTCGGCGTATAGAGAGCGGCTCCAAAGGGCTCCGGGCCTGGATGTTGCTCGGCAGACCCAGGGGTGCCTGGGAGTACTCCGTGTTCCAGCCTGGAACAGGGTGCCCCCGCGAGCCTCCCAGGTTTCCAGGAAACTCTACTGCCGTTAAAGACAGGCAGAGCAGAGGCTACGGCCTCATGGAAACTGCTGCGCGGCTCCGCTTCTGCACCTCACGTCAGGGCCTTCCCTCCAGGCCTGTGCTCAATCTGGCCGTCCCGTTAGCGACGCAGCATTGCGAGATGCTGACGTTCTCCTCGAGCAGAGTGCCTTCAGGTACGAGGCCCGCGAAGTAGGCAAAGCAGAGTGTTTTCTCACGGCAGCTCTCACAAGGGCGACGACAAAGATTTCCTGGGAGCTTCGGACTCACCAGAAATCTGGTCCTGAGGCTGTTGGAGGGCTCTGGAAATGGAGCTCTCCTCAAGGAACGTGCAGAGTGTTGCCCATCACTCGGCACGCACACAGGGCCTCCGAGGGGCAGAGCAATGGGCCTCGATGTTGCTCAGCCGGACCACGGCGTGGGGGGGTGTCTGGAGGTCCTCAGTGACCTTGGAGGGAAATGGATGCACACCCGAGGGGCCTAGGAGTCCTCAAATGGGAAATTCCGTTAAAATAAACCCGAACAGTGACTAAGAACTCATGGAAACTGCTGCATGCCGCCCTTCCTGCCCGGCTACGCAGGGCCTAAACTGGAGGGAAATTCTCACGTTGAGTTTCCCTTTCGTTCTGGAGCTTGTCAGGCTAACCGACACCGCGGCTATGGAAGCACCGGGTTGAAACGGAGCAAACTCATTTTCTTCCCAGAAGCATTTCGACCGGCTTTCCAGGCCTGTCAACAGCAGGGGACGTCAGGCAGCTTCAAGGCAGCATGAATGCAGCCTTCCAAGTGGGAAAGCAAGGATAGTTCCAGCAGGCTCCCGTTTCCACGCGCACACTCAGCTTACCTCCCTGTGGTTTCTAACCAGTCCAAAGAGACACAGATTACCCGGCGTTTGCTTCCCTGAACCAACTCCCCGAAGTAGGGTGTTCTGCGTCAGGTGAACTGCCTCAACCAAGGAATGCCCTGCCACGTTACGCCTCTGGGGCCTGTGGCTATTCCAAAGCCTGCAGGGCCACAGGAAGCACGGGGCTGAAATCGCAGTAAGAACGCAAGCCGACTTTCTCTTGGAGGCAGGGTGACCTCCGGCAGGGGGTGTCCTAGATGGAATGCGAGGCCGAGGGTTCTCTCAGGGCAGCTCAGACTAGGGCAAGACGTAAGACCTCAAAGGCATGTGAGACGTGCCAGAAGTCTGTTGGTGAAAGTGTGGGTTTGGTGGGGAAACGAATCTGCTCCAGGAGAGAGTGCAGGGCGTTTCCCTACACTCGGCGTATAGAGAGCGGCTCCAAAGGGCTCCGGGCCTGGATGTTGCTCGGCAGACCCAGGGGTGCCTGGGAGTACTCCGTGTTCCAGCCTGGAACAGGGTGCCCCCGCGAGCCTCCCAGGTTTCCAGGAAACTCTACTGCCGTTAAAGACAGGCAGAGCAGAGGCTACGGCCTCATGGAACCTGCTGCGCGGCTCCGCTTCTGCACCTCACGTCAGGGCCTTCCCTCCAGGCCTGTGCTCAATCTGGCCGTCCCGTTAGCGACGCAGCATTGCGAGATGCTGACGTTCTCCTCGAGCAGAGTGCCTTCAGGTACGAGGCCCGCGAAGTAGGCAAAGCAGAGTGTTTTCTCACGGCAGCTCTCACAAGGGCGACGACAAAGATTTCCTGGGAGCTTCGGACTCACCAGAAATCTGGTCCTGAGGCTGTTGGAGGGCTCTGGAAATGGAGCTCTCCTCAAGGAACGTGCAGAGTGTTGCCCATCACTCGGCACGCACACAGGGCCTCCGAGGGGCAGAGCAATGGGCCTCGATGTTGCTCAGCCGGACCACGGCGTGGGGGGGTGTCTGGAGGTCCTCAGTGACCTTGGAGGGAAATGGATGCACACCCGAGGGGCCTAGGAGTCCTCAAATGGGAAATTCCGTTAAAATAAACCCGAACAGTGACTAAGAACTCATGGAAACTGCTGCATGCCGCCCTTCCTGCCCGGCTACGCAGGGCCTAAACTGGAGGGAAATTCTCACGTTGAGTTTCCCTTTCGTTCTGGAGCTTGTCAGGCTAACCACCACCGCGGCTATGGAAGCACCGGGTTGAAACGGAGCAAACTCATTTTCTTCCCAGAAGCATTTCGACCGGCTTTCCAGGCCTGTCAACAGCAGGGGACGTCAGGCAGCTTCAAGGCAGCATGAATGCAGCCTTCCAAGTGGGAAAGCAAGGATAGTTCCAGCAGGCTCCCGTTTCCACGCGCACACTCAGCTTACCTCCCTGTGGTTTCTAACCAGTCCAAAGAGACACAGGTTACCCGGCGTTTGCTTCCCTGAACCCACTCCCCAAAGTAGGGTGTTCTGCGTCAAGTGAACTGCCTCAACCAAGGAATGCCCTGCCACGTTACGCCTCTGGGGCCTGTGGCTATTCCAAAGCCTGCAGGGCCACAGGAAGCACTGGGCTTAAATCGCAGTAAGAACGCTAGCCGACTTTCTCTTGGAGGCAGGGTGACCTCCGGCCGGGGGGTCCAAATGGAATGCGAGGCCGAGGGTTCTCTCAGGGCAGCTCAGACTAGGGCAAGGCGTAAGACCTCAAAGGCATGTGAGACGTGCCAGAAGTCTGTTGGTGAAAGTGTGGGTTTGGTGGGGAAACGAATCTGCTCCAGGAGAGAGTGCAGGGCGTTTCCCTACACTCGGCGTATAGAGAGCGGCTCCAAAGGGCTCCGGGCCTGGATGTTGCTCGGCAGACCCAGGGGTGCCTGGGAGTACTCCGTGTTCCAGCCTGGAACAGGGTGCCCCCGCGAGCCTCCCAGGTGTCCAGGAAACTCTACTGCCGTTAAAGACACGCAGAGCAGAGGCTACGGCCTCATGGAAACTGCTGCGCGGCTCCGCTTCTGCACCTCACGTCAGGGCCTTCCCTCCAGGCCTGTGCTCAATCTGGCCGTCCCGTTAGCGACGCAGCATTGCGAGATGCTGACGTTCTCCTCGAGCAGAGTGCCTTCAGGTACGAGGCCCGCGAAGTAGGCAAAGCAGAGTGTTTTCTCACGGCAGCTCTCACAAGGGCGACGACAAAGATTTCCTGGGAGCTTCGCACTCACCAGAAATCTGGTCCTGAGGCTGTTGGAGGGCTCTGGAAATGGAGCTCTCCTCAAGGAACGTGCAGAGTGTTGCCCATCACTCGGCACGCACACAGGGCCTCCGAGGGGCAGAGCAATGGGCCTCGATGTTGCTCAGCCGGACCACGGCGTGGGGGGTGTCTGGAGGTCCTCAGTGACCTTGGAGGGAAATGGATGCACACCCGAGGGGCCTAGGAGTCCTCAAATGGGAAATTCCGTTAAAATAAACCCGAACAGTGACTAAGAACTCATGGAAACTGCTGCATGCCGCCCTTCCTGCCCGGCTACGCAGGGCCTAAACTGGAGGGAAATTCTCACGTTGAGTTTCCCTTTCGTTCTGGAGCTTGTCAGGCTAACCACCACCGCGGCCATGGAAGCACCGGGTTGAAACGGAGCAAACTCATTTTCTTCCCAGAAGCATTTCGACCGGCTTTCCAGGCCTGTCAACAGCAGGGGACGTCAGGCAGCTTCAAGGCAGCATGAATGCAGCCTTCCAAGTGGGAAAGCAAGGATAGTTCCAGCAGGCTCCCGTTTCCACGCGCACACTCAGCTTACCTCCCTGTGGTTTCTAACCAGTCCAAAGAGACACAGGTTACCCGGCGTTTGCTTCCCTGAACCAACTCCCCGAAGTAGGGTGTTCTGCGTCAAGTGAACTGCCTCAACCAAGGAATGCCCTGCCACGTTACGCCTCTGGAGCCTGTGGCTATTCCAAAGCCTGCAGGGCCACAGGAAGCACGGGGCTTAAATCGCAGTAAGAACGCAAGCCGACTTTCTCTTGGAGGCAGGGTGACCTCCGGCAGGGGGGTCCTAGATGGAATGCGAGGCCGAGGGTTCTCTCAGGGCAGCTCAGACTAGGGCAAGGCGTAAGACCTCAAAGGCATGTGAGACGTGCCAGAAGTCTGTTGGTGAAAGTGTGGGTTTGGTGGGGAAACGAATCTGCTCCAGGAGAGAGTGCAGGGCGTTTCCCTACACTCGGCGTATAGAGAGCGGCTCCAAAGGGCTCCGGGCCTGGATGTTGCTCGGCAGACCCAGGGGTGCCTGGGAGTACTCCGTGTTCCAGCCTGGAACAGGGTGCCCCCGCGAGCCTCCCAGGTGTCCAGGAAACTCTACTGCCGTTAAAGACACGCAGAGCAGAGGCTACGGCCTCATGGAAACTGCTGCGCGGCTCCGCTTCTGCACCTCACGTCAGGGCCTTCCCTCCAGGCCTGTGCTCAATCTGGCCGTCCCGTTAGCGACGCAGCATTGCGAGATGCTGACGTTCTCCTCGAGCAGAGTGCCTTCAGGTACGAGGCCCGCGAAGCAGGCAAAGCAGAGTGTTTTCTCACGGCAGCTCTCACAAGGGCGACGACAAAGATTTCCTGGGAGGTTCGCACTCACCAGAAATCTGGTCCTGAGGCTGTTGGAGGGCTCTGGAAATGGAGCTCTCCTCAAGGAACGTGCAGAGTGTTGCCCATCACTCGGCACGCACACAGGGCCTCCGAGGGGCAGAGCAATGGGCCTCGATGTTGCTCAGCCGGACCACGGCGTGGGGGGGTGTCTGGAGGTCCTCAGTGACCTTGGAGGGAAATGGATGCACACCCGAGGGGCCTAGGAGTCCTCAAATGGGAAATTCCGTTAAAATAAACCCGAACAGTGACTAAGAACTCATGGAAACTGCTGCATGCCGCCCTTCCTGCCCGGCTACGCAGGGCCTAAACTGGAGGGAAATTCTCACGTTGAGTTTCCCTTTCGTTCTGGAGCTTGTCAGGCTAACCACCACCGCGGCTATGGAAGCACCGGGTTGAAACGGAGCAAACTCATTTTCTTCCCAGAAGCATTTCGACCGGCTTTCCAGGCCTGTCAACAGCAGGGGACGTCAGGCAGCTTCAAGGCAGCATGAATGCAGCCTTCCAAGTGGGAAAGCAAGGATAGTTCCAGCAGGCTCCCGTTTCCACGCGCACACTCAGCTTACCTCCCTGTGGTTTCTAACCAGTCCAAAGAGACACAGGTTACCCGGCGTTTGCTTCCCTGAACCAACTCCCCGAAGTAGGGTGTTCTGCGTCAAGTGAACTGCCTCAACCAAGGAATGCCCTGCCACGTTACGCCTCTGGAGCCTGTGGCTATTCCAAAGCCTGCAGGGCCACAGGAAGCACGGGGCTTAAATCGCAGTAAGAACGCAAGCCGACTTTCTCTTGGAGGCAGGGTGACCTCCGGCAGGGGGGTCCTAGATGGAATGCGAGGCCGAGGGTTCTCTCAGGGCAGCTCAGACTAGGGCAAGGCGTAAGACCTCAAAGGCATGTGAGACGTGCCAGAAGTCTGTTGGTGAAAGTGTGGGTTTGGTGGGGAAACGAATCTGCTCCAGGAGAGAGTGCAGGGCGTTTCCCTACACTCGGCGTATAGAGAGCGGCTCCAAAGGGCTCCGGGCCTGGATGTTGCTCGGCAGACCCAGGGGTGCCTGGGAGTACTCCGTGTTCCAGCCTGGAACAGGGTGCCCCCGCGAGCCTCCCAGGTGTCCAGGAAACTCTACTGCCGTTAAAGACACGCAGAGCAGAGGCTACGGCCTCATGGAAACTGCTGCGCGGCTCCGCTTCTGCACCTCACGTCAGGGCCTTCCCTCCAGGCCTGTGCTCAATCTGGCCGTCCCGTTAGCGACGCAGCATTGCGAGATGCTGACGTTCTCCTCGAGCAGAGTGCCTTCAGGTACGAGGCCCGCGAAGCAGGCAAAGCAGAGTGTTTTCTCACGGCAGCTCTCACAAGGACGACGACAAAGATTTCCTGGGAGCTTCGCACTCACCAGAAATCTGGTCCTGAGGCTGTTGGAGGGCTCTGGAAATGTAGCTCTCCTCAAGGAACGTGCAGAGTGTTGCCCATCACTCGGCACGCACACAGGGCCTCCGAGGGGCAGAGCAATGGGCCTCGATGTTGCTCAGCCGGACCACGGCGTGGGAGGTTGTCTGGAGGTCCTCAGTGACCTTGGAGGGAAATGGATGCACACCCGAGGGGCCTAGGAGTCCTCAAATGGGAAATTCCGTTAAAATAAACCCGAACAGTGACTAAGAACTCATGGAAACTGCTGCATGCCGCCCTTCCTGCCCGGCTACGCAGGGCCTAAACTGGAGGGAAATTCTCACGTTGAGTTTCCCTTTCGTTCTGGAGCTTGTCAGGCTAACCACCACCGCGGCTATGGAAGCACCGGGTTGAAACGGAGCAAACTCATTTTCTTCCCAGAAGCATTTCGACCGGCTTTCCAGGCCTGTCAACAGCAGGGGACGTCAGGCAGCTTCAAGGCAGCATGAAGGCAGCCTTCCAAGTGGGAAAGCAAGGATAGTTCCAGCAGGCTCCCGTTTCCACGCGCACACTCAGCTTACCTCCCTGTGGTTTCTAACCAGTCCAAAGAGACACAGGTTACCCGGCGTTTGCTTCCCTGAACCAACTCCCCGAAGTAGGGTGTTCTGCGTCAGGTGAACTGCCTCAAACAAGGAATGCCCTGCCACGTTACGCCTCTGGGGCCTGTGGCTATTCCAAAGCCTGCAGGGCCACAGGAAGCACGGGGCTTAAATCGAAGTAAGAACGCAAGCCGACTTTCTCTTGGAGGCAGGGTGACCTCCGGCAGGGGAGTCCAAATGGAATGCGAGGCCGAGGGTTCTCTCAGGGCAGCTCAGACTAGGGCAAGGCGTAAGACCTCAAAGGCATGTGAGACGTGCCAGAAGTCTGTTGGTGAAAGTGTGGGTTTGGTGGGGAAACGAATCTGCTCCAGGAGAGAGTGCAGGGCGTTTCCCTACACTCGGCGTATAGAGAGCGGCTCCAAAGGGCTCCGGGCCTGGATGTTGCTCGGCAGACCCAGGGGTGCCTGGGAGTACTCCGTGTTCCAGCCTGGAACAGGGTGCCCCCGCGAGCCTCCCAGGTGTCCAGGAAACTCTACTGCCGTTAAAGACAGGCAGAGCAGAGGCTACGGCCTCATGGAAATTGCTGCGCGGCTCCGCTTCTGCACCTCACGTCAGGGCCTTCCCTCCAGGCCTGTGCTCAATCTGGCCGTCCCGTTAGCGACGCAGCATTGCGAGATGCTGACGTTCTCCTCGAGCAGAGTGCCTTCAGGTACGAGGCCCGCGAAGTAGGCAAAGCAGAGTGTTTTCTCACGGCAGCTCTCACAAGGGCGACGACAAATATTTCCTGGGAGTTTCGGACTCACCAGAAATCTGGTCCTGAGGCTGTTGGAGGGCTCTGGAAATGGAGCTCTCCTCAAGGAACGTGCAGAGTGTTGCCCATCACTCGGCACGCACACAGGGCCTCCGAGGGGCAGAGCAATGGGCCTCGATGTTGCTCAGCCGGACCACGGCGTGGGGGGTGTCTGGAGGTCCTCAGTGACCTTGGAGGGAAATGGATGCACACCCGAGGGGCCTAGGAGTCCTCAAATGGGAAATTCCGTTAAAATAAACCCGAACAGTGACTAAGAACTCATGGAAACTGCTGCATGCCGCCCTTCCTGCCCGGCTACGCAGGGCCTAAACTGGAGGGAAATTCTCACGTTGAGTTTCCCTTTCGTTCTGGAGCTTGTCAGGCTAACCACCACCGCGGCTATGGAAGCACCGGGTTGAAACGGAGCAAACTCATTTTCTTCCCAGAAGCATTTCGACCGGGTTTCCAGGCCTGTCAACAGCAGGCGACGTCAGGCAGCTTCAAGGCAGCATGAATGCAGCCTTCCAAGTGGGAAAGCAAGGATAGTTCCAGCAGGCTCCGGTTTCCACGCGCACACTCAGCTTACCTCCCTGTGGTTTCTAACCAGTCCAAAGAGACACAGGTTACCCGGCGTTTGCTTCCCTGAACCAACTCCCCGAAGTAGGGTGTTCTGCGTCAAGTGAACTGCCTCAACCAAGGAATGCCCTGCCACGTTACGCCTCTGGGGCCTGTGGCTATTCCAAAGCCTGCAGGGCCACAGGAAGCACGGGGCTTAAATCGCAGTAAGAACGCAAGCCGACTTTCTCTTGGAGGCAGGGTGACCTCTGGCGGGGGGGTCCAAATGGAATGCGAGGCCGAGGGTTCTCTCAGGGCAGCTCAGACTAGGGCAAGGCGTAAGACCTCAAAGGCATGTGAGACGTGCCAGAAGTCTGTTGGTGAAAGTGTGGGTTTGGTGGGGAAACGAATCTGCTCCAGGAGAGAGTGCAGGGCGTTTCCCTACACTCCGCGTATAGAGAGCGGCTCCAAAGGGCTCCGGGCCTGGATGTTGCTCGGCAGACCCAGGGGTGCCTGGGAGTACTCCGTGTTCCAGCCTGGAACAGGGTGCCCCCGCGAGCCTCCCAGGTGTCCAGGAAACTCTACTGCCGTTAAAGACACGCAGAGCAGAGGCTACGGCCTCATGGAAACTGCTGCGCGGCTCCGCTTCTGCACCTCACGTCAGGGCCTTCCCTCCAGGCCTGTGCTCAATCTGGCCGTCCCGTTAGCGACGCAGCATTGCGAGATGCTGACGTTCTCCTCGAGCAGAGTGCCTTCAGGTACGAGGCCCGCGAAGTAGGCAAAGCAGAGTGTTTTCTCACGGCAGCTCTCACAAGGGCGACGACAAAGATTTCCTGGGAGCTTCGCACTCACCAGAAATCTGGTCCTGAGGCTGTTGGAGGGCTCTGGAAATGGAGCTCTCCTCAAGGAACGTGCAGAGTGTTGCCCATCACTCGGCACGCACACAGGGCCTCCGAGGGGCAGAGCAATGGGCCTCGATGTTGCTCAGCCGGACCACGGCGTGGGGGGTGTCTGGAGGTCCTCAGTGACCTTGGAGGGAAATGGATGCACACCCGAGGGGCCTAGGAGTCCTCAAATGGGAAATTCCGTTAAAATAAACCCGAACAGTGACTAAGAACTCATGGAAACTGCTGCATGCCGCCCTTCCTGCCCGGCTACGCAGGGCCTAAACTGGAGGGAAATTCTCACGTTGAGTTTCCCTTTCGTTCTGGAGCTTGTCAGGCTAACCACCACCGCGGCTATGGAAGCACCGGGTTGAAACGGAGCAAACTCATTTTCTTCCCAGAAGCATTTCGACCGGCTTTCCAGGCCTGTCAACAGCAGGGGACGTCAGGCAGCTTCAAGGCAGCATGAATGCAGCCTTCCAAGTGGGAAAGCAAGGATAGTTCCAGCAGGCTCCCGTTTCCACGCGCACACTCAGCTTACCTCCCTGTGGTTTCTAACCAGTCCAAAGAGACACAGGTTACCCGGCGTTTGCTTCCCTGAACCCACTCCCCAAAGTAGGGTGTTCTGCGTCAAGTGAACTGCCTCAACCAAGGAATGCCCTGCCACGTTACGCCTCTGGGGCCTGTGGCTATTCCAAAGCCTGCAGGGCCACAGGAAGCACTGGGCTTAAATCGCAGTAAGAACGCTAGCCGACTTTCTCTTGGAGGCAGGGTGACCTCCGGCCGGGGGGTCCAAATGGAATGCGAGGCCGAGGGTTCTCTCAGGGCAGCTCAGACTAGGGCAAGGCGTAAGACCTCAAAGGCATGTGAGACGTGCCAGAAGTCTGTTGGTGAAAGTGTGGGTTTGGTGGGGAAACGAATCTGCTCCAGGAGAGAGTGCAGGGCGTTTCCCTACACTCGGCGTATAGAGAGCGGCTCCAAAGGGCTCCGGGCCTGGATGTTGCTCGGCAGACCCAGGGGTGCCTGGGAGTACTCCGTGTTCCAGCCTGGAACAGGGTGCCCCCGCGAGCCTCCCAGGTGTCCAGGAAACTCTACTGCCGTTAAAGACACGCAGAGCAGAGGCTACGGCCTCATGGAAACTGCTGCGCGGCTCCGCTTCTGCACCTCACGTCAGGGCCTTCCCTCCAGGCCTGTGCTCAATCTGGCCGTCCCGTTAGCGACGCAGCATTGCGAGATGCTGACGTTCTCCTCGAGCAGAGTGCCTTCAGGTACGAGGCCCGCGAAGTAGGCAAAGCAGAGTGTTTTCTCACGGCAGCTCTCACAAGGGCGACGACAAAGATTTCCTGGGAGCTTCGCACTCACCAGAAATCTGGTCCTGAGGCTGTTGGAGGGCTCTGGAAATGGAGCTCTCCTCAAGGAACGTGCAGAGTGTTGCCCATCACTCGGCACGCACACAGGGCCTCCGAGGGGCAGAGCAATGGGCCTCGATGTTGCTCAGCCGGACCACGGCGTGGGGGGTGTCTGGAGGTCCTCAGTGACCTTGGAGGGAAATGGATGCACACCCGAGGGGCCTAGGAGTCCTCAAATGGGAAATTCCGTTAAAATAAACCCGAACAGTGACTAAGAACTCATGGAAACTGCTGCATGCCGCCCTTCCTGCCCGGCTACGCAGGGCCTAAACTGGAGGGAAATTCTCACGTTGAGTTTCCCTTTCGTTCTGGAGCTTGTCAGGCTAACCACCACCGCGGCCATGGAAGCACCGGGTTGAAACGGAGCAAACTCATTTTCTTCCCAGAAGCATTTCGACCGGCTTTCCAGGCCTGTCAACAGCAGGGGACGTCAGGCAGCTTCAAGGCAGCATGAATGCAGCCTTCCAAGTGGGAAAGCAAGGATAGTTCCAGCAGGCTCCCGTTTCCACGCGCACACTCAGCTTACCTCCCTGTGGTTTCTAACCAGTCCAAAGAGACACAGGTTACCCGGCGTTTGCTTCCCTGAACCAACTCCCCGAAGTAGGGTGTTCTGCGTCAAGTGAACTGCCTCAACCAAGGAATGCCCTGCCACGTTACGCCTCTGGAGCCTGTGGCTATTCCAAAGCCTGCAGGGCCACAGGAAGCACGGGGCTTAAATCGCAGTAAGAACGCAAGCCGACTTTCTCTTGGAGGCAGGGTGACCTCCGGCAGGGGGGTCCTAGATGGAATGCGAGGCCGAGGGTTCTCTCAGGGCAGCTCAGACTAGGGCAAGGCGTAAGACCTCAAAGGCATGTGAGACGTGCCAGAAGTCTGTTGGTGAAAGTGTGGGTTTGGTGGGGAAACGAATCTGCTCCAGGAGAGAGTGCAGGGCGTTTCCCTACACTCGGCGTATAGAGAGCGGCTCCAAAGGGCTCCGGGCCTGGATGTTGCTCGGCAGACCCAGGGGTGCCTGGGAGTACTCCGTGTTCCAGCCTGGAACAGGGTGCCCCCGCGAGCCTCCCAGGTGTCCAGGAAACTCTACTGCCGTTAAAGACACGCAGAGCAGAGGCTACGGCCTCATGGAAACTGCTGCGCGGCTCCGCTTCTGCACCTCACGTCAGGGCCTTCCCTCCAGGCCTGTGCTCAATCTGGCCGTCCCGTTAGCGACGCAGCATTGCGAGATGCTGACGTTCTCCTCGAGCAGAGTGCCTTCAGGTACGAGGCCCGCGAAGCAGGCAAAGCAGAGTGTTTTCTCACGGCAGCTCTCACAAGGGCGACGACAAAGATTTCCTGGGAGGTTCGCACTCACCAGAAATCTGGTCCTGAGGCTGTTGGAGGGCTCTGGAAATGGAGCTCTCCTCAAGGAACGTGCAGAGTGTTGCCCATCACTCGGCACGCACACAGGGCCTCCGAGGGGCAGAGCAATGGGCCTCGATGTTGCTCAGCCGGACCACGGCGTGGGGGGGTGTCTGGAGGTCCTCAGTGACCTTGGAGGGAAATGGATGCACACCCGAGGGGCCTAGGAGTCCTCAAATGGGAAATTCCGTTAAAATAAACCCGAACAGTGACTAAGAACTCATGGAAACTGCTGCATGCCGCCCTTCCTGCCCGGCTACGCAGGGCCTAAACTGGAGGGAAATTCTCACGTTGAGTTTCCCTTTCGTTCTGGAGCTTGTCAGGCTAACCACCACCGCGGCTATGGAAGCACCGGGTTGAAACGGAGCAAACTCATTTTCTTCCCAGAAGCATTTCGACCGGCTTTCCAGGCCTGTCAACAGCAGGGGACGTCAGGCAGCTTCAAGGCAGCATGAATGCAGCCTTCCAAGTGGGAAAGCAAGGATAGTTCCAGCAGGCTCCCGTTTCCACGCGCACACTCAGCTTACCTCCCTGTGGTTTCTAACCAGTCCAAAGAGACACAGGTTACCCGGCGTTTGCTTCCCTGAACCAACTCCCCGAAGTAGGGTGTTCTGCGTCAAGTGAACTGCCTCAACCAAGGAATGCCCTGCCACGTTACGCCTCTGGAGCCTGTGGCTATTCCAAAGCCTGCAGGGCCACAGGAAGCACGGGGCTTAAATCGCAGTAAGAACGCAAGCCGACTTTCTCTTGGAGGCAGGGTGACCTCCGGCAGGGGGGTCCTAGATGGAATGCGAGGCCGAGGGTTCTCTCAGGGCAGCTCAGACTAGGGCAAGGCGTAAGACCTCAAAGGCATGTGAGACGTGCCAGAAGTCTGTTGGTGAAAGTGTGGGTTTGGTGGGGAAACGAATCTGCTCCAGGAGAGAGTGCAGGGCGTTTCCCTACACTCGGCGTATAGAGAGCGGCTCCAAAGGGCTCCGGGCCTGGATGTTGCTCGGCAGACCCAGGGGTGCCTGGGAGTACTCCGTGTTCCAGCCTGGAACAGGGTGCCCCCGCGAGCCTCCCAGGTGTCCAGGAAACTCTACTGCCGTTAAAGACACGCAGAGCAGAGGCTACGGCCTCATGGAAACTGCTGCGCGGCTCCGCTTCTGCACCTCACGTCAGGGCCTTCCCTCCAGGCCTGTGCTCAATCTGGCCGTCCCGTTAGCGACGCAGCATTGCGAGATGCTGACGTTCTCCTCGAGCAGAGTGCCTTCAGGTACGAGGCCCGCGAAGCAGGCAAAGCAGAGTGTTTTCTCACGGCAGCTCTCACAAGGGCGACGACAAAGATTTCCTGGGAGCTTCGCACTCACCAGAAATCTGGTCCTGAGGCTGTTGGAGGGCTCTGGAAATGGAGCTCTCCTCAAGGAACGTGCAGAGTGTTGCCCATCACTCGGCACGCACACAGGGCCTCCGAGGGGCAGAGCAATGGGCCTCGATGTTGCTCAGCCGGACCACGGCGTGGGAGGTTGTCTGGAGGTCCTCAGTGACCTTGGAGGGAAATGGATGCACACCCGAGGGGCCTAGGAGTCCTCAAATGGGAAATTCCGTTAAAATAAACCCGAACAGTGACTAAGAACTCATGGAAACTGCTGCATGCCGCCCTTCCTGCCCGGCTACGCAGGGCCTAAACTGGAGGGAAATTCTCACGTTGAGTTTCCCTTTCGTTCTGGAGCTTGTCAGGCTAACCACCACCGCGGCTATGGAAGCACCGGGTTGAAACGGAGCAAACTCATTTTCTTCCCAGAAGCATTTCGACCGGCTTTCCAGGCCTGTCAACAGCAGGGGACGTCAGGCAGCTTCAAGGCAGCATGAAGGCAGCCTTCCAAGTGGGAAAGCAAGGATAGTTCCAGCAGGCTCCCGTTTCCACGCGCACACTCAGCTTACCTCCCTGTGGTTTCTAACCAGTCCAAAGAGACACAGGTTACCCGGCGTTTGCTTCCCTGAACCAACTCCCCGAAGTAGGGTGTTCTGCGTCAGGTGAACTGCCTCAAACAAGGAATGCCCTGCCACGTTACGCCTCTGGGGCCTGTGGCTATTCCAAAGCCTGCAGGGCCACAGGAAGCACGGGGCTTAAATCGAAGTAAGAACGCAAGCCGACTTTCTCTTGGAGGCAGGGTGACCTCCGGCAGGGGAGTCCAAATGGAATGCGAGGCCGAGGGTTCTCTCAGGGCAGCTCAGACTAGGGCAAGGCGTAAGACCTCAAAGGCATGTGAGACGTGCCAGAAGTCTGTTGGTGAAAGTGTGGGTTTGGTGGGGAAACGAATCTGCTCCAGGAGAGAGTGCAGGGCGTTTCCCTACACTCGGCGTATAGAGAGCGGCTCCAAAGGGCTCCGGGCCTGGATGTTGCTCGGCAGACCCAGGGGTGCCTGGGAGTACTCCGTGTTCCAGCCTGGAACAGGGTGCCCCCGCGAGCCTCCCAGGTGTCCAGGAAACTCTACTGCCGTTAAAGACAGGCAGAGCAGAGGCTACGGCCTCATGGAAATTGCTGCGCGGCTCCGCTTCTGCACCTCACGTCAGGGCCTTCCCTCCAGGCCTGTGCTCAATCTGGCCGTCCCGTTAGCGACGCAGCATTGCGAGATGCTGACGTTCTCCTCGAGCAGAGTGCCTTCAGGTACGAGGCCCGCGAAGTAGGCAAAGCAGAGTGTTTTCTCACGGCAGCTCTCACAAGGGCGACGACAAATATTTCCTGGGAGTTTCGGACTCACCAGAAATCTGGTCCTGAGGCTGTTGGAGGGCTCTGGAAATGGAGCTCTCCTCAAGGAACGTGCAGAGTGTTGCCCATCACTCGGCACGCACACAGGGCCTCCGAGGGGCAGAGCAATGGGCCTCGATGTTGCTCAGCCGGACCACGGCGTGGGGGGTGTCTGGAGGTCCTCAGTGACCTTGGAGGGAAATGGATGCACACCCGAGGGGCCTAGGAGTCCTCAAATGGGAAATTCCGTTAAAATAAACCCGAACAGTGACTAAGAACTCATGGAAACTGCTGCATGCCGCCCTTCCTGCCCGGCTACGCAGGGCCTAAACTGGAGGGAAATTCTCACGTTGAGTTTCCCTTTCGTTCTGGAGCTTGTCAGGCTAACCACCACCGCGGCTATGGAAGCACCGGGTTGAAACGGAGCAAACTCATTTTCTTCCCAGAAGCATTTCGACCGGGTTTCCAGGCCTGTCAACAGCAGGCGACGTCAGGCAGCTTCAAGGCAGCATGAATGCAGCCTTCCAAGTGGGAAAGCAAGGATAGTTCCAGCAGGCTCCGGTTTCCACGCGCACACTCAGCTTACCTCCCTGTGGTTTCTAACCAGTCCAAAGAGACACAGGTTACCCGGCGTTTGCTTCCCTGAACCAACTCCCCGAAGTAGGGTGTTCTGCGTCAAGTGAACTGCCTCAACCAAGGAATGCCCTGCCACGTTACGCCTCTGGGGCCTGTGGCTATTCCAAAGCCTGCAGGGCCACAGGAAGCACGGGGCTTAAATCGCAGTAAGAACGCAAGCCGACTTTCTCTTGGAGGCAGGGTGACCTCTGGCGGGGGGGTCCAAATGGAATGCGAGGCCGAGGGTTCTCTCAGGGCAGCTCAGACTAGGGCAAGGCGTAAGACCTCAAAGGCATGTGAGACGTGCCAGAAGTCTGTTGGTGAAAGTGTGGGTTTGGTGGGGAAACGAATCTGCTCCAGGAGAGAGTGCAGGGCGTTTCCCTACACTCCGCGTATAGAGAGCGGCTCCAAAGGGCTCCGGGCCTGGATGTTGCTCGGCAGACCCAGGGGTGCCTGGGAGTACTCCGTGTTCCAGCCTGGAACAGGGTGCCCCCGCGAGCCTCCCAGGTGTCCAGGAAACTCTACTGCCGTTAAAGACACGCAGAGCAGAGGCTACGGCCTCATGGAAACTGCTGCGCGGCTCCGCTTCTGCACCTCACGTCAGGGCCTTCCCTCCAGGCCTGTGCTCAATCTGGCCGTCCCGTTAGCGACGCAGCATTGCGAGATGCTGACGTTCTCCTCGAGCAGAGTGCCTTCAGGTACGAGGCCCGCGAAGTAGGCAAAGCAGAGTGTTTTCTCACGGCAGCTCTCACAAGGGCGACGACAAAGATTTCCTGGGAGCTTCGCACTCACCAGAAATCTGGTCCTGAGGCTGTTGGAGGGCTCTGGAAATGGAGCTCTCCTCAAGGAACGTGCAGAGTGTTGCCCATCACTCGGCACGCACACAGGGCCTCCGAGGGGCAGAGCAATGGGCCTCGATGTTGCTCAGCCGGACCACGGCGTGGGGGGTGTCTGGAGGTCCTCAGTGACCTTGGAGGGAAATGGATGCACACCCGAGGGGCCTAGGAGTCCTCAAATGGGAAATTCCGTTAAAATAAACCCGAACAGTGACTAAGAACTCATGGAAACTGCTGCATGCCGCCCTTCCTGCCCGGCTACGCAGGGCCTAAACTGGAGGGAAATTCTCACGTTGAGTTTCCCTTTCGTTCTGGAGCTTGTCAGGCTAACCACCACCGCGGCTATGGAAGCACCGGGTTGAAACGGAGCAAACTCATTTTCTTCCCAGAAGAATTTCGACCGGCTTTCCAGGCCTGTCAACAGCAGGGGACGTCAGGCAGCTTCAAGGCAGCATGAATGCAGCCTTCCAAGTGGGAAAGCAAGGATAGTTCCAGCAGGCTCCCGTTTCCACGCGCACACTCAGCTTACCTCCCTGTGGTTTCTAACCAGTCCAAAGAGACACATGTTACCCGGCGTTTGCTTCCCTGAACCAACTCCCCGAAGTAGGGTGTTCTGCGTCAGGTGAACTGCCTCAAACAAGGAATGCCCTGCCACGTTACGCCTCTGGGGCCTGTGGCTATTCCAAAGCCTGCAGGGCCACAGGAAGCACGGGGCTTAAATCGCAGTAAGAACGCAAGCCGACTTTCTCTTGGAGGCAGGGTGACCTCCGGCAGGGGGTGTCCTAGATGGAATGCGAGGCCGAGGGTTCTCTCAGGGCAGCTCAGACTAGGGCAAGGCGTAAGACCTCAAAGGCATGTGAGACGTGCCAGAAGTCTGTTGGTGAAAGTGTGGGTTTGGTGGGGAAACGAATCTGCTCCAGGAGAGAGTGCAGGGCGTTTCCCTACACTCGGCGTATAGAGAGCGGCTCCAAAGGGCTCCGGGCCTGGATGTTGCTCGGCAGACCCAGGGGTGCCTGGGAGTACTCCGTGTTCCAGCCTGGAACAGGGTGCCCCCGCGAGCCTCCCAGGTGTCCAGGAAACTCTACTGCCGTTAAAGACACGCAGAGCAGAGGCTACGGCCTCATGGAAACTGCTGCGCGGCTCCGCTTCTGCACCTCACGTCAGGGCCTTCCCTCCAGGCCTGTGCTCAATCTGGCCGTCCCGTTAGCGACGCAGCATTGCGAGATGCTGACGTTCTCCTCGAGCAGAGTGCCTTCAGGTACGAGGCCCGCGAAGTAGGCAAAGCAGAGTGTTTTCTCACGGCAGCTCTCACAAGGGCGACGACAAAGATTTCCTGGGAGCTTCGCACTCACCAGAAATCTGGTCCTGAGGCTGTTGGAGGGCTCTGGAAATGGAGCTCTCCTCAAGGAACGTGCAGAGTGTTGCCCATCACTTGGCACGCACACAGGGCCTCCGAGGGGCAGAGCAATGGGCCTCGATGTTGCTCAGCCGGACCACGGCGTGGGGGGTGTCTGGAGGTCCTCAGTGACCTTGGAGGGAAATGGATGCACACCCGAGGGGCCTAGGAGTCCTCAAATGGGAAATTCCGTTAAAATAAACCCGAACAGTGACTAAGAACTCATGGAAACTGCTGCATGCCGCCCTTCCTGCCCGGCTACGCAGGGCCTAAACTGGAGGGAAATTCTCACGTTGAGTTTCCCTTTCGTTCTGGAGCTTGTCAGGCTAACCACCACCGCGGCTATGGAAGCACCGGGTTGAAACGGAGCAAACTCATTTTCTTCCCAGAAGCATTTCGACCGGCTTTCCAGGCCTGTCAACAGCAGGGGACGTCAGGCAGCTTCAAGGCAGCATGAATGCAGCCTTCCAAGTGGGAAAGCAAGGATAGTTCCAGCAGGCTCCCGTTTCCAAGCGCACACTCAGCTTACCTCCCTGTGGTTTCTAACCAGTCCAAAGAGACACATGTTACCCGGCGTTTGCTTCCCTGAACCAACTCCCCGAAGTAGGGTGTTCTGCGTCAGGTGAACTGCCTCAACCAAGGAATGCCCTGCCACGTTACGCCTCTGGGGCCTGTGGCTATTCCAAAGCCTGCAGGGCCACAGGAAGCACGGGGCTTAAATCGCAGTAAGAACGCAAGCCGACTTTCTCTTGGAGGCAGGCTGACCTCCGGCAGGGGGGTCCTAGATGGAATGCGAGGCCGAGGGTTCTCTCAGGGCAGCTCAGACTAGGGCAAGGCGTAAGACCTCAAAGGCATGTGAGACGTGCCAGAAGACGGTTGGTGAAAGTGTGGGTTTGGTGGGGAAACGAATCTGCTCCAGGAGAGAGTGCAGGGCGTTTCCCTACACTCGGCGTATAGAGAGCGGCTCCAAAGGGCTCCGGGCCTGGATGTTACTCGGCAGACCCAGGGGTGCCTGGGAGTACTCCGTGTTCCAGCTTGGAACAGGGTGCCCCCGCGAGCCTCCCAGGTGTCCAGGAAACTCTACTGCCGTTAAAGACACGCAGAGCAGAGGCTACGGCCTCATGGAAACTGCTGCGCGGCTCCGCTTCTGCACCTCACGTCAGGGCCTTCCCTCCAGGCCTGTGCTCAATCTGGCCGTCCCGTTAGCGACGCAGCATTGCGAGATGCTGACGTTCTCCTCGAGCAGAGTGCCTTCAGGTACGAGGCCCGCGAAGTAGGCAAAGCAGAGTGTTTTCTCACGGCAGCTCTCACAAGGGCGACGACAAAGATTTCCTGGGAGCTTCGCACTCACCAGAAATCTGGTTCTGAGGCCGTGTGAGGGCTCTGGAAATGGAGCTCTCCTCAAGGAACGTGCAGCGTGTTGCCCATCACTCGGCACGCACACAGGGCCTCCGAGGGGCAGAGCAATGGGCCTCGATGTTGCTCAGCCGGACCACGGCGTGGGGGGTGTCTGGAGGTCCTCAGTGACCTTGGAGGGAAATGCATGCACACCCGAGGGGCCTAGGAGTCCTCAAATGGGTAATTCCGTTAAAATAAACCCGAACGGTGACTAAGAACTCATGGAAACTGCTGCATGCCGCCCTTCCTGCCCGGCTACGCAGGGCTTAAACTGGAGGCAAATTCTCACGTTGAGTTTCCCTTTCGTTCTGGAGCTTGTCAGGCTAACCACCACCGCGGCCATGGAAGCACCGGGTTGAGACGTAGCAAACTCATTTTCTTCCCAGAAGCATTTCTACCGGGTTTCCAGGCCTGTCAACAGCAGGGGACGTCAGGCAGCTTCAAGGCAGCATGAAGGCAGCCTTCCAAGTGGGAAAGCAAGGATAGTTCCAGCAGGCTCCGGTTTCCACGCGCACACTCAGCTTACCTCCCTGTGGTTTCTAAGCAGTCCAAAGAGACACATGTTAGCCTGCGTTTGCTTCCCTGAACCAACTCCCCGAAGTAGGGTGTTCTGGGTCAAGTGAACTGCCTCAACCAAGGAATGCCCTGACTAGTTACGCCTCTGGGGCCTGTGGCTATTCCAAAGCCTGCAGGGCCACAGGAAGCACGGGGCTTAAATCGCAGTAAGAACGCAAGCCGACTTTCTCTTGGAGGCAGGGTGACCTCTGGCGGGGGGGTCCAAATGGAATGCGAGGCCGAGGGTTCTCTCAGGGCAGCTCAGACTAGGGCAAGGCGTAAGACCTCAAAGGCATGTGAGACGTGCCAGAAGTCTGTTGGTGAAAGTGTGGGTTTGGTGGGGAAACGAATCTGCTCCAGGAGAGAGTGCAGGGCGTTTCCCTACACTCGGCGTATAGAGAGCGGCTCCAAAGGGCTCCGGGCCTGGATGTTGCTCGGCAGACCCAGGGGTGCCTGGGAGTACTCCGTGTTCCAGCCTGGAACAGGGTGCCCCCGCGAGCCTCCCAGGTGTCCAGGAAACTCTACTGCCGTTAAAGACACGCAGAGCAGAGGCTACGGCCTCATGGAAACTGCTGCGCGGCTCCGCTTCTGCACCTCACGTCAGGGCCTTCCCTCCAGGCCTGTGCTCAATCTGGCCGTCCCGTTAGCGACGCAGCATTGCGAGATGCTGACGTTCTCCTCGAGCAGAGTGCCTTCAGGTACGAGGCCCGCGAAGCAGGCAAAGCAGAGTGTTTTCTCACGGCAGCTCTCACAAGGGCGACGACAAAGATTTCCTGGGAGCTTCGCACTCACCAGAAATCTGGTCCTGAGGCTGTTGGAGGGCTCTGGAAATGGAGCTCTCCTCAAGGAACGTGCAGAGTGTTGCCCATCACTCGGCACGCACACAGGGCCTCCGAGGGGCAGAGCAATGGGCCTCGATGTTGCTCAGCCGGACCACGGCGTGGGGGGTGTCTGGAGGTCCTCAGTGACCTTGGAGGGAAATGGATGCACACCCGAGGGGCCTAGGAGTCCTCAAATGGGAAATTCCGTTAAAATAAACCCGAACAGTGACTAAGAACTCATGGAAACTGCTGCATGCCGCCCTTCCTGCCCGGCTACGCAGGGCCTAAACTGGAGGGAAATTCTCACGTTGAGTTTCCCTTTCGTTCTGGAGCTTGTCAGGCTAACCACCACCGCGGCTATGGAAGCACCGGGTTGAAACGGAGCAAACTCATTTTCTTCCCAGAAGCATTTCGACCGGCTTTCCAGGCCTGTCAACAGCAGGGGACGTCAGGCAGCTTCAAGGCAGCATGAATGCAGCCTTCCAAGTGGGAAAGCAAGGATAGTTCCAGCAGGCTCCCGTTTCCACGCGCACACTCAGCTTACCTCCCTGTGGTTTCTAACCAGTCCAAAGAGACACATGTTACCCGGCGTTTGCTTCCGTGAAACAACTCCCCGAAGTAGGGTGTTCTGCGTCAAGTGAACTGCCTCAACCAAGGAATGCCCTGCCACGTTACGCCTCTGGGGCCTGTGGCTATTCCAAAGCCTGCAGGGCCACAGGAAGCACGGGGCTTAAATCGCAGTAAGAACGCAAGCCGACTTTCTCTTGGAGGCAGGGTGACCTCCGGCAGGGGGGTCCTAGATGGAATGCGAGGCCGAGGGTTCTCTCAGGGCAGCTCAGACTAGGGCAAGGCGTAAGACCTCAAAGGCATGTGAGACGTGCCAGAAGTCTGTTGGTGAAAGTGTGGGTTTGGTGGGGAAACGAATCTGCTCCAGGAGAGAGTGCAGGGCGTTTCCCTACACTCGGCGTATGGAGAGCGGCTCCAAAGGGCTCCGGGCCTGGATGTTGCTCAGCAGACCCAGGGGTGCCCGGGAGTACTCCGTGTTCCAGCCTGGAACAGGGTGCCCCCGCGAGCCTCCCAGGTGTCCAGGAAAATCTACTGCCGTTCAACACACGCAGAGCAGAGGCTACGGCCTCACGGAAACTGCTGCGCGGCTCTGCTTCTGCACCTCACGTCAGGGCCTTCCCTCCAGGCCTGTGCTCAATCTGGCTGTCCCCTTAGCGACGCAGCATTGCGAGATGCTGACGTTCTCCTCGAGCAGAGTGCCTTCAGGTACGAGGCCGGCGAAGTAGGCAAAGCAGAGTGTTTTCTCACGGCAGCTCTCACAAGGGCGACGACAAAGATTTCCTGGGAGCTTCGGACTCACCAGAAATCTGGTTCTGAGGCCGTGTGAGGGCTCTGGAAATGGAGCTCTCCTCAAGGAACGTGCAGCGTGTTGCCCATCACTCGGCACGCACACAGGGCCTCCGAGGGGCAGAGCAATGGGCCTCGATGTTGCTCAGCCGGACCACAGCGTGGGGGGTGTCTGGAGGTCCTCAGTGACCTTGGAGGGAAATGGATGCACACCCGAGGGGCCTAGGAGTCCTCAAATGGGTAATTCCGTTAAAATAAACCCGAACGGTGACTAAGAACTCATGGAAACTGCTGCATGCCGCCCTTCCTGCCCGGCTACGCAGGGCTTAAACTGGAGGCAAATTCTCACGTTGAGTTTCCCTTTCGTTCTGGAGCTTGTCAGGCTAACCACCACCGCGGCCATGGAAGCACCGGGTTGAGACGTAGCAAACTCATTTTCTTCCCAGAAGCATTTCTACCGGGTTTCCAGGCCTGTCAACAGCAGGGGACGTCAGGCAGCTTCAAGGCAGCATGAAAGCAGCCTTCCAAGTGGGAAAGCAAGGATAGTTCCAGCAGGCTCCCGTTTCCACGCGCACACGCAGCTTACCTCCCTGTGGTTTCTAACCAGTCCAAAGAGACACATGTTAGCCTGCGTTTGCTTCCCTGAAGCAACTCCCCGAAGTAGGGTGTTCTGGGTCAAGTGAACTGCCTCAACCAAGGAATGCCCTGACTAGTTACGCCTCTGGGGCCTGTGGCTATTCCAAAGCCTACAGGGCCACAGGAAACACAGGGCTGAAATCGCAGTAAGAACGCAAGCCGACATTCTCTTGGAGGCTGGTGACTTCCGGCAGGGGTGTCCTAGATGGAATGCGAGGCCGAGGGTTCTCTCAGGGCAGCTGAGACTAGGGCAAGGCGTAAGACCTCAAAGGCATGTGAGACGTGCCAGAAGTCTGTTGGTGAAAGTGTGGGTTTGGTGGGGAAACGAATCTGCTCCAGGAGAGAGTGCAGGGCGTTTCCCTACACTCGGCGTATGGAGAGCGGCTCCAAAGGGCTCCGGGCCTGGATGTTGCTCAGCAGACCCAGGGGTGCCCGGGAGTACTCCGTGTTCCAGCCTGGAACAGGGTGCCCCCGCGAGCCTCCCAGGTGTCCAGGAAAATCTACTGCCGTTCAACACACGCAGAGCAGAGGCTACGGCATCACGGAAACTGCTGCGCGGCTCCGCTTCTGCACCTCATGTCAGGGCCTTCCCTCCAGGCCTGTGCTCAATCTGGCCGTCCCGTTAGCGACGCAGCATTGCGAGATGCTGACGTTCTCCTCGAGCAGAGTGCCTTCAGGTACGAGGCCCGCGAAGTAGGCAAAGCAGAGTGTTTTCTCACGGCAGCTCTCACAAGGGCGACGACAAAGATTTCCTGGGAGCTTCGCACTCACCAGAAATCTGGTCCTGAGGCTGTTGGAGGGCTCTGGAAATGGAGCTCTCCTCAAGGAACGTGCAGAGTGTTGCCCATCACTCGGCACGCACACAGGGCCTCCGAGGGGCAGAGCAATGGGCCTCGATGTTGCTCAGCCGGACCACGGCGTGGGGGTGTCTGGAGGTCCTCAGTGACCTTGGAGGGAAATGGATGCACACCCGAGGGGCCTAGGAGTCCTCAAATGGGAAATTCCGTTAAAATAAACCCGAACAGTGACTAAGAACTCATGGAAACTGCTGCATGCCGCCCTTCCTGCCCGGCTACGCAGGGCCTAAACTGGAGGGAAATTCTCACGTTGAGTTTCCCTTTCGTTCTGGAGCTTGTCAGGCTAACCACCACCGCGGCTATGGAAGCACCGGGTTGAAACGGAGCAAACTCATTTTCTTCCCAGAAGCATTTCGACCGGCTTTCCAGGCCTGTCAACAGCAGGGGACGTCAGGCAGCTTCAAGGCAGCATGAATGCAGCCTTCCAAGTGGGAAAGCAAGGATAGTTCCAGCAGGCTCCCGTTTCCACGCGCACACTCAGCTTACCTCCCTGTGGTTTCTAACCAGTCCAAAGAGACACAGGTTACCCTGCGTTTGCTTCCCTGAAACAACTCCCCGAAGTAGGGTGTTCTGCGTCAAGTGAACTGCCTCAACAAAGGAATGCCCTGCCACGTTACGCCTCTGGGGCCTGTGGCTATTCCAAAGCCTGCAGGGCCACAGGAAGCACGGGGCTTAAATCGCAGTAAGAACGCAAGCCGACTTTCTCTTGGAGGCAGGGTGACCTCTGGCGGGGGGGTCCAAATGGAATGCGAGGCCGAGGGTTCTCTCAGGGCAGCTCAGACTAGGGCAAGGCGTAAGACCTCAAAGGCATGTGAGACGTGCCAGAAGTCTGTTGGTGAAAGTGTGGGTTTGGTGGGGAAACGAATCTGCTCCAGGAAAGAGTGCAGGGCGTTTCCCTACACTCGGCGTATAGAGAGCGGCTCCAAAGGGCTCCGGGCCTGGATGTTGCTCGGCAGACCCAGGGGTGCCTGGGAGTACTCCGTGTTCCAGCCTGGAACAGGGTGCCCCCGCGAGCCTCCCAGGTGTCCAGGAAACTCTACTGCCGTTAAAGACACGCAGAGCAGAGGCTACGGCCTCATGGAAACTGCTGCGCGGCTCCGCTTCTGCACCTCACGTCAGGGCCTTCCCTCCAGGCCTGTGCTCAATCTGGCCGTCCCGTTAGCGACGCAGCATTGCGAGATGCTGACGTTCTCCTCGAGCAGAGTGCCTTCAGGTACGAGGCCCGCGAAGCAGGCAAAGCAGAGTGTTTTCTCACGGCAGCTCTCACAAGGGCGACGACAAAGATTTCCTGGGAGCTTCGCACTCACCAGAAATCTGGTCCTGAGGCTGTTGGAGGGCTCTGGAAATGGAGCTCTCCTCAAGGAACGTGCAGAGTGTTGCCCATCACTCGGCACGCACACAGGGCCTCCGAGGGGCAGAGCAATGGGCCTCGATGTTGCTCAGCCGGACCACGGCGTGGGGGGTGTCTGGAGGTCCTCAGTGACCTTGGAGGGAAATGGATGCACACCCGAGGGGCCTAGGAGTCCTCAAATGGGAAATTCCGTTAAAATAAACCCGAACGGTGACTAAGAACTCATGGAAACTGCTGCATGCCGCCCTTCCTGCCCGGCTACGCAGGGCCTAAACTGGAGGGAAATTCTCACGTTGAGTTTCCCTTTCGTTCTGGAGCTTGTCAGGCTAACCACCACCGCGGCTATGGAAGCACCGGGTTGAAACGGAGCAAACTCATTTTCTTCCCAGAAGCATTTCGACCGGCTTTCCAGGCCTGTCAACAGCAGGGGACGTCAGGCAGCTTCAAGGCAGCATGAATGCAGCCTTCCAAGTGGGAAAGCAAGGATAGTTCCAGCAGGCTCCCGTTTCCACGCGCACACTCAGCTTACCTCCCTGTGGTTTCTAACCAGTCCAAAGAGACACAGGTTACCCTGCGTTTGCTTCCGTGAAACAACTCCCCGAAGTAGGGTGTTCTGCGTTAAGTGAACTGCCTCAACAAAGGAATGCCCTGACTAGTTACGCCTCTGGGGCCTGTGGCTATTCCAAAGCCTGCAGGGCCACAGGAAGCACGGGGCTTAAATCGCAGTAAGAACGCAAGCCGACTTTCTCTTGGAGGCAGGGTGACCTCCGGCAGGGGGGTCCTAGATGGAATGCGAGGCCGAGGGTTCTCTCAGGGCAGCTGAGACTAGGGCAAGGCGTAAGACCTCAAAGGCATGTGAGACGTGCCAGAAGTCGGTTGGTGAAAGTGTGGGTTTGGTGGGGAAACGAATCTGCTCCAGGAGAGAGTGCAGGGCGTTTCCCTACACTCGGCGTATAGAGAGCGGCTCCAAAGGGCTCCGGGCCTGGATGTTACTCGGCAGACCCAGGGGTGCCTGGGAGTACTCCGTGTTCCAGCTTGGAACAGGGTGCCCCCGCGAGCCTCCCAGGTGTCCAGGAAACTCTACTGCCGTTAAAGACACGCAGAGCAGAGGCTACGGCCTCATGGAAACTGCTGCGCGGCTCCGCTTCTGCACCTCACGTCAGGGCCTTCCCTCCAGGCCTGTGCTCAATCTGGCTGTCCCCTTAGCGACGCAGCATTGCGAGATGCTGACGTTCTCCTCGAGCAGAGTGCCTTCAGGTACGAGGCCCGCGAAGTAGGCAAAGCAGAGTGTTTTCTCACGGCAGCTCTCACAAGGGCGACGACAAAGATTTCCTGGGAGCTTCGGACTCACCAGAAATCTGGTTCTGAGGCCGTGTGAGGGCTCTGGAAATGGAGCTCTCCTCAAGGAACGTGCAGCGTGTTGCCCATCACTCGGCACGCACACAGGGCCTCCGAGGGGCAGAGCAATGGGCCTCGATGTTGCTCAGCCGGACCACGGCGTGGGGGGTGTCTGGAGGTCCTCAGTGACCTTGGAGGGAAATGCATGCACACCCGAGGGGCCTAGGAGTCCTCAAATGGGTAATTCCGTTAAAATAAACCCGAACGGTGACTAAGAACTCATGGAAACTGCTGCATGCCGCCCTTCCTGCCCGGCTACGCAGGGCTTAAACTGGAGGCAAATTCTCACGTTGAGTTTCCCTTTCGTTCTGGAGCTTGTCAGGCTAACCACCACCGCGGCCATGGAAGCACCGGGTTGAGACGTAGCAAACTCATTTTCTTCCCAGAAGCATTTCTACCGGGTTTCCAGGCCTGTCAACAGCAGGGGACGTCAGGCAGCTTCAAGGCAGCATGAAGGCAGCCTTCCAAGTGGGAAAGCAAGGATAGTTCCAGCAGGCTCCCGTTTCCACGCGCACACTCAGCTTACCTCCCTGTGGTTTCTAAGCAGTCCAAAGAGACACATGTTAGCCTGCGTTTGCTTCCCTGAACCAACTCCCCGAAGTAGGGTGTTCTGGGTCAAGTGAACTGCCTCAACCAAGGAATGCCCTGACTAGTTACGCCTCTGGGGCCTGTGGCTATTCCAAAGCCTGCAGTGCCACAGGAAACACAGGGCTGAAATCGCAGTAAGAACGCAAGCCGACATTCTCTTGGAGGCTGGTGACTTCCGGCAGGGGTGTCCTAGATGGAATGCGAGGCCGAGGGTTCTCTCAGGGCAGCTCAGACTAGGGCAAGGCGTAAGACCTCAAAGGCATGTGAGACGTGCCAGAAGTCTGTTGGTGAAAGTGTGGGTTTGGTGGGGAAACGAATCTGCTCCAGGAGAGAGTGCAGGGCGTTTCCCTACACTCGGCGTATGGAGAGCGGCTCCAAAGGGCTCCGGGCCTGGATGTTGCTCAGCAGACCCAGGGGTGCCCGGGAGTACTCCGTGTTCCAGCCTGGAACAGGGTGCCCCCGCGAGCCTCCCAGGTGTCCAGGAAAATCTACTGCCGTTCAACACACGCAGAGCAGAGGCTACGGCATCACGGAAACTGCTGCGCGGCTCCGCTTCTGCACCTCACGTCAGGGCCTTCCCTCCAGGCCTGTGCTCAATCTGGCTGTCCCGTTAGCGACGCAGCATTGCGAGATGCTGACGTTCTCCTCGAGCAGAGTGCCTTCAGGTACGAGGCCCGCGAAGTAGGCAGAGTGTTTTCTCTCGGCAGCTGTCTCAAGGGGGAGGACAAAGATTTCCTGGGAGCTTCGGACTCACCAGAAATCTGGTTCTGAGGCCGTATGAGGTCTCTGGAAATGGAGCTCTCCTCAAGGAACGTGCAGCGTGTTGCCCATCACTCGGCACGCACACAGGGCCTCCGAGGGGCAGAGCAATGGGCCTCGATGTTGCTCAGCCGGACCACGGCGTGGGGGGTGTCTGGAGGTCCTCAGTGACCTTGGAGGGAAATGCATGCACACCCGAGGGGCCTAGGAGACCTCAAATGGGTAATTCCGTTAAAATAAACCCGAACGGTGACTAAGAACTCATGGAAACTGCTGCATGCCGCCCTTCCTGCCCGGCTACGCAGGGCCTAAACTGGAGGCAAATTCTCACGTTGAGTTTCCCTTTCGTTCTGGAGCTTGTCAGGCTAACCACCACCGCGGCCATGGAAGCAACGGGTTGAGACGGAGCAAACTCATTTTCTTCCCAGAAGCATTTCTACCGGGTTTCCAGGCCTGTCAACAGCAGGGGACGTCAGGCAGCTTCAAGGCAGCATGAAGGCAGCCTTCCAAGTGGGAAAGCAAGGATAGTTCCAGCAGGCTCCCGTTTCCACGCGCACACTCAGCTTACCTCCCTGTGGTTTCTAACCAGTCCAAAGAGACACATGTTAGCCTGCGTTTGCTTCCCTGGACCAACTCCCCGAAGTAGGGTGTTCTGGGTCAAGTGAACTGCCTCAACCAAGGAATGCCCTGACTAGTTACGCCTCTGGGGCCTGTGGCTATTCCAAAGCCTGCAGGGCCACAGGAAACACAGGGCTGAAATCGCAGTAAGAACGCAAGCCGACATTCTCTTGGAGGCTGGTGACTTCCGGCAGGGGTGTCCTAGATGGAATGCGAGGCCGAGGGTTCTCTCAGGGCAGCTCAGACTAGGGCAAGGCGTAAGACCTCAAAGGCATGTGAGACGTGCCAGAAGTCTGTTGGTGAAAGTGTGGGTTTGGTGGGGAAACGAATCTGCTCCAGGAGAGAGTGCAGTGCGTTTCCCTACACTCGGCGTATGGAGAGCGGCTCCAAAGGGCTCCGGGCCTGGATGTTGCTCAGCAGACCCAGGGGTGCCCGGGAGTACTCCGTGTTCCAGCCTGGAACAGGGTGCCCCCGCGAGCCTCCCAGGTGTCCAGGAAAATCTACTGCCGTTCAACACACGCAGAGCAGAGGCTACGGCCTCACGGAAACTGCTGCGCGGCTCCGCTTCTGCACCTCAAGTCAGGGCCTTCCCTCCAGGCCTGTGCTCAATCTGGCCGTCCCGTTAGCGACGCAGCATTGCGAGATGCTGACGTTCTCCTCGAGCAGAGTGCCTTCAGGTACGAGGCCCGCGAAGTAGGCAAAGCAGAGTGTTTTCTCACGGCAGCTCTCACAAGGGCGACGACAAAGATTTCCTGGGAGCTTCGGACTCACCAGAAATCTGGTTCTGAGGCCGTGTGAGGGCTCTGGAAATGGAGCTCTCCTCAAGGAACGTGCAGCGTGTTGCCCATCACTCGGCACGCACACAGGGCCTCCAAGGGGCAGAACAATGGGCCTCGATGTTGCTCAGCCGGACCACGGCGTGGGGGGTGTCTGGAGGCCCTCAGTGACCTTGGAGGGAAATGCATGCACACCCGAGGGGCCTAGGAGACCTCAAATGGGTAATTCCGTTAAAATAAACCCGAACGGTGACTAAGAACTCATGGAAACTGCTGCATGCCGCCCTTCCTGCCCGGCTACGCAGGGCCTATACTGGAGGCAAATTCTCACGTTGAGTTTCCCTTTCGTTCTGGAGCTTGTCAGGCTAACCACCACCGCGGCCATGGAAGCACCGGGTTGAGACGGAGCAAACTCATTTTCTTCCCAGAAGCATTTCTACCGGGTTTCCAGGCCTGTCAACAGCAGGGGACGTCAGGCAGCTTCAAGGCAGCATGAAGGCAGCCTTCCAAGTGGGAAAGCAAGGATAGTTCCAGCAGGCTCCCGTTTCCACGCGCACACTCAGCTTACCTCCCTGTGGTTTCTAACCAGTCCAAAGAGACACATGTTAGCCTGCGTTTGCTTCCCTGAACCAACTCCCCGAAGTAGGGTGTTCTGGGTCAAGTGAACTGCCTCAACCAAGGAATGCCCTGACTAGTTACGCCTCTGGGGCCTGTGGCTATTCCAAAGCCTGCAGTGCCACAGGAAACACAGGGCTGAAATCGCAGTAAGAACGCAAGCCGACATTCTCTTGGAGGCTGGTGACTTCCGGCAGGGGTGTCCTAGATGGAATGCGAGGCCGAGGGTTCTCTCAGGGCAGCTCAGACTAGGGCAAGGCGTAAGACCTCAAAGGCATGTGAGACGTGCCAGAAGTCTGTTGGTGAAAGTGTGGGTTTGGTGGGGAAACGAATCTGCTCCAGGAGAGAGTGCAGTGCGTTTCCCTACACTCGGCGTATGGAGAGCGGCTCCAAAGGGCTCCGGGCCTGGATGTTGCTCAGCAGACCCAGGGGTGCCCGGGAGTACTCCGTGTTCCAGCCTGGAACAGGGTGCCCCCGCGAGCCTCCCAGGTGTCCAGGAAAATCTACTGCCGTTCAACACACGCAGAGCAGAGGCTACGGCCTCACGGAAACTGCTGCGCGGCTCCGCTTCTGCACCTCAAGTCAGGGCCTTCCCTCCAGGCCTGTGCTCAATCTGGCTGTCCCGTTAGCGGCGCAGCATTGCGAGATGCTGACGTTCTCCTCGAGCAGAGTGCCTTCAGGTACGAGGCCCGCGAAGTAGGCAAAGCAGAGTGTTTTCTCACGGCAGCTCTCACAAGGGCGACGACAAAGATTTCCTGGGAGCTTCGGACTCACCAGAAATCTGGTCCTGAGGCTGTTGGAGGGCTCTGGAAATGGAGCTCTCCTCAAGGAACGTGCAGAGTGTTGCCCATCACTCGGCACGCACACAGGGCCTCCAAGGGGCAGAACAATGGGCCTCGATGTTGCTCAGCCGGACCACGGCGTGGGGGGTGTCTGGAGGCCCTCAGTGACCTTGGAGGGAAATGCATGCACACCCGAGGGGCCTAGGAGACCTCAAATGGGTAATTCCGTTAAAATAAACCCGAACGGTGACTAAGAACTCATGGAAACTGCTGCATGCCGCCCTTCCTGCCCGGCTACGCAGGGCCTATACTGGAGGCAAATTCTCACGTTGAGTTTCCCTTTCGTTCTGGAGCTTGTCAGGCTAACCACCACCGCGGCCATGGAAGCACCGGGTTGAGACGGAGCAAACTCATTTTCTTCCCAGAAGCATTTCTACCGGGTTTCCAGGCCTGTCAACAGCAGGGGACGTCAGGCAGCTTCAAGGCAGCATGAAGGCAGCCTTCCAAGTGGGAAAGCAAGTATAGTTCCAGCAGGCTCCCGTTTCCACGCGCACACTCAGCTTACCTCCCTGTGGTTTCTAACCAGTCCAAAGAGACACATGTTAGCCTGCGTTTGCTTCCCTGAACCAACTCCCCGAAGTAGGGTGTTCTGGGTCAAGTGAACTGCCTCAACCAAGGAATGCCCTGACTAGTTATGCCTCTGGGGCCTGTGGCTATTCCAAAGCCTGCAGTGCCACAGGAAACACAGGGCTGAAATCGCAGTAAGAACGCAAGCCGACATTCTCTTGGAGGCTGGTGACTTCCGGCAGGGGTGTCCTAGATGGAATGCGAGGCCGAGGGTTCTCTCAGGGCAGCTCAGACTAGGGCAAGGCGTAAGACCTCAAAGGCATGTGAGACGTGCCAGAAGTCTGTTGGTGAAAGTGTGGGTTTGGTGGGGAAACGAATCTGCTCCAGGAGAGAGTGCAGGGCGTTTCCCTACACTCGGCGTATGGAGAGCGGCTCCAAAGGGCTCCGGGCCTGGATGTTGCTCAGCAGACCCAGGGGTGCCCGGGAGTACTCCGTGTTCCAGCCTGGAACAGGGTGCCCCCGCGAGCCTCCCAGGTGTCCAGGAAAATCTTCTGCCGTTCAACACACGCAGAGCAGAGGCTACGGCCTCACGGAAACTGCTGCGCGGCTCCGCTTCTGCACCTCACGTCAGGGCCTTCCCTCCAGACCTGTGCTCAATCTGGCTGTCCCGTTAGCGACGCAGCATTGCGAGATGCTGACGTTCTCCTCGAGCAGAGTGCCTTCAGGTACGAGGCCCGCGAAGTAGGCAGAGTGTTTTCTCTCGGCAGCTGTCTCAAGGGCGAGGACAAAGATTTCCTGGGAGCTTCGGACTCACCAGAAATCTGGTTCTGAGGCCGTATGAGGTCTCTGGAAATGGAGCTCTCCTCAAGGAACGTGCAGCGTGTTGCCCATCACTCGGCACGCACACAGGGCCTCCGAGGGGCAGAGCAAAGGGCCTCGATGTTGCTCAGCCGGACCACGGCGTGGGGGGTGTCTGGAGGTCCTCAGTGACCTTGGAGGGAAATGCATGCACACCCGAGTGGCCTAGGAGACCTCAAATGGGTAATTCCGTTAAAATAAACCCGAACGGTGACTAAGAACTCATGGAAACTGCTGCATGCCGCCCTTCCTGCCCGGCTACGCAGGGCCTAAACTGGAGGCAAATTCTCACGTTGAGTTTCCCTTTCGTTCTGGAGCTTGTCAGGCTAACCACCACCGCGGCCATGGAAGCAACGGGTTGAGACGGAGCAAACTCATTTTCTTCCCAGAAGCATTTCTACCGGGTTTCCAGGCCTGTCAACAGCAGGGGACGTCAGGCAGCTTCAAGGCAGCATGAAGGCAGCCTTCCAAGTGGGAAAGCAAGGATAGTTCCAGCAGGCTCCCGTTTCCACGCGCACACTCAGCTTACCTCCCTGTGGTTTCTAACCAGTCCAAAGAGACACATGTTAGCCTGCGTTTGCTTCCCTGGACCAACTCCCCGAAGTAGGGTGTTCTGGGTCAAGTGAACTGCCTCAACCAAGGAATGCCCTGACTAGTTACGCCTCTGGGGCCTGTGGCTATTCCAAAGCCTGCAGGGCCACAGGAAACACAGGGCTGAAATCGCAGTAAGAACGCAAGCCGACATTCTCTTGGAGGCTGGTGACTTCCGGCAGGGGTGTCCTAGATGGAATGCGAGGCCGAGGGTTCTCTCAGGGCAGCTCAGACTAGGGCAAGGCGTAAGACCTCAAAGGCATGTGAGACGTGCCAGAAGTCTGTTGGTGAAAGTGTGGGTTTGGTGGGGAAACGAATCTGCTCCAGGAGAGAGTGCAGTGCGTTTCCCTACACTCGGCGTATGGAGAGCGGCTCCAAAGGGCTCCGGGCCTGGATGTTGCTCAGCAGACCCAGGGGTGCCCGGGAGTACTCCGTGTTCCAGCCTGGAACAGGGTGCCCCCGCGAGCCTCCCAGGTGTCCAGGAAAATCTACTGCCGTTCAACACACGCAGAGCAGAGGCTACGGCCTCACGGAAACTGCTGCGCGGCTCCGCTTCTGCACCTCAAGTCAGGGCCTTCCCTCCAGGCCTGTGCTCAATCTGGCCGTCCCGTTAGCGACGCAGCATTGCGAGATGCTGACGTTCTCCTCGAGCAGAGTGCCTTCAGGTACGAGGCCCGCGAAGTAGGCAAAGCAGAGTGTTTTCTCACGGCAGCTCTCACAAGGGCGACGACAAAGATTTCCTGGGAGCTTCGGACTCACCAGAAATCTGGTTCTGAGGCCGTGTGAGGGCTCTGGAAATGGAGCTCTCCTCAAGGAACGTGCAGCGTGTTGCCCATCACTCGGCACGCACACAGGGCCTCCAAGGGGCAGAACAATGGGCCTCGATGTTGCTCAGCCGGACCACGGCGTGGGGGGTGTCTGGAGGCCCTCAGTGACCTTGGAGGGAAATGCATGCACACCCGAGGGGCCTAGGAGACCTCAAATGGGTAATTCCGTTAAAATAAACCCGAACGGTGACTAAGAACTCATGGAAACTGCTGCATGCCGCCCTTCCTGCCCGGCTACGCAGGGCCTATACTGGAGGCAAATTCTCACGTTGAGTTTCCCTTTCGTTCTGGAGCTTGTCAGGCTAACCACCACCGCGGCCATGGAAGCACCGGGTTGAGACGGAGCAAACTCATTTTCTTCCCAGAAGCATTTCTACCGGGTTTCCAGGCCTGTCAACAGCAGGGGACGTCAGGCAGCTTCAAGGCAGCATGAAGGCAGCCTTCCAAGTGGGAAAGCAAGGATAGTTCCAGCAGGCTCCCGTTTCCACGCGCACACTCAGCTTACCTCCCTGTGGTTTCTAACCAGTCCAAAGAGACACATGTTAGCCTGCGTTTGCTTCCCTGAACCAACTCCCCGAAGTAGGGTGTTCTGGGTCAAGTGAACTGCCTCAACCAAGGAATGCCCTGACTAGTTACGCCTCTGGGGCCTGTGGCTATTCCAAAGCCTGCAGTGCCACAGGAAACACAGGGCTGAAATCGCAGTAAGAACGCAAGCCGACATTCTCTTGGAGGCTGGTGACTTCCGGCAGGGGTGTCCTAGATGGAATGCGAGGCCGAGGGTTCTCTCAGGGCAGCTCAGACTAGGGCAAGGCGTAAGACCTCAAAGGCATGTGAGACGTGCCAGAAGTCTGTTGGTGAAAGTGTGGGTTTGGTGGGGAAACGAATCTGCTCCAGGAGAGAGTGCAGGGCGTTTCCCTACACTCGGCGTATGGAGAGCGGCTCCAAAGGGCTCCGGGCCTGGATGTTGCTCAGCAGACCCAGGGGTGCCCGGGAGTACTCCGTGTTCCAGCCTGGAACAGGGTGCCCCCGCGAGCCTCCCAGGTGTCCAGGAAAATCTACTGCCGTTCAAGACACGCAGAGCAGAGGCTACGGCCTCACGGAAACTGCTGCGCGGCTCCGCTTCTGCACCTCACGTCAGGGCCTTCCCTCCAGGCCTGTGCTCAATCTGGCTGTCCCGTTAGCGACGCAGCATTGCGAGATGCTGACGTTCTCCTCGAGCAGAGTGCCTTCAGGTACGAGGCCCGCGAAGTAGGCAGAGTGTTTTCTCTCGGCAGCTGTCTCAAGGGCGAGGACAAAGATTTCCTGGGAGCTTCGGACTCACCAGAAATCTGGTTCTGAGGCCGTATGAGGTCTCTGGAAATGGAGCTCTCCTCAAGGAACGTGCAGCGTGTTGCCCATCACTCGGCACGCACACAGGGCCTCCGAGGGGCAGAGCAATGGGCCTCGATGTTGCTCAGCCGGACCACGGCGTGGGGGGTGTCTGGAGGTCCTCAGTGACCTTGGAGGGAAATGCATGCACACCCGAGTGGCCTAGGAGACCTCAAATGGGTAATTCCGTTAAAATAAACCCGAACGGTGACTAAGAACTCATGGAAACTGCTGCATGCCGCCCTTCCTGCCCGGCTACGCAGGGCCTAAACTGGAGGCAAATTCTCACGTTGAGTTTCCCTTTCGTTCTGGAGCTTGTCAGGCTAACCACCACCGCGGCCATGGAAGCAACGGGTTGAGACGGAGCAAACTCATTTTCTTCCCAGAAGCATTTCTACCGGGTTTCCAGGCCTGTCAACAGCAGGGGACGTCAGGCAGCTTCAAGGCAGCATGAAGGCAGCCTTCCAAGTGGGAAAGCAAGGATAGTTCCAGCAGGCTCCCGTTTCCACGCGCACACTCAGCTTACCTCCCTGTGGTTTCTAACCAGTCCAAAGAGACACATGTTAGCCTGCGTTTGCTTCCCTGGACCAACTCCCCGAAGTAGGGTGTTCTGGGTCAAGTGAACTGCCTCAACCAAGGAATGCCCTGACTAGTTACGCCTCTGGGGCCTGTGGCTATTCCAAAGCCTGCAGGGCCACAGGAAACACAGGGCTGAAATCGCAGTAAGAACGCAAGCCGACATTCTCTTGGAGGCTGGTGACTTCCGGCAGGGGTGTCCTAGATGGAATGCGAGGCCGAGGGTTCTCTCAGGGCAGCTCAGACTAGGGCAAGGCGTAAGACCTCAAAGGCATGTGAGACGTGCCAGAAGTCTGTTGGTGAAAGTGTGGGTTTGGTGGGGAAACGAATCTGCTCCAGGAGAGAGTGCAGTGCGTTTCCCTACACTCGGCGTATGGAGAGCGGCTCCAAAGGGCTCCGGGCCTGGATGTTGCTCAGCAGACCCAGGGGTGCCCGGGAGTACTCCGTGTTCCAGCCTGGAACAGGGTGCCCCCGCGAGCCTCCCAGGTGTCCAGGAAAATCTACTGCCGTTCAACACACGCAGAGCAGAGGCTACGGCCTCACGGAAACTGCTGCGCGGCTCCGCTTCTGCACCTCAAGTCAGGGCCTTCCCTCCAGGCCTGTGCTCAATCTGGCCGTCCCGTTAGCGACGCAGCATTGCGAGATGCTGACGTTCTCCTCGAGCAGAGTGCCTTCAGGTACGAGGCCCGCGAAGTAGGCAAAGCAGAGTGTTTTCTCACGGCAGCTCTCACAAGGGCGACGACAAAGATTTCCTGGGAGCTTCGGACTCACCAGAAATCTGGTTCTGAGGCCGTGTGAGGGCTCTGGAAATGGAGCTCTCCTCAAGGAACGTGCAGCGTGTTGCCCATCACTCGGCACGCACACAGGGCCTCCAAGGGGCAGAACAATGGGCCTCGATGTTGCTCAGCCGGACCACGGCGTGGGGGGTGTCTGGAGGCCCTCAGTGACCTTGGAGGGAAATGCATGCACACCCGAGGGGCCTAGGAGACCTCAAATGGGTAATTCCGTTAAAATAAACCCGAACGGTGACTAAGAACTCATGGAAACTGCTGCATGCCGCCCTTCCTGCCCGGCTACGCAGGGCCTATACTGGAGGCAAATTCTCACGTTGAGTTTCCCTTTCGTTCTGGAGCTTGTCAGGCTAACCACCACCGCGGCCATGGAAGCACCGGGTTGAGACGGAGCAAACTCATTTTCTTCCCAGAAGCATTTCTACCGGGTTTCCAGGCCTGTCAACAGCAGGGGACGTCAGGCAGCTTCAAGGCAGCATGAAGGCAGCCTTCCAAGTGGGAAAGCAAGGATAGTTCCAGCAGGCTCCCGTTTCCACGCGCACACTCAGCTTACCTCCCTGTGGTTTCTAACCAGTCCAAAGAGACACATGTTAGCCTGCGTTTGCTTCCCTGAACCAACTCCCCGAAGTAGGGTGTTCTGGGTCAAGTGAACTGCCTCAACCAAGGAATGCCCTGACTAGTTACGCCTCTGGGGCCTGTGGCTATTCCAAAGCCTGCAGTGCCACAGGAAACACAGGGCTGAAATCGCAGTAAGAACGCAAGCCGACATTCTCTTGGAGGCTGGTGACTTCCGGCAGGGGTGTCCTAGATGGAATGCGAGGCCGAGGGTTCTCTCAGGGCAGCTCAGACTAGGGCAAGGCGTAAGACCTCAAAGGCATGTGAGACGTGCCAGAAGTCTGTTGGTGAAAGTGTGGGTTTGGTGGGGAAACGAATCTGCTCCAGGAGAGAGTGCAGGGCGTTTCCCTACACTCGGCGTATGGAGAGCGGCTCCAAAGGGCTCCGGGCCTGGATGTTGCTCAGCAGACCCAGGGGTGCCCGGGAGTACTCCGTGTTCCAGCCTGGAACAGGGTGCCCCCGCGAGCCTCCCAGGTGTCCAGGAAAATCTACTGCCGTTCAAGACACGCAGAGCAGAGGCTACGGCCTCACGGAAACTGCTGCGCGGCTCCGCTTCTGCACCTCACGTCAGGGCCTTCCCTCCAGGCCTGTGCTCAATCTGGCTGTCCCGTTAGCGACGCAGCATTGCGAGATGCTGACGTTCTCCTCGAGCAGAGTGCCTTCAGGTACGAGGCCCGCGAAGTAGGCAAAGCAGAGTGTTTTCTCACGGCAGCTCTCACAAGGGCGACGACAAAGATTTCCTGGGAGCTTCGGACTCACCAGAAATCTGGTTCTGAGGCCGTATGAGGGCTCTGGAAATGGAGCTCTCCTCAAGGAACGTGCAGCGTGTTGCCCATCACTCGGCACGCACACAGGGCCTCCGAGGGGCAGAGCAATGGGCCTCGATGTTGCTCAGCCGGACCACGGCGTGGGGGGTGTCTGGAGGTCCTCAGTGACCTTGGAGGGAAATGCATGCACACCCGAGGGGCCTAGGAGTCCTCAAATGGGTAATTCCGTTAAAATAAACCCGAACGGTGACTAAGAACTGATGGAAACTGCTGCATGCCGCCCTTCCTGCCCGGCTACGCAGGGCCTAAACTGGAGGCAAATTCTCACGTTGAGTTTCCCTTTCGTTCTGGAGCTTGTCAGGCTAACCACCACCGCGGCCATGGAAGCACCGGGTTGAGACGGAGCAAACTCATTTTCTTCCCAGAAGCATTTCTACCGGGTTTCCAGGCCTGTCAACAGCAGGGGACGTCAGGCAGCTTCAAGGCAGCATGAAGGCAGCCTTCCAAGTGGGAAAGCAAGGATAGTTCCAGCAGGCTCCCGTTTCCACGCGCACACTCAGCTTACCTCCCTGTGGTTTCTAACCAGTCCAAAGAGACACATGTTAGCCTGCGTTTGCTTCCCTGGACCAACTCCCCGAAGTAGGGTGTTCTGGGTCAAGTGAACTGCCTCAACCAAGGAATGCCCTGACTAGTTACGCCTCTGGGGCCTGTGGCTATTCCAAAACCTGCAGGGCCACAGGAAACACAGGGCTGAAATCGCAGTAAGAACGCAAGCCGACATTCTCTTGGAGGCTGGTGACTTCCGGCAGGGGTGTCCTAGATGGAATGCGAGGCCGAGGGTTCTCTCAGGGCAGCTCAGACTAGGGCAAGGCGTAAGACCTCAAAGGCATGTGAGACGTGCCAGAAGTCTGTTGGTGAAAGTGTGGGTTTGGTGGGGAAACGAATCTGCTCCAGGAGAGAGTGCAGTGCGTTTCCCTACACTCGGCGTATGGAGAGCGGCTCCAAAGGGCTCCGGGCCTGGATGTTGCTCAGCAGACCCAGGGGTGCCCGGGAGTACTCCGTGTTCCAGCCTGGAACAGGGTGCCCCCGCGAGCCTCCCAGGTGTCCAGGAAAATCTACTGCCGTTCAACACACGCAGAGCAGAGGCTACGGCCTCACGGAAACTGCTGCGCGGCTCCGCTTCTGCACCTCACGTCAGGGCCTTCCCTCCAGGCCTGTGCTCAATCTGGCTGTCCCGTTAGCGGCGCAGCATTGCGAGATGCTGACGTTCTCCTCGAGCAGAGTGCCTTCAGGTACGAGGCCCGCGAAGTAGGCAAAGCAGAGTGTTTTCTCACGGCAGCTCTCACAAGGGCGACGACAAAGATTTCCTGGGAGCTTCGGACTCACCAGAAATCTGGTTCTGAGGCCGTGTGAGGGCTCTGGAAATGGAGCTCTCCTCAAGGAACGTGCAGCGTGTTGCCCATCACTCGGCACGCACACAGGGCCTCCAAGGGGCAGAACAATGGGCCTCGATGTTGCTCAGCCGGACCACGGCGTGGGGGGTGTCTGGAGGCCCTCAGTGACCTTGGAGGGAAATGCATGCACACCCGAGGGGCCTAGGAGACCTCAAATGGGTAATTCCGTTAAAATAAACCCGAACGGTGACTAAGAACTCATGGAAACTGCTGCATGCCGCCCTTCCTGCCCGGCTACGCAGGGCCTATACTGGAGGCAAATTCTCACGTTGAGTTTCCCTTTCGTTCTGGAGCTTGTCAGGCTAACCACCACCGCGGCCATGGAAGCACCGGGTTGAGACGGAGCAAACTCATTTTCTTCCCAGAAGCATTTCTACCGGGTTTCCAGGCCTGTCAACAGCAGGGGACGTCAGGCAGCTTCAAGGCAGCATGAAGGCAGCCTTCCAAGTGGGAAAGCAAGGATAGTTCCAGCAGGCTCCCGTTTCCACGCGCACACTCAGCTTACCTCCCTGTGGTTTCTAACCAGTCCAAAGAGACACATGTTAGCCTGCGTTTGCTTCCCTGAACCAACTCCCCGAAGTAGGGTGTTCTGGGTCAAGTGAACTGCCTCAACCAAGGAATGCCCTGACTAGTTACGCCTCTGGGGCCTGTGGCTATTCCAAAGCCTGCAGTGCCACAGGAAACACAGGGCTGAAATCGCAGTAAGAACGCAAGCCGACATTCTCTTGGAGGCTGGTGACTTCCGGCAGGGGTGTCCTAGATGGAATGCGAGGCCGAGGGTTCTCTCAGGGCAGCTCAGACTAGGGCAAGGCGTAAGACCTCAAAGGCATGTGAGACGTGCCAGAAGTCTGTTGGTGAAAGTGTGGGTTTGGTGGGGAAACGAATCTGCTCCAGGAGAGAGCGCAGGGCGTTTCCCTACACTCGGCGTATGGAGAGCGGCTCCAAAGGGCTCCGGGCCTGGATGTTGCTCAGCAGACCCAGGGGTGCCCGGGAGTACTCCGTGTTCCAGCCTGGAACAGGGTGCCCCCGCGAGCCTCCCAGGTGTCCAGGAAAATCTACTGCCGTTCAACACACGCAGAGCAGAGGCTACGGCCTCACGGAAACTGCTGCGCGGCTCCGCTTCTGCACCTCACGTCAGGGCCTTCCCTCCAGGCCTGTGCTCAATCTGGCTGTCCCGTTAGCGACGCAGCATTGCGAGATGCTGACGTTCTCCTCGAGCAGAGTGCCTTCAGGTACGAGGCCCGCGAAGTAGGCAAAGCAGAGTGTTTTCTCACGGCAGCTCTCACAAGGGCGACGACAAAGATTTCCTGGGAGCTTCGGACTCACCAGAAATCTGGTTCTGAGGCCGTATGAGGGCTCTGGAAATGGAGCTCTCCTCAAGGAACGTGCAGCGTGTTGCCCATCACTCGGCACGCACACAGGGCCTCCGAGGGGCAGAGCAATGGGCCTCGATGTTGCTCAGCCGGACCACGGCGTGGGGGGTGTCTGGAGGTCCTCAGTGACCTTGGAGGGAAATGCATGCACACCCGAGGGGCCTAGGAGTCCTCAAATGGGTAATTCCGTTAAAATAAACCCGAACGGTGACTAAGAACTCATGGAAACTGCTGCATGCCGCCCTTCCTGCCCGGCTACGCAGGGCCTAAACTGGAGGCAAATTCTCACGTTGAGTTTCCCTTTCGTTCTGGAGCTTGTCAGGCTAACCACCACCGCGGCCATGGAAGCACCGGGTTGAGACGGAGCAAACTCATTTTCTTCCCAGAAGCATTTCTACCGGGTTTCCAGGCCTGTCAACAGCAGGGGACGTCAGGCAGCTTCAAGGCAGCATGAAGGCAGCCTTCCAAGTGGGAAAGCAAGGATAGTTCCAGCAGGCTCCCGTTTCCACGCGCACACTCAGCTTACCTCCCTGTGGTTTCTAACCAGTCCAAAGAGACACATGTTAGCCTGCGTTTGCTTCCCTGGACCAACTCCCCGAAGTAGGGTGTTCTGGGTCAAGTGAACTGCCTCAACCAAGGAATGCCCTGACTAGTTACGCCTCTGGGGCCTGTGGCTATTCCAAAACCTGCAGGGCCACAGGAAACACAGGGCTGAAATCGCAGTAAGAACGCAAGCCGACATTCTCTTGGAGGCTGGTGACTTCCGGCAGGGGTGTCCTAGATGGAATGCGAGGCCGAGGGTTCTCTCAGGGCAGCTCAGACTAGGGCAAGGCATAAGACCTCCAAGGCATGTGAGACGTGCCAGAAGTCTGTTGGTGAAAGTGTGGGTTTGGTGGGGAAACGAATCTGCTCCAGGAGAGAGTGCAGTGCGTTTCCCTACACTCGGCGTATGGAGAGCGGCTCCAAAGGGCTCCGGGCCTGGATGTTGCTCAGCAGACCCAGGGGTGCCCGGGAGTACTCCGTGTTCCAGCCTGGAACAGGGTGCCCCCGCGAGCCTCCCAGGTGTCCAGGAAAATCTACTGCCGTTCAAGACACGCAGAGCAGAGGCTACGGCCTCACGGAAACTGCTGCGCGGCTCCGCTTCTGCACCTCACGTCAGGGCCTTCCCTCCAGGCCTGTGCTCAATCTGGCTGTCCCGTTAGCGGCGCAGCATTGCGAGATGCTGACGTTCTCCTCGAGCAGAGTGCCTTCAGGTACGAGGCCCGCGAAGTAGGCAAAGCAGAGTGTTTTCTCACGGCAGCTCTCACAAGGGCGACGACAAAGATTTCCTGGGAGCTTCGGATTCACCAGAAATCTGGTTCTGAGGCCGTGTGAGGGCTCTGGAAATGGAGCTCTCCTCAAGGAACGTGCAGCGTGTTGCCCATCACTCGGCACGCACACAGGGCCTCCGAGGGGCAGAGCAATGCACCTCGATGTTGCTCAGCCGGACCACGGCGTGGGGGGTGTCTGGAGGTCCTCAGTGACCTTGGAGGGAAATGCATGCACACCCGAGGGGCCTAGGAGACCTCAAATGGGTAATTCCGTTAAAATAAACCCGAACGGTGACTAAGAACTCATGGAAACTGCTGCATGCCGCCCTTCCTGCCCGGCTACGCAGGGCCTAAACTGGAGGCAAATTCTCACGTTGAGTTTCCCTTTCGTTCTGGAGCTTGGCAGGCTAACCACCACCGCGGCCATGGAAGCACCGGGTTGAGACGGAGCAAAATCATTTTCTTCCAGAAGCATTTCTACTGGGTTTCCAGGCCTGTCAACATCAGGGGACGTCAGGCAGCTTCAAGGCAGCATGTAGGCAGCCTTCCAAGTGGGAAAGCAAGGATAGTTCCAGCAGGCTCCCGTTTCCACGCGCACACTCAGCTTACCTCCCTGTGGTTTCTAACCAGTCCAAAGAGACACATGTTAGCCTGCGTTTGCTTCCCTGGACCAACTCCCCGAAGTAGGGTGTTCTGGGTCAAGTGAACTGCCTCAACCAAGGAATGCCCTGACTAGTTACGTCTCTGGGGCCTGTGGCTATTCCAAAGCCTGCAGGGCCACAGGAAACACAGGGCTGAAATCGCAGTAAGAACGCAAGCCGACATTCTCTTGGAAGCTAGTGACTTCCGGCAGGGGTGTCCTAGATGGAATGCGAGGCCGAGGAGTCTCTCAGGGCAGCTCAGAATAGGGCAAGGCGTAAGACCTCAAAGGCATGTGAGACGTGCCAGAAGTCTGTTGGTGAAAGTGTGGGTTTGGTGGGGAAACGAATCTGCTCCAGGAGAGAGTGCAGTGCGTTTCCCTACACTCGGCGTATGGAGAGCGGCTCCAAAGGGCTCCGGGCCTGGATGTTGCTCAGCAGACCCAGGGGTGCCCGGGAGTACTCCGTGTTCCAGCCTGGAACAGGTGTCCAGGAAAATCTACTGCCGTTCAACACACGCAGAGCAGAGGCTACGGCCTCACGGAAACTGCTGCGCGGCTCCGCTTCTCCTCGAGCAGAGTGCCTTCAGGTACGAGACCCGCGAAGTAGGCAAAGCAGAGTGTTTTCTCACGGCAGCTCTCACAAGGGCGACGACAAAGATTTCCTGGGAGCTTCGGACTCACCAGAAATCTGGTTCTGAGGCCGTGTGTCGGCTCTGGAAATGGAGCTCTCCTCAAGGAACGTGCAGCGTGTTGCCCATCACTCGGCACGCACACAGGGCCTCCGAGGGGCAGAGCAATGGGCCTCGATGTTGCTCAGCCGGACCACGGCGTGGGGGGTGTCTGGAGGCCCTCAGTGACCTTGGAGGGAAATGCATGCACACCCGAGGGGCCTAGGAGACCTCAAATGGGTAATTCCGTTAAAATAAACCCGAACGGTGACTAAGAACTCATGGAAACTGCTGCATGCCGCCCTTCCTGCCCGGCTACGCAGGGCCTATACTGGAGGCAAATTCTCACGTTGAGTTTCCCTTTCGTTCTGGAGCTTGTCAGGCTAACCACCACCGCGGCCATGGAAGCACCGGGTTGAGACGGAGCAAACTCATTTTCTTCCCAGAAGCATTTCTACCGGGTTTCCAGGCCTGTCAACAGCAGGGGACGTCAGGCAGCTTCAAGGCAGCATGAAGGCAGCCTTCCAAGTGGGAAAGCAAGGATAGTTCCAGCAGGCTCCCGTTTCCACGCGCACACTCAGCTTACCTCCCTGTGGTTTCTAACCAGTCCAAAGAGACACATGTTAGCCTGCGTTTGCTTCCCTGAACCAACTCCCCGAAGTAGGGTGTTCTGGGTCAAGTGAACTGCCTCAACCAAGGAATGCCCTGACTAGTTTCGCCTCTGGGGCCTGTGGCTATTCCAAAGCCTGCAGGGCCACAGGAAACACAGGGCTGAAATCGCAGTAAGAACGCAAGCCGACATTCTCTTGGAGGCTGGTGACTTCCGGCAGGGGTGTCCTAGATGGAATGCGAGGCCGAGGGTTCTCTCAGGGCAGCTCAGACTAGGGCAAGGCGTAAGACCTCAAAGGCATGTGAGACGTGCCAGAAGTCTGTTGGTGAAAGTGTGGGTTTGGTGGGGAAACGAATCTGCTCCAGGAGAGAGTGCAGGGCGTTTCCCTACACTCGGCGTATGGAGAGCGGCTCCAAAGGGCTCCGGGCCTGGATGTTGCTCAGCAGACCCAGGGGTGCCCGGGAGTACTCCGTGTTCCAGCCTGGAACAGGGTGCCCCCGCGAGCCTCCCAGGTGTCCAGGAAAATCTACTGCCGTTCAACACACGCAGAGCAGAGGCTACGGCATCACGGAAACTGCTGCGCGGCTCCGCTTCTGCACCTCACGTCAGGGCCTTCCCTCCAGGCCTGTGCTCAATCTGGCTGTCCCGTTAGCGACGCAGCATTGCGAGATGCTGACGTTCTCCTCGAGCAGAGTGCCTTCAGGTACGAGGCCCGGGAAGTAGGCAGAGTGTTTTTTCTCGGCAGCTGTCTCAAGGACGAGGACAAAGATTTCCTGGGAGCTTCGGACTCACCAGAAATCTGGTTCTGAGGCCGTATGAGGTCTCTGGAAATGGAGCTCTCCTCAAGGAACGTGCAGCGTGTTGCCCATCACTCGGCACGCACACAGGGCCTCCGAGGGGCAGAGCAATGGGCCTCGATGTTGCTCAGCCGGACCACGGCGTGGGGGGTGTCTGGAGGTCCTCAGTGACCTTGGAGGGAAATGCATGCACACCCGAGGGGCCTAGGAGTCCTCAAATGGGTAATTCCGTTAAAATAAACCCGAACGGTGACTAAGAACTCATGGAAACTGCTGCATGCCGCCCTTCCTGCCCGGCTACGCAGGGCCTAAACTGGAGGCAAATTCTCACGTTGAGTTTCCCTTTCGTTCTGGAGCTTGTCAGGCTAACCACCACCGCGGCCATGGAAGCACCGGGTTGAGACGGAGCAAACTCATTTTCTTCCCAGAAGCATTTCTACCGGGTTTCCAGGCCTGTCAACAGCAGGGGACGTCAGGCAGCTTCAAGGCAGCATGAAGGCAGCCTTCCAAGTGGGAAAGCAAGGATAGTTCCAGCAGGCTCCCGTTTCCACGCGCACACTCAGCTTACCTCCCTGTGGTTTCTAACCAGTCCAAAGAGACACATGTTAGCCTGCGTTTGCTTCCCTGGACCAACTCCCCGAAGTAGGGTGTTCTGGGTCAAGTGAACTGCCTCAACCAAGGAATGCCCTGACTAGTTACGCCTCTGGGGCCTGTGGCTATTCCAAAACCTGCAGGGCCACAGGAAACACAGGGCTGAAATCGCAGTAAGAACGCAAGCCGACATTCTCTTGGAGGCTGGTGACTTCCGGCAGGGGTGTCCTAGATGGAATGCGAGGCCGAGGGTTCTCTCAGGGCAGCTCAGACTAGGGCAAGGCGTAAGACCTCAAAGGCATGTGAGACGTGCCAGAAGTCTGTTGGTGAAAGTGTGGGTTTGGTGGGGAAACGAATCTGCTCCAGGAGAGAGTGCAGTGCGTTTCCCTACACTCGGCGTATGGAGAGCGGCTCCAAAGGGCTCCGGGCCTGGATGTTGCTCAGCAGACCCAGGGGTGCCCGGGAGTACTCCGTGTTCCAGCCTGGAACAGGGTGCCCCCGCGAGCCTCCCAGGTGTCCAGGAAAATCTACTGCCGTTCAACACACGCAGAGCAGAGGCTACGGCCTCACGGAAACTGCTGCGCGGCTCCGCTTCTGCACCTCACGTCAGGGCCTTCCCTCCAGGCCTGTGCTCAATCTGGCTGTCCCGTTAGCGACGCAGCATTGCGAGATGCTGACGTTCTCCTCGAGCAGAGTGCCTTCAGGTACGAGGCCCGCGAAGTAGGCAAAGCAGAGTGTTTTCTCACGGCAGCTCTCACAAGGGCGACGACAAAGATTTCCTGGGAGCTTCGGATTCACCAGAAATCTGGTTCTGAGGCCGTGTGAGGGCTCTGGAAATGGAGCTCTCCTCAAGGAACGTGCAGCGTGTTGCCCATCACTCGGCACGCACACAGGGCCTCCGAGGGGCAGAGCAATGGGCCTCGATGTTGCTCAGCCGGACCACGGCGTGGGGGGTGTCTGGAGGTCCTCAGTGACCTTGGAGGGAAATGCATGCACACCCGAGGGGCCTAGGAGACCTCAAATGGGTAATTCCGTTAAAATAAACCCGAACGGTGACTAAGAACTCATGGAAACTGCTGCATGCCGCCCTTCCTGCCCGGCTACGCAGGGCCTAAACTGGAGGCAAATTCTCACGTTGAGTTTCCCTTTCGTTCTGGAGCTTGTCAGGCTAACCACCACCGCGGCCATGGAAGCACCGGGTTGAGACGGAGCAAAATCATTTTCTTCCAGAAGCATTTCTACTGGGTTTCCAGGCCTGTCAACAGCAGGGGACGTCAGGCAGCTTCAAGGCAGCATGTAGGCAGCCTTCCAAGTGGGAAAGCAAGGATAGTTCCAGCAGGCTCCCGTTTCCACGCGCACACTCAGCTTACCTCCCTGTGGTTTCTAACCAGTCCAAAGAGACACATGTTAGCCTGCGTTTGCTTCCCTGGACCAACTCCCCGAAGTAGGGTGTTCTGGGTCAAGTGAACTGCCTCAACCAAGGAATGCCCTGCCTAGTTACGCCCGAGTGGGAAAGCAAGGATAGTTCCAGCAGGCTCCCGTTTCCACGCGCACACTCAGCTTACCTCCCTGTGGTTTCTAACCAGTCCAAAGAGACACATGTTAGCCTGCGTTTGCTTCCCTGGACCAACTCCCCGAAGTAGGGTGTTCTGGGTCAAGTGAACTGCCTCAACCAAGGAATGCCCTGCCTAGTTACGTCTCTGGGGCCTGTGGCTATTCCAAAGCCTGCAGGGCCACAGGAAACACAGGGCTGAAATCGCAGTAAGAACGCAAGCCGACATTCTCTTGGAAGCTGGTGACTTCCGGCAGGGGTGTCCTAGATGGAATGCGAGGCCGAGGGTTCTCTCAGGGCAGCTCAGAATAGGGCAAGGCGTAAGACCTCAAAGGCATGTGAGACGTGCCAGAAGTCTGTTGGTGAAAGTGTGGGTTTGGTGGGGAAACGAATCTGCTCCAGGAGAGAGTGCAGTGCGTTTCCCTACACTCGGCGTATAGAGAGCGGCTCCAAAGGGCTCCGGGCCTGGATGTTGCTCAGCAGACCCAGGGGTGCCCGGGAGTACTCCGTGTTCCAGCCTGGAACAGGGTGCCCCCGCGAGCCTCCCAGGTGTCCAGGAAAATCTACTGCCGTTCAACACACGCAGAGCAGAGGCTACGGCCTCACGGAAACTGCTGCGCGGCTCCGCTTCTGCACCTCACGTCAGGGCCTTCCCTCCAGGCCTGTGCTCAATCTGGCTGTCCCGTTAGCGACGCAGCATTGCGAGATGCTGACGTTCTCCTCGAGCAGAGTGCCTTCAGGTACGAGGCCCGCGAAGTAGGCAAAGCAGAGTGTTTTCTCACGGCAGCTCTCACAAGGGCGACGACAAAGATTTCCTGGGACCTTCGGACTCACCAGAAATCTGGTTCTGAGGCCGTGTGAGGGCTCTGGAAATGGAGCTCTCCTCAAGGAACGTGCAGCGTGTTGCCCATCACTCGGTACGCACACCGGGCCTCCGAGGGGCAGAGCAATGGGCCTCGATGTTGCTCAGCCGGACCACGGCGTGGGGGGTGTCTGGAGGCCCTCAGTGACCTTGGAGGGAAATGCATGCACACCCGAGGGGCCTAGGAGACCTCAAATGGGTAATTCCGTTAAAATAAACCCGAACGGTGACTAAGAACTCATGGAAACTGCTGCATGCCGCCCTTCCTGCCCGGCTACGCAGGGCCTATACTGGAGGCAAATTCTCACGTTGAGTTTCCCTTTCGTTCTGGAGCTTGTCAGGCTAACCACCACCGCGGCCATGGAAGCACCGGGTTGAGACGGAGCAAACTCATTTTCTTCCCAGAAGCATTTCTACCGGGTTTCCAGGCCTGTCAACAGCAGGGGACGTCAGGCAGCTTCAAGGCAGCATGAAGGCAGCCTTCCAAGTGGGAAAGCAAGGATAGTTCCAGCAGGCTCCCGTTTCCACGCACACACTCAGCTTACCTCCCTGTGGTTTCTAACCAGTCCAAAGAGACACATGTTAGCCTGCGTTTTCTTCCCTGAACCAACTCCCCGAAGTAGGGTGTTCTGGGTCAAGTGAACTGCCTCAACCAAGGAATGCCCTGACTTGTTACGCCTCTGGGGCCTGTGGCTATTCCAAAGCCTGCAGTGCCACAGGAAGCACAGGGCTGAAATCGCAGTAAGAACGCAAGCCGACTTTCTCTTGGAGGCAGGGTGACTTCCGGCAGGGGTGTCCTAGATGGAATGCGAGGCCGAGGGTTCTCTCAGGGCAGCTCAGACTAGGGCAAGGCGTAAGACCTCAAAGGCATGTGAGACGTGCCAGAAGTCTGTTGGTGAAAGTGTGGGTTTGGTGGGGAAACGAATCTGCTCCAGGAGAGAGTGCAGGGCGTTTCCCTACACTCGGCGTATGGAGAGCGGCTCCAAAGGGCTCCGGGCCTGGATGTTGCTCAGCAGACCCAGGGGTGCCCGGGAGTACTCCGTGTTCCAGCCTGGAACAGGGTGCCCCCGCGAGCCTCCCAGGTGTCCAGGAAAATCTACTGCCGTTCAACACACGCAGAGCAGAGGCTACGGCCTCACGGAAACTGCTGCGCGGCTCCGCTTCTGCACCTCACGTCAGGGCCTTCCCTCCAGGCCTGTGCTCAATCTGGCTGTCCCGTTAGCGACGCAGCATTGCGAGATGCTGACGTTCTCCTCGAGCAGAGTGCCTTCAGGTACGAGGCCCGCGAAATAGGCAAAGCAGAGTGTTTTCTCACGGCAGCTCTCACAAGGGCGACGACAAAGATTTACTGGGAGCTTCGGACTCACCAGAAATCTGGTTCTGAGGCCGTGTGAGGGCTCTGGAAATGGAGCTCTCCTCAAGGAACGTGCAGCGTGTTGCCCATCACTCGGCACGCACACAGGGCCTCCGAGGGGCAGAGCAATGGGCCTCGATGTTGCTCAGCCGGACCACGGCGTGGGGGGTGTCTGGAGGTCCTCAGTGACCTTGGAGGGAAATGCATGCACACCCGAGGGGCCTAGGAGTCCTCAAATGGGTAATTCCGTTAAAATAAACCCGAACGGTGACTAAGAACTCATGGAAACTGCTGCATGCCGCCCTTCCTGCCCGGCTACGCAGGGCCTAAACTGGAGGCAAATTCTCACGTTGAGTTTCCCTTTCGTTCTGGAGCTTGTCAGGCTAACCACCACCGCGGCCATGGAAGCACCGGGTTGAGACGGAGCAAACTCATTTTCTTCCCTGAAGCATTTCTACCGGGTTTCCAGGCCTGTCAACAGCAGGGGACGTCAGGCAGCTTCAAGGCAGCATGAAGGCAGCCTTCCAAGTGGGAAAGCAAGGATAGTTCCAGCAGGCTCCCGTTTCCACATGCACACTCAGCTTACCTCCCTGTGGTTTCTAACCAGTCCAAAGAGACACATGTTAGCCTGCGTTTGCTTCCCTGAACCAACTCCCCGAAGTAGGGTGTTCTGGGTCAAGTGAACTGCCTCAACCAAGGAATGCCCTGACTAGTTACGCCTCTGGGGCCTGTGGCTATTCCAAAGCCTGCAGGGCCACAGGAAACACAGGGCTGAAATCGCAGTAAGAACGCAAGCCGACATTCTCTTGGAGGCTGGTGACTTCCGACAGGGGTGTCCTAGATGGAATGCGAGGCCGAGGATTCTCTCAGGGCAGCTCAGACTAGGGCAAGGCGTAAGACCTCAAAGGCATGTGAGACGTGCCAGAAGTCTGTTGGTGAAAGTGTGGGTTTGGTGGGGAAACGAATCTGCTCCAGGAGAGAGTGCAGGGCGTTTCCCTACACTCGGCGTATGGAGAGCGGCTCCAAAGGGCTCCGGGCCTGGATGTTGCTCAGCAGACCCAGGGGTGCCCGGGAGTACTCCGTGTTCCAGCCTGGAACAGGGTGCCCCCGCGAGCCTCCCAGGTGTCCAGGAAAATCTACTGCCGTTCAACACACGCAGAGCAGAGGCTACGGCATCACGGAAACTGCTGCGCGGCTCCGCTTCTGCACCTCACGTCAGGGCCTTCCCTCCAGGCCTGTGCTCAATGTGGCTGTCCCGTTAGCGACGCAGCATTGCGAGATGCTGACGTTCTCCTCGAGCAGAGTGCCTTCAGGTACGAGGCCCGCGAATTAGGCAGAGTGTTTTCTCTCGGCAGCTGTCTCAAGGGCGAGGACAAAGATTTCCTGGGAGCTTCGCACTCACCAGAAATTTGGTTCTGAGGCCGTATGAGGTCTCTGGAAATGGAGCTCTCCTCAAGGAACGTGCAGCGTGTTGCCCATCACTCGGCACGCACACAGGGCCTCCGAGGGGCAGAGCAATGGGCCTCGATGTTGCTCAGCCGGACCACGGCGTGGGGGGTGTCTGGAGGCCCTCAGTGACCTTGGAGGGAAATGCATGCACACCCGAGGGGCCTAGGAGTCCTCAAATGGGTAATTCCGTTAAAATAAACCCGAACGGTGACTAAGAACTCATGGAAACTGCTGCATGCCGCCCTTCCTGCCCGGCTACGCAGGGCCTATACTGGAGGCAAATTCTCACGTTGAGTTTCCCTTTCGTTCTGGAGCTTGTCAGGCTAACCACCACCGCGGCCATGGAAGCACCGGGTTGAGACGGAGCAAACTCATTTTCTTCCCAGAAGCATTTCTACCGGGTTTCCAGGCCTGTCAACAGCAGGGGACGTCAGGCAGCTTCAAGGCAGCATGAAGGCAGCCTTCCAAGTGGGAAAGCAAGGATAGTTCCAGCAGGCTCCCGTTTCCACGCGCACACTCAGCTTACCTCCCTGTGGTTTCTAACCAGTCCAAAGAGACACATGTTAGCCTGCGTTTGCTTCCCTGAACCAACTCCCCGAAGTAGGGTGTTCTGGGTCAAGTGAACTGCCTCAACCAAGGCATGCCCTGACTAGTTACGCCTCTGGGGCCTGTGGCTATTCCAAAGCCTGCAGGGCCACAGGAAACACAGGGCTGAAATCGCAGTAAGAACGCAAGCCGACATTATCTTGGAGGCTGGTGACTTCCGGCAGGGGTGTCCTAGATGGAATGCGAGGCCGAGGGTTCTCTCAGGGCAGCTCAGACTAGGGCAAGGCGTAAGACCTCAAAGGCATGTGAGACGTGCCAGAAGTCTGTTGGTGAAAGTGTGGGTTTGGTGGGGAAACGAATCTGCTCCAGGAGAGAGTGCAGGGCGTTTCCCTACACTCGGCGTATGGAGAGCGGCTCCAAAGGGCTCCGGGCCTGGATGTTGCTCAGCAGACCCAGGGGTGCCCGGGAGTACTCCGTGTTCCAGCCTGGAACAGGGTGCCCCCGCGAGCCTCCCAGGTGTCCAGGAAAATCTACTGCCGTTCAACACACGCAGAGCAGAGGCTACGGCCTCACGGAAACTGCTGCGCGGCTCCGCTTCTGCACCTCACGTCAGGGCCTTCCCTCCAGGCCTGTGCTCAATCTGGCTGTCCCGTTAGCGACGCAGCATTGCGAGATGCTGACGTTCTCCTCGAGCAGAGTGCCTTCAGGTACGAGGCCCGCGAAGTAGGCAAAGCAGAGTGTTTTCTCCCGGCAGGTGTCTCAAGGGCGAGGACAAAGATTTCCTGGGAGCTTCGGACTCACCAGAAATCTGGTTCTGAGGCCGTGTGAGGGCTCTGGAAATGGAGCTCTCCTCAAGGAACGTGCAGCGTGTTGCCCATCACTCGGCACGCACACAGGGCCTCCGAGGGGCAGAGCAATGGGCCTCGATGTTGCTCAGCCGGACCACGGCGTGGGGGGTGTCTGGAGGTCCTCAGTGACCTTGGAGGGAAATGCATGCACACCCGAGGGGCCTAGGAGACCTCAAATGGGTAATTCCGTTAAAATAAACCCGAACGGTGACTAAGAACTCATGGAAACTGCTGCATGCCGCCCTTCCTGCCCGGCTACGCAGGGCCTAAACTGGAGGCAAATTCTCACGTTGAGTTTCCCTTTCGTTCTGGAGCTTGTCAGGCTAACCACCACCGCAGCCATGGAAGCACCGGGTTGAGACGGAGCAAACTCATTTTCTTCCCTGAAGCATTTCTACCGGGTTTCCAGGCCTGTCAACAGCAGGGGACGTCAGGCAGCTTCAAGGCAGCATGAAGGCAGCCTTCCAAGTGGGAAAGCAAGGATAGTTCCAGCAGGCTCCCGTTTCCACGTGCACACTCAGCTTACCTCCCTGTGGTTTCTAACCAGTCCAAAGAGACACATGTTAGCCTGCGTTTGCTTCCCTGAACCAACTCCCCGAAGTAGGGTGTTCTGGGTCAAGTGAACTGCCTCAACCAAGGAATGCCCTGACTAGTTACGCCTCTGGGGCCTGTGGCTATTCCAAAGCCTGCAGGGCCACAGGAAACACAGGGCTGAAATCGCAGTAAGAACGCAAGCCGACATTCTCTTGGAGGCTGGTGACTTCCGGCAGGGGTGTCCTAGATGGAATGCGAGGCCGAGGATTCTCTCAGGGCAGCTCAGACTAGGGCAAGGCGTAAGACCTCAAAGGCATGTGAGACGTGCCAGAAGTCTGTTGGTGAAAGTGTGGGTTTGGTGGGGAAACGAATCTGCTCCAGGAGAGAGTGCAGGGCGTTTCCCTACACTCGGCGTATGGAGAGCGGCTCCAAAGGGCTCCGGGCCTGGATGTTGCTCAGCAGACCCAGGGGTGCCCGGGAGTACTCCGTGTTCCAGCCTGGAACAGGGTGCCCCCGCGAGCCTCCCAGGTGTCCAGGAAAATCTACTGCCGTTCAACACACGCAGAGCAGAGGCTACGGCATCACGGAAACTGCTGCGCGGCTCCGCTTCTGCACCTCACGTCAGGGCCTTCCCTCCAGGCCTGTGCTCAATGTGGCTGTCCCGTTAGCGACGCAGCATTGCGAGATGCTGACGTTCTCCTCGAGCAGAGTGCCTTCAGGTACGAGGCCCGCGAAGTAGGCAGAGTGTTTTCTCTCGGCAGCTGTCTCAAGGGCGAGGACAAAGATTTCCTGGGAGCTTCGCACTCACCAGAAATTTGGTTCTGAGGCCGTGTGAGGGCTCTGGAAATGGAGCTCTCCTCAAGGAACGTGCAGCGTGTTGCCCATCACTCGGCACGCACACAGGGCCTCCGAGGGGCAGAGCAATGGGCCTCGATGTTGCTCAGCCGGACCACGGCGTGGGGGGTGTCTGGAGGTCCTCAGTGACCTTGGAGGGAAATGCATGCACACCCGAGGGGCCTAGGAGTCCTCAAATGGGTAATTCCGTTAAAATAAACCCGAACGGTGACTAAGAACTCATGGAAACTGCTGCATGCCACCCTTCCTGCCCGGCTACGCAGGGCTTAAACTGGAGGCAAATTCTCACGTTGAGTTTCCCTTTCGTTCTGGAGCTTGTCAGGCTAACCACCACCGCGGCCATGGAAGCACCGGGTTGAGACGGAGCAAACTCATTTTCTTCCCAGAAGCATTTCTACCGGGTTTCCAGGCCTGTCAACAGCAGGGGACGTCAGGCAGCTTCAAGGCAGCATGAAGGCAGCCTTCCAAGTGGGAAAGCAAGGATAGTTCCAGCAGGTTCCCGTTTCCACGCGCACACTCAGCTTACGTCCCTGTGGTTTCTAACCAGTCCAAAGAGACACATGTTAGCCTGCGTTTGCTTCCCTGAACCAACTCCCCGAAGTAGGGTGTTCTGGGTCAAGTGAACTGCCTCAACCAAGGAATGCCCTGCCTAGTTACGCCTCTGGGGCCTGTGGCTATTCCAAAGCCTGCAGTGCCACAGGAAAAACAGGGCTGAAATCGCAGTAAGAACGCAAGCCGACTTTCTCTTGGAGGCAGGGTGACTTCCGGCAGGGCGGTCCTAGATGGAATGCGAGGCCGAGGGTTCTCTCAGGGCAGCTCAGACTAGGGCAAGGCGTAAGACCTCAAAGGCATGTGAGACGTGCCAGAAGTCTGTTGGTGAAAGTGTGGGTTTGGTGGGGAAACGAATCTGCTCCAGGAGAGAGTGCAGGGCGTTTCCCTACACTCGGCGTATGGAGAGCGGCTCCAAAGGGCTCCGGGCCTGGATGTTGCTCAGCAGACCCAGGGGTGCCCGGGAGTACTCCGTGTTCCAGCCTGGAACAGGGTGCCCCCGCGAGCCTCCCAGGTGTCCAGGAAAATCTACTGCCGTTCAAGACACGCAGAGCAGAGGCTACGGCCTCACGGAAACTGCTGCGCGGGTCCGCTTCTGCACCTCACGTCAGGGCCTTCCCTCCAGGCCTGTGCTCAATCTGGCTGTCCCGTTAGGGACGCAGCATTGCGAGATGCTGACGTTCTCCTCGAGCAGAGTGTCTTCAGGTACGAGGCCCGCGAAGTAGGCAAAGCAGAGTGTTTTCTCACGGCAGCTCTCACAAGGTCGACGACAAAGATTTCCTGGGAGCTTCGGACTCACCAGAAATCTGGTTCTGAGGCCGTGTGAGGGCTCTGGAAATGGAGCTCTCCTCAAGGAACGTGCAGCGTGTTGCCCATCACTCGGCACGCACACAGGGCCTCCGAGGGGCAGAGCAATGGGCCTCGATGTTGCTCAGCCGGACCACGGCGTGGGGGGTGTCTGGAGGCCCTCAGTGACCTTGGAGGGAAATGCATGCACACCCGAGGGGCCTAGGAGTCCTCAAATGGGTAATTCCGTTAAAATAAACCCGAACGGTGACTAAGAACTCATGGAAACTGCTGCATGCCGCCCTTCCTGCCCGGCTACGCAGGGCCTATACTGGAGGCAAATTCTCACGTTGAGTTTCCCTTTCGTTCTGGAGCTTGTCAGGCTAACCACCACCGCGGCCATGGAAGCACCGGGTTGAGACGGAGCAAACTCATTTTCTTCCCAGAAGCATTTCTACCGGGTTTCCAGGCCTGTCAACAGCAGGGGACGTCAGGCAGCTTCAAGGCAGCATGAAGGCAGCCTTCCAAGTGGGAAAGCAAGGATAGTTCCAGCAGGCTCCCGTTTCCACGCGCACACTCAGCTTACCTCCCTGTGGTTTCTAACCAGTCCAAAGAGACACATGTTAGCCTGCGTTTGCTTCCCTGAACCAACTCCCCGAAGTAGGGTGTTCTGGATCAAGTGAACTGCCTCAACCAAGGAATGCCCTGCCTAGTTACGCCCGAGTGGGAAAGCAAGGATAGTTCCAGCAGGCTCCCGTTTCCATGCGCACACTCAGCTTACCTCCCTGTGGTTTCTAACCAGTCCAAAGAGACACATGTTAGCCTGCGTTTGCTTCCCTGAACCAACTCCCCGAAGTAGGGTGTTCTGGGTCAAGTGAACTGCCTCAACCAAGGAATGCCCTGACTAGTTACGCCTCTGGGGCCTGTGGCTATTCCAAAGCCTGCAGGGCCACAGGAAACACAGGGCTGAAATCGCAGTAAGAACGCAAGCCGACATTCTCTTGGAGGCTGGTGACTTCCGGCAGGGGTGTCCTAGATGGAATGCGAGGCCGAGGGTTCTCTCAGGGCAGCTCAGACTAGGGCAAGGCGTAAGACCTCAAAGGCATGTGAGACGTGCCAGAAGTCTGTTGGTGAAAGTGTGGGTTTGGTGGGGAAACGAATCTGCTCCAGGAGAGAGTGCAGTGCGTTTCCCTACACTCGGCGTATGGAGAGCGGCTCCAAAGGGCTCCGGGACTGGATGTTGCTCAGCAGACCCAGGGGTGCCCGGGAGTACTCCGTGTTCCAGCCTGGAACAGGGTGCCCCCGCGAGCCTCCCAGGTGTCCAGGAAAATCTACTGCCGTTCAACACACGCAGAGCAGAGGCTACGGCCTCACGGAAACTGCTGCGCGGCTCCGCTTCTGCACCTCACGTCAGGGCCTTCCCTCCAGGCCTGTGCTCAATGTGGCTGTCCCGTTAGCGACGCAGCATTGCGAGATGCTGACGTTCTCCTCGAGCAGAGTGCCTTCAGGTACGAGGCCCGCGAAGTAGGCAAAGCAGGGTGTTTTCTCACGGCAGCTCTCACAAGGGCGACGACAAAGATTTCCTGGGAGCTTCGGACTCACCAGAAATCTGGTTCTGAGGCCGTGTGAGGGCTCTGGAAATGGAGCTCTCCTCAAGGAACGTGCAGCGTGTTGCCCATCACTCGGCACGCACACAGGGCCTCCGAGGGGCAGAGCAATGGGCCTCGATGTTGCTCAGCCGGACCACGGCGTGGGGGGTGTCTGGAGGTCCTCACTGACCTTGGAGGGAAATGCATGCACACCCGAGGGGCCTAGGGGTCCTCAAATGGGTAATTCCGTTAAAATAAACCCGAACGGTGACTAAGAACTCATGGAAACTGCTGCATGCCGCCCTTCCTGCCCGGCTACGCAGGGCCTAAACTGGAGGCAAATTCTCACGTTGAGTTTCCCTTTCGTTCTGGAGCTTGTCAGGCTAACCACCACCGCGGCCATGGAAGCACCGGGTTGAGACGGAGCAAACTCATTTTCTTCCCAGAAGCATTTCTACTGGGTTTCCAGGCCTGTCAACAGCAGGGGACGTCAGGCAGCTTCAAGGCAGCATGAAGGCAGCCTTCCAAGTGGGAAAGCAAGGATAGTTCCAGCAGGCTCCCGTTTCCACGCGCAGACTCAGCTTACGTCCCTGTGGTTTCTAACCAGTCCAAAGAGACACATGTTACCCTGCGTTTGCTTCCCTGAACCAACTCCCCGAAGTAGGGTGTTCTGGGTCAAGTGAACTGCCTCAACCAAGGAATGCCCTGCCTAGTTACGCCTCTGGGGCCTGTGGCTATTCCAAAGCCTGCAGGGCCACAGGAAACACAGGTCTGAAATCGCAGTAAGAACGCAAGCCGACTTTCTCTTGGAGGCAGGGTGACTTCCGGCAGGGCGGTCCTAGAGGGAATGCGAGGGCGAGGGTTCTCTCAGGGCAGCTCAGACTAGGGCAAGGCGTAAGACCTCAAAGGCATGTGAGACGTGCCAGAAGTCTGTTGGTGAAAGTGTGGGTTTGGTGGGGAAACGAATCTGCTCCAGGAGAGAGTGCAGGGCGTTTCCCTACACTCGGCGTATGGAGAGCGGCTCCAAAGGGCTCCGGGCCTGGATGTTGCTCAGCAGACCCAGGGGTGCCCGGGAGTACTCCGTGTTCCAGCCTGGAACAGGGTGCCCCCGCGAGCCTCCCAGGTGTCCAGGAAAATCTACTGCCGTTCAACACACGCAGAGCAGAGGCTACGGCCTCACGGAAACTGCTGCGCGGCTCCGCTTCTGCACCTCACGTCAGGGCCTTCCCTCCAGGCCTGTGCTCAATGTGGCTGTCCCGTTAGCGACGCAGCATTGCGAGATGCTGACGTTCTCCTCGAGCAGAGTGCCTTCAGGTACGAGGCCCGCGAAGTAGGCAAAGCAGGGTGTTTTCTCACGGCAGCTCTGACAAGGGCGACGACAAAGATTTCCTGGGAGCTTCGGACTCACCAGAAATCTGGTTCTGAGGCCGTGTGAGGGCTCTGGAAATGGAGCTCTCCTCAAGGAACGTGCAGCGTGTTGCCCATCACTCGGCACGCACACAGGGCCTCCGAGGGGCAGAGCAATGGGCCTCGATGTTGCTCAGCCGGACCACGGCGTGGGGGGTGTCTGGAGGTCCTCAGTGACCTTGGAGGGAAATGCATGCACACCCGAGGGGCCTAGGAGTCCTCAAATGGGTAATTCCGTTAAAATAAACCCGAACGGTGACTAAGAACTCATGGAAACTGCTGCATGCCGCCCTTCCTGCCCGGCTACGCAGGGCCTAAACTGGAGGCAAATTCTCACGTTGAGTTTCCCTTTCGTTCTGGAGCTTGTCAGGCTAACCACCACCGCGGCCATGGAAGCACCGGGTTGAGACGGAGCAAACTCATTTTCTTCCCAGAAGCATTTCTACTGGGTTTCCAGGCCTGTCAACAGCAGGGGACGTCAGGCAGCTTCAAGGCAGCATGAAGGCAGCCTTCCAAGTGGGAAAGCAAGGATAGTTCCAGCAGGCTCCCGTTTCCACGCGCACACTCAGCTTACGTCCCTGTGGTTTCTAACCAGTCCAAAGAGACACATGTTACCCTGCGTTTGCTTCCCTGAACCAACTCCCCGAAGTAGGGTGTTCTGGGTCAAGTGAACTGCCTCAACCAAGGAATGCCCTGCCTAGTTACGCCTCTGGGGCCTGTGGCTATTCCAAAGCCTGCAGTGCCACAGGAAACACAGGTCTGAAATCGCAGTAAGAACGCAAGCCGACTTTCTCTTGGAGGCAGGGTGACTTCCGGCAGGGCGGTCCTAGAGGGAATGCGAGGGCGAGGGTTCTCTCAGGGCAGCTCAGACTAGGGCAAGGCGTAAGACCTCAAAGGCATGTGAGACGTGCCAGAAGTCGGTTGGTGAAAGTGTGGGTTTGGTGGGGAAACGAATCTGCTCCAGGAGAGAGCGCAGGGCGTTTCCCTACACTCGGCGTATGGAGAGCGGCTCCAAAGGGCTCCGGGCCTGGATGTTGCTCAGCAGACCCAGGGGTGCCCGGGAGTACTCCGTGTTCCAGCCTGGAACAGGGTGGCCCCGCGAGCCTCCCAGGTGTCCAGGAAAATCTACTGCCGTTCAACACACGCAGAGCAGAGGCTACGGCATCACGGAAACTGCTGCGCGGCTCCGCTTCTGCACCTCACGTCAGGGCCTTCCTTCCAGGCCTGTGCTCAATCTGGCCGTCCCGTTAGCGACGCAGCATTGCGAGATGCTGACGTTCTCCTCGAGCAGAGTGCCTTCAGGTACAAGGCCCGCGAAGTAGGCAGAGTGTTTTCTCACGGGAGCTCTCACAAGGGTGACGACAAACATTTCCTGGGAGCTTCGGACTCACCAGAAATCTGGTTCTGAGGCCATGTGAGGGCTCTGGAAATGGAGCTCTCCTCAAGGAACGTGCAGCGTGTTGCCCATCACTCGGCACGCACACAGGGCCTCCGAGGGGCAGAGCAATGGGCCTCGATGTTGCTCAGCCGGACCACGGCGTGGGGGGTGTCTGGAGGCCCTCAGTGACCTTGGAGGGAAATGCATGCACACCCGAGGGGCCTAGGAGTCCTCAAATGGGTAATTCCGTTAAAATAAACCCGAACGGTGACTAAGAACTCATGGAAACTGCTGCATGCCGCCCTTCCTGCCCGGCTACGCAGGGCCTAAACTGGAGGCAAATTCTCACGTTGAGTTTCCCTTTCGTTCTGGAGCTTGTCAGGCTAACCACCACCGCGGCCATGGAAGCACCGGGTTGAGACGGAGCAAACTCATTTTCTTCCCAGAAGCATTTCTACCGGGTTTCCAGGCCTGTCAACAGCAGGGGACGTCAGGCAGCTTCAAGGCAGCATGAAGGCAGCCTTCCAAGTGGGAAAGCAAGGATAGTTCCAGCAGGCTCCCGTTTCCACGCGCAGACTCAGCTTACGTCCCTGTGGTTTCTAACCAGTCCAAAGAGACACATGTTACCCTGCGTTTGCTTCCCTGAACCAACTCCCCGAAGTAGGGTGTTCTGGGTCAAGTGAACTGCCTCAACCAAGGAATGCCCTGCCTAGTTACGCCTCTGGGGCCTGTGGCTATTCCAAAGCCTGCAGTGCCACAGGAAACACAGGTCTGAAATCGCAGTAAGAACGCAAGCCGACTTTCTCTTGGAGGCAGGGTGACTTCCGGCAGGGCGGTCCTAGAGGGAATGCGAGGGCAAGGGTTCTCTCAGGGCAGCTCAGACTAGGGCAAGGCGTAAGACCTCAAAGGCATGTGAGACGTGCCAGAAGTCTGTTGGTGAAAGTGTGGGTTTGGTGGGGAAACGAATCTGCTCCAGGAGAGAGTGCAGGGCGTTTCCCTACACTCGGCGTATGGAGAGCGGCTCCAAAGGGCTCCGGGCCTGGATGTTGCTCAGCAGACCCAGGGGTGCCCGGGAGTACTCCGTGTTCCAGCCTGGAACAGGGTGGCCCCGCGAGCCTCCCAGGTGTCCAGGAAAATCTACTGCCGTTCAACACACGCAGAGCAGAGACTACGGCCTCACGGAAACTGCTGCGCGGCTCCGCTTCTGCACCTCACGTCAGGGCCTTCCCTCCAGGCCTGTGCTCAATGTGGCTGTCCCGTTAGCGACGCAGCATTGCGAGATGCTGACGTTCTCCTCGAGCAGAGTGCCTTCAGGTACAAGGCCCGCGAAGTAGGCAGAGTGTTTTCTCACGGGAGCTCTCACAAGGGTGACGACAAACATTTCCTGGGAGCTTCGGACTCACCAGAAATCTGGTTCTGAGGCCATGTGAGGGCTCTGGAAATGGAGCTCTCCTCAAGGAACGTGCAGCGTGTTGCCCATCACTCGGCACGCACACAGGGCCTCCGAGGGGCAGAGCAATGGGCCTCGATGTTGCTCAGCCGGACCACGGCGTGGGGGGTGTCTGGAGGCCCTCAGTGACCTTGGAGGGAAATGCATGCACACCCAAGGGGCCTAGGAGTCCTCAAATGGGTAATTCCGTTAAAATAAACCCGAACGGTGACTAAGAACTCATGGAAACTGCTGCATGCCGCCCTTCCTGCCCGGCTACGCAGGGCCTAAACTGGAGGCAAATTCTCACGTTGAGTTTCCCTTTCGTTCTGGAGCTTGGCAGGCTAACCACCACCGCGGCCATGGAAGCACCGGGTTGAGACGGAGCAAACTCATTTTCTTCCCAGAAGCATTTCTACTGGGTTTCCAGGCCTGTCAACAGCAGGGGACGTCAGGCAGCTTCAAGGCAGCATGAAGGCAGCCTTCCAAGTGGGAAAGCAAGGATAGTTCCAGCAGGCTCCCGTTTCACGCGCACACTCAGCATTCGTACCTGTGGTTTCTAACCAGTCCAAAGAGACACATGTTAGCCTGCGTTTGCTTCCCTGAACCAACTCCCCGAAGTAGGGTGTTCTGGGTCAAGTGAACTGCCTCAACCAAGGAATGCCCTGCCTAGTTACGCCTCTGGGGCCTGTGGCTATTCCAAAGCCTGCAGTGCCACAGGAAACACAGGGCTGAAATCGCAGTAAGAACGCAAGCCGACTTTCTCTTGGAGGCAGGGTGACTTCTGGCAGGGCGGTGCTAGATGGAATGCGAGGCCGCGGGTTCTCTCAGGGCAGCTCAGACTAAGGCAAGGCATAAGACCTCAAAGGCATGTGAGACGTGCCAGAAGTCTGTTGGTGAAAGTGTGGGTTTGGTGGGGAAACGAATCTGCTCCAGGAGAGAGTGCAGGGCGTTTCCCTACACTCGGCGTATGGAGAGCGGCTCCAAAGGGCTCCGGGCCTGGATGTTGCTCAGCAGACCCAGGGGTGCCCGGGAGTACTCCGTGTTCCAGCCTGGAACAGGGTGCCCCCGCGAGCCTCCCAGGTGTCCAGGAAAATCTTCTGCCGTTCAACACACGCAGAGCAGAGGCTACGGCCTCACGGAAACTGCTGCGCGGCTCCGCTTCTGCACCTCACGTCAGGGCCTTCCCTCCAGGCCTGTGCTCAATCTGGCTGTCCCGTTAGCGACGCAGCATTGCGAGATGCTGACGTTCTCCTCGAGCAGAGTGCCTTCAGGTACGAGGCCCGCGAAGTAGGCAAAGCAGAGTGTTTTCTCACGGCAGCTCTCACAAGGGCGACGACAAAGAGTTCCTGGGAGCTTCGGACTCACCAGAAATCTGGTTCTGAGGCCGTGTGAGGGCTCTGGAAATGGAGCTCTCCTCAAGGAACGTGCAGCGTGTTGCCCATCACTCGGCACGCACACAGGGCCTCCGAGGGGCAGAGCAATGGGCCTCGATGTTGCTCAGCCGGACCACGGCGTGTGGGTGTCTGGAGGTCCTCAGTGACCTTGGAGGGAAATGCATGCACACCCGAGGGGCCTAGGAGTCCTCAAATGGGTAATTCCGTTAAAATAAACCCGAACGGTGACTAAGAACTCATGGAAACTGCTGCATGCCGCCCTTCCTGCCCGGCTACGCAGGGCCTAAACTGGAGGCAAATCCTCACGTTGAGTTTCCCTTTCGTTCTGGAGCTTGTCAGGCTAACCACCACCGCGGCCATGGAAGCACCGGGTTGAGACGGAGCAAACTCATTTTCTTCCCAGAAGCATTTCTACCGGGTTTCCAGGCCTGTCAACAGCAGGGGACGTCAGGCAGCTTCAAGGCAGCATGAAGGCAGCCTTCCAAGTGGGAAAGCAAGGATAGTTCCAACAGTTTCCCGTTTCCACGCGCACACTCAGCTTACGTCCCTGTGGTTTCTAACCAGTCCAAAGAGACACATTTTACCCTGCGTTTGCTTCCCTGAACCAACTCCCCGAAGTAGGGTGTTCTGGGTCAAGTGAACTGCCTCAACCAAGGAATGCCCTGCCACGTTACGCCTCTGGGGCCTGTGGCTATTCCACAGCCTGCAGTGCCACAGGAAACAAAGGGCTGAAATCGCAGTAAGAACGCAAGCCGACATTCTCTTGGAGGCAGGGTGACTTCCGGCAGGGCGGTCCTAGATAGAATGCGAGGCCGAGGGTTCTCTCAGGGCAGCTCAGACTAGGGCAAGGCATAAGACCTCCAAGGCATGTGAGACGTGCCAGAAGTCTGTTGGTGAAAGTGTGGGTTTGGTGGGGAAACGAATCTGCTCCAGGAGAGAGTGCAGGGCGTTTCCCTACACTCGGCGTATGGAGAGCGGCTCCAAAGGGCTCCGGGCCTGGATGTTGCTCAGCAGACCCAGGGGTGCCCGGGAGTACTCCGTGTTCCAGCCTGGAACAGGGTGCCCCCGCGAGCCTCCCAGGTGTCCAGGAAAATCTACTGCCGTTCAACACACGCAGAGCAGAGGCTACGGCCTCACGGAAACTGCTGCGCGGCTCCGCTTCTGCACCTCACGTCAGGGCCTTCCCTCCAGGCCTGTGCTCAATGTGGCTGTCCCGTTAGCGACGCAGCATTGCGAGATGCTGACGTTCTCCTCGAGCAGAGTGCCTTCAGGTACGAGGCCCGCGAAGTAGGCAAAGCAGAGTGTTTTCTCACGGCAGCTCTCACAAGGGCGACGACAAAGATTTCCTGGGAGCTTCGGACTCACCAGAAATCTGGTTCTGAGGCCGTGTGAGGGCTCTGGAAATGGAGCTCTCCTCAAGGAACGTGCAGCGTGTTGCCCATCACTCGGCACGCACACAGGGCCTCCGAGGGGCAGAGCAATGGGCCTCGATGTTGCTCAGCCGGACCACGGCGTGTGGGTGTCTGGAGGTCCTCAGTGACCTTGGAGGGAAATGCATGCACACCCGAGGGGCCTAGGAGTCCTCAAATGGGTAATTCCGTTAAAATAAACCCGAACGGTGACTAAGAACTCATGGAAACTGCTGCATGCCGCTCTTCCTGCCCAGCTACGCAGGGCCTAAACTGGAGGCAAATCCTCACGTTGAGTTTCCCTTTCGTTCTGGAGCTTGTCAGGCTAACCACCACCGCGGCCATGGAAGCACCGGGTTGAGACGGAGCAAACTCATTTTCTTCCCAGAAGCATTTCTACCGGGTTTCCAGGCCTGTCAACAGCAGGGGACGTCAGGCAGCTTCAAGGCAGCATGAAGGCAGCCTTCCAAGTGGGAAAGCAAGGATAGTTCCAACAGTTTCCCGTTTCCACGCGCACACTCAGCTTACGTCCCTGTGGTTTCTAACCAGTCCAAAGAGACACATTTTACCCTGCGTTTGCTTCCCTGAACCAACTCCCCGAAGTAGGGTGTTCTGGGTCAAGTGAACTGCCTCAACCAAGGAATGCCCTGCCACGTTACGCCTCTGGGGCCTGTGGCTATTCCACAGCCTGCAGTGCCACAGGAAACAAAGGGCTGAAATCGCAGTAAGAACGCAAGCCGACATTCTCTTGGAGGCAGGGTGACTTCCGGCAGGGCGGTCCTAGATAGAATGCGAGGCCGAGGGTTCTCTCAGGGCAGCTCAGACTAGGGCAAGGCATAAGACCTCCAAGGCATGTGAGACGTGCCAGAAGTCTGTTGGTGAAAGTGTGGGTTTGGTGGGGAAACGAATCTGCTCCAGGAGAGAGTGCAGGGCGTTTCCCTACACTCGGCGTATGGAGAGCGGCTCCAAAGGGCTCCGGGCCTGGATGTTGCTCAGCAGACCCAGGGGTGCCCGGGAGTACTCCGTGTTCCAGCCTGGAACAGGGTGCCCCCGCGAGCCTCCCAGGTGTCCAGGAAAATCTACTGCCGTTCAACACACGCAGAGCAGAGGCTACGGCCTCACGGAAACTGCTGCGCGGCTCCGCTTCTGCACCTCACGTCAGGGCCTTCCCTCCAGGCCTGTGCTCAATGTGGCTGTCCCGTTAGCGACGCAGCATTGCGAGATGCTGACGTTCTCCTCGAGCAGAGTGCCTTCAGGTACGAGGCCCGCGAAGTAGGCAAAGCAGGGTGTTTTCTCACGGCAGCTCTCACAAGGGCGACGACAAAGATTTCCTGGGAGCTTCGGACTCACCAGAAATCTGGTTCTGAGGCCGTGTGAGGGCTCTGGAAATGGAGCTCTCCTCAAGGAACGTGCAGCGTGTTGCCCATCACTCGGCACGCACACAGGGCCTCCGAGGGGCAGAGCAATGGGCCTCGATGTTGCTCAGCCGGACCACGGCGTGGGGGGTGTCTGGAGGTCCTCAGTGACCTTGGAGGGAAATGCATGCACACCCGAGGGGCCTAGGAGTCCTCAAATGGGTAATTCCGTTAAAATAAACCCGAACGGTGACTAAGAACTCATGGAAACTGCTGCATGCCGCCCTTCCTGCCCGGCTACGCAGGGCCTAAACTGGAGGCAAATTCTCACGTTGAGTTTCCCTTTCGTTCTGGAGCTTGTCAGGCTAACCACCACCGCGGCCATGGAAGCACCGGGTTGAGACGGAGCAAACTCATTTTCTTCCCAGAAGCATTTCTACTGGGTTTCCAGGCCTGTCAACAGCAGGGGACGTCAGGCAGCTTCAAGGCAGCATGAAGGCAGCCTTCCAAGTGGGAAAGCAAGGATAGTTCCAGCAGGCTCCCGTTTCCACGCGCACACTCAGCTTACGTCCCTGTGGTTTCTAACCAGTCCAAAGAGACACATGTTAGCCTGCGTTTGCTTCCCTGAACCAACTCCCCGAAGTAGGGTGTTCTGGGTCAAGTGAACTGCCTCAACCAAGGAATGCCCTGCCTAGTTACGCCTCTGGGGCCTGTGGCTATTCCAAAGCCTGCAGTGCCACAGGAAACACAGGTCTGAAATCGCAGTAAGAACGCAAGCCGACTTTCTCTTGGAGGCAGGGTGACTTCCGGCAGGGCGGTCCTAGAGGGAATGCGAGGGCGAGGGTTCTCTCAGGGCAGCTCAGACTAGGGCAAGGCGTAAGACCTCAAAGGCATGTGAGATGTGCCAGAAGTCTGTTGGTGAAAGTGTGGGTTTGGTGGGGAAACGAATCTGCTCCAGGAGAGAGTGCAGGGCGTTTCCCTACACTCGGCGTATGGAGAGCGGCTCCAAAGGGCTCCGGGCCTGGATGTTGCTCAGCAGACCCAGGGGTGCCCGGGAGTACTCCGTGTTCCAGCCTGGAACAGGGTGGCCCCGCGAGCCTCCCAGGTGTCCAGGAAAATCTACTGCCGTTCAACACACGCAGAGCAGAGGCTACGGCCTCACGGAAACTGCTGCGCGGCTCCGCTTCTGCACCTCACGTCAGGGCCTTCCCTCCAGGCCTGTGCTCAATGTGGCTGTCCCGTTAGCGACGCAGCATTGCGAGATGCTGACGTTCTCCTCGAGCAGAGTGCCTTCAGGTACAAGGCCCGCGAAGTAGGCAGAGTGTTTTCTCACGGGAGCTCTCACAAGGGTGACGACAAACATTTCCTGGGAGCTTCGGACTCACCAGAAATCTGGTTCTGAGGCCGTGTGAGGGCTCTGGAAATGGAGCTCTCCTCAAGGAACGTGCAGCGTGTTGCCCATCACTCGGCACGCACACAGGGCCTCCGAGGGGCAGAGCAATGGGCCTCGATGTTGCTCAGCCGGACCACGGCGTGGGGGGTGTCTGGAGGCCCTCAGTGACCTTGGAGGGAAATGCATGCACACCCGAGGGGCCTAGGAGTCCTCAAATGGGTAATTCCGTTAAAATAAACCCGAGCGGTGACTAAGAACTCATGGAAACTGCTGCATGCCGCCCTTCCTGCCCGCCTATGCAGGGCCTAAACTGGAGGCAAATTCTCACGTTGAGTTTCCCTTTCGTTCTGGAGCTTGTCAGGCTAACCACCACCGCGGCCATGGAAGCACCGGGTTGAGACGGAGCAAACTCATTTTCTTCCCAGAAGCATTTCTACTGGGTTTCCAGGCCTGTCAACAGCAGGGGACGTCAGGCAGCTTCAAGGCAGCATGAAGGCAGCCTTCCAAGTGGGAAAGCAAGGATAGTTCCAGCAGGCTCCCGTTTCACGCGCACACTCAGCTTACCTCCCTGTGGTTTCTAACCAGTCCAAAGAGACACATGTTAGCCTGCGTTTGCTTCCCTGGACCAACTCCCCGAAGTAGGGTGTTCTGGGTCAAGTGAACTGCCTCAACCAAGGAATGCCCTGCCTAGTTACGCCCGAGTGGGAAAGAAAGGATAGTTCCAGCAGGCTCCCGTTTCCACGCGCACACTCAGCTCACCTCCCTGTGGTTTCTAACCAGTCCAAAGAGACACATGTTAGCCTGCGTTTGCTTCCCTGAACCAACTCCCCGAAGTAGGGTGTTCTGGGTCAAGTGAACTGCCTCAACCAAGGAATGCCCTGCCTAGTTACGCCTCTGGGGCCTGTGGCTATTCCAAAGCCTGCAGTGCCACAGGAAACAAAGGGCTGAAATCGCAGTAAGAACGCAAGCCGACATTCTCTTGGAGGCAGGGTGACTTCCGGCAGGGCGGTCCTAGATAGAATGCGAGGCCGAGGGTTCTCTCAGGGCAGCTCAGACTAGGGCAAGGCATAAGACCTCCAAGGCATGTGAGACGTGCCAGAAGTCTGTTGGTGAAAGTGTGGGTTTGGTGGGGAAACGAATCTGCTCCAGGAGAGAGTGCAGGGCGTTTCCCTACACTCGGCGTATGGAGAGCGGCTCCAAAGGGCTCCGGGCCTGGATGTTGCTCAGCAGACCCAGGGGTGCCCGGGAGTACTCCGTGTTCCAGCCTGGAACAGGGTGCCCCCGCGAGCCTCCCAGGTGTCCATGAAAATCTACTGCCGTTCAACACACGCAGAGCAGAGGCTACGGCCTCACGGAAACTGCTGCGCGGCTCCGCTTCTGCACCTCACGTCAGGGCCTTCCCTCCAGGCCTGTGCTCAATGTGGCTGTCCCGTTAGCGACGCAGCATTGCGAGATGCTGACGTTCTCCTCGAGCAGAGTGCCTTCAGGTACGAGGCCCGCGAAGTAGGCAGAGTATTTTCTCACGGCAGCTCTCACAAGGGCGACGACAAACAGTTCCTGGGAGCTTCGGACTCACCAGAAATCTGGTTCTGAGGCCGTGTGAGGGCTCTGGAAATGGAGCTCTCCTCAAGGAACTTGCAGCGTGTTGCCCATCACTCGGCACGCACACAGGGCCTCCGAGGGGCAGAGCAATGGGCCTCGATGTTGCTCAGCCGGACCACGGCGTGGGGGGTGTCTGGAGGCCCTCAGTGACCTTGGAGGGAAATGCATGCACACCCGAGGGGCCTAGGAGTCCTCAAATGGGTAATTCCGTTAAAATAAACCCGAGCGGTGACTAAGAACTCATGGAAACTGCTGCATGCCGCCCTTCCTGCCCGGCTACGCAGGGCCTAAACTGGAGGCAAATTCTCACGTTGAGTTTCCCTTTCGTTCTGGAGCTTGTCAGGCTAACCACCACCGCGGCCATGGAAGCACCGGGTTGAGACGGAGCAAACTCATTTTCTTCCCAGAAGCATTTCTACTGGGTTTCCAGGCCTGTCAACAGCAGGGGACGTCAGGCAGCTTCAAGGCAGCATGAAGGCAGCCTTCCAAGTGGGAAAGCAAGGATAGTTCCAGCAGGCTCCCGTTTCACGCGCACACTCAGCTTACCTCCCTGTGGTTTCTAACCAGTCCAAAGAGACACATGTTAGCCTGCGTTTGCTTCCCTGGACCAACTCCCCGAAGTAGGGTGTTCTGGGTCAAGTGAACTGCCTCAACCAAGGAATGCCCTGCCTAGTTACGCCCGAGTGGGAAAGCAAGGATAGTTCCAGCAGGCTCCCGTTTCCACGCGCACACTCAGCTTACCTCCCTGTGGTTTCTAACCAGTCCAAAGAGACACATGTTAGCCTGCGTTTGCTTCCCTGAACCAACTCCCCGAAGTAGGGTGTTCTGGGTCAAGTGAACTGCCTCAACCAAGGAATGCCCTGCCTAGTTACGCCCGAGTGGGAAAGCAAGGATAGTTCCAGCAGGCTCCCGTTTCCACGCGCACACTCAGCTTACCTCCCTGTGGTTTCTAACCAGTCCAAAGAGACACATGTTAGCCTGCGTTTGCTTCCCTGAACCAACTCCCCGAAGTAGGGTGTTCTGGGTCAAGTGAACTGCCTCAACCAAGGAATGCCCTGCCTAGTTACGCCTCTGGGGCCTGTGGCTATTCCAAAGCCTGCAGTGCCACAGGAAACAAAGGGCTGAAATCGCAGTAAGAACGCAAGCCGACATTCTCTTGGAGGCAGGGTGACTTCCGGCAGGGCGGTCCTAGATAGAATGCGAGGCCGAGGGTTCTCTCAGGGCAGCTCAGACTAGGGCAAGGCATAAGACCTCCAAGGCATGTGAGACGTGCCAGAAGTCTGTTGGTGAAAGTGTGGGTTTGGTGGGGAAACGAATCTGCTCCAGGAGAGAGTGCAGGGCGTTTCCCTACACTCGGCGTATGGAGAGCGGCTCCAAAGGGCTCCGGGCCTGGATGTTGCTCAGCAGACCCAGGGGTGCCCGGGAGTACTCCGTGTTCCAGCCTGGAACAGGGTGCCCCCGCGAGCCTCCCAGGTGTCCATGAAAATCTACTGCCGTTCAACACACGCAGAGCAGAGGTTACGGCCTCACGGAAACTGCTGCGCGGCTCCGCTTCTGCACCTCACGTCAGGGCCTTCCCTCCAGGCCTGTGCTCAATGTGGCTGTCCCGTTAGCGACGCAGCATTGCTAGATGCTGACGTTCTCCTCGAGCAGAGTGCCTTCAGGTACGAGGCCCGCGAAGTAGGCAGAGTATTTTCTCACGGCAGCTCTCACAAGGGCGACGACAAAGATTTACTGGGAGCTTCGGACTCACCAGAAATCTGGTTCTGAGGCCGTGTGAGGGCTCTGGAAATGGAGCTCTCCTCAAGGAACTTGCAGCGTGTTGCCCATCACTCGGCACGCACACAGGGCCTCCGAGGGGCAGAGCAATGGGCCTCGATGTTGCTCAGCCGGACCACGGCGTGGGGGGTGTCTGGAGGTCCTCAGTGACCTTGGAGGGAAATGCATGCACACCCGAGGGGCTTAGGAGTCCTCAAATGGGTAATTCCGTTAAAATAAACCCGAACGGTGACTAAGAACTCATGGAAACTGCTGCATGCCGCCCTTCCTGCCCAGCTACGCAGGGCCTAAACTGGAGGCAAATTCTCACGTTGAGTTTCCCTTTCGTTCTGGAGCTTGTCAGGCTAACCACCACCGCGGCCATGGAAGCACCGTGTTGAGACGGAGCAAACTCATTTTCTTCCCAGAAGCATTTCTACTGGGTTTCCAGGCCTGTCAACAGCAGGGGACGTCAGGCAGCTTCAAGGCAGCATGAAGGCAGCCTTCCAAGTGGGAAAGCAAGGATAGTTCCAGCAGGCTCCCGTTTCCACGCGCACACTCAGCTTACCTCCCTGTGGTTTCTAACCAGTCCAAAGAGACACATGTTAGCCTGCGTTTGCTTCCCTGGACCAACTCCCCGAAGTAGGGTGTTCTGGGTCAAGTGAACTGCCTCAACCAAGGAATGCCCTGCCTAGTTACGCCCGAGTGGGAAAGCAAGGATAGTTCCAGCAGGCTCCCGTTTCCACGCGCACACTCAGCTTACCTCCCTGTGGTTTCTAACCAGTCCAAAGAGACACATGTTAGCCTGCGTTTGCTTCCCTGAACCAACTCCCCGAAGTAGGGTGTTCTGGGTCAAGTGAACTGCCTCAACCAAGGAATGCCCTGCCTAGTTACGCCCGAGTGGGAAAGGAAGGATAGTTCCAGCAGGCTCCCGTTTCCACGCGCACACTCAGCTTACCTCCCTGTGTTTTCTAACCAGTCCAAAGAGACACATGTTAGCCTGCGTTTGCTTCCCTGAACCAACTCCCCGAAGTAGGGTGTTCTGGGTCAAGTGAACTGCCTCAACCAAGGAATGCCCTGCCTAGTTACGCCTCTGGGGCCTGTGGCTATTCCAAAGCCTGCAGTGCCACAGGAAACAAAGGGCTGAAATCGCAGTAAGAACGCAAGCCGACATTCTCTTGGAGGCAGGGTGACTTCCGGCAGGGCGGTCCTAGATAGAATGCGAGGCCGAGGGTTCTCTCAGGGCAGCTCAGACTAGGGCAAGGCATAAGACCTCCAAGGCATGTGAGACGTGCCAGAAGTCTGTTGGTGAAAGTGTGGGTTTGGTGGGGAAACGAATCTGCTCCAGGAGAGAGTGCAGGGCGTTTCCCTACACTCGGCGTATGGAGAGCGGCTCCAAAGGGCTCCGGGCCTGGATGTTGCTCAGCAGACCCAGGGGTGCCCGGGAGTACTCCGTGTTCCAGCCTGGAACAGGGTGCCCCCGCGAGCCTCCCAGGTGTCCATGAAATTCTACTGCCGTTCAACACACGCAGAGCAGAGGTTACGGCCTCACGGAAACTGCTGCGCGGCTCCGCTTCTGCACCTCACGTCAGGGCCTTCCCTCCAGGCCTGTGCTCAATGTGGCTGTCCCGTTAGCGACGCAGCATTGCTAGATGCTGACGTTCTCCTCGAGCAGAGTGCCTTCAGGTACGAGGCCCGCGAAGTAGGCAGAGTATTTTCTCACGGCAGCTCTCACAAGGGCGACGACAAAGATTTCCTGGGAGCTTCGGACTCACCAGAAATCTGGTTCTGAGGCCGTGTGAGGGCTCTGGAAATGGAGCTCTCCTCAAGGAACGTGCAGCGTGTTGCCCATCACTCGGCACGCACACAGGGCCTCCGAGGGGCAGAGCAATGGGCCTCGATGTTGCTCAGCCGGACCACGGCGTGGGGGGTGTCTGGAGGTCCTCAGTGACCTTGGAGGGAAATGCATGCACACCCGAGGGGCCTAGGAGTCCTCAAATGGGTAATTCCGTTAAAATAAACCCGAACGGTGACTAAGAACTCATGGAAACTGCTGCATGCCGCCCTTCCTGCCCAGCTACGCAGGGCCTAAACTGGAGGCAAATTCTCACGTTGAGTTTCCCTTTCGTTCTGGAGCTTGTCAGGCTAACCACCACCGCGGCCATGGAAGCACCGTGTTGAGACGGAGCAAACTCATTTTCTTCCCAGAAGCATTTCTACTGGGTTTCCAGGCCTGTCAACAGCAGGGGACGTCAGGCAGCTTCAAGGCAGCATGAAGGCAGCCTTCCAAGTGGGAAAGCAAGGATAGTTCCAGCAGGCTCCCGTTTCCACGCGCACACTCAGCTTACCTCCCTGTGGTTTCTAACCAGTCCAAAGAGACACATGTTACCCTGCGTTTGCTTCCCTGAACCAACTCCCCGAAGTAGGGTGTTCTGGGTCAAGTGAACTGCCTCAACCAAGGAATGCCCTGCCTAGTTACGCCTCTGGGGCCTTTGGCTATTCCAACGCCTGCAGTGCCACAGGCAGCACAGGGCTGAAATCGCAGTAAGAACGCAAGCCGACTTTCTCTTGGAGGCAGGGTGACTTCCGGCAGGGCGGTCCTAGATGGAATGCGAGGCCGAGGGTTCTCTCAGGGCAGCTCAGACTAGGGCAAGGCGTAAGACCTCAAAGGCATGTGAGACGTGCCAGAAGTCTGTTGGTGAAAGTGTGGGTTTGGTGGGGAAACGAATCTGCTCCAGGAGAGAGTGCAGGGCGTTTCCCTACACTCGGCGTATGGAGAGCGGCTCCAAAGGGCTCCGGGCCTGGATGTTGCTCAGCAGACCCAGGGGTGCCCGGGAGTACTCCGTGTTCCAGCCTGGAACAGGGTGCCCCCGCGAGCCTCCCAGGTGTCCATGAAATTCTACTGCCGTTCAACACACGCAGAGCAGAGGTTACGGCCTCACGGAAACTGCTGCGCGGCTCCGCTTCTGCACCTCACGTCAGGGCCTTCCCTCCAGGCCTGTGCTCAATGTGGCTGTCCCGTTAGCGACGCAGCATTGCTAGATGCTGACGTTCTCCTCGAGCAGAGTGCCTTCAGGTACGAGGCCCGCGAAGTAGGCAGAGTATTTTCTCACGGCAGCTCTCACAAGGGCGACGACAAAGATTTACTGGGAGCTTCGGACTCACCAGAAATCTGGTTCTGAGGCCGTGTGAGGGCTCTGGAAATGGAGCTCTCCTCAAGGAACGTGCAGCGTGTTGCCCATCACTCGGCACGCACACAGGGCCTCCGAGGGGCAGAGCAATGGGCCTCGATGTTGCTCAGCCGGACCACGGCGTGGGGGGTGTCTGGAGGTCCTCAGTGACCTTGGAGGGAAATGCATGCACACCCGAGGGGCCTAGGAGTCCTCAAATGGGTAATTCCGTTAAAATAAACCCGAACGGTGACTAAGAACTCATGGAAACTGCTGCATGCCGCCCTTCCTGCCCAGCTACGCAGGGCCTAAACTGGAGGCAAATTCTCACGTTGAGTTTCCCTTTCGTTCTGGAGCTTGTCAGGCTAACCACCACCGCGGCCATGGAAGCACCGTGTTGAGACGGAGCAAACTCATTTTCTTCCCAGAAGCATTTCTACTGGGTTTCCAGGCCTGTCAACAGCAGGGGACGTCAGGCAGCTTCAAGGCAGCATGAAGGCAGCCTTCCAAGTGGGAAAGCAAGGATAGTTCCAGCAGGCTCCCGTTTCCACGCGCACACTCAGCTTACCTCCCTGTGGTTTCTAACCAGTCCAAAGAGACACATGTTACCCTGCGTTTGCTTCCCTGAACCAACTCCCCGAAGTAGGGTGTTCTGGGTCAAGTGAACTGCCTCAACCAAGGAATGCCCTGCCTAGTTACGCCTCTGGGGCCTTTGGCTATTCCAACGCCTGCAGTGCCACAGGCAGCACAGGGCTGAAATCGCAGTAAGAACGCAAGCCGACTTTCTCTTGGAGGCAGGGTGACTTCCGGCAGGGCGGTCCTAGATGGAATGCGAGGCCGAGGGTTCTCTCAGGGCAGCTCAGACTAGGGCAAGGCGTAAGACCTCAAAGGCATGTGAGACGTGCCAGAAGTCTGTTGGTGAAAGTGTGGGTTTGGTGGGGAAACGAATCTGCTCCAGGAGAGAGTGCAGGGCGTTTCCCTACACTCGGCGTATGGAGAGCGGCTCCAAAGGGCTCCGGGCCTGGATGTTGCTCAGCAGACCCAGGGGTGCCCGGGAGTACTCCGTGTTCCAGCCTGGAACAGGGTGCCCCCGCGAGCCTCCCAGGTGTCCAGGAAAATCTACTGCCGTTCAACACACGCAGAGCAGAGGCTACGGCCTCACGGAAACTGCTGCGCGGCTCCGCTTCTGCACCTCACGTCAGGGCCTTCCCTCCAGGCCTGTGCTCAATCTGGCTGTCCCGTTAGCGACGCAGCATTGCGAGATGCTGACGTTCTCCTCGAGCAGAGTGCCTTCAGGTACGAGGCCCGCGAAGTAGGCAAAGCAGAGTGTTTTCTCACGGCAGCTCTCACAAGGGCGACGACAAAGATTTCCTGGGAGCTTCGGACTCACCAGAAATCTGGTTCTGAGGCCGTGTGAGGGCTCTGGAAATGGAGCTCTCCTCAAGGAACGTGCAGCGTGTTGCCCATCACTCGGCACGCACACAGGGCCTCCGAGGGGCAGAGCAATGGGCCTCGATGTTGCTCAGCCGGACCACGGCGTGGGGGGTGTCTGGAGGCCCTCAGTGACCTTGGAGGGAAATGCATGCACACCCGAGGGGCCTAGGAGTCCTCAAATGGGTAATTCCGTTAAAATAAACCCGAACGGTGACTAAGAACTCATGGAAACTGCTGCATGCCGCCCTTCCTGCCCGGCTACGCAGGGCCTAAACTGGAGGGAAATTCTCACGTTGAGTTTCCCTTTCGTTCTGGAGCTTGTCAGGCTAACCACCACCGCGGCCATGGAAGCACCGGGTTGAGACGGAGCAAACTCATTTTCTTCCCAGAAGCATTTCTACCGGGTTTCCAGGCCTGTCAACAGCAGGGGACGTCAGGCAGCTTCAAGGCAGCATGAAGGCAGCCTTCCAAGTGGGAAAGCAAGGATAGTTCCAACAGTTTCCCGTTTCCACGCGCACACTCAGCTTACGTCCCTGTGGTTTCTAACCAGTCCAAAGAGACACATTTTACCCTGCGTTTGCTTCCCTGAACCAACTCCCCGAAGTAGGGTGTTCTGGGTCAAGTGAACTGTCTCAACCAAGGAATGCCCTGCCTAGTTACGCCTCTGGGGCCTGTGGCTATTCCAAAGCCTGCAGGGCCACAGGAAACAAAGGGCTGCAATCGCAGTAAGAACGCAAGCCGACATTCTCTTGGAGGCAGGGTGACTTCCGGCAGGGCGGTCCTAGATAGAATGCTAGGCCGAGGGTTCTCTCAGGGCAGCTCAGACTAGGGCAAGGCATAAGACCTCCAAGGCATGTGAGACGTGCCAGAAGTCTGTTGGTGAAAGTGTGGGTTTGGTGGGGAAACGAATCTGCTCCAGGAGAGAGTGCAGGGCGTTTCCCTACACTCGGCGTATGGAGAGCGGCTCCAAAGGGCTCCGGGCCTGGATGTTGCTCAGCAGACCCAGGGGTGCCCGGGAGTACTCCGTGTTCCAGCCTGGAACAGGGTGCCCCCGCGAGCCTCCCAGGTGTCCATGAAAATCTACTGCCGTTCAACACACGCAGAGCAGAGGCTACGGCCTCACGGAAACTGCTGCGCGGCTCCGCTTCTGCACCTCACGTCAGGGCCTTCCCTCCAGGCCTGTGCTCAATGTGGCTGTCCCGTTAGCGACGCAGCATTGCGAGATGCTGACGTTCTCCTCGAGCAGAGTGCCTTCAGGTACGAGGCCCGCGAAGTAGGCAGAGTATTTTCTCACGGCAGCTCTCACAAGGGCGACGACAAAGATTTACTGGGAGCTTCGGACTCACCAGAAATCTGGTTCTGAGGCCGTGTGAGGGCTCTGGAAATGGAGCTCTTCTCAAGGAACTTGCAGCGTGTTGCCCATCACTCGGCACGCACACAGGGCCTCCGAGGGGCAGAGCAATGGGCCTCGATGTTGCTCAGCCGGACCACGGCGTGGGGGGTGTCTGGAGGTCCTCAGTGACCTTGGAGGGAAATGCATGCACACCCGAGGGGCCTAGGAGTCCTCAAATGGGTAATTCCGTTAAAATAAACCCGAACGGTGACTAAGAACTCATGGAAACTGCTGCATGCCGCCCTTCCTGCCCGGCTACGCAGGGCCTAAACTGGAGGCAAATTCTCACGTTGAGTTTCCCTTTCGTTCTGGAGCTTGTCAGGCTAACCACCACCGCGGCCATGGAAGCACCGTGTTGAGACGGAGCAAACTCATTTTCTTCCCAGAAGCATTTCTACTGGGTTTCCAGGCCTGTCAACAGCAGGGGACGTCAGGCAGCTTCAAGGCAGCATGAAGGCAGCCTTCCAAGTGGGAAAGCAAGGATAGTTCCAGCAGGCTCCCGTTTCCACGCGCACACTCAGCTTACCTCCCTGTGGTTTCTAACCAGTCCAAAGAGACACATGTTAGCCTGCGTTTGCTTCCCTGAACCAACTCCCCGAAGTAGGGTGTTCTGGGTCAAGTGAACTGCCTCAACCAAGGAATGCCCTGCCTAGTTACGCCTCTGGGGCCTTTGGCTATTCCAAAGCCTGCAGTGCCACAGGAAGCACAGGGCTGAAATCGCAGTAAGAACGCAAGCCGACTTTCTCTTGGAGGCAGGGTGACTTCCGGCAGGGCGGTCCTAGATGGAATGCGAGGCCGAGGGTTCTCTCAGGGCAGCTCAGACTAGGGCAAGGCGTAAGACCTCAAAGGCATGTGAGACGTGCCAGAAGTCGGTTGGTGAAAGTGTGGGTTTGGTGGGGAAACGAATCTGCTCCAGGAGAGAGCGCAGGGCGTTTCCCTACACTCGGCGTATGGAGAGCGGCTCCAAAGGGCTCCGGGCCTGGATGTTGCTCAGCAGACCCAGGGGTGCCCGGGAGTACTCCGTGTTCCAGCCTGGAACAGGGTGCCCCCGCGAGCCTCCCAGGTGTCCAGGAAAATCTACTGCCGTTCAAGACACGCAGAGCAGAGGCTACGGCCTCACGGAAACTGCTGCGCGGCTCCGCTTCTGCACCTCACGTCAGGGCCTTCCCTCCAGGCCTGTGCTCAATGTGGCTGTCCCGTTAGCGACGCAGCATTGCGAGATGCTGACGTTCTCCTCGAGCAGAGTGCCTTCAGGTACGAGGCCCGCGAAGTAGGCAAAGCAGAGTGTTTTCTCACGGCAGCTCTCACAAGGGCGACGACAAAGAGTTCCTGGGAGCTTCGGACTCACCAGAAATCTGGTTCTGAGGCCGTGTGAGGGCTCTGGAAATGGAGCTCTCCTCAAGGAACGTGCAGCGTGTTGCCCATCACTCGGCACGCACACAGGGCCTCCGAGGGGCAGAGCAATGGGCCTCGATGTTGCTCAGCCGGACCACGGCGTGGGGGGTGTCTGGAGGCCCTCAGTGACCTTGGAGGGAAATGCATGCACACCCGAGGGGCCTAGGAGTCCTCAAATGGGTAATTCCGTTAAAATAAACCCGAGCGGTGACTAAGAACTCATGGAAACTGCTGCATGCCGCCCTTCCTGCCCGGCTACGCAGGGCCTAAACTGGAGGCAAATTCTCACGTTGAGTTTCCCTTTCGTTCTGGAGCTTGTCAGGCTAACCACCACCGCGGCCATGGAAGCACCGGGTTGAGACGGAGCAAACTCATTTTCTTCCCAGAAGCATTTCTACTGGGTTTCCAGGCCTGTCAACAGCAGGGGACGTCAGGCAGCTTCAAGGCAGCATGAAGGCAGCCTTCCAAGTGGGAAAGCAAGGATAGTTCCAGCAGGCTCCCGTTTCACGCGCACACTCAGCTTACCTCCCTGTGGTTTCTAACCCGTCCAAAGAGACACATGTTAGCCTGCGTTTGCTTCCCTGGACCAACTCCCCGAAGTAGGGTGTTCTGGGTCAAGTGAACTGCCTCAACCAAGGAATGCCCTGCCTAGTTACGCCCGAGTGGGAAAGCAAGGATAGTTCCAGCAGGCTCCCGTTTCCACGCGCACACTCAGCTTACCTCCCTGTGGTTTCTAACCAGTCCAAAGAGACACATGTTAGCCTGCGTTTGCTTCCCTGAACCAACTCCCCGAAGTAGGGTGTTCTGGGTCAAGTGAACTGCCTCAACCAAGGAATGCCCTGCCTAGTTACGCCCGAGTGGGAAAGCAAGGATAGTTCCAGCAGGCTCCCGTTTCCACGCGCACACTCAGCTTACCTCCCTGTGTTTTCTAACCAGTCCAAAGAGACACATGTTAGCCTGCGTTTGCTTCCCTGAACCAACTCCCCGAAGTAGGGTGTTCTGGGTCAAGTGAACTGCCTCAACCAAGGAATGCCCTGCCTAGTTACGCCTCTGGGGCCTGTGGCTATTCCAAAGCCTGCAGTGCCACAGGAAACAAAGGGCTGAAATCGCAGTAAGAACGCAAGCCGACATTCTCTTGGAGGCAGGGTGACTTCCGGCAGGGCGGTCCTAGATAGAATGCGAGGCCGAGGGTTCTCTCAGGGCAGCTCAGACTAGGGCAAGGCATAAGACCTCCAAGGCATGTGAGACGTGCCAGAAGTCTGTTGGTGAAAGTGTGGGTTTGGTGGGGAAACGAATCTGCTCCAGGAGAGAGTGCAGGGCGTTTCCCTACACTCGGCGTATGGAGAGCGGCTCCAAAGGGCTCCGGGCCTGGATGTTGCTCAGCAGACCCAGGGGTGCCCGGGAGTACTCCGTGTTCCAGCCTGGAACAGGGTGCCCCCGCGAGCCTCCCAGGTGTCCATGAAAATCTACTGCCGTTCAACACACGCAGAGCAGAGGTTACGGCCTCACGGAAACTGCTGCGCGGCTCCGCTTCTGCACCTCACGTCAGGGCCTTCCCTCCAGGCCTGTGCTCAATGTGGCTGTCCCGTTAGCGACGCAGCATTGCTAGATGCTGACGTTCTCCTCGAGCAGAGTGCCTTCAGGTACGAGGCCCGCGAAGTAGGCAGAGTATTTTCTCACGGCAGCTCTCACAAGGGCGACGACAAAGATTTACTGGGAGCTTCGGACTCACCAGAAATCTGGTTCTGAGGCCGTGTGAGGGCTCTGGAAATGGAGCTCTCCTCAAGGAACTTGCAGCGTGTTGCCCATCACTCGGCACGCACACAGGGCCTCCGAGGGGCAGAGCAATGGGCCTCGATGTTGCTCAGCCGGACCACGGCGTGGGGGGTGTCTGGAGGTCCTCAGTGACCTTGGAGGGAAATGCATGCACACCCGAGGGGCCTAGGAGTCCTCAAATGGGTAATTCCGTTAAAATAAACCCGAACGGTGACTAAGAACTCATGGAAACTGCTGCATGCCGCCCTTCCTGCCCAGCTACGCAGGGCCTAAACTGGAGGCAAATTCTCACGTTGAGTTTCCCTTTCGTTCTGGAGCTTGTCAGGCTAACCACCACCGCGGCCATGGAAGCACCGTGTTGAGACGGAGCAAACTCATTTTCTTCCCAGAAGCATTTCTACTGGGTTTCCAGGCCTGTCAACAGCAGGGGACGTCAGGCAGCTTCAAGGCAGCATGAAGGCAGCCTTCCAAGTGGGAAAGCAAGGATAGTTCCAGCAGGCTCCCGTTTCCACGCGCACACTCAGCTTACCTCCCTGTGGTTTCTAACCAGTCCAAAGAGACACATGTTACCCTGCGTTTGCTTCCCTGAACCAACTCCCCGAAGTAGGGTGTTCTGGGTCAAGTGAACTGCCTCAACCAAGGAATGCCCTGCCTAGTTACGCCTCTGGGGCCTTTGGCTATTCCAACGCCTGCAGTGCCACAGGAAGCACAGGGCTGAAATCGCAGTAAGAACGCAAGCCGACTTTCTCTTGGAGGCAGGGTGACTACCGGCAGGGCGGTCCTAGATGGAATGCGAGGCCGAGGGTTCTCTCAGGGCAGCTCAGACTAGGGCAAGGCGTAAGACCTCAAAGGCATGTGAGACGTGCCAGAAGTCTGTTGGTGAAAGTGTGGGTTTGGTGGGGAAACGAATCTGCTCCAGGAGAGAGTGCAGGGCGTTTCCCTACACTCGGCGTATGGAGAGCGGCTCCAAAGGGCTCCGGGCCTGGATGTTGCTCAGCAGACCCAGGGGTGCCCGGGAGTACTCCGTGTTCCAGCCTGGAACAGGGTGCCCCCGCGAGCCTCCCAGGTGTCCAGGAAAATCTACTGCCGTTCAACACACGCAGAGCAGAGGCTACGGCCTCACGGAAACTGCTGCGCGGCTCCGCTTCTGCACCTCACGTCAGGGCCTTCCCTCCAGGCCTGTGCTCAATCTGGCTGTCCCGTTAGCGACGCAGCATTGCGAGATGCTGACGTTCTCCTCGAGCAGAGTGCCTTCAGGTACGAGGCCCGCGAAGTAGGCAGAGTATTTTCTCACGGCAGCTCTCACAAGGGCGACGACAAAGATTTACTGGGAGCTTCGGACTCACCAGAAATCTGGTTCTGAGGCCGCGTGAGGGCTCTGGAAATGGAGCTCTTCTCAAGGAACTTGCAGCGTGTTGCCCATCACTCGGCACGCACACAGGGCCTCCGAGGGGCAGAGCAATGGGCCTCGATGTTGCTCAGCCGGACCACGGCGTGGGGGGTGTCTGGAGGTCCTCAGTGACCTTGGAGGGAAATGCATGCACACCCGAGGGGCCTAGGAGTCCTCAAATGGGTAATTCCGTTAAAATAAACCCGAGCGGTGACTAAGAACTCATGGAAACTGCTGCATGCCGCCCTTCCTGCCCGGCTACGCAGGGCCTAAACTGGAGGCAAATTCTCACGTTGAGTTTCCCTTTCGTTCTGGAGCTTGTCAGGCTAACCACCACCGCGGCCATGGAAGCACCGTGTTGAGACGGAGCAAACTCATTTTCTTCCCAGAAGCATTTCTACTGGGTTTCCAGGCCTGTCAACAGCAGGGGACGTCAGGCAGCTTCAAGGCAGCATGAAGGCAGCCTTCCAAGTGGGAAAGCAAGGATAGTTCCAGCAGGCTCCCGTTTCCACGCGCACACTCAGCTTACCTCCCTGTGGTTTCTAACCAGTCCAAAGAGACACATGTTAGCCTGCGTTTGCTTCCCTGAACCAACTCCCCGAAGTAGGGTGTTCTGGGTCAAGTGAACTGCCTCAACCAAGGAATGCCCTGCCTAGTTACGCCTCTGGGGCCTTTGGCTATTCCAAAGCCTGCAGTGCCACAGGAAGCACAGGGCTGAAATCGCAGTAAGAACGCAAGCCGACTTTCTCTTGGAGGCAGGGTGACTTCCGGCAGGGCGGTCCTAGATGGAATGCGAGGCCGAGGGTTCTCTCAGGGCAGCTCAGACTAGGGCAAGGCGTAAGACCTCAAAGGCATGTGAGACGTGCCAGAAGTCGGTTGGTGAAAGTGTGGGTTTGGTGGGGAAACGAATCTGCTCCAGGAGAGAGCGCAGGGCGTTTCCCTACACTCGGCGTATGGAGAGCGGCTCCAAAGGGCTCCGGGCCTGGATGTTGCTCAGCAGACCCAGGGGTACCCGGCAGTACTCCGTGTTCCAGCCTGGAACAGGGTGCCCCCGCGAGCCTCCCAGGTGTCCAGGAAAATCTACTGCCGTTCAAGACACGCAGAGCAGAGGCTACGGCCTCACGGAAACTGCTGCGCGGCTCTGCTTCTGCACCTCACGTCAGGGCCTTCCCTCCAGGCCTGTGCTCAATGTGGCTGTCCCGTTAGCGACGCAGCATTGCGAGATGCTGACGTTCTCCTCGAGCAGAGTGCCTTCAGGTACGAGGCCCGCGAAGTAGGCAGAGTGTTTTCTCACGGCAGCTCTCACAAGGGCGACGACAAAGAGTTCCTGGGAGCTTCGGACTCACCAGAAATCTGGTTCTGAGGCCGTGTGAGGGCTCTGGAAATGGAGCTCTCCTCAAGGAACTTGCAGCGTGTTGCCCATCACTCGGCACGCACACAGGGCCTCCGAGGGGCAGAGCAATGGGCCTCGATGTTGCTCAGCCGGACCACGGCGTGGGGGGTGTCTGGAGGCCCTCAGTGACCTTGGAGGGAAATGCATGCACACCCGAGGCGCCTAGGAGTCCTCAAATGGGTAATTCCGTTAAAATAAACCCGAGCGGTGACTAAGAACTCATGGAAACTGCTGCATGCCGCCCTTCCTGCCCGGCTACGCAGGGCCTAAACTGGAGGCAAATTCTCACGTTGAGTTTCCCTTTCGTTCTGGAGCTTGTCAGGCTAACCACCACCGCGGCCATGGAAGCACCGGGTTGAGACGGAGCAAACTCATTTTCTTCCCAGAAGCATTTCTACTGGGTTTCCAGGCCTGTCAACAGCAGGGGACGTCAGGCAGCTTCAAGGCAGCATGAAGGCAGCCTTCCAAGTGGGAAAGCAAGGATAGTTCCAGCAGGCTCCCGTTTCACGCGCACACTCAGCTTACCTCCCTGTGGTTTCTAACCAGTCCAAAGAGACACATGTTAGCCTGCGTTTGCTTCCCTGGACCAACTCCCCGAAGTAGGGTGTTCTGGGTCAAGTGAACTGCCTCAACCAAGGAATGCCCTGCCTAGTTACGCCCGAGTGGGAAAGCAAGGATAGTTCCAGCAGGCTCCCGTTTCCACGCGCACAGTCAGCTTACCTCCCTGTGGTTTCTAACCAGTCCAAAGAGACACATGTTAGCCTGCGTTTGCTTCCCTGAACCAACTCCCCGAAGTAGGGTGTTCTGGGTCAAGTGAACTGCCTCAACCAAGGAATGCCCTGCCTAGTTACGCCCGAGTGGGAAAGCAAGGATAGTTCCAGCAGGCTCCCGTTTCCACGCGCACACTCAGCTTACCTCCCTGTGGTTTCTAACCAGTCCAAAGAGACACATGTTAGCCTGCGTTTGCTTCCCTGAACCAACTCCCCGAAGTAGGGTGTTCTGGGTCAAGTGAACTGCCTCAACCAAGGAATGCCCTGCCTAGTTACGCCTCTGGGGCCTTTGGCTATTCCAAAGCCTGCAGTGCCACAGGAAGCACAGGGCTGAAATCGCAGTAAGAACGCAAGCCGACTTTCTCTTGGAGGCAGGGTGACTTCCGGCAGGGCGGTCCTAGATGGAATGCGAGGCCGAGGGTTCTCTCAGGGCAGCTCAGACTAGGGCAAGGCGTAAGACCTCAAAGGCATGTGAGACGTGCCAGAAGTCGGTTGGTGAAAGTGTGGGTTTGGTGGGGAAACGAATCTGCTCCAGGAGAGAGCGCAGGGCGTTTCCCTACACTCGGCGTATGGAGAGCGGCTCCAAAGGGCTCCGGGCCTGGATGTTGCTCAGCAGACCCAGGGGTGCCCGGGAGTACTCCGTGTTCCAGCCTGGAACAGGGTGCCCCCGCGAGCCTCCCAGGTGTCCAGGAAAATCTACTGCCGTTCAAGACACGCAGAGCAGAGGCTACGGCCTCACGGAAACTGCTGCGCGGCTCCGCTTCTGCACCTCACGTCAGGGCCTTCCCTCCAGGCCTGTGCTCAATGTGGCTGTCCCGTTAGCGACGCAGCATTGCGAGATGCTGACGTTCTCCTCGAGCAGAGTGCCTTCAGGTACGAGGCCCGCGAAGTAGGCAGAGTGTTTTCTCACGGCAGCTCTCACAAGGGCGACGACAAAGAGTTCCTGGGAGCTTCGAACTCACCAGAAATCTGGTTCTGAGGCCGTGTGAGGGCTCTGGAAATGGAGCTCTCCTCAAGGAACGTGCAGCGTGTTGCCCATCACTCGGCACGCACACAGGGCCTCCGAGGGGCAGAGCAATGGGCCTCGATGTTGCTCAGCCGGACCACGGCGTGGGGGGTGTCTGGAGGCCCTCAGTGACCTTGGAGGGAAATGCATGCACACCCGAGGGGCCTAGGAGTCCTCAAATGGGTAATTCCGTTAAAATAAACCCGAGCGGTGACTAAGAACTCATGGAAACTGCTGCATGCCGCCCTTCCTGCCCGGCTACGCAGGGCCTAAACTGGAGGCAAATTCTCACGTTGAGTTTCCCTTTCGTTCTGGAGCTTGTCAGGCTAACCACCACCGCGGCCATGGAAGCACCGTGTTGAGACGGAGCAAACTCATTTTCTTCCCAGAAGCATTTCTACTGGGTTTCCAGGCCTGTCAACAGCAGGGGACGTCAGGCAGCTTCAAGGCAGCATGAAGGCAGCCTTCCAAGTGGGAAAGCAAGGATAGTTCCAGCAGGCTCCCGTTTCCACGCGCACACTCAGCTTACCTCCCTGTGGTTTCTAACCAGTCCAAAGAGACACATGTTACCCTGCGTTTGCTTCCCTGAACCAACTCCCCGAAGTAGGGTGTTCTGGGTCAAGTGAACTGCCTCAACCAAGGAATGCCCTGCCTAGTTACGCCTCTGGGGCCTTTGGCTATTCCAACGCCTGCAGTGCCACAGGAAGCACAGGGCTGAAATCGCAGTAAGAACGCAAGCCGACTTTCTCTTGGAGGCAGGGTGACTACCGGCAGGGCGGGCCTAGATGGAATGCGAGGCCGAGGGTTCTCTCAGGGCAGCTCAGACTAGGGCAAGGCGTAAGACCTCAAAGGCATGTGAGACGTGCCAGAAGTCTGTTGGTGAAAGTGTGGGTTTGGTGAGGAAACTAATCTGCTCCAGGAGAGAGTGCAGGGCGTTTCCCTACACTTGGCGTATGGAGAGCGGCTCCAAAGGGCTCCGGGCCTGGATGTTGCTCAGCAGACCCAGGGGTGCCCGGGAGTACTCCGTGTTCCAGCCTGGAACAGGGTGCCCCCGCGAGCCTCCCAGGTGTCCAGGAAAATCTACTGCCGTTCAAGACACGCAGAGCAGAGGCTACGGCCTCACGGAAACTGCTGCGCGGCTCCGCTTCTGCACCTCACGTCAGGGCCTTCCCTCCAGGCCTGTGCTCAATGTGGCTGTCCCGTTAGCGACGCAGCATTGCGAGATGCTGACGTTCTCCTCGAGCAGAGTGCCTTCAGGTACGAGGCCCGCGAAGTAGGCAGAGTGTTTTCTCACGGCAGCTCTCACAAGGGCGACGACAAAGAGTTCCTGGGAGCTTCGGACTCACCAGAAATCTGGTTCTGAGGCCGTGTGAGGGCTCTGGAAATGGAGCTCTCCTCAAGGAACGTGCAGCGTGTTGCCCATCACTCGGCACGCACACAGGGCCTCCGAGGGGCAGAGCAATGGGCCTCGATGTTGCTCAGCCGGACCACGGCGTGGGGGGTGTCTGGAGGCCCTCAGTGACCTTGGAGGGAAATGCATGCACACCCGAGGGGCCTAGGAGTCCTCAAATGGGTAATTCCGTTAAAATAAACCCGAGCGGTGACTAAGAACTCATGGAAACTGCTGCATGCCGCCCTTCCTGCCCGGCTACGCAGGGCCTAAACTGGAGGCAAATTCTCACGTTGAGTTTCCCTTTCGTTCTGGAGCTTGTCAGGCTAACCACCACCGCGGCCATGGAAGCACCGGGTTGAGACGGAGCAAACTCATTTTCTTCCCAGAAGCATTTCTACTGGGTTTCCAGGCCTGTCAACAGCAGGGGACGTCAGGCAGCTTCAAGGCAGCATGAAGGCAGCCTTCCAAGTGCGAAAGCAAGGATAGTTCCAGCAGGCTCCCGTTTCACGCGCACACTCAGCTTACCTCCCTGTGGTTTCTAACCAGTCCAAAGAGACACATGTTAGCCTGCGTTTGTTTCCCTGAACCAACTCCCCGAAGTAGGGTGTTCTGGGTCAAGTGAACTGCCTCAACCAAGGAATGCCCTGCCTAGTTACGCCTCTGGGGCCTTTGGCTATTCCAACGCCTGCAGTGCCACAGGAAGCACAGGGCTGAAATCGCAGTAAGAACGCAAGCCGACTTTCTCTTGGAGGCAGGGTGACTACCGGCAGGGCGGTCCTAGATGGAATGCGAGGCCGAGGGTTCTCTCAGGGCAGCTCAGACTAGGGCAAGGCGTAAGACCTCAAAGGCATGTGAGACGTGCCAGAAGTCGGTTGGTGAAAGTGTGGGTTTGGTGGGGAAACGAATCTGCTCCAGGAGAGAGCGCAGGGCGTTTCCCTACACTCGGCGTATGGAGAGCGGCTCCAAAGGGCTCCGGGCCTGGATGTTGCTCAGCAGACCCAGGGGTGCCCGGGAGTACTCCGTGTTCCAGCCTGGAACAGGGTGCCCCCGCGAGCCTCCCAGGTGTCCAGGAAAATCTACTGCCGTTCAAGACACGCAGAGCAGAGGCTACGGCCTCACGGAAACTGCTGCGCGGCTCCGCTTCTGCACCTCACGTCAGGGCCTTCCCTCCAGGCCTGTGCTCAATGTGGCTGTCCCGTTAGCGACGCAGCATTGCGAGATGCTGACGTTCTCCTCGAGCAGAGTGCCTTCAGGTACGAGGCCCGCGAAGTAGGCAGAGTGTTTTCTCACGGCAGCTCTCACAAGGGCGACGACAAAGAGTTCCTGGGAGCTTCGGACTCACCAGAAATCTGGTTCTGAGGCCGTGTGAGGGCTCTGGAAATGGAGCTCTCCTCAAGGAACGTGCAGCGTGTTGCCCATCACTCGGCACGCACACAGGGCCTCCGAGGGGCAGAGCAATGGGCCTCGATGTTGCTCAGCCGGACCACGGCGTGGGGGGTGTCTGGAGGCCCTCAGTGACCTTGGAGGGAAATGCATGCACACCCGAGGGGCCTAGGAGTCCTCAAATGGGTAATTCCGTTAAAATAAACCCGAGCGGTGACTAAGAACTCATGGAAACTGCTGCATGCCGCCCTTCCTGCCCGGCTACGCAGGGCCTAAACTGGAGGCAAATTCTCACGTTGAGTTTCCCTTTCGTTCTGGAGCTTGTCAGGCTAACCACCACCGCGGCCATGGAAGCACCGGGTTGAGACGGAGCAAACTCATTTTCTTCCCAGAAGCATTTCTACTGGGTTTCCAGGCCTGTCAACAGCAGGGGACGTCAGGCAGCTTCAAGGCAGCATGAAGGCAGCCTTCCAAGTGGGAAAGCAAGGATAGTTCCAGCAGGCTCCCGTTTCACGCGCACACTCAGCTTACCTCCCTGTGGTTTCTAACCAGTCCAAAGAGACACATGTTAGCCTGCGTTTGCTTCCCTGGACCAACTCCCCGAAGTAGGGTGTTCTGGGTCAAGTGAACTGCCTCAACCAAGGAATGCCCTGCCTAGTTACGCCCGAGTGGGAAAGCAAGGATAGTTCCAGCAGGCTCCCGTTTCCACGCGCACAGTCAGCTTACCTCCCTGTGGTTTCTAACCAGTCCAAAGAGACACATGTTAGCCTGCGTTTGCTTCCCTGAACCAACTCCCCGAAGTAGGGTGTTCTGGGTCAAGTGAACTGCCTCAACCAAGGAATGCCCTGCCTAGTTACGCCCGAGTGGGAAAGCAAGGATAGTTCCAGCAGGCTCCCGTTTCCACGCGCACACTCAGCTTACCTCCCTGTGGTTTCTAACCAGTCCAAAGAGACACATGTTAGCCTGCGTTTGCTTCCCTGAACCAACTCCCCGAAGTAGGGTGTTCTGGGTCAAGTGAACTGCCTCAACCAAGGAATGCCCTGCCTAGTTACGCCTCTGGGGCCTTTGGCTATTCCAAAGCCTGCAGTGCCACAGGAAGCACAGGGCTGAAATCGCAGTAAGAACGCAAGCCGACTTTCTCTTGGAGGCAGGGTGACTTCCGGCAGGGCGGTCCTAGATGGAATGCGAGGCCGAGGGTTCTCTCAGGGCAGCTCAGACTAGGGCAAGGCGTAAGACCTCAAAGGCATGTGAGACGTGCCAGAAGTCGGTTGGTGAAAGTGTGGGTTTGGTGGGGAAACGAATCTGCTCCAGGAGAGAGCGCAGGGCGTTTCCCTACACTCGGCGTATGGAGAGCGGCTCCAAAGGGCTCCGGGCCTGGATGTTGCTCAGCAGACCCAGGGGTGCCCGGGAGTACTCCGTGTTCCAGCCTGGAACAGGGTGCCCCCGCGAGCCTCCCAGGTGTCCAGGAAAATCTACTGCCGTTCAAGACACGCAGAGCAGAGGCTACGGCCTCACGGAAACTGCTGCGCGGCTCCGCTTCTGCACCTCACGTCAGGGCCTTCCCTCCAGGCCTGTGCTCAATGTGGCTGTCCCGTTAGCGACGCAGCATTGCGAGATGCTGACGTTCTCCTCGAGCAGAGTGCCTTCAGGTACGAGGCCCGCGAAGTAGGCAGAGTGTTTTCTCACGGCAGCTCTCACAAGGGCGACGACAAAGAGTTCCTGGGAGCTTCGGACTCACCAGAAATCTGGTTCTGAGGCCGTGTGAGGGCTCTGGAAATGGAGCTCTCCTCAAGGAACGTGCAGCGTGTTGCCCATCACTCGGCACGCACACAGGGCCTCCGAGGGGCAGAGCAATGGGCCTCGATGTTGCTCAGCCGGACCACGGCGTGGGGGGTGTCTGGAGGCCCTCAGTGACCTTGGAGGGAAATGCATGCACACCCGAGGGGCCTAGGAGTCCTCAAATGGGTAATTCCGTTAAAATAAACCCGAGCGGTGACTAAGAACTCATGGAAACTGCTGCATGCCGCCCTTCCTGCCCGGCTACGCAGGGCCTAAACTGGAGGCAAATTCTCACGTTGAGTTTCCCTTTCGTTCTGGAGCTTGTCAGGCTAACCACCACCGCGGCCATGGAAGCACCGGGTTGAGACGGAGCAAACTCATTTTCTTCCCAGAAGCATTTCTACTGGGTTTCCAGGCCTGACAACAGCAGGGGACGTCAGGCAGCTTCAAGGCAGCATGAAGGCAGCCTTCCAAGTGGGAAAGCAAGGATAGTTCCAGCAGGCTCCCGTTTCCACGCGCACACTCAGCTTACCTCCCTGTGGTTTCTAACCAGTCCAAAGAGACACATGTTAGCCTGCGTTTGCTTCCCTGAACCAACTCCCCGAAGTAGGGTGTTCTGGGTCAAGTGAACTGCCTCAACCAAGGAATGCCCTGCCTAGTTACGCCCGAGTGGGAAAGCAAGGATAGTTCCAGCAGGCTCCCGTTTCCACGCGCACACTCAGCTTACCTCCCTGTGGTTTCTAACCAGTCCAAAGAGACACATGTTAGCCTGCGTTTGCTTCCCTGAACCAACTCCCCGAAGTAGGGTGTTCTGGGTCAAGTGAACTGCCTCAACCAAGGAATGCCCTGCCTAGTTACGCCTCTGGGGCCTTTGGCTATTCCAAAGCCTGCAGTGCCACAGGAAGCACAGGGCTGAAATCGCAGTAAGAACGCAAGCCGACTTTCTCTTGGAGGCAGGGTGACTTCCGGCAGGGCGGTCCTAGATGGAATGCGAGGCCGAGGGTTCTCTCAGGGCAGCTCAGACTAGGGCAAGGCGTAAGACCTCAAAGGCATGTGAGACGTGCCAGAAGTCGGTTGGTGAAAGTGTGGGTTTGGTGGGGAAACGAATCTGCTCCAGGAGAGAGCGCAGGGCGTTTCCCTACACTCGGCGTATGGAGAGCGGCTCCAAAGGGCTCCGGGCCTGGATGTTGCTCAGCAGACCCAGGGGTGCCCGGGAGTACTCCGTGTTCCAGCCTGGAACAGGGTGCCCCCGCGAGCCTCCCAGGTGTCCAGGAAAATCTACTGCCGTTCAAGACACGCAGAGCAGAGGCTACGGCCTCACGGAAACTGCTGCGCGGCTCCGCTTCTGCACCTCACGTCAGGGCCTTCCCTCCAGGCCTGTGCTCAATGTGGCTGTCCCGTTAGCGACGCAGCATTGCGAGATGCTGACGTTCTCCTCGAGCAGAGTGCCTTCAGGTACGAGGCCCGCGAAGTAGGCAGAGTGTTTTCTCACGGCAGCTCTCACAAGGGCGACGACAAAGAGTTCCTGGGAGCTTCGGACTCACCAGAAATCTGGTTCTGAGGCCGTGTGAGGGCTCTGGAAATGGAGCTCTCCTCAAGGAACGTGCAGCGTGTTGCCCATCACTCGGCACGCACACAGGGCCTCCGAGGGGCAGAGCAATGGGCCTCGATGTTGCTCAGCCGGACCACGGCGTGGGGGGTGTCTGGAGGCCCTCAGTGACCTTGGAGGGAAATGCATGCACACCCGAGGGGCCTAGGAGTCCTCAAATGGGTAATTCCGTTAAAATAAACCCGAGCGGTGACTAAGAACTCATGGAAACTGCTGCATGCCGCCCTTCCTGCCCGGCTACGCAGGGCCTAAACTGGAGGCAAATTCTCACGTTGAGTTTCCCTTTCGTTCTGGAGCTTGTCAGGCTAACCACCACCGCGGCCATGGAAGCACCGGGTTGAGACGGAGCAAACTCATTTTCTTCCCAGAAGCATTTCTACTGGGTTTCCAGGCCTGACAACAGCAGGGGACGTCAGGCAGCTTCAAGGCAGCATGAAGGCAGCCTTCCAAGTGGGAAAGCAAGGATAGTTCCAGCAGGCTCCCGTTTCCACGCGCACACTCAGCTTACCTCCCTGTGGTTTCTAACCAGTCCAAAGAGACACATGTTAGCCTGCGTTTGCTTCCCTGAACCAACTCCCCGAAGTAGGGTGTTCTGGGTCAAGTGAACTGCCTCAACCAAGGAATGCCCTGCCTAGTTACGCCCGAGTGGGAAAGCAAGGATAGTTCCAGCAGGCTCCCGTTTCCATGCGCACACTCAGCTTACCTCCCTGTGGTTTCTAACCAGTCCAAAGAGACACATGTTAGCCTGCGTTTGCTTCCCTGAACCAACTCCCCGAAGTAGGGTGTTCTGGGTCAAGTGAACTGCCTCAACCAAGGAATGCCCTGCCTAGTTACGCCTCTGGGGCCTTTGGCTATTCCAAAGCCTGCAGTGCCACAGGAAGCACAGGGCTGAAATCGCAGTAAGAACGCAAGCCGACTTTCTCTTGGAGGCAGGGTGACTTCCGGCAGGGCGGTCCTAGATGGAATGCGAGGCCGAGGGTTCTCTCAGGGCAGCTCAGACTAGGGCAAGGCGTAAGACCTCAAAGGCATGTGAGACGTGCCAGAAGTCGGTTGGTGAAAGTGTGGGTTTGGTGGGGAAACGAATCTGCTCCAGGAGAGAGCGCAGGGCGTTTCCCTACACTCGGCGTATGGAGAGCGGCTCCAAAGGGCTCCGGGCCTGGATGTTGCTCAGCAGACCCAGGGGTGCCCGGGAGTACTCCGTGTTCCAGCCTGGAACAGGGTGCCCCCGCGAGCCTCCCAGGTGTCCAGGAAAATCTACTGCCGTTCAAGACACGCAGAGCAGAGGCTACGGCCTCACGGAAACTGCTGCGCGGCTCCGCTTCTGCACCTCACGTCAGGGCCTTCCCTCCAGGCCTGTGCTCAATGTGGCTGTCCCGTTAGCGACGCAGCATTGCGAGATGCTGACGTTCTCCTCGAGCAGAGTGCCTTCAGGTACGAGGCCCGCGAAGTAGGCAGAGTGTTTTCTCACGGCAGCTCTCACAAGGGCGACGACAAAGAGTTCCTGGGAGCTTCGGACTCACCAGAAATCTGGTTCTGAGGCCGTGTGAGGGCTCTGGAAATGGAGCTCTCCTCAAGGAACGTGCAGCGTGTTGCCCATCACTCGGCACGCACACAGGGCCTCCGAGGGGCAGAGCAATGGGCCTCGATGTTGCTCAGCCGGACCACGGCGTGGGGGGTGTCTGGAGGCCCTCAGTGACCTTGGAGGGAAATGCATGCACACCCGAGGGGCCTAGGAGTCCTCAAATGGGTAATTCCGTTAAAATAAACCCGAGCGGTGACTAAGAACTCATGGAAACTGCTGCATGCCGCCCTTCCTGCCCGGCTACGCAGGGCCTAAACTGGAGGCAAATTCTCACGTTGAGTTTCCCTTTCGTTCTGGAGCTTGTCAGGCTAACCACCACCGCGGCCATGGAAGCACCGGGTTGAGACGGAGCAAACTCATTTTCTTCCCAGAAGCATTTCTACTGGGTTTCCAGGCCTGTCAACAGCAGGGGACGTCAGGCAGCTTCAAGGCAGCATGAAGGCAGCCTTCCAAGTGGGAAAGCAAGGAGAGTTCCAGCAGGCTCCCGTTTCACGCGCACACTCAGCTTACCTCCCTGTGGTTTCTAACCAGTCCAAAGAGACACATGTTAGCCTGCGTTTGCTTCCCTGAACCAACTCCCCGAAGTAGGGTGTTCTGGGTCAAGTGAACTGCCTCAACCAAGGAATGTCCTGCCTAGTTACGCCTCTGGGGCCTTTGGCTATTCCAAAGCCTGCAGTGCCACAGGAAGCACAGGGCTGAAATCGCAGTAAGAACGCAAGCCGACTTTCTCTTGGAGGCAGGGTGACTTCCGGCAGGGCGGTCCTAGATGGAATGCGAGGCCGAGGGTTCTCTCAGGGCAGCTCAGACTAGGGCAAGGCGTAAGACCTCAAAGGCATGTGAGACGTGCCAGAAGTCGGTTGGTGAAAGTGTGGGTTTGGTGGGGAAACGAATCTGCTCCAGGAGAGAGCGCAGGGCGTTTCCCTACACTCGGCGTATGGAGAGCGGCTCCAAAGGGCTCCGGGCCTGGATGTTGCTCAGCAGACCCAGGGGTGCCCGGGAGTACTCCGTGTTCCAGCCTGGAACAGGGTGCCCCCGCGAGCCTCCCAGGTGTCCAGGAAAATCTACTGCCGTTCAAGACACGCAGAGCAGAGGCTACGGCCTCACGGAAACTGCTGCGCGGCTCCGCTTCTGCACCTCACGTCAGGGCCTTCCCTCCAGGCCTGTGCTCAATGTGGCTGTCCCGTTAGCGACGCAGCATTGCGAGATGCTGACGTTCTCCTCGAGCAGAGTGCCTTCAGGTACGAGGCCCGCGAAGTAGGCAGAGTGTTTTCTCACGGCAGCTCTCACAAGGGCGACGACAAAGAGTTCCTGGGAGCTTCGGACTCACCAGAAATCTGGTTCTGAGGCCGTGTGAGGGCTCTGGAAATGGAGCTCTCCTCAAGGAACGTGCAGCGTGTTGCCCATCACTCGGCACGCACACAGGGCCTCCGAGGGGCAGAGCAATGGGCCTCGATGTTGCTCAGCCGGACCACGGCGTGGGGGGTGTCTGGAGGTCCTCAGTGACCTTGGAGGGAAATGCATGCACACCCGAGGGGCCTAGGAGTCCTCAAATGGGTAATTCCGTTAAAATAAACCCGAACGGTGACTAAGAACTCATGGAAACTGCTGCATGCCGCCCTTCCTGCCCGGCTACGCAGGGCCTAAACTGGAGGCAAATTCTCACGTTGAGTTTCCCTTTCGTTCTGGAGCTTGTCAGGCTAACCACCACCGCGGCCATGGAAGCACCGGGTTGAGACGGAGCAAACTCATTTTCTTCCCAGAAGCATTTCTACTGGGTTTCCAGGCCTGTCAACAGCAGGGGACGTCAGGCAGCTTCAAGGCAGCATGAAGGCAGCCTTCCAAGTGGGAAAGCAAGGATAGTTCCAGCAGGCTCCCGTTTCCACGCGCACACTCAGCTTACCTCCCTGTGGTTTCTAACCAGTCCAAAGAGACACATGTTAGCCTGCGTTTGCTTCCCTGAACCAACTCCCCGAAGTAGGGTGTTCTGGGTCAAGTGAACTGCCTCAACCAAGGAATGCCCTGCCTAGTTACGCCTCTGGGGCCTTTGGCTATTCCAAAGCCTGCAGTGCCACAGGAAGCACAGGGCTGAAATCGCAGTAAGAACGCAAGCCGACTTTCTCTTGGAGGCAGGGTGACTTCCGGCAGGGCGGTCCTAGATGGAATGCGAGGCCGAGGGTTCTCTCAGGGCAGCTCAGACTAGGGCAAGGCGTAAGACCTCAAAGGCATGTGAGACGTGCCAGAAGTCGGTTGGTGAAAGTGTGGGTTTGGTGGGGAAACGAATCTGCTCCAGGAGAGAGCGCAGGGCGTTTCCCTACACTCGGCGTATGGAGAGCGGCTCCAAAGGGCTCCGGGCCTGGATGTTGCTCAGCAGACCCAGGGGTGCCCGGGAGTACTCCGTGTTCCAGCCTGGAACAGGGTGCCCCCGCGAGCCTCCCAGGTGTCCAGGAAAATCTACTGCCGTTCAAGACACGCAGAGCAGAGGCTACGGCCTCACGGAAACTGCTGCGCGGCTCCGCTTCTGCACCTCACGTCAGGGCCTTCCCTCCAGGCCTGTGCTCAATGTGGCTGTCCCGTTAGCGACGCAGCATTGCGAGATGCTGACGTTCTCCTCGAGCAGAGTGCCTTTAGGTACGAGGCCCGCGAAGTAGGCAGAGTGTTTTCTCACGGCAGCTCTCACAAGGGCGACGACAAAGAGTTCCTGGGAGCTTCGGACTCACCAGAAATCTGGTTCTGAGGCCGTGTGAGGGCTCTGGAAATGGAGCTCTCCTCAAGGAACGTGCAGCGTGTTGCCCATCACTCGGCACGCACACAGGGCCTCCGAGGGGCAGAGCAATGGGCCTCGATGTTGCTCAGCCGGACCACGGCGTGGGGGGTGTCTGGAGGCCCTCAGTGACCTTGGAGGGAAATGCATGCACACCCGAGGGGCCTAGGAGTCCTCAAATGGGTAATTCCGTTAAAATAAACCCGAGCGGTGACTAAGAACTCATGGAAACTGCTGCATGCCGCCCTTCCTGCCCGGCTACGCAGGGCCTAAACTGGAGGCAAATTCTCACGTTGAGTTTCCCTTTCGTTCTGGAGCTTGTCAGGCTAACCACCACCGCGGCCATGGAAGCACCGGGTTGAGACGGAGCAAACTCATTTTCTTCCCAGAAGCATTTCTACTGGGTTTCCAGGCCTGTCAACAGCAGGGGACGTCAGGCAGCTTCAAGGCAGCATGAAGGCAGCCTTCCAAGTGGGAAAGCAAGGATAGTTCCAGCAGGCTCCCGTTTCACGCGCACACTCAGCTTACCTCCCTGTGGTTTCTAACCAGTCCAAAGAGACACATGTTAGCCTGCGTTTGCTTCCCTGGACCAACTCCCCGAAGTAGGGTGTTCTGGGTCAAGTGAACTGCCTCAACCAAGGAATGCCCTGCCTAGTTACGCCCGAGTGGGAAAGCAAGGATAGTTCCAGCAGGCTCCCGTTTCCACGCGCACACTCAGCTTACCTCCCTGTGGTTTCTAACCAGTCCAAAGAGACACATGTTAGCCTGCGTTTGCTTCCCTGAACCAACTCCCCGAAGTAGGGTGTTCTGGGTCAAGTGAACTGCCTCAACCAAGGAATGCCCTGCCTAGTTACGCCCGAGTGGGAAAGCAAGGATAGTTCCAGCAGGCTCCCGTTTCCACGCGCACACTCAGCTTACCTCCCTGTGTTTTCTAACCAGTCCAAAGAGACACATGTTAGCCTGCGTTTGCTTCCCTGAACCAACTCCCCGAAGTAGGGTGTTCTGGGTCAAGTGAACTGCCTCAACCAAGGAATGCCCTGCCTAGTTACGCCTCTGGGGCCTGTGGCTATTCCAAAGCCTGCAGTGCCACAGGAAACAAAGGGCTGAAATCGCAGTAAGAACGCAAGCCGACATTCTCTTGGAGGCAGGGTGACTTCCGGCAGGGCGGTCCTAGATAGAATGCGAGGCCGAGGGTTCTCTCAGGGCAGCTCAGACTAGGGCAAGGCATAAGACCTCCAAGGCATGTGAGACGTGCCAGAAGTCTGTTGGTGAAAGTGTGGGTTTGGTGGGGAAACGAATCTGCTCCAGGAGAGAGTGCAGGGCGTTTCCCTACACTCGGCGTATGGAGAGCGGCTCCAAAGGGCTCCGGGCCTGGATGTTGCTCAGCAGACCCAGGGGTGCCCGGGAGTACTCCGTGTTCCAGCCTGGAACAGGGTGCCCCCGCGAGCCTCCCAGGTGTCCATGAAAATCTACTGCCGTTCAACACACGCAGAGCAGAGGCTACGGCCTCACGGAAACTGCTGCGCGGCTCCGCTTCTGCACCTCACGTCAGGGCCTTCCCTCCAGGCCTGTGCTCAATGTGGCTGTCCCGTTAGCGACGCAGCATTGCGAGATGCTGACGTTCTCCTCGAGCAGAGTGCCTTCAGGTACGAGGCCCGCGAAGTAGGCAGAGTATTTTCTCACGGCAGCTCTCACAAGGGCGACGACAAAGTGTTCCTGGGAGCTTCGGACTCACCAGAAATCTGGTTCTGAGGCCGTGTGAGGGCTCTGGAAATGGAGCTCTTCTCAAGGAACTTGCAGCGTGTTGCCCATCACTCGGCACGCACACAGGGCCTCCGAGGGGCAGAGCAATGGGCCTCGATGTTGCTCAGCCGGACCACGGCGTGGGGGGTGTCTGGAGGTCCTCAGTGACCTTGGAGGGAAATGCATGCACACCCGAGGGGCCTAGGAGTCCTCAAATGGGTAATTCCATTAAAATAAACCCGAGCGGTGACTAAGAACTCATGGAAACTGCTGCATGCCGCCCTTCCTGCCCAGCTACGCAGGGCCTAAACTGGAGGCAAATTCTCACGTTGAGTTTCCCTTTCGTTCTGGAGCTTGTCAGGCTAACCACCACCGCGGCCATGGAAGCACCGTGTTGAGACGGAGCAAACTCATTTTCTTCCCAGAAGCATTTCTACTGGGTTTCCAGGCCTGTCAACAGCAGGGGACGTCAGGCAGCTTCAAGGCAGCATGAAGGCAGCCTTCCAAGTGGGAAAGCAAGGATAGTTCCAGCAGGCTCCCGTTTCACGCGCACACTCAGCTTACGTCCCTGTGGTTTCTAACCAGTCCAAAGAGACACATTTTACCCTGCGTTTGCTTCCCTGAACCAACTCCCCGAAGTAGGGTGTTCTGGGTCAAGTGAACTGCCTCAACCAAGGAATGCCCTGCCTAGTTACGCCTCTGGGGCCTGTGGCTATTCCAAAGCCTGCAGTGCCACAGGAAACAAAGGGCTGAAATCGCAGTAAGAACGCAAGCCGACATTCTCTTGGAGGCAGGGTGACTTCCGGCAGGGCGGTCCTAGATAGAATGCGAGGCCGAGGGTTCTCTCAGGGCAGCTCAGACTAGGGCAAGGCATAAGACCTCCAAGGCATGTGAGACGTGCCAGAAGTCTGTTGGTGAAAGTGTGGGTTTGGTGGGGAAACGAATCTGCTCCAGGAGAGAGTGCAGGGCGTTTCCCTACACTCGGCGTATGGAGAGCGGCTCCAAAGGGCTCCGGGCCTGGATGTTGCTCAGCAGACCCAGGGGTGCCCGGGAGTACTCCGTGTTCCAGCCTGGAACAGGGTGCCCCCGCGAGCCTCCCAGGTGTCCATGAAAATCTACTGCCGTTCAACACACGCAGAGCAGAGGCTACGGCCTCACGGAAACTGCTGCGCGGCTCCGCTTCTGCACCTCACGTCAGGGCCTTCCCTCCAGGCCTGTGCTCAATGTGGCTGTCCCGTTAGCGACGCAGCATTGCGAGATGCTGACGTTCTCCTCGAGCAGAGTGCCTTCAGGTACGAGGCCCGCGAAGTAGGCAGAGTATTTTCTCACGGCAGCTCTCACAAGGGCGACGACAAAGATTTACTGGGAGCTTCGGACTCACCAGAAATCTGGTTCTGAGGCCGCGTGAGGGCTCTGGAAATGGAGCTCTTCTCAAGGAACTTGCAGCGTGTTGCCCATCACTCGGCACGCACACAGGGCCTCCGAGGGGCAGAGCAATGGGCCTCGATGTTGCTCAGCCGGACCACGGCGTGGGGGGTGTCTGGAGGTCCTCAGTGACCTTGGAGGGAAATGCATGCACACCCGAGGGGCCTAGGAGTCCTCAAATGGGTAATTCCGTTAAAATAAACCCGAGCGGTGACTAAGAACTCATGGAAACTGCTGCATGCCGCCCTTCCTGCCCGGCTACGCAGGGCCTAAACTGGAGGCAAATTCTCACGTTGAGTTTCCCTTTCGTTCTGGAGCTTGTCAGGCTAACCACCACCGCGGCCATGGAAGCACCGTGTTGAGACGGAGCAAACTCATTTTCTTCCCAGAAGCATTTCTACTGGGTTTCCAGGCCTGTCAACAGCAGGGGACGTCAGGCAGCTTCAAGGCAGCATGAAGGCAGCCTTCCAAGTGGGAAAGCAAGGATAGTTCCAGCAGGCTCCCGTTTCCACGCGCACACTCAGCTTACCTCCCTGTGGTTTCTAACCAGTCCAAAGAGACACATGTTAGCCTGCGTTTGCTTCCCTGAACCAACTCCCCGAAGTAGGGTGTTCTGGGTCAAGTGAACTGCCTCAACCAAGGAATGCCCTGCCTAGTTACGCCTCTGGGGCCTTTGGCTATTCCAAAGCCTGCAGTGCCACAGGAAGCACAGGGCTGAAATCGCAGTAAGAACGCAAGCCGACTTTCTCTTGGAGGCAGGGTGACTTCCGGCAGGGCGGTCCTAGATGGAATGCGAGGCCGAGGGTTCTCTCAGGGCAGCTCAGACTAGGGCAAGGCATAAGACCTCCAAGGCATGTGAGACGTGCCAGAAGTCTGTTGGTGAAAGTGTGGGTTTGGTGGGGAAACGAATCTGCTCCAGGAGAGAGTGCAGGGCGTTTCCCTACACTCGGCGTATGGAGAGCGGCTCCAAAGGGCTCCGGGCCTGGATGTTGCTCAGCAGACCCAGGGGTGCCCGGGAGTACTCCGTGTTCCAGCCTGGAACAGGGTGCCCCCGCGAGCCTCCCAGGTGTCCATGAAAATCTACTGCCGTTCAACACACGCAGAGCAGAGGCTACGGCCTCACGGAAACTGCTGCGCGGCTCCGCTTCTGCACCTCACGTCAGGGCCTTCCCTCCAGGCCTGTGCTCAATGTGGCTGTCCCGTTAGCGACGCAGCATTGCGAGATGCTGACGTTCTCCTCGAGCAGAGTGCCTTCAGGTACGAGGCCCGCGAAGTAGGCAGAGTATTTTCTCACGGCAGCTCTCACAAGGGCGACGACAAAGAGTTCCTGGGAGCTTCGGACTCACCAGAAATCTGGTTCTGAGGCCGTGTGAGGGCTCTGGAAATGGAGCTCTCCTCAAGGAACTTGCAGCGTGTTGCCCATCACTCGGCACGCACACAGGGCCTCCGAGGGGCAGAGCAATGGGCCTCGATGTTGCTCAGCCGGACCACGGCGTGGGGGGTGTCTGGAGGTCCTCAGTGACCTTGGAGGGAAATGCATGCACACCCGAGGGGCCTAGGAGTCCTCAAATGGGTAATTCCGTTAAAATAAACCCGAACGGTGACTAAGAACTCATGGAAACTGCTGCATGCCGCCCTTCCTGCCCAGCTACGCAGGGCCTAAACTGGAGGCAAATTCTCACGTTGAGTTTCCCTTTCGTTCTGGAGCTTGTCAGGCTAACCACCACCGCGGCCATGGAAGCACCGTGTTGAGACGGAGCAAACTCATTTTCTTCCCAGAAGCATTTCTACTGGGTTTCCAGGCCTGTCAACAGCAGGGGACGTCAGGCAGCTTCAAGGCAGCATGAAGGCAGCCTTCCAAGTGGGAAAGCAAGGATAGTTCCAGCAGGCTCCCGTTTCCACGCGCACACTCAGCTTACCTCCCTGTGGTTTCTAACCAGTCCAAAGAGACACATGTTACCCTGCGTTTGCTTCCCTGAACCAACTCCCCGAAGTAGGGTGTTCTGGGTCAAGTGAACTGCCTCAACCAAGGAATGCCCTGCCTAGTTACGCCTCTGGGGCCTTTGGCTATTCCAACGCCTGCAGTGCCACAGGAAGCACAGGGCTGAAATCGCAGTAAGAACGCAAGCCGACTTTCTCTTGGAGGCAGGGTGACTACCGGCAGGGCGGTCCTAGATGGAATGCGAGGCCGAGGGTTCTCTCAGGGCAGCTCAGACTAGGGCAAGGCGTAAGACCTCAAAGGCATGTGAGACGTGCCAGAAGTCTGTTGGTGAAAGTGTGGGTTTGGTGAGGAAACTAATCTGCTCCAGGACAGAGTGCAGGGCGTTTCCCTACACTCGGCGTATGGAGAGCGGCTCCAAAGGGCTCCGGGCCTGGATGTTGCTCAGCAGACCCAGGGGTGCCCGGGAGTACTCCGTGTTCCAGCCTGGAACAGGGTGCCCCCGCGAGCCTCCCAGGTGTCCAGGAAAATCTACTGCCGTTCAAGACACGCAGAGCAGAGGCTACGGCCTCACGGAAACTGCTGCGCGGCTCCGCTTCTGCACCTCACGTCAGGGCCTTCCCTCCAGGCCTGTGCTCAATGTGGCTGTCCCGTTAGCGACGCAGCATTGCGAGATGCTGACGTTCTCCTCGAGCAGAGTGCCTTCAGGTACGAGGCCCGCGAAGTAGGCAGAGTGTTTTCTCACGGCAGCTCTCACAAGGGCGACGACAAAGAGTTCCTGGGAGCTTCGGACTCACCAGAAATCTGGTTCTGAGGCCGTGTGAGGGCTCTGGAAATGGAGCTCTCCTCAAGGAACGTGCAGCGTGTTGCCCATCACTCGGCACGCACACAGGGCCTCCGAGGGGCAGAGCAATGGGCCTCGATGTTGCTCAGCCGGACCACGGCGTGGGGGGTGTCTGGAGGCCCTCAGTGACCTTGGAGGGAAATGCATGCACACCCGAGGGGCCTAGGAGTCCTCAAATGGGTAATTCCGTTAAAATAAACCCGAGCGGTGACTAAGAACTCATGGAAACTGCTGCATGCCGCCCTTCCTGCCCGGCTACGCAGGGCCTAAACTGGAGGCAAATTCTCACGTTGAGTTTCCCTTTCGTTCTGGAGCTTGTCAGGCTAACCACCACCGCGGCCATGGAAGCACCGGGTTGAGACGGAGCAAACTCATTTTCTTCCCAGAAGCATTTCTACTGGGTTTCCAGGCCTGTCAACAGCAGGGGACGTCAGGCAGCTTCAAGGCAGCATGAAGGCAGCCTTCCAAGTGGGAAAGCAAGGATAGTTCCAGCAGGCTCCCGTTTCACGCGCACACTCAGCTTACCTCCCTGTGGTTTCTAACCAGTCCAAAGAGACACATGTTAGCCTGCGTTTGCTTCCCTGAACCAACTCCCCGAAGTAGGGTGTTCTGGGTCAAGTGAACTGCCTCAACCAAGGAATGTCCTGCCTAGTTACGCCTCTGGGGCCTTTGGCTATTCCAAAGCCTGCAGTGCCACAGGAAGCACAGGGCTGAAATCGCAGTAAGAACGCAAGCCGACTTTCTCTTGGAGGCAGGGTGACTTCCGGCAGGGCGGTCCTAGATGGAATGCGAGGCCGAGGGTTCTCTCAGGGCAGCTCAGACTAGGGCAAGGCGTAAGACCTCAAAGGCATGTGAGACGTGCCAGAAGTCGGTTGGTGAAAGTGTGGGTTTGGTGGGGAAACGAATCTGCTCCAGGAGAGAGCGCAGGGCGTTTCCCTACACTCGGCGTATGGAGAGCGGCTCCAAAGGGCTCCGGGCCTGGATGTTGCTCAGCAGACCCAGGGGTGCCCGGGAGTACTCCGTGTTCCAGCCTGGAACAGGGTGCCCCCGCGAGCCTCCCAGGTGTCCAGGAAAATCTACTGCCGTTCAACACACGCAGAGCAGAGGCTACGGCCTCACGGAAACTGCTGCGCGGCTCCGCTTCTGCACCTCACGTCAGGGCCTTCCCTCCAGGCCTGTGCTCAATGTGGCTGTCCCGTTAGCGACGCAGCATTGCGAGATGCTGACGTTCTCCTCGAGCAGAGTGCCTTCAGGTACGAGGCCCGCGAAGTAGGCAGAGTGTTTTCTCACGGCAGCTCTCACAAGGGCGACGACAAAGAGTTCCTGGGAGCTTCGGACTCACCAGAAATCTGGTTCTGAGGCCGTGTGAGGGCTCTGGAAATGGAGCTCTCCTCAAGGAACGTGCAGCGTGTTGCCCATCACTCGGCACGCACACAGGGCCTCCGAGGGGCAGAGCAATGGGCCTCGATGTTGCTCAGCCGGACCACGGCGTGGGGGGTGTCTGGAGGCCCTCAGTGACCTTGGAGGGAAATGCATGCACACCCGAGGGGCCTAGGAGTCCTCAAATGGGTAATTCCGTTAAAATAAACCCGAGCGGTGACTAAGAACTCATGGAAACTGCTGCATGCCGCCCTTCCTGCCCGGCTACGCAGGGCCTAAACTGGAGGCAAATTCTCACGTTGAGTTTCCCTTTCGTTCTGGAGCTTGTCAGGCTAACCACCACCGCGGCCATGGAAGCACCGGGTTGAGACGGAGCAAACTCATTTTCTTCCCAGAAGCATTTCTACTGGGTTTCCAGGCCTCTCAACAGCAGGGGACGTCAGGCAGCTTCAAGGCAGCATGAAGGCAGCCTTCCAAGTGGGAAAGCAAGGATAGTTCCAGCAGGCTCCCGTTTCACGCGCACACTCAGCTTACCTCCCTGTGGTTTCTAACCAGTCCAAAGAGACACATGTTAGCCTGCGTTTGCTTCCCTGGACCAACTCCCCGAAGTAGGGTGTTCTGGGTCAAGTGAACTGCCTCAACCAAGGAATGCCCTGCCTAGTTACGCCCGAGTGGGAAAGAAAGGATAGTTCCAGCAGGCTCCCGTTTCCACGCGCACACTCAGCTTACCTCCCTGTGGTTTCTAACCAGTCCAAAGAGACACATGTTAGCCTGCGTTTTCTTCCCTGAACCAACTCCCCGAAGTAGGGTGTTCTGGGTCAAGTGAACTGCCTCAACCAAGGAATGCCCTGCCTAGTTACGCCCGAGTGGGAAAGCAAGGATAGTTCCAGCAGGCTCCCGTTTCCACGCGCACACTCAGCTTACCTCCCTGTGGTTTCTAACCAGTCCAAAGAGACACATGTTAGCCTGCGTTTGCTTCCCTGAACCAACTCCCCGAAGTAGGGTGTTCTGGGTCAAGTGAACTGCCTCAACCAAGGAATGCCCTGCCTAGTTACGCCTCTGGGGCCTGTGGCTATTCCAAAGCCTGCAGTGCCACAGGAAACAAAGGGCTGAAATCGCAGTAAGAACGCAAGCCGACATTCTCTTGGAGGCAGGGTGACTTCCGGCAGGGCGGTCCTAGATAGAATGCGAGGCCGAGGGTTCTCTCAGGGCAGCTCAGACTAGGGCAAGGCATAAGACCTCCAAGGCATGTGAGACGTGCCAGAAGTCTGTTGGTGAAAGTGTGGGTTTGGTGGGGAAACGAATCTGCTCCAGGAGAGAGTGCAGGGCGTTTCCCTACACTCGGCGTATGGAGAGCGGCTCCAAAGGGCTCCGGGCCTGGATGTTGCTCAGCAGACCCAGGGGTGCCCGGGAGTACTCCGTGTTCCAGCCTGGAACAGGGTGCCCCCGCGAGCCTCCCAGGTGTCCATGAAAATCTACTGCCGTTCAACACACGCAGAGCAGAGGCTACGGCCTCACGGAAACTGCTGCGCGGCTCCGCTTCTGCACCTCACGTCAGGGCCTTCCCTCCAGGCCTGTGCTCAATGTGGCTGTCCCGTTAGCGACGCAGCATTGCGAGATGCTGACGTTCTCCTCGAGCAGAGTGCCTTCAGGTACGAGGCCCGCGAAGTAGGCAGAGTATTTTCTCACGGCAGCTCTCACAAGGGCGACGACAAAGAGTTCCTGGGAGCTTCGGACTCACCAGAAATCTGGTTCTGAGGCCGTGTGAGGGCTCTGGAAATGGAGCTCTCCTCAAGGAACTTGCAGCGTGTTGCCCATCACTCGGCACGCACACAGGGCCTCCGAGGGGCAGAGCAATGGGCCTCGATGTTGCTCAGCCGGACCACGGCGTGGGGGGTGTCTGGAGGTCCTCAGTGACCTTGGAGGGAAATGCATGCACACCCGAGGGGCCTAGGAGTCCTCAAATGGGTAATTCCGTTAAAATAAACCCGAACGGTGACTAAGAACTCATGGAAACTGCTGCATGCCGCCCTTCCTGCCCAGCTACGCAGGGCCTAAACTGGAGGCAAATTCTCACGTTGAGTTTCCCTTTCGTTCTGGAGCTTGTCAGGCTAACCACCACCGCGGCCATGGAAGCACCGTGTTGAGACGGAGCAAACTCATTTTCTTCCCAGAAGCATTTCTACTGGGTTTCCAGGCCTGTCAACAGCAGGGGACGTCAGGCAGCTTCAAGGCAGCATGAAGGCAGCCTTCCAAGTGGGAAAGCAAGGATAGTTCCAGCAGGCTCCCGTTTCCACGCGCACACTCAGCTTACCTCCCTGTGGTTTCTAACCAGTCCAAAGAGACACATGTTACCCTGCGTTTGCTTCCCTGAACCAACTCCCCGAAGTAGGGTGTTCTGGGTCAAGTGAACTGCCTCAACCAAGGAATGCCCTGCCTAGTTACGCCTCTGGGGCCTTTGGCTATTCCAACGCCTGCAGTGCCACAGGAAGCACAGGGCTGAAATCGCAGTAAGAACGCAAGCCGACTTTCTCTTGGAGGCAGGGTGACTACCGGCAGGGCGGTCCTAGATGGAATGCGAGGCCGAGGGTTCTCTCAGGGCAGCTCAGACTAGGGCAAGGCGTAAGACCTCAAAGGCATGTGAGACGTGCCAGAAGTCTGTTGGTGAAAGTGTGGGTTTGGTGAGGAAACTAATCTGCTCCAGGACAGAGTGCAGGGCGTTTCCCTACACTCGGCGTATGGAGAGCGGCTCCAAAGGGCTCCGGGCCTGGATGTTGCTCAGCAGACCCAGGGGTGCCCGGGAGTACTCCGTGTTCCAGCCTGGAACAGGGTGCCCCCGCGAGCCTCCCAGGTGTCCAGGAAAATCTACTGCCGTTCAAGACACGCAGAGCAGAGGCTACGGCCTCACGGAAACTGCTGCGCGGCTCCGCTTCTGCACCTCACGTCAGGGCCTTCCCTCCAGGCCTGTGCTCAATGTGGCTGTCCCGTTAGCGACGCAGCATTGCGAGATGCTGACGTTCTCCTCGAGCAGAGTGCCTTCAGGTACGAGGCCCGCGAAGTAGGCAGAGTGTTTTCTCACGGCAGCTCTCACAAGGGCGACGACAAAGAGTTCCTGGGAGCTTCGGACTCACCAGAAATCTGGTTCTGAGGCCGTGTGAGGGCTCTGGAAATGGAGCTCTCCTCAAGGAACGTGCAGCGTGTTGCCCATCACTCGGCACGCACACAGGGCCTCCGAGGGGCAGAGCAATGGGCCTCGATGTTGCTCAGCCGGACCACGGCGTGGGGGGTGTCTGGAGGCCCTCAGTGACCTTGGAGGGAAATGCATGCACACCCGAGGGGCCTAGGAGTCCTCAAATGGGTAATTCCGTTAAAATAAACCCGAGCGGTGACTAAGAACTCATGGAAACTGCTGCATGCCGCCCTTCCTGCCCGGCTACGCAGGGCCTAAACTGGAGGCAAATTCTCACGTTGAGTTTCCCTTTCGTTCTGGAGCTTGTCAGGCTAACCACCACCGCGGCCATGGAAGCACCGGGTTGAGACGGAGCAAACTCATTTTCTTCCCAGAAGCATTTCTACTGGGTTTCCAGGCCTGTCAACAGCAGGGGACGTCAGGCAGCTTCAAGGCAGCATGAAGGCAGCCTTCCAAGTGGGAAAGCAAGGATAGTTCCAGCAGGCTCCCGTTTCACGCGCACACTCAGCTTACCTCCCTGTGGTTTCTAACCAGTCCAAAGAGACACATGTTAGCCTGCGTTTGCTTCCCTGAACCAACTCCCCGAAGTAGGGTGTTCTGGGTCAAGTGAACTGCCTCAACCAAGGAATGTCCTGCCTAGTTACGCCTCTGGGGCCTTTGGCTATTCCAAAGCCTGCAGTGCCACAGGAAGCACAGGGCTGAAATCGCAGTAAGAACGCAAGCCGACTTTCTCTTGGAGGCAGGGTGACTTCCGGCAGGGGTGTCCTAGATGGAATGCGAGGCCGAGGGTTCTCTCAGGGCAGCTCAGACTAGGGCAAGGCGTAAGACCTCAAAGGCATGTGAGACGTGCCAGAAGTCGGTTGGTGAAAGTGTGGGTTTGGTGGGGAAACGAATCTGCTCCAGGAGAGAGCGCAGGGCGTTTCCCTACACTCGGCGTATGGAGAGCGGCTCCAAAGGGCTCCGGGCCTGGATGTTGCTCAGCAGACCCAGGGGTGCCCGGGAGTACTCCGTGTTCCAGCCTGGAACAGGGTGCCCCCGCGAGCCTCCCAGGTGTCCAGGAAAATCTACTGCCGTTCAAGACACGCAGAGCAGAGGCTACGGCCTCACGGAAACTGCTGCGCGGCTCCGCTTCTGCACCTCACGTCAGGGCCTTCCCTCCAGGCCTGTGCTCAATGTGGCTGTCCCGTTAGCGACGCAGCATTGCGAGATGCTGACGTTCTCCTCGAGCAGAGTGCCTTCAGGTACGAGGCCCGCGAAGTAGGCAGAGTGTTTTCTCACGGCAGCTCTCACAAGGGCGACGACAAAGAGTTCCTGGGAGCTTCGGACTCACCAGAAATCTGGTTCTGAGGCCGTGTGAGGGCTCTGGAAATGGAGCTCTCCTCAAGGAACGTGCAGCGTGTTGCCCATCACTCGGCACGCACACAGGGCCTCCGAGGGGCAGAGCAATGGGCCTCGATGTTGCTCAGCCGGACCACGGCGTGGGGGGTGTCTGGAGGCCCTCAGTGACCTTGGAGGGAAATGCATGCACACCCGAGGGGCCTAGGAGTCCTCAAATGGGTAATTCCGTTAAAATAAACCCGAGCGGTGACTAAGAACTCATGGAAACTGCTGCATGCCGCCCTTCCTGCCCGGCTACGCAGGGCCTAAACTGGAGGCAAATTCTCACGTTGAGTTTCCCTTTCGTTCTGGAGCTTGTCAGGCTAACCACCACCGCGGCCATGGAAGCACCGGGTTGAGACGGAGCAAACTCATTTTCTTCCCAGAAGCATTTCTACTGGGTTTCCAGGCCTCTCAACAGCAGGGGACGTCAGGCAGCTTCAAGGCAGCATGAAGGCAGCCTTCCAAGTGGGAAAGCAAGGATAGTTCCAGCAGGCTCCCGTTTCACGCGCACACTCAGCTTACCTCCCTGTGGTTTCTAACCAGTCCAAAGAGACACATGTTAGCCTGCGTTTGCTTCCCTGGACCAACTCCCCGAAGTAGGGTGTTCTGGGTCAAGTGAACTGCCTCAACCAAGGAATGCCCTGCCTAGTTACGCCCGAGTGGGAAAGAAAGGATAGTTCCAGCAGGCTCCCGTTTCCACGCGCACACTCAGCTTACCTCCCTGTGGTTTCTAACCAGTCCAAAGAGACACATGTTAGCCTGCGTTTTCTTCCCTGAACCAACTCCCCGAAGTAGGGTGTTCTGGGTCAAGTGAACTGCCTCAACCAAGGAATGCCCTGCCTAGTTACGCCCGAGTGGGAAAGCAAGGATAGTTCCAGCAGGCTCCCGTTTCCACGCGCACACTCAGCTTACCTCCCTGTGGTTTCTAACCAGTCCAAAGAGACACATGTTAGCCTGCGTTTGCTTCCCTGAACCAACTCCCCGAAGTAGGGTGTTCTGGGTCAAGTGAACTGCCTCAACCAAGGAATGCCCTGCCTAGTTACGCCTCTGGGGCCTGTGGCTATTCCAAAGCCTGCAGTGCCACAGGAAACAAAGGGCTGAAATCGCAGTAAGAACGCAAGCCGACATTCTCTTGGAGGCAGGGTGACTTCCGGCAGGGCGGTCCTAGATAGAATGCGAGGCCGAGGGTTCTCTCAGGGCAGCTCAGACTAGGGCAAGGCATAAGACCTCCAAGGCATGTGAGACGTGCCAGAAGTCTGTTGGTGAAAGTGTGGGTTTGGTGGGGAAACGAATCTGCTCCAGGAGAGAGTGCAGGGCGTTTCCCTACACTCGGCGTATGGAGAGCGGCTCCAAAGGGCTCCGGGCCTGGATGTTGCTCAGCAGACCCAGGGGTGCCCGGGAGTACTCCGTGTTCCAGCCTGGAACAGGGTGCCCCCGCGAGCCTCCCAGGTGTCCATGAAAATCTACTGCCGTTCAACACACGCAGAGCAGAGGCTACGGCCTCACGGAAACTGCTGCGCGGCTCCGCTTCTGCACCTCACGTCAGGGCCTTCCCTCCAGGCCTGTGCTCAATGTGGCTGTCCCGTTAGCGACGCAGCATTGCGAGATGCTGACGTTCTCCTCGAGCAGAGTGCCTTCAGGTACGAGGCCCGCGAAGTAGGCAGAGTATTTTCTCACGGCAGCTCTCACAAGGGCGACGACAAAGAGTTCCTGGGAGCTTCGGACTCACCAGAAATCTGGTTCTGAGGCCGTGTGAGGGCTCTGGAAATGGAGCTCTCCTCAAGGAACTTGCAGCGTGTTGCCCATCACTCGGCACGCACACAGGGCCTCCGAGGGGCAGAGCAATGGGCCTCGATGTTGCTCAGCCGGACCACGGCGTGGGGGGTGTCTGGAGGTCCTCAGTGACCTTGGAGGGAAATGCATGCACACCCGAGGGGCCTAGGAGTCCTCAAATGGGTAATTCCGTTAAAATAAACCCGAACGGTGACTAAGAACTCATGGAAACTGCTGCATGCCGCCCTTCCTGCCCAGCTACGCAGGGCCTAAACTGGAGGCAAATTCTCACGTTGAGTTTCCCTTTCGTTCTGGAGCTTGTCAGGCTAACCACCACCGCGGCCATGGAAGCACCGTGTTGAGACGGAGCAAACTCATTTTCTTCCCAGAAGCATTTCTACTGGGTTTCCAGGCCTGTCAACAGCAGGGGACGTCAGGCAGCTTCAAGGCAGCATGAAGGCAGCCTTCCAAGTGGGAAAGCAAGGATAGTTCCAGCAGGCTCCCGTTTCCACGCGCACACTCAGCTTACCTCCCTGTGGTTTCTAACCAGTCCAAAGAGACACATGTTACCCTGCGTTTGCTTCCCTGAACCAACTCCCCGAAGTAGGGTGTTCTGGGTCAAGTGAACTGCCTCAACCAAGGAATGCCCTGCCTAGTTACGCCTCTGGGGCCTTTGGCTATTCCAACGCCTGCAGTGCCACAGGAAGCACAGGGCTGAAATCGCAGTAAGAACGCAAGCCGACTTTCTCTTGGAGGCAGGGTGACTACCGGCAGGGCGGTCCTAGATGGAATGCGAGGCCGAGGGTTCTCTCAGGGCAGCTCAGACTAGGGCAAGGCGTAAGACCTCAAAGGCATGTGAGACGTGCCAGAAGTCTGTTGGTGAAAGTGTGGGTTTGGTGAGGAAACTAATCTGCTCCAGGACAGAGTGCAGGGCGTTTCCCTACACTCGGCGTATGGAGAGCGGCTCCAAAGGGCTCCGGGCCTGGATGTTGCTCAGCAGACCCAGGGGTGCCCGGGAGTACTCCGTGTTCCAGCCTGGAACAGGGTGCCCCCGCGAGCCTCCCAGGTGTCCAGGAAAATCTACTGCCGTTCAAGACACGCAGAGCAGAGGCTACGGCCTCACGGAAACTGCTGCGCGGCTCCGCTTCTGCACCTCACGTCAGGGCCTTCCCTCCAGGCCTGTGCTCAATGTGGCTGTCCCGTTAGCGACGCAGCATTGCGAGATGCTGACGTTCTCCTCGAGCAGAGTGCCTTCAGGTACGAGGCCCGTGAAGTAGGCAGAGTGTTTTCTCACGGCAGCTCTCACAAGGGCGACGACAAAGAGTTCCTGGGAGCTTCGGACTCACCAGAAATCTGGTTCTGAGGCCGTGTGAGGGCTCTGGAAATGGAGCTCTCCTCAAGGAACGTGCAGCGTGTTGCCCATCACTCGGCACGCACACAGGGCCTCCGAGGGGCAGAGCAATGGGCCTCGATGTTGCTCAGCCGGACCACGGCGTGGGGGGTGTCTGGAGGCCCTCAGTGACCTTGGAGGGAAATGCATGCACACCCGAGGGGCCTAGGAGTCCTCAAATGGGTAATTCCGTTAAAATAAACCCGAGCGGTGACTAAGAACTCATGGAAACTGCTGCATGCCGCCCTTCCTGCCCGGCTACGCAGGGCCTAAACTGGAGGCAAATTCTCACGTTGAGTTTCCCTTTCGTTCTGGAGCTTGTCAGGCTAACCACCACCGCGGCCATGGAAGCACCGGGTTGAGACGGAGCAAACTCATTTTCTTCCCAGAAGCATTTCTACTGGGTTTCCAGGCCTGTCAACAGCAGGGGACGTCAGGCAGCTTCAAGGCAGCATGAAGGCAGCCTTCCAAGTGGGAAAGCAAGGATAGTTCCAGCAGGCTCCCGTTTCACGCGCACACTCAGCTTACCTCCCTGTGGTTTCTAACCAGTCCAAAGAGACACATGTTAGCCTGCGTTTGCTTCCCTGAACCAACTCCCCGAAGTAGGGTGTTCTGGGTCAAGTGAACTGCCTCAACCAAGGAATGTCCTGCCTAGTTACGCCTCTGGGGCCTTTGGCTATTCCAAAGCCTGCAGTGCCACAGGAAGCACAGGGCTGAAATCGCAGTAAGAACGCAAGCCGACTTTCTCTTGGAGGCAGGGTGACTTCCGGCAGGGCGGTCCTAGATGGAATGCGAGGCCGAGGGTTCTCTCAGGGCAGCTCAGACTAGGGCAAGGCGTAAGACCTCAAAGGCATGTGAGACGTGCCAGAAGTCGGTTGGTGAAAGTGTGGGTTTGGTGGGGAAACGAATCTGCTCCAGGAGAGAGCGCAGGGCGTTTCCCTACACTCGGCGTATGGAGAGCGGCTCCAAAGGGCTCCGGGCCTGGATGTTGCTCAGCAGACCCAGGGGTGCCCGGGAGTACTCCGTGTTCCAGCCTGGAACAGGGTGCCCCCGCGAGCCTCCCAGGTGTCCAGGAAAATCTACTGCCGTTCAAGACACGCAGAGCAGAGGCTACGGCCTCACGGAAACTGCTGCGCGGCTCCGCTTCTGCACCTCACGTCAGGGCCTTCCCTCCAGGCCTGTGCTCAATGTGGCTGTCCCGTTAGCGACGCAGCATTGCGAGATGCTGACGTTCTCCTCGAGCAGAGTGCCTTCAGGTACGAGGCCCGCGAAGTAGGCAAAGCAGAGTGTTTTCTCACGGCAGCTCTCACAAGGGCGACGACAAAGATTTCCTGGGAGCTTCGGACTCACCAGAAATCTGGTTCTGAGGCCGTGTGAGGGCTCTGGAAATGGAGCTCTCCTCAAGGAACGTGCAGCGTGTTGCCCATCACTCGGCACGCACACAGGGCCTCCGAGGGGCAGAGCAATGGGCCTCGATGTTGCTCAGCCGGACCACGGCGTGGGGGGTGTCTGGAGGCCTCAGTGACCTTGGAGGGAAATGCATGCACACCCGAGGGGCCTAGGAGTCCTCAAATGGGTAATTCCGTTAAAATAAACCCGAGCGGTGACTAAGAACTCATGGAAACTGCTGCATGCCGCCCTTCCTGCCCGGCTACGCAGGGCCTAAACTGGAGGCAAATTCTCACGTTGAGTTTCCCTTTCGTTCTGGAGCTTGTCAGGCTAACCACCACCGCGGCCATGGAAGCACCGGGTTGAGACGGAGCAAACTCATTTTCTTCCCAGAAGCATTTCTACTGGGTTTCCAGGCCTCTCAACAGCAGGGGACGTCAGGCAGCTTCAAGGCAGCATGAAGGCAGCCTTCCAAGTGGGAAAGCAAGGATAGTTCCAGCAGGCTCCCGTTTCACGCGCACACTCAGCTTACCTCCCTGTGGTTTCTAACCAGTCCAAAGAGACACATGTTAGCCTGCGTTTGCTTCCCTGGACCAACTCCCCGAAGTAGGGTGTTCTGGGTCAAGTGAACTGCCTCAACCAAGGAATGCCCTGCCTAGTTACGCCCGAGTGGGAAAGAAAGGATAGTTCCAGCAGGCTCCCGTTTCCACGCGCACACTCAGCTTACCTCCCTGTGGTTTCTAACCAGTCCAAAGAGACACATGTTAGCCTGCGTTTTCTTCCCTGAACCAACTCCCCGAAGTAGGGTGTTCTGGGTCAAGTGAACTGCCTCAACCAAGGAATGCCCTGCCTAGTTACGCCCGAGTGGGAAAGCAAGGATAGTTCCAGCAGGCTCCCGTTTCCACGCGCACACTCAGCTTACCTCCCTGTGGTTTCTAACCAGTCCAAAGAGACACATGTTAGCCTGCGTTTGCTTCCCTGAACCAACTCCCCGAAGTAGGGTGTTCTGGGTCAAGTGAACTGCCTCAACCAAGGAATGCCCTGCCTAGTTACGCCTCTGGGGCCTGTGGCTATTCCAAAGCCTGCAGTGCCACAGGAAACAAAGGGCTGAAATCGCAGTAAGAACGCAAGCCGACATTCTCTTGGAGGCAGGGTGACTTCCGGCAGGGCGGTCCTAGATAGAATGCGAGGCCGAGGGTTCTCTCAGGGCAGCTCAGACTAGGGCAAGGCATAAGACCTCCAAGGCATGTGAGACGTGCCAGAAGTCTGTTGGTGAAAGTGTGGGTTTGGTGGGGAAACGAATCTGCTCCAGGAGAGAGTGCAGGGCGTTTCCCTACACTCGGCGTATGGAGAGCGGCTCCAAAGGGCTCCGGGCCTGGATGTTGCTCAGCAGACCCAGGGGTGCCCGGGAGTACTCCGTGTTCCAGCCTGGAACAGGGTGCCCCCGCGAGCCTCCCAGGTGTCCAGGAAAATCTACTGCCGTTCAACACACGCAGAGCAGAGGCTACGGCCTCACGGAAACTGCTGCGCGGCTCCGCTTCTGCACCTCACGTCAGGGCCTTCCCTCCAGGCCTGTGCTCAATGTGGCTGTCCCGTTAGCGACGCAGCATTGCGAGATGCTGACGTTCTCCTCGAGCAGAGTGCCTTCAGGTACGAGGCCCGCGAAGTAGGCAGAGTATTTTCTCACGGCAGCTCTCACAAGGGCGACGACAAAGAGTTCCTGGGAGCTTCGGACTCACCAGAAATCTGGTTCTGAGGCCGTGTGAGGGCTCTGGAAATGGAGCTCTCCTCAAGGAACTTGCAGCGTGTTGCCCATCACTCGGCACGCACACAGGGCCTCCGAGGGGCAGAGCAATGGGCCTCGATGTTGCTCAGCCGGACCACGGCGTGGGGGGTGTCTGGAGGTCCTCAGTGACCTTGGAGGGAAATGCATGCACACCCGAGGGGCCTAGGAGTCCTCAAATGGGTAATTCCGTTAAAATAAACCCGAACGGTGACTAAGAACTCATGGAAACTGCTGCATGCCGCCCTTCCTGCCCAGCTACGCAGGGCCTAAACTGGAGGCAAATTCTCACGTTGAGTTTCCCTTTCGTTCTGGAGCTTGTCAGGCTAACCACCACCGCGGCCATGGAAGCACCGTGTTGAGACGGAGCAAACTCATTTTCTTCCCAGAAGCATTTCTACTGGGTTTCCAGGCCTGTCAACAGCAGGGGACGTCAGGCAGCTTCAAGGCAGCATGAAGGCAGCCTTCCAAGTGGGAAAGCAAGGATAGTTCCAGCAGGCTCCCGTTTCCACGCGCACACTCAGCTTACCTCCCTGTGGTTTCTAACCAGTCCAAAGAGACACATGTTACCCTGCGTTTGCTTCCCTGAACCAACTCCCCGAAGTAGGGTGTTCTGGGTCAAGTGAACTGCCTCAACCAAGGAATGCCCTGCCTAGTTACGCCTCTGGGGCCTTTGGCTATTCCAACGCCTGCAGTGCCACAGGAAGCACAGGGCTGAAATCGCAGTAAGAACGCAAGCCGACTTTCTCTTGGAGGCAGGGTGACTACCGGCAGGGCGGTCCTAGATGGAATGCGAGGCCGAGGGTTCTCTCAGGGCAGCTCAGACTAGGGCAAGGCGTAAGACCTCAAAGGCATGTGAGACGTGCCAGAAGTCTGTTGGTGAAAGTGTGGGTTTGGTGAGGAAACTAATCTGCTCCAGGACAGAGTGCAGGGCGTTTCCCTACACTCGGCGTATGGAGAGCGGCTCCAAAGGGCTCCGGGCCTGGATGTTGCTCAGCAGACCCAGGGGTGCCCGGGAGTACTCCGTGTTCCAGCCTGGAACAGGGTGCCCCCGCGAGCCTCCCAGGTGTCCAGGAAAATCTACTGCCGTTCAAGACACGCAGAGCAGAGGCTACGGCCTCACGGAAACTGCTGCGCGGCTCCGCTTCTGCACCTCACGTCAGGGCCTTCCCTCCAGGCCTGTGCTCAATGTGGCTGTCCCGTTAGCGACGCAGCATTGCGAGATGCTGACGTTCTCCTCGAGCAGAGTGCCTTCAGGTACGAGGCCCGCGAAGTAGGCAGAGTGTTTTCTCACGGCAGCTCTCACAAGGGCGACGACAAAGAGTTCCTGGGAGCTTCGGACTCACCAGAAATCTGGTTCTGAGGCCGTGTGAGGGCTCTGGAAATGGAGCTCTCCTCAAGGAACGTGCAGCGTGTTGCCCATCACTCGGCACGCACACAGGGCCTCCGAGGGGCAGAGCAATGGGCCTCGATGTTGCTCAGCCGGACCACGGCGTGGGGGGTGTCTGGAGGCCCTCAGTGACCTTGGAGGGAAATGCATGCACACCCGAGGGGCCTAGGAGTCCTCAAATGGGTAATTCCGTTAAAATAAACCCGAGCGGTGACTAAGAACTCATGGAAACTGCTGCATGCCGCCCTTCCTGCCCGGCTACGCAGGGCCTAAACTGGAGGCAAATTCTCACGTTGAGTTTCCCTTTCGTTCTGGAGCTTGTCAGGCTAACCACCACCGCGGCCATGGAAGCACCGGGTTGAGACGGAGCAAACTCATTTTCTTCCCAGAAGCATTTCTACTGGGTTTCCAGGCCTGTCAACAGCAGGGGACGTCAGGCAGCTTCAAGGCAGCATGAAGGCAGCCTTCCAAGTGGGAAAGCAAGGATAGTTCCAGCAGGCTCCCGTTTCACGCGCACACTCAGCTTACCTCCCTGTGGTTTCTAACCAGTCCAAAGAGACACATGTTAGCCTGCGTTTGCTTCCCTGAACCAACTCCCCGAAGTAGGGTGTTCTGGGTCAAGTGAACTGCCTCAACCAAGGAATGTCCTGCCTAGTTACGCCTCTGGGGCCTTTGGCTATTCCAAAGCCTGCAGTGCCACAGGAAGCACAGGGCTGAAATCGCAGTAAGAACGCAAGCCGACTTTCTCTTGGAGGCAGGGTGACTTCCGGCAGGGCGGTCCTAGATGGAATGCGAGGCCGAGGGTTCTCTCAGGGCAGCTCAGACTAGGGCAAGGCGTAAGACCTCAAAGGCATGTGAGACGTGCCAGAAGTCGGTTGGTGAAAGTGTGGGTTTGGTGGGGAAACGAATCTGCTCCAGGAGAGAGCGCAGGGCGTTTCCCTACACTCGGCGTATGGAGAGCGGCTCCAAAGGGCTCCGGGCCTGGATGTTGCTCAGCAGACCCAGGGGTGCCCGGGAGTACTCCGTGTTCCAGCCTGGAACAGGGTGCCCCCGCGAGCCTCCCAGGTGTCCAGGAAAATCTACTGCCGTTCAAGACACGCAGAGCAGAGGCTACGGCCTCACGGAAACTGCTGCGCGGCTCCGCTTCTGCACCTCACGTCAGGGCCTTCCCTCCAGGCCTGTGCTCAATGTGGCTGTCCCGTTAGCGACGCAGCATTGCGAGATGCTGACGTTCTCCTCGAGCAGAGTGCCTTCAGGTACGAGGCCCGCGAAGTAGGCAGAGTGTTTTCTCACGGCAGCTCTCACAAGGGCGACGACAAAGAGTTCCTGGGAGCTTCGGACTCACCAGAAATCTGGTTCTGAGGCCGTGTGAGGGCTCTGGAAATGGAGCTCTCCTCAAGGAACGTGCAGCGTGTTGCCCATCACTCGGCACGCACACAGGGCCTCCGAGGGGCAGAGCAATGGGCCTCGATGTTGCTCAGCCGGACCACGGCGTGGGGGGTGTCTGGAGGCCCTCAGTGACCTTGGAGGGAAATGCATGCACACCCGAGGGGCCTAGGAGTCCTCAAATGGGTAATTCCGTTAAAATAAACCCGAGCGGTGACTAAGAACTCATGGAAACTGCTGCATGCCGCCCTTCCTGCCCGGCTACGCAGGGCCTAAACTGGAGGCAAATTCTCACGTTGAGTTTCCCTTTCGTTCTGGAGCTTGTCAGGCTAACCACCACCGCGGCCATGGAAGCACCGGGTTGAGACGGAGCAAACTCATTTTCTTCCCAGAAGCATTTCTACTGGGTTTCCAGGCCTCTCAACAGCAGGGGACGTCAGGCAGCTTCAAGGCAGCATGAAGGCAGCCTTCCAAGTGGGAAAGCAAGGATAGTTCCAGCAGGCTCCCGTTTCCACGCGCACACTCAGCTTACCTCCCTGTGGTTTCTAACCAGTCCAAAGAGACACATGTTAGCCTGCGTTTGCTTCCCTGGACCAACTCCCCGAAGTAGGGTGTTCTGGGTCAAGTGAACTGCCTCAACCAAGGAATGCCCTGCCTAGTTACGCCCGAGTGGGAAAGCAAGGATAGTTCCAGCAGGCTCCCGTTTCCACGCGCACAGTCAGCTTACCTCCCTGTGGTTTCTAACCAGTCCAAAGAGACACATGTTAGCCTGCGTTTGCTTCCCTGAACCAACTCCCCGAAGTAGGGTGTTCTGGGTCAAGTGAACTGCCTCAACCAAGGAATGCCCTGCCTAGTTACGCCCGAGTGGGAAAGCAAGGATAGTTCCAGCAGGCTCCCGTTTCACGCGCACACTCAGCTTACCTCCCTGTGGTTTCTAACCAGTCCAAAGAGACACATGTTAGCCTGCGTTTGCTTCCCTGAACCAACTCCCCGAAGTAGGGTGTTCTGGGTCAAGTGAACTGCCTCAACCAAGGAATGCCCTGCCTAGTTACGCCTCTGGGGCCTTTGGCTATTCCAAAGCCTGCAGTGCCACAGGAAGCACAGGGCTGAAATCGCAGTAAGAACGCAAGCCGACTTTCTCTTGGAGGCAGGGTGACTTCCGGCAGGGCGGTCCTAGATGGAATGCGAGGCCGAGGGTTCTCTCAGGGCAGCTCAGACTAGGGCAAGGCGTAAGACCTCAAAGGCATGTGAGACGTGCCAGAAGTCGGTTGGTGAAAGTGTGGGTTTGGTGGGGAAACGAATCTGCTCCAGGAGAGAGCGCAGGTCGTTTCCCTACACTCGGCGTATGGAGAGCGGCTCCAAAGGGCTCCGGGCCTGGATGTTGCTCAGCAGACCCAGGGGTGCCCGGGAGTACTCCGTGTTCCAGCCTGGAACAGGGTGCCCCCGCGAGCCTCCCAGGTGTCCAGGAAAATCTACTGCCGTTCAAGACACGCAGAGCAGAGGCTACGGCCTCACGGAAACTGCTGCGCGGCTCCGCTTCTGCACCTCAAGTCAGGGCCTTCCCTCCAGGCCTGTGCTCAATGTGGCTGTCCCGTTAGCGACGCAGCATTGCGAGATGCTGACGTTCTCCTCGAGCAGAGTGCCTTCAGGTACGAGGCCCGCGAAGTAGGCAGAGTGTTTTCTCACGGCAGCTCTCACAAGGGCGACGACAAAGAGTTCCTGGGAGCTTCGGACTCACCAGAAATCTGGTTCTGAGGCCGTGTGAGGGCTCTGGAAATGGAGCTCTCCTCAAGGAACGTGCAGCGTGTTGCCCATCACTCGGCACGCACACAGGGCCTCCGAGGGGCAGAGCAATGGGCCTCGATGTTGCTCAGCCGGACCACGGCGTGGGGGGTGTCTGGAGGCCCTCAGTGACCTTGGAGGGAAATGCATGCACACCCGAGGGGCCTAGGAGTCCTCAAATGGGTAATTCCGTTAAAATAAACCCGAGCGGTGACTAAGAACTCATGGAAACTGCTGCATGCCGCCCTTCCTGCCCGGCTACGCAGGGCCTAAACTGGAGGCAAATTCTCACGTTGAGTTTCCCTTTCGTTCTGGAGCTTGTCAGGCTAACCACCACCGCGGCCATGGAAGCACCGGGTTGAGACGGAGCAAACTCATTTTCTTCCCAGAAGCATTTCTACTGGGTTTCCAGGCCTGACAACAGCAGGGGACGTCAGGCAGCTTCAAGGCAGCATGAAGGCAGCCTTCCAAGTGGGAAAGCAAGGATAGTTCCAGCAGGCTCCCGTTTCCACGCGCACACTCAGCTTACCTCCCTGTGGTTTCTAACCAGTCCAAAGAGACACATGTTAGCCTGCGTTTGCTTCCCTGAACCAACTCCCCGAAGTAGGGTGTTCTGGGTCAAGTGAACTGCCTCAACCAAGGAATGCCCTGCCTCGTTACGCCGAAGTGGGAAAGCAAGGATAGTTCCAGCAGGCTCCCGTTTCCATGCGCACACTCAGCTTACCTCCCTGTGGTTTCTAACCAGTCCAAAGAGACACATGTTAGCCTGCGTTTGCTTCCCTGAACCAACTCCCCGAAGTAGGGTGTTCTGGGTCAAGTGAACTGCCTCAACCAAGGAATGCCCTGCCTAGTTACGCCTCTGGGGCCTTTGGCTATTCCAAAGCCTGCAGTGCCACAGGAAGCACAGGGCTGAAATCGCAGTAAGAACGCAAGCCGACTTTCTCTTGGAGGCAGGGTGACTACCGGCAGGGCGGTCCTAGATGGAATGCGAGGCCGAGGGTTCTCTCAGGGCAGCTCAGACTAGGGCAAGGCGTAAGACCTCAAAGGCATGTGAGACGTGCCAGAAGTCTGTTGGTGAAAGTGTGGGTTTGGTGAGGAAACTAATCTGCTCCAGGAGAGAGTGCAGGGCGTTTCCCTACACTCGGCGTATGGAGAGCGGCTCCAAAGGGCTCCGGGCCTGGATGTTGCTCAGCAGACCCAGGGGTGCCCGGGAGTACTCCGTGTTCCAGCCTGGAACAGGGTGCCCCCGCGAGCCTCCCAGGTGTCCAGGAAAATCTACTGCCGTTCAAGACACGCAGAGCAGAGGCTACGGCCTCACGGAAACTGCTGCGCGGCTCCGCTTCTGCACCTCACGTCAGGGCCTTCCCTCCAGGCCTGTGCTCAATGTGGCTGTCCCGTTAGCGACGCAGCATTGCGAGATGCTGACGTTCTCCTCGAGCAGAGTGCCTTCAGGTACGAGGCCCGCGAAGTAGGCAGAGTGTTTTCTCACGGCAGCTCTCACAAGGGCGACGACAAAGAGTTCCTGGGAGCTTCGGACTCACCAGAAATCTGGTTCTGAGGCCGTGTGAGGGCTCTGGAAATGGAGCTCTCCTCAAGGAACGTGCAGCGTGTTGCCCATCACTCGGCACGCACACAGGGCCTCCGAGGGGCAGAGCAATGGGCCTCGATGTTGCTCAGCCGGACCACGGCGTGGGGGGTGTCTGGAGGCCCTCAGTGACCTTGGAGGGAAATGCATGCACACCCGAGGGGCCTAGGAGTCCTCAAATGGGTAATTCCGTTAAAATAAACCCGAGCGGTGACTAAGAACTCATGGAAACTGCTGCATGCCGCCCTTCCTGCCCGGCTACGCAGGGCCTAAACTGGAGGCAAATTCTCACGTTGAGTTTCCCTTTCGTTCTGGAGCTTGTCAGGCTAACCACCACCGCGGCCATGGAAGCACCGGGTTGAGACGGAGCAAACTCATTTTCTTCCCAGAAGCATTTCTACTGGGTTTCCAGGCCTGTCAACAGCAGGGGACGTCAGGCAGCTTCAAGGCAGCATGAAGGCAGCCTTCCAAGTGGGAAAGCAAGGATAGTTCCAGCAGGCTCCCGTTTCACGCGCACACTCAGCTTACCTCCCTGTGGTTTCTAACCAGTCCAAAGAGACACATGTTAGCCTGCGTTTGCTTCCCTGAACCAACTCCCCGAAGTAGGGTGTTCTGGGTCAAGTGAACTGCCTCAACCAAGGAATGTCCTGCCTAGTTACGCCTCTGGGGCCTTTGGCTATTCCAAAGCCTGCAGTGCCACAGGAAGCACAGGGCTGAAATCGCAGTAAGAACGCAAGCCGACTTTCTCTTGGAGGCAGGGTGACTTCCGGCAGGGCGGTCCTAGATGGAATGCGAGGCCGAGGGTTCTCTCAGGGCAGCTCAGACTAGGGCAAGGCGTAAGACCTCAAAGGCATGTGAGACGTGCCAGAAGTCGGTTGGTGAAAGTGTGGGTTTGGTGGGGAAACGAATCTGCTCCAGGAGAGAGCGCAGGGCGTTTCCCTACACTCGGCGTATGGAGAGCGGCTCCAAAGGGCTCCGGGCCTGGATGTTGCTCAGCAGACCCAGGGGTGCCCGGGAGTACTCCGTGTTCCAGCCTGGAACAGGGTGCCCCCGCGAGCCTCCCAGGTGTCCAGGAAAATCTACTGCCGTTCAAGACACGCAGAGCAGAGGCTACGGCCTCACGGAAACTGCTGCGCGGCTCCGCTTCTGCACCTCACGTCAGGGCCTTCCCTCCAGGCCTGTGCTCAATGTGGCTGTCCCGTTAGCGACGCAGCATTGCGAGATGCTGACGTTCTCCTCGAGCAGAGTGCCTTCAGGTACGAGGCCCGCGAAGTAGGCAGAGTGTTTTCTCACGGCAGCTCTCACAAGGGCGACGACAAAGAGTTCCTGGGAGCTTCGGACTCACCAGAAATCTGGTTCTGAGGCCGTGTGAGGGCTCTGGAAATGGAGCTCTCCTCAAGGAACGTGCAGCGTGTTGCCCATCACTCGGCACGCACACAGGGACTCCGAGGGGCAGAGCAATGGGCCTCGATGTTGCTCAGTCGGACCACGGCGTGGGGGGTGTCTGGAGGCCCTCAGTGACCTTGGAGGGAAATGCATGCACACCCGAGGGGCCTAGGAGTCCTCAAATGGGTAATTCCGTTAAAATAAACCCGAGCGGTGACTAAGAACTCATGGAAACTGCTGCATGCCGCCCTTCCTGCCCGGCTACGCAGGGCCTAAACTGGAGGCAAATTCTCACGTTGAGTTTCCCTTTCGTTCTGGAGCTTGTCAGGCTAACCACCACTGCGGCCATGGAAGCACCGGGTTGAGACGGAGCAAACTCATTTTCTTCCCAGAAGCATTTCTACTGGGTTTCCAGGCCTGACAACAGCAGGGGACGTCAGGCAGCTTCAAGGCAGCATGAAGGCAGCCTTCCAAGTGGGAAAGCAAGGATAGTTCCAGCAGGCTCCCGTTTCACGCGCACACTCAGCTTACCTCCCTGTGGTTTCTAACCAGTCCAAAGAGACACATGTTAGCCTGCGTTTGCTTCCCTGAACCAACTCCCCGAAGTAGGGTGTTCTGGGTCAAGTGAACTGCCTCAACCAAGGAATGCCCTGCCTAGTTACGCCGAAGTGGGAAAGCAAGGATAGTTCCAGCAGGCTCCCGTTTCCATGCGCACACTCAGCTTACCTCCCTGTGGTTTCTAACCAGTCCAAAGAGACACATGTTAGCCTGCGTTTGCTTCCCTGAACCAACTCCCCGAAGTAGGGTGTTCTGGGTCAAGTGAACTGCCTCAACCAAGGAATGCCCTGCCTAGTTACGCCTCTGGGGCCTTTGGCTATTCCAAAGCCTGCAGTGCCACAGGAAGCACAGGGCTGAAATCGCAGTAAGAACGCAAGCCGACTTTCTCTTGGAGGCAGGGTGACTTCCGGCAGGGCGGTCCTAGATGGAATGCGAGGCCGAGGGTTCTCTCAGGGCAGCTCAGACTAGGGCAAGGCGTAAGACCTCAAAGGCATGTGAGACGTGCCAGAAGTCGGTTGGTGAAAGTGTGGGTTTGGTGGGGAAACGAATCTGCTCCAGGAGAGAGCGCAGGGCGTTTCCCTACACTCGGCGTATGGAGAGCGGCTCCAAAGGGCTCCGGGCCTGGATGTTGCTCAGCAGACCCAGGGGTGCCCGGGAGTACTCCGTGTTCCAGCCTGGAACAGGGTGCCCCCGCGAGCCTCCCAGGTGTCCAGGAAAATCTACTGCCGTTCAAGACACGCAGAGCAGAGGCTACGGCCTCACGGAAACTGCTGCGCGGCTCCGCTTCTGCACCTCACGTCAGGGCCTTCCCTCCAGGCCTGTGCTCAATGTGGCTGTCCCGTTAGCGACGCAGCATTGCGAGATGCTGACGTTCTCCTCGAGCAGAGTGCCTTCAGGTACGAGGCCCGCGAAGTAGGCAGAGTGTTTTCTCACGGCAGCTCTCACAAGGGCGACGACAAAGAGTTCCTGGGAGCTTCGGACTCACCAGAAATCTGGTTCTGAGGCCGTGTGAGGGCTCTGGAAATGGAGCTCTCCTCAAGGAACGTGCAGCGTGTTGCCCATCACTCGGCACGCACACAGGGCCTCCGAGGGGCAGAGCAATGGGCCTCGATGTTGCTCAGCCGGACCACGGCATGGGGGGTGTCTGGAGGCCCTCAGTGACCTTGGAGGGAAATGCATGCACACCCGAGGGGCCTAGGAGTCCTCAAATGGGTAATTCCGTTAAAATAAACCCGAGCGGTGACTAAGAACTCATGGAAACTGCTGCATGCCGCCCTTCCTGCCCGGCTACGCAGGGCCTAAACTGGAGGCAAATTCTCACGTTGAGTTTCCCTTTCGTTCTGGAGCTTGTCAGGCTAACCACCACCGCGGCCATGGAAGCACCGGGTTGAGACGGAGCAAACTCATTTTCTTCCCAGAAGCATTTCTACTGGGTTTCCAGGCCTGTCAACAGCAGGAGACGTCAGGCAGCTTCAAGGCAGCATGAAGGCAGCCTTCCAAGTGGGAAAGCAAGGATAGTTCCAGCAGGCTCCCGTTTCACGCGCACACTCAGCTTACCTCCCTGTGGTTTCTAACCAGTCCAAAGAGACACATGTTAGCCTGCGTTTGCTTCCCTGAACCAACTCCCCGAAGTAGGGTGTTCTGGGTCAAGTGAACTGCCTCAACCAAGGAATGCCCTGCCTAGTTACGCCTCTGGGGCCTTTGGCTATTCCAAAGCCTGCAGTGCCACAGGAAGCACAGGGCTGAAATCGCAGTAAGAACGCAAGCCGACTTTCTCTTGGAGGCAGGGTGACTTCCGGCAGGGCGGTCCTAGATGGAATGCGAGGCCGAGAGTTCTCTCAGGGCAGCTCAGACTAGGGCAAGGCGTAAGACCTCAAAGGCATGTGAGACGTGCCAGAAGTCGGTTGGTGAAAGTGTGGGTTTGGTGGGGAAACGAATCTGCTCCAGGAGAGAGCGCAGGGCGTTTCCCTACACTCGGCGTATGGAGAGCGGCTCCAAAGGGCTCCGGGCCTGGATGTTGCTCAGCAGACCCAGGGGTGCCCGGGAGTACTCCGTGTTCCAGCCTGGAACAGGGTGCCCCCGCGAGCCTCCCAGGTGTCCAGGAAAATCTACTGCCGTTCAAGACACGCAGAGCAGAGGCTACGGCCTCACGGAAACTGCTGCGCGGCTCCGCTTCTGCACCTCACGTCAGGGCCTTCCCTCCAGGCCTGTGCTCAATGTGGCTGTCCCGTTAGCGACGCAGCATTGCGAGATGCTGACGTTCTCCTCGAGCAGAGTGCCTTCAGGTACGAGGCCCGCGAAGTAGGCAGAGTGTTTTCTCACGGCAGCTCTCACAAGGGCGACGACAAAGAGTTCCTGGGAGCTTCGGACTCACCAGAAATCTGGTTCTGAGGCCGTGTGAGGGCTCTGGAAATGGAGCTCTCCTCAAGGAACGTGCAGCGTGTTGCCCATCACTCGGCACGCACACAGGGCCTCCGAGGGGCAGAGCAATGGGCCTCGATGTTGCTCAGCCGGACCACGGCGTGGGGGGTGTCTGGAGGCCCTCAGTGACCTTGGAGGGAAATGCATGCACACCCGAGGGGCCTAGGAGTCCTCAAATGGGTAATTCCGTTAAAATAAACCCGAGCGGTGACTAAGAACTCATGGAAACTGCTGCATGCCGCCCTTCCTGCCCGGCTACGCAGGGCCTAAACTGGAGGCAAATTCTCACGTTGAGTTTCCCTTTCGTTCTGGAGCTTGTCAGGCTAACCACCACCGCGGCCATGGAAGCACCGGGTTGAGACGGAGCAAACTCACTTTCTTCCCAGAAGCATTTCTACTGGGTTTCCAGGCCTGACAACAGCAGGGGACGTCAGGCAGCTTCAAGGCAGCATGAAGGCAGCCTTCCAAGTGGGAAAGCAAGGATAGTTCCAGCAGGCTCCCGTTTCACGCGCACACTCAGCTTACCTCCCTGTGGTTTCTAACCAGTCCAAAGAGACACATGTTAGCCTGCGTTTGCTTCCCTGAACCAAGTCCCCGAAGTAGGGTGTTCTGGGTCAAGTGAACTGCCTCAACCAAGGAATGCCCTGCCTAGTTACGCCGAAGTGGGAAAGCAAGGATAGTTCCAGCAGGCTCCCGTTTCCACGCGCACACTCAGCTTACTTCCCTGTGGTTTCTAACCAGTCCAAAGAGACACATGTTAGCCTGCGTTTGCTTCCCTGAACCAACTCCCCGAAGTAGGGTGTTCTGGGTCAAGTGAACTGCCTCAACCAAGGAATGCCCTGCCTAGTTACGCCCGAGTGGGAAAGCAAGGATAGTTCCAGCAGGCTCCCGTTTCCACGCGCACACTCAGCTTACCTCCCTGTGGTTTCTAACCAGTCCAAAGAGACACATGTTAGCCTGCGTTTGCTTCCCTGAACCAACTCCCCGAAGTAGGGTGTTCTGGGTCAAGTGAACTGCCTCAACCAAGGAATGCCCTGCCTAGTTACGCCTCTGGGGCCTTTGGCTATTCCAAAGCCTGCAGTGCCACAGGAAGCACAGGGCTGAAATCGCAGTAAGAACGCAAGCCGACTTTCTCTTGGAGGCAGGGTGACTTCCGGCAGGGCGGTCCTAGATGGAATGCGAGGCCGAGGGTTCTCTCAGGGCAGCTCAGACTAGGGCAAGGCGTAAGACCTCAAAGGCATGTGAGACGTGCCAGAAGTCGGTTGGTGAAAGTGTGGGTTTGGTGGGGAAACGAATCTGCTCCAGGAGAGAGCGCAGGGCGTTTCCCTACACTCGGCGTATGGAGAGCGGCTCCAAAGGGCTCCGGGCCTGGATGTTGCTCAGCAGACCCAGGGGTGCCCGGGAGTACTCCGTGTTCCAGCCTGGAACAGGGTGCCCCCGCGAGCCTCCCAGGTGTCCAGGAAAATCTACTGCCGTTCAAGACACGCAGAGCAGAGGCTACGGCCTCACGGAAACTGCTGCGCGGCTCCGCTTCTGCACCTCACGTCAGGGCCTTCCCTCCAGGCCTGTGCTCAATGTGGCTGTCCCGTTAGCGACGCAGCATTGCGAGATGCTGACGTTCTCCTCGAGCAGAGTGCCTTCAGGTACGAGGCCCGCGAAGTAGGCAAAGCAGAGTGTTTTCTCACGGCAGCTCTCACAAGGGCGACGACAAAGAGTTCCTGGGAGCTTCGGACTCACCAGAAATCTGGTTCGGAGGCCGTGTGAAGGCTCTGGAAATGGAGCTCTCCTCAAGGAACGTGCAGCGTGTTGCCCATCACTCGGCACGCACACAGGGCCTCCGAGGGGCAGAGCAATGGGCCTCGATGTTGCTCAGCCGGACCACGGCGTGGGGGGTGTCTGGAGGCCCTCAGTGACCTTGGAGGGAAATGCATGCACACCCGAGGGGCCTAGGAGTCCTCAAATGGGTAATTCCGTTAAAATAAACCCGAGCGGTGACTAAGAACTCATGGAAACTGCTGCATGCCGCCCTTCCTGCCCGGCTACGCAGGGCCTAAACTGGAGGCAAATTCTCACGTTGAGTTTCCCTTTCGTTCTGGAGCTTGTCAGGCTAACCACCACCGCGGCCATGGAAGCACCGGGTTGAGACGGAGCAAACTCATTTTCTTCCCAGAAGCATTTCTACTGGGTTTCCAGGCCTGTCAACAGCAGGGGACGTCAGGCAGCTTCAAGGCAGCATGAAGGCAGCCTTCCAAGTGGGAAAGCAAGGATAGTTCCAGCAGGCTCCCGTTTCACGCGCACACTCAGCTTACCTCCCTGTGGTTTCTAACCAGTCCAAAGAGACACATGTTACCCTGCGTTTGCTTCCCTGAACCAACTCCCCGAAGTAGGGTGTTCTGGGTCAAGTGAACTGCCTCAACCAAGGAATGTCCTGCCTAGTTACGCCTCTGGGGCCTTTGGCTATTCCAAAGCCTGCAGTGCCACAGGAAGCACAGGGCTGAAATCGCAGTAAGAACGCAAGCCGACTTTCTCTTGGAGGCAGGGTGACTTCCGGCAGGGCGGTCCTAGATGGAATGCGAGGCCGAGGGTTCTCTCAGGGCAGCTCAGACTAGGGCAAGGCGTAAGACCTCAAAGGCATGTGAGACGTGCCAGAAGTCGGTTGGTGAAAGTGTGGGTTTGGTGGGGAAACGAATCTGCTCCAGGAGAGAGCGCAGGGCGTTTCCCTACACTCGGCGTATGGAGAGCGGCTCCAAAGGGCTCCGGGCCTGGATGTTGCTCAGCAGACCCAGGGGTGCCCGGGAGTACTCCGTGTTCCAGCCTGGAACAGGGTGCCCCCGCGAGCCTCCCAGGTGTCCAGGAAAATCTACTGCCGTTCAAGACACGCAGAGCAGAGGCTACGGCCTCACGGAAACTGCTGCGCGGCTCCGCTTCTGCACCTCACGTCAGGGCCTTCCCTCCAGGCCTGTGCTCAATGTGGCTGTCCCGTTAGCGACGCAGCATTGCGAGATGCTGACGTTCTCCTCGAGCAGAGTGCCTTCAGGTACGAGGCCCGCGAAGTAGGCAGAGTGTTTTCTCACGGCAGCTCTCACAAGGGCGACGACAAAGAGTTCCTGGGAGCTTCGGACTCACCAGAAATCTGGTTCTGAGGCCGTGTGAGGGCTCTGGAAATGGAGCTCTCCTCAAGGAACGTGCAGCGTGTTGCCCATCACTCGGCACGCACACAGGGCCTCCGAGGGGCAGAGCAATGGGCCTCGATGTTGCTCAGCCGGACCACGGCGTGGGGGGTGTCTGGAGGCCCTCAGTGACCTTGGAGGGAAATGCATGCACACCCGAGGGGCCTAGGAGTCCTCAAATGGGTAATTCCGTTAAAATAAACCCGAGCGGTGACTAAGAACTCATGGAAACTGCTGCATGCCGCCCTTCCTGCCCGGCTACGCAGGGCCTAAACTGGAGGCAAATTCTCACGTTGAGTTTCCCTTTCGTTCTGGAGCTTGTCAGGCTAACCACCACCGCGGCCATGGAAGCACCGGGTTGAGACGGAGCAAACTCATTTTCTTCCCAGAAGCATTTCTACTGGGTTTCCAGGCCTGTCAACAGCAGGGGACGTCAGGCAGCTTCAAGGCAGCATGAAGGCAGCCTTCCAAGTGGGAAAGCAAGGATAGTTCCAGCAGTCTCCCGTTTCACGCGCACACTCAGCTTACCTCCCTGTGGTTTCTAACCAGTCCAAAGAGACACATGTTAGCCTGCGTTTGCTTCCCTGGACCAACTCCCCGAAGTAGGGTGTTCTGGGTCAAGTGAACTGCCTCAACCAAGGAATGCCCTGCCTAGTTACGCCCGAGTGGGAAAGCAAGGATAGTTCCAGCAGGCTCCCGTTTCCACGCGCACAGTCAGCTTACCTCCCTGTGGTTTCTAACCAGTCCAAAGAGACACATGTTAGCCTGCGTTTGCTTCCCTGAACCAACTCCCCGAAGTAGGGTGTTCTGGGTCAAGTGAACTGCCTCAACCAAGGAATGCCCTGCCTAGTTACGCCCGAGTGGGAAAGCAAGGATAGTTCCAGCAGGCTCCCGTTTCCACGCGCACACTCAGCTTACCTCCCTGTGGTTTCTAACCAGTCCAAAGAGACACATGTTAGCCTGCGTTTGCTTCCCTGAACCAACTCCCCGAAGTAGGGTGTTCTGGGTCAAGTGAACTGCCTCAACCAAGGAATGCCCTGCCTAGTTACGCCTCTGGGGCCTTTGGCTATTCCAAAGCCTGCAGTGCCACAGGAAGCACAGGGCTGAAATCGCAGTAAGAACGCAAGCCGACTTTCTCTTGGAGGCAGGGTGACTACCGGCAGGGCGGTCCTAGATGGAATGCGAGGCCGAGGGTTCTCTCAGGGCAGCTCAGACTAGGGCAAGGCGTAAGACCTCAAAGGCATGTGAGACGTGCCAGAAGTCGGTTGGTGAAAGTGTGGGTTTGGTGGGGAAACGAATCTGCTCCAGGAGAGAGCGCAGGGCGTTTCCCTACACTCGGCGTATGGAGAGCGGCTCCAAAGGGCTCCGGGCCTGGATGTTGCTCAGCAGACCCAGGGGTGCCCGGGAGTACTCCGTGTTCCAGCCTGGAACAGGGTGCCCCCGCGAGCCTCCCAGGTGTCCAGGAAAATCTACTGCCGTTCAAGACACGCAGAGCAGAGGCTACGGCCTCACGGAAACTGCTGCGCGGCTCCGCTTCTGCACCTCAAGTCAGGGCCTTCCCTCCAGGCCTGTGCTCAATGTGGCTGTCCCGTTAGCGACGCAGCATTGCGAGATGCTGACGTTCTCCTCGAGCAGAGTGCCTTCAGGTACGAGGCCCGCGAAGTAGGCAGAGTGTTTTCTCACGGCAGCTCTCACAAGGGCGACGACAAAGAGTTCCTGGGAGCTTCGGACTCACCAGAAATCTGGTTCTGAGGCCGTGTGAGGGCTCTGGAAATGGAGCTCTCCTCAAGGAACGTGCAGCGTGTTGCCCATCACTCGGCACGCACACAGGGCCTCCGAGGGGCAGAGCAATGGGCCTCGATGTTGCTCAGCCGGACCACGGCGTGGGGGGTGTCTGGAGGCCCTCAGTGACCTTGGAGGGAAATGCATGCACACCCGAGGGGCCTAGGAGTCCTCAAATGGGTAATTCCGTTAAAATAAACCCGAGCGGTGACTAAGAACTCATGGAAACTGCTGCATGCCGCCCTTCCTGCCCGGCTACGCAGGGCCTAAACTGGAGGCAAATTCTCACGTTGAGTTTCCCTTTCGTTCTGGAGCTTGTCAGGCTAACCACCACCGCGGCCATGGAAGCACCGGGTTGAGACGGAGCAAACTCATTTTCTTCCCAGAAGCATTTCTACTGGGTTTCCAGGCCTGACAACAGCAGGGGACGTCAGGCAGCTTCAAGGCAGCATGAAGGCAGCCTTCCAAGTGGGAAAGCAAGGATAGTTCCAGCAGGCTCCCGTTTCCACGCGCACACTCAGCTTACCTCCCTGTGGTTTCTAACCAGTCCAAAGAGACACATGTTAGCCTGCGTTTGCTTCCCTGAACCAACTCCCCGAAGTAGGGTGTTCTGGGTCAAGTGAACTGCCTCAACCAAGGAATGCCCTGCCTAGTTACGCCGAAGTGGGAAAGCAAGGATAGTTCCAGCAGGCTCCCGTTTCCATGCGCACACTCAGCTTACCTCCCTGTGGTTTCTAACCAGTCCAAAGAGACACATGTTAGCCTGCGTTTGCTTCCCTGAACCAACTCCCCGAAGTAGGGTGTTCTGGGTCAAGTGAACTGCCTCAACCAAGGAATGCCCTGCCTAGTTACGCCTCTGGGGCCTTTGGCTATTCCAAAGCCTGCAGTGCCACAGGAAGCACAGGGCTGAAATCGCAGTAAGAACGCAAGCCGACTTTCTCTTGGAGGCAGGGTGACTACCGGCAGGGCGGTCCTAGATGGAATGCGAGGCCGAGGGTTCTCTCAGGGCAGCTCAGACTAGGGCAAGGCGTAAGACCTCAAAGGCATGTGAGACGTGCCAGAAGTCTGTTGGTGAAATTGTGGGTTTGGTGAGGAAACTAATCTGCTCCAGGAGAGAGTGCAGGGCGTTTCCCTACACTCGGCGTATGGAGAGCGGCTCCAAAGGGCTCCGGGCCTGGATGTTGCTCAGCAGACCCAGGGGTGCCCGGGAGTACTCCGTGTTCCAGCCTGGAACAGGGTGCCCCCGCGAGCCTCCCAGGTGTCCAGGAAAATCTACTGCCGTTCAAGACACGCAGAGCAGAGGCTACGGCCTCACGGAAACTGCTGTGCGGCTCCGCTTCTGCACCTCACGTCAGGGCCTTCCCTCCAGGCCTGTGCTCAATGTGGCTGTCCCGTTAGCGACGCAGCATTGCGAGATGCTGACGTTCTCCTCGAGCAGAGTGCCTTCAGGTACGAGGCCCGCGAAGTAGGCAGAGTGTTTTCTCACGGCAGCTCTCACAAGGGCGACGACAAAGAGTTCCTGGGAGCTTCGGACTCACCAGAAATCTGGTTCTGAGGCCGTGTGAGGGCTCTGGAAATGGAGCTCTCCTCAAGGAACGTGCAGCGTGTTGCCCATCACTCGGCACGCACACAGGGCCTCCGAGGGGCAGAGCAATGGGCCTCGATGTTGCTCAGCCGGACCACGGCGTGGGGGGTGTCTGGAGGCCCTCAGTGACCTTGGAGGGAAATGCATGCACACCCGAGGGGCCTAGGAGTCCTCAAATGGGTAATTCCGTTAAAATAAACCCGAGCGGTGACTAAGAACTCATGGAAACTGCTGCATGCCGCCCTTCCTGCCCGGCTACGCAGGGCCTAAACTGGAGGCAAATTCTCACGTTGAGTTTCCCTTTCGTTCTGGAGCTTGTCAGGCTAACCACCACCGCGGCCATGGAAGCACCGGGTTGAGACGGAGCAAACTCATTTTCTTCCCAGAAGCATTTCTACTGGGTTTCCAGGCCTGTCAACAGCAGGGGACGTCAGGCAGCTTCAAGGCAGCATGAAGGCAGCCTTCCAAGTGGGAAAGCAAGGATAGTTCCAGCAGGCTCCCGTTTCACGCGCACACTCAGCTTACCTCCCTGTGGTTTCTAACCAGTCCAAAGAGACACATGTTAGCCTGCGTTTGCTTCCCTGAACCAACTCCCCGAAGTAGGGTGTTCTGGGTCAAGTGAACTGCCTCAACCAAGGAATGTCCTGCCTAGTTACGCCTCTGGGGCCTTTGGCTATTCCAAAGCCTGCAGTGCCACAGGAAGCACAGGGCTGAAATCGCAGTAAGAACGCAAGCCGACTTTCTCTTGGAGGCAGGGTGACTTCCGGCAGGGCGGTCCTAGATGGAATGCGAGGCCGAGGGTTCTCTCAGGGCAGCTCAGACTAGGGCAAGGCGTAAGACCTCAAAGGCATGTGAGACGTGCCAGAAGTCGGTTGGTGAAAGTGTGGGTTTGGTGGGGAAACGAATCTGCTCCAGGAGAGAGCGCAGGGCGTTTCCCTACACTCGGCGTATGGAGAGCGGCTCCAAAGGGCTCCGGGCCTGGATGTTGCTCAGCAGACCCAGGGGTGCCCGGGAGTACTCCGTGTTCCAGCCTGGAACAGGGTGCCCCCGCGAGCCTCCCAGGTGTCCAGGAAAATCTACTGCCGTTCAAGACACGCAGAGCAGAGGCTACGGCCTCACGGAAACTGCTGCGCGGCTCCGCATCTGCACCTCACGTCAGGGCCTTCCCTCCAGGCCTGTGCTCAATGTGGCTGTCCCGTTAGCGACGCAGCATTGCGAGATGCTGACGTTCTCCTCGAGCAGAGTGCCTTCAGGTACGAGGCCCGCGAAGTAGGCAGAGTGTTTTCTCACGGCAGCTCTCACAAGGGCGACGACAAAGAGTTCCTGGGAGCTTCGGACTCACCAGAAATCTGGTTCTGAGGCCGTGTGAGGGCTCTGGAAATGGAGCTCTCCTCAAGGAACGTGCAGCGTGTTGCCCATCACTCGGCACGCACACAGGGCCTCCGAGGGGCAGAGCAATGGGCCTCGATGTTGCTCAGCCGGACCACGGCGTGGGGGGTGTCTGGAGGCCCTCAGTGACCTTGGAGGGAAATGCATGCACACCCGAGGGGCCTAGGAGTCCTCAAATGGGTAATTCCGTTAAAATAAACCCGAGCGGTGACTAAGAACTCATGGAAACTGCTGCATGCCGCCCTTCCTGCCCGGCTACGCAGGGCCTAAATTGGAGGCAAATTCTCACGTTGAGTTTCCCTTTCGTTCTGGAGCTTGTCAGGCTAACCACCACTGCGGCCATGGAAGCACCGGGTTGAGACGGAGCAAACTCATTTTCTTCCCAGAAGCATTTCTACTGGGTTTCCAGGCCTGACAACAGCAGGGGACGTCAGGCAGCTTCAAGGCAGCATGAAGGCAGCCTTCCAAGTGGGAAAGCAAGGATAGTTCCAGCAGGCTCCCGTTTCACGCGCACACTCAGCTTACCTCCCTGTGGTTTCTAACCAGTCCAAAGAGACACATGTTAGCCTGCGTTTGCTTCCCTGAACCAAGTCCCCGAAGTAGGGTGTTCTGGGTCAAGTGAACTGCCTCAACCAAGGAATGCCCTGCCTAGTTACGCCTCTGGGGCCTTTGGCTATTCCAAAGCCTGCAGTGCCACAGGAAGCACAGGGCTGAAATCGCAGTAAGAACGCAAGCCGACTTTCTCTTGGAGGCAGGGTGACTTCCGGCAGGGCGGTCCTAGATGGAATGCGAGGCCAAGGGTTCTCTCAGGGCAGCTCAGACTAGGGCAAGGCGTAAGACCTCAAAGGCATGTGAGACGTGCCAGAAGTCGGTTGGTGAAAGTGTGGGTTTGGTGGGGAAACGAATCTGCTCCAGGAGAGAGCGCAGGGCGTTTCCCTACACTCGGCGTATGGAGAGCGGCTCCAAAGGGCTCCGGGCCTGGATGTTGATCAGCAGACCCAGGGGTGCCCGGGAGTACTCCGTGTTCCAGCCTGGAACAGGGTGCCCCCGCGAGCCTCCCAGGTGTCCAGGAAAATCTACTGCCGTTCAAGACACGCAGAGCAGAGGCTACGGCCTCACGGAAACTGCTGCGCAGCTCCGCTTCTGCACCTCACGTCAGGGCCTTCCCTCCAGGCCTGTGCTCAATGTGGCTGTCCCGTTAGCGACGCAGCATTGCGAGATGCTGACGTTCTCCTCGAGCAGAGTGCCTTCAGGTACGAGGCCCGCGAAGTAGGCAAAGCAGAGTGTTTTCTCACGGCAGCTCTCACAAGGGCGACGACAAAGAGTTCCTGGGAGCTTCGGACTCACCAGAAATCTGGTTCTGAGGCCGTGTGAAGGCTCTGGAAATGGAGCTCTCCTCAAGGAACGTGCAGCGTGTTGCCCATCACTCGGCACGCACACAGGGCCTCCGAGGGGCAGAGCAATGGGCCTCGATGTTGCTCAGCCGGACCACGGCGTGGGGGGTGTCTGGAGGCCCTCAGTGACCTTGGAGGGAAATGCATGCACACCCGAGGGGCCTAGGAGTCCTCAAATGGGTAATTCCGTTAAAATAAACCCGAGCGGTGACTAAGAACTCATGGAAACTGCTGCATGCCGCCCTTCCTGCCCGGCTACGCAGGGCCTAAACTGGAGGCAAATTCTCACGTTGAGTTTCCCTTTCGTTCTGGAGCTTGTCAGGCTAACCACCACCGCGGCCATGGAAGCACCGGGTTGAGACGGAGCAAACTCATTTTCTTCCCAGAAGCATTTCTACTGGGTTTCCAGGCCTGTCAACAGCAGGGGACGTCAGGCAGCTTCAAGGCAGCATGAAGGCAGCCTTCCAAGTGGGAAAGCAAGGATAGTTCCAGCAGGCTCCCGTTTCACGCGCACACTCAGCTTACCTCCCTGTGGTTTCTAACCAGTCCAAAGAGACACATGTTAGCCTGCGTTTGCTTCCCTGAACCAACTCCCCGAAGTAGGGTGTTCTGGGTCAAGTGAACTGCCTCAACCAAGGAATGTCCTGCCTAGTTACGCCTCTGGGGCCTTTGGCTATTCCAAAGCCTGCAGTGCCACAGGAAGCACAGGGCTGAAATCGCAGTAAGAACGCAAGCCGACTTTCTCTTGGAGGCAGGGTGACTTCCGGCAGGGCGGTCCTAGATGGAATGCGAGGCCGAGGGTTCTCTCAGGGCAGCTCAGACTAGGGCAAGGCGTAAGACCTCAAAGGCATGTGAGACGTGCCAGAAGTCGGTTGGTGAAAGTGTGGGTTTGGTGGGGAAACGAATCTGCTCCAGGAGAGAGCGCAGGGCGTTTCCCTACACTCGGCGTATGGAGAGCGGCTCCAAAGGGCTCCGGGCCTGGATGTTGCTCAGCAGACCCAGGGGTGCCCGGGAGTACTCCGTGTTCCAGCCTGGAACAGGGTGCCCCCGCGAGCCTCCCAGGTGTCCAGGAAAATCTACTGCCGTTCAAGACACGCAGAGCAGAGGCTACGGCCTCACGGAAACTGCTGCGCGGCTCCGCTTCTGCACCTCACGTCAGGGCCTTCCCTCCAGGCCTGTGCTCAATGTGGCTGTCCCGTTAGCGACGCAGCATTGCGAGATGCTGACGTTCTCCTCGAGCAGAGTGCCTTCAGGTACGAGGCCCGCGAAGTAGGCAGAGTGTTTTCTCACGGCAGCTCTCACAAGGGCGACGACAAAGAGTTCCTGGGAGCTTCGGACTCACCAGAAATCTGGTTCTGAGGCCGTGTGAGGGCTCTGGAAATGGAGCTCTCCTCAAGGAACGTGCAGCGTGTTGCCCATCACTCGGCACGCACACAGGGCCTCCGAGGGGCAGAGCAATGGGCCTCGATGTTGCTCAGCCGGACCACGGCGTGGGGGGTGTCTGGAGGCCCTCAGTGACCTTGGAGGGAAATGCATGCACACCCGAGGGGCCTAGGAGTCCTCAAATGGGTAATTCCGTTAAAATAAACCCGAGCGGTGACTAAGAACTCATGGAAACTGCTGCATGCCGCCCTTCCTGCCCGGCTACGCAGGGCCTAAACTGGAGGCAAATTCTCACGTTGAGTTTCCCTTTCGTTCTGGAGCTTGTCAGGCTAACCACCACCGCGGCCATGGAAGCACCGGGTTGAGACGGAGCAAACTCATTTTCTTCCCAGAAGCATTTCTACTGGGTTTCCAGGCCTGTCAACAGCAGGGGACGTCAGGCAGCTTCAAGGCAGCATGAAGGCAGCCTTCCAAGTGGGAAAGCAAGGATAGTTCCAGCAGGCTCCCGTTTCACGCGCACACTCAGCTTACCTCCCTGTGGTTTCTAACCAGTCCAAAGAGACACATGTTAGCCTGCGTTTGCTTCCCTGGACCAACTCCCCGAAGTAGGGTGTTCTGGGTCAAGTGAACTGCCTCAACCAAGGAATGCCCTGCCTAGTTACGCCCGAGTGGGAAAGCAAGGATAGTTCCAGCAGGCTCCCGTTTCCACGCGCACAGTCAGCTTACCTCCCTGTGGTTTCTAACCAGTCCAAAGAGACACATGTTAGCCTGCGTTTGCTTCCCTGAACCAACTCCCCGAAGTAGGGTGTTCTGGGTCAAGTGAACTGCCTCAACCAAGGAATGCCCTGCCTAGTTACGCCCGAGTGGGAAAGCAAGGATAGTTCCAGCAGGCTCCCGTTTCCACGCGCACACTCAGCTTACCTCCCTGTGGTTTCTAACCAGTCCAAAGAGACACATGTTAGCCTGCGTTTGCTTCCCTGAACCAACTCCCCGAAGTAGGGTGTTCTGGGTCAAGTGAACTGCCTCAACCAAGGAATGCCCTGCCTAGTTACGCCTCTGGGGCCTTTGGCTATTCCAAAGCCTGCAGTGCCACAGGAAGCACAGGGCTGAAATCGCAGTAAGAACGCAAGCCGACTTTCTCTTGGAGGCAGGGTGACTTCCGGCAGGGCGGTCCTAGATGGAATGCGAGGCCGAGGGTTCTCTCAGGGCAGCTCAGACTAGGGCAAGGCGTAAGACCTCAAAGGCATGTGAGACGTGCCAGAAGTCGGTTGGTGAAAGTGTGGGTTTGGTGGGGAAACGAATCTGCTCCAGGAGAGAGCGCAGGGCGTTTCCCTACACTCGGCGTATGGAGAGCGGCTCCAAAGGGCTCCGGGCCTGGATGTTGCTCAGCAGACCCAGGGGTGCCCGGGAGTACTCCGTGTTCCAGCCTGGAACAGGGTGCCCCCGCGAGCCTCCCAGGTGTCCAGGAAAATCTACTGCCGTTCAAGACACGCAGAGCAGAGGCTACGGCCTCACGGAAACTGCTGCGCGGCTCCGCTTCTGCACCTCAAGTCAGGGCCTTCCCTCCAGGCCTGTGCTCAATGTGGCTGTCCCGTTAGCGACGCAGCATTGCGAGATGCTGACGTTCTCCTCGAGCAGAGTGCCTTCAGGTACGAGGCCCGCGAAGTAGGCAGAGTGTTTTCTCACGGCAGCTCTCACAAGGGCGACGAAAAAGAGTTCCTGGGAGCTTCGGACTCACCAGAAATCTGGTTCTGAGGCCGTGTGAGGGCTCTGGAAATGGAGCTCTCCTCAAGGAACGTGCAGCGTGTTGCCCATCACTCGGCACGCACACAGGGCCTCCGAGGGGCAGAGCAATGGGCCTCGATGTTGCTCAGCCGGACCACGGCGTGGGGGGTGTCTGGAGGCCCTCAGTGACCTTGGAGGGAAATGCATGCACACCCGAGGGGCCTAGGAGTCCTCAAATGGGTAATTCCGTTAAAATAAACCCGAGCGGTGACTAAGAACTCATGGAAACTGCTGCATGCCGCCCTTCCTGCCCGGCTACGCAGGGCCTAAACTGGAGGCAAATTCTCACGTTGAGTTTCCCTTTCGTTCTGGAGCTTGTCAGGCTAACCACCACCGTGGCCATGGAAGCACCGAGTTGAGACGGAGCAAACTCATTTTCTTCCCAGAAGCATTTCTATTGGGTTTCCAGGCCTGTCAACAGCAGGGGACGTCAGGCAGCTTCAAGGCAGCATGAAGGCAGCCTTCCAAGTGGGAAAGCAAGGATAGTTCCAGCAGGCTCCCGTTTCACGCGCACACTCAGCTTACCTCCCTGTGGTTTCTAACCAGTCCAAAGAGACACATGTTAGCCTGCGTTTGCTTCCCTGAACCAAGTCCCCGAAGTAGGGTGTTCTGGGTCAAGTGAACTGCCTCAACCAAGGAATGCCCTGCCTAGTTACACCCGAGTGGGAAAGCAAGGATAGTTCCAGCAGGCTCCCGTTTCCACGCGCACACTCAGCTTACCTCCCTGTGGTTTCTAACCAGTCCAAAGAGACACATGTTAGCCTGCGTTTGCTTCCCTGAACCAACTCCCCGAAGTAGGGTGTTCTGGGTCAAGTGAACTGCCTCAACCAAGGAATGCCCTGCCTAGTTACGCCCGAGTGGGAAAGCAAGGATAGTTCCAGCAGGCTCCCGTTTCCACGCGCACACTCAGCTTACCTCCCTGTGGTTTCTAACCAGTCCAAAGAGACACATGTTAGCCTGCGTTTGCTTCCCTGAACCAACTCCCCGAAGTAGGGTGTTCTGGGTCAAGTGAACTGCCTCAACCAAGGAATGCCCTGCCTAGTTACGCCTCTGGGGCCTTTGGCTATTCCAAAGCCTGCAGTGCCACAGGAAGCACAGGGGTGAAATCGCAGTAAGAACGCAAGCCGACTTTCTCTTGGAGGCAGGGTGACTTCCGGCAGGGCGGTCCTAGATGGAATGCGAGGCCGAGGGTTCTCTCAGGGCAGCTCAGACTAGGGCAAGGCGTAAGACCTCAAAGGCATGTGAGACGTGCCAGAAGTCGGTTGGTGAAAGTGTGGGTTTGGTGGGGAAACGAATCTGCTCCAGGAGAGAGCGCAGGGCGTTTCCCTACACTCGGCGTATGGAGAGCGGCTCCAAAGGGCTCCGGGCCTGGATGTTGCTCAGCAGACCCAGGGGTGCCCGGGAGTACTCCGTGTTCCAGCCTGGAACAGGGTGCCCCCGCGAGCCTCCCAGGTGTCCAGGAAAATCTACTGCCGTTCAAGACACGCAGAGCAGAGGCTACGGCCTCACGGAAACTGCTGCGCGGCTCCGCTTCTGCACCTCACGTCAGGGCCTTCCCTCCAGGCCTGTGCTCAATGTGGCTGTCCCGTTAGCGACGCAGCATTGCGAGATGCTGACGTTCTCCTCGAGCAGAGTGCCTTCAGGTACGAGGCCCGCGAAGTAGGCAGAGTGTTTTCTCACGGCAGCTCTCACAAGGGCGACGACAAAGAGTTCCTGGGAGCTTCGGACTCACCAGAAATCTGGTTCTGAGGCCGTGTGAGGGCTCTGGAAATGGAGCTCTCCTCAAGGAACGTGCAGCGTGTTGCCCATCACTCGGCACGCACACAGGGCCTCCGAGGGGCAGAGCAATGGGCCTCGATGTTGCTCAGCCGGACCACGGCGTGGGGGGTGTCTGGAGGCCCTCAGTGACCTTGGAGGGAAATGCATGCACACCCGAGGGGCCTAGGAGTCCTCAAATGGGTAATTCCGTTAAAATAAACCCGAGCGGTGACTAAGAACTCATGGAAACTGCTGCATGCCGCCCTTCCTGCCCGGCTACGCAGGGCCTGAACTGGAGGCAAATTCTCTCGTTGAGTTTCCCTTTCGTTCTGGAGCTTGTCAGGCTAACCACCACCGCGGCTATGGAAGCACCGGGTTGAGACGGAGCAAACTCATTTTCTTCCCAGAAGCATTTCTACTGGGTTTCCAGGCCTGTCAACAGCAGGGGACGTCAGGCAGCTTCAAGGCAGCATGAAGGCAGCCTTCCAAGTGGGAAAGCAAGGATAGTTCCAGCAGGCTCCCGTTTCCACGCGCACACACAGCTTACCTCCCTGTGGTTTCTAACCAGTCCAAAGAGACACATGTTAGCCTGCGTTTGCTTCCCTGAACCAACTCCCCGAAGTAGGGTGTTCTGGGTCAAGTGAACTGCCTCAACCAAGGAATGCCCTGCCTAGTTACGCCTCTGGGGCCTTTGGCTATTCCAAAGCCTGCAGTGCCACAGGAAGCACAGGGCTGAAATCGCAGTAAGAACGCAAGCCGACTTTCTCTTGGAGGCAGGGTGACTTCCGGCAGGGCGGTCCTAGATGGAATGCGAGGCCGAGGGTTCTCTCAGGGCAGCTCAGACTAGGGCAAGGCGTAAGACCTCAAAGGCATGTGAGACGTGCCAGAAGTCGGTTGGTGAAAGTGTGGGTTTGGTGGGGAAACGAATCTGCTCCAGGAGAGAGCGCAGGGCGTTTCCCTACACTCGGCGTATGGAGAGCGGCTCCAAAGGGCTCCGGGCCTGGATGTTGCTCAGCAGACCGAGGGGTGCCCGGGAGTACTCCGTGTTCCAGCCTGGAACAGGGTGCCCCCGCGAGCCTCCCAGGTGTCCAGGAAAATCTACTGCCGTTCAAGACACGCAGAGCAGAGGCTACGGCCTCACGGAAACTGCTGCGCGGCTCCGCTTCTGCACCTCACGTCAGGGCCTTCCCTCCAGGCCTGTGCTCAATGTGGCTGTCCCGTTAGCGACGCAGCATTGCGAGATGCTGACGTTCTCCTCGAGCAGAGTGCCTTCAGGTACGAGGCCCGCGAAGTAGGCAGAGTGTTTTCTCACGGCAGCTCTCACAAGGGCGACGACAAAGAGTTCCTGGGAGCTTCGGACTCACCAGAAATCTGGTTCTGAGGCCGTGTGAGGGCTCTGGAAATGGAGCTCTCCTCAAGGAACGTGCAGCGTGTTGCCCATCACTCGGCACGCACACAGGGCCTCCGAGGGGCAGAGCAATGGGCCTCGATGTTGCTCAGCCGGACCACGGCGTGGGGGGTGTCTGGAGGCCCTCAGTGAACTTGGAGGGAAATGCATGCACACCCGAGGGGCCTAGGAGTCCTCAAATGGGTAATTCCGTTAAAATAAACCCGAGCGGTGACTAAGAACTCATGGAAACTGCTGCATGCCGCCCTTCCTGCCCGGCTACGCAGGGCCTAAACTGGAGGCAAATTCTCACGTTGAGTTTCCCTTTCGTTCTGGAGCTTGTCAGGCTAACCACCACTGCGGCCATGGAAGCACCGGGTTGAGACGGAGCAAACTCATTTTCTTCCCAGAAGCATTTCTACTGGGTTTCCAGGCCTGACAACAGCAGGGGACGTCAGGCAGCTTCAAGGCAGCATGAAGGCAGCCTTCCAAGTGGGAAAGCAAGGATAGTTCCAGCAGGCTCCCGTTTCCACGCGCACACACAGCTTACCTCCCTGTGGTTTCTAACCAGTCCAAAGAGACACATGTTAGCCTGCGTTTGCTTCCCTGAAGCAACTCCCCGAAGTAGGGTGTTCTGGGTCAAGTGAACTGCCTCAACCAAGGAATGCCCTGCCTAGTTACGCCGAAGTGGGAAAGCAAGGATAGTTCCAGCAGGCTCCCGTTTCCACGCGCACACTCAGCTTACCTCCCTGTGGTTTCTAACCAGTCCAAAGAGACACATGTTAGCCTGCGTTTGCTTCCCTGAAGCAACTCCCCGAAGTAGGGTGTTCTGGGTCAAGTGAACTGCCTCAACCAAGGAATGCCCTGCCTAGTTACGCCCGAGTGGGAAAGCAAGGATAGTTCCAGCAGGCTCCCGTTTCCACGCGCACACTCAGCTTACCTCCCTGTGGTTTCTAACCAGTCCAAAGAGACACATGTTAGCCTGCGTTTGCTTCCCTGAACCAACTCCCCGAAGTAGGGTGTTCTGGGTCAAGTGAACTGCCTCAACCAAGGAATGCCCTGCCTAGTTACGCCTCTGGGGCCTTTGGCTATTCCAAAGCCTGCAGTGCCACAGGAAGCACAGGGCTGAAATCGCAGTAAGAACGCAAGCCGACTTTCTCTTGGAGGCAGGGTGACTTCCGGCAGGGCGGTCCTAGATGGAATGAGAGGCCGAGGGTTCTCTCAGGGCAGCTCAGACTAGGGCAAGGCGTAAGACCTCAAAGGCATGTGAGACGTGCCAGAAGTCGGTTGGTGAAAGTGTGGGTTTGGTGGGGAAACGAATCTGCTCCAGGAGAGAGCGCAGGGCGTTTCCCTACACTCGGCGTATGGAGAACGGCTCCAAAGGGCTCCGGGCCTGGATGTTGCTCAGCAGACCCAGGGGTGCCCGGGAGTACTCCGTGTTCCAGCCTGGAACAGGGTGCCCCCGCGAGCCTCCCAGGTGTCCAGGAAAATCTACTGCCGTTCAAGACACGCAGAGCAGAGGCTACGGCCTCACGGAAACTGCTGCGCGGCTCCGCTTCTGCACCTCACGTCAGGGCCTTCCCTCCAGGCCTGTGCTCAATGTGGCTGTCCCGTTAGCGACGCAGCATTGCGAGATGCTGACGTTCTCCTCGAGCAGAGTGCCTTCAGGTACGAGGCCCGCGAAGTAGGCAGAGTGTTTTCTCACGGCAGCTCTCACAAGGGCGACGACAAAGAGTTCCTGGGAGCTTCGGACTCACCAGAAATCTGGTTCTGAGGCCGTGTGAGGGCTCTGGAAATGGAGCTCTCCTCAAGGAACGTGCAGCGTGTTGCCCATCACTCGGCACGCACACAGGGCCTCCGAGGGGCAGAGCAATGGGCCTCGATGTTGCTCAGCCGGACCACGGCGTGGGGGGTGTCTGGAGGCCCTCAGTGACCTTGGAGGGAAATGCATGCACACCCGAGGGGCCTAGGAGTCCTCAAATGGGTAATTCCGTTAAAATAAACCCGAGCGGTGACTAAGAACTCTTGGAAACTGCTGCATGCCGCCCTTCCTGCCCGGCTACGCAGGGCCTAAACTGGAGGCAAATTCCCACGTTGAGTTTCCCTTTCGTTCTGGAGCTTGTCAGGCTAACCACCACCGCGGCCATGGAAGCAGCGGGTTGAGACGGAGCAAACTCATTTTCTTCCCAGAAGCATTTCTACTGGGTTTCCAGGCCTGTCAACAGCAGGGGACGTCAGGCAGCTTCAAGGCAGCATGAAGGCAGCCTTCCAAGAGGGAAAGCAAGGATAGTTCCAGCACGCTCCCGTTTCCACGCGCACACTAAGCTTACCACCCTGTGGTTTCTAACCAGTCTAAAGAGACACATGTTAGCCTGCGTTTGCTTCCCTGAACCAAGTCCCCGAAGTAGGGTGTTCTGGGTCAAGTGAACTGCCTCAACCAAGGAATGCCCTGCCTAGTTACGCCGAAGTGGGAAAGCAAGGATAGTTCCAGCAGGCTCGCGTTTCCAGGCGCACACTCAGCTTACCTCCCTGTGGTTTCTAACCAGTCCAAAGAGACACATGTTAGCCTGCGTTTGCTTCCCTGAACCAACTCCCCGAAGTAGGGTGTTCTGGGTCAAGTGAACTGCCTCAACCAAGGAATGCCCTGCCTAGTTACGCCCGAGTGGGAAAGCAAGGATAGTTCCAGCAGGCTCCCGTTTCCACGCGCACACTCAGCTTACCTCCCTGTGGTTTCTAACCAGTCCAAAGAGACACATGTTAGCCTGCGTTTGCTTCCCTGAACCAACTCCCCGAAGTAGGGTGTTCTGGGTCAAGTGAACTGCCTCAACCAAGGAATGCCCTGCCTACTTACGCCCGAGTGGGAAAGCAAGGATAGTTCCAGCAGGCTCCCGTTTCCACGCGCACACTCAGCTTACCTCCCTGTGGTTTCTAACCAGTCCAAAGAGACACATGTTAGCCTGCGTTTGCTTCCCTGAACCAACTCCCCGAAGTAGGGTGTTCTGGGTCAAGTGAACTGCCTCAACCAAGGAATGCCCTGCCTAGTTACGCCTCTGGGGCCTTTGGCTATTCCAAAGCCTGCAGTGCCACAGGAAGCACAGGGCTGAAATCGCAGTAAGAACGCAAGCCGACTTTCTCTTGGAGGCAGGGTGACTTCCGGCAGGGCGGTCCTAGATGGAATGCGAGGCCGAGGGTTCTCTCAGGGCAGCTCAGACTAGGGCAAGGCGTAAGACCTCAAAGGCATGTGAGACGTGCCAGAAGTCGGTTGGTGAAAGTGTGGGTTTGGTGGGGAAACGAATCTGCTCCAGGAGAGAGCGCAGGGCGTTTCCCTACACTCGGCGTATGGAGAGCGGCTCCAAAGGGCTCCGGGCCTGGATGTTGCTCAGCAGACCCAGGGGTGCCCGGGAGTACTCCGTGTTCCAGCCTGGAACAGGGTGCCCCCGCGAGCCTCCCAGGTGTCCAGGAAAATCTACTGCCGTTCAAGACACGCAGAGCAGAGGCTACGGCCTCACGGAAACTGCTGCGCGGCTCCGCTTCTGCACCTCACGTCAGGGCCTTCCCTCCAGGCCTGTGCTCAATGTGGCTGTCCCGTTAGCGACGCAGCATTGCGAGATGCTGACGTTCTCCTCGAGCAGAGTGCCTTCAGGTACGAGGCCCGCGAAGTAGGCAGAGTGTTTTCTCACGGCAGCTCTCACAAGGGCGACGACAAAGAGTTCCTGGGAGCTTCGGACTCACCAGAAATCTGGTTCTGAGGCCGTGTGAGGGCTCTGGAAATGGAGCTCTCCTCAAGGAACGTGCAGCGTGTTGCCCATCACTCGGCACGCACACAGGGCCTCCGAGGGGCAGAGCAATGGGCCTCGATGTTGCTCAGCCGGACCACGGCGTGGGGGGTGTCTGGAGGCCCTCAGTGACCTTGGAGGGAAATGCATGCACACCCGAGGGGCCTAGGAGTCCTCAAATGGGTAATTCCGTTAAAATAAACCCAAGCGGTGACTAAGAACTCATGGAAACTGCTGCATGCCGCCCTTCCTGCCCGGCTACGCAGGGCCTAAACTGGAGGCAAATTCTCACGTTGAGTTTCCCTTTCGTTCTGGAGCTTGTCAGGCTAACCACCACTGCGGCCATGGAAGCAGCGGGTTGAGACGGAGCAAACTCATTTTCTTCCCAGAAGCATTTCTACTGGGTTTCCAGGCCTGACAACAGCAGGGGACGTCAGGCAGCTTCAAGGCAGCATGAAGGCAGCCTTCCAAGTGGGAAAGCAAGGATAGTTCCAGCAGGCTCCCGTTTCCACGCGCACACACAGCTTACCTCCCTGTGGTTTCTAACCAGTCCAAAGAGACACATGTTAGCCTGCGTTTGCTTCCCTGAACCAACTCCCCGAAGTAGGGTGTTCTGGGTCAAGTGAACTGCCTCAACCAAGGAATGCCCTGCCTAGTTACGCCGAAGTGGGAAAGCAAGGATAGTTCCAGCAGGCTCCCGTTTCCACGCGCACACTCAGCTTACCTCCCTGTGGTTTCTAACCAGTCCAAAGAGACACATGTTAGCCTGCGTTTGCTTCCCTGAACCAACTCCCCGAAGTAGGGTGTTCTGGGTCAAGTGAACTGCCTCAACCAAGGAATGCCCTGCCTAGTTACGCCCGAGTGGGAAAGCAAGGATAGTTCCAGCAGGCTCCCGTTTCCACGCGCACACTCAGCTTACCTCCCTGTGGTTTCTAACCAGTCCAAAGAGACACATGTTAGCCTGCGTTTGCTTCCCTGAACCAACTCCCCGAAGTAGGGTGTTCTGGGTCAAGTGAACTGCCTCAACCAAGGAATGCCCTGCCTAGTTACGCCTCTGGGGCCTTTGGCTATTCCAAAGCCTGCAGTGCCACAGGAAGCACAGGGCTGAAATCGCAGTAAGAACGCAAGCCGACTTTCTCTTGGAGGCAGGGTGACTTCCGGCAGGGCGGTCCTAGATGGAATGAGAGGCCGAGGGTTCTCTCAGGGCAGCTCAGACTAGGGCAAGGCGTAAGACCTCAAAGGCATGTGAGACGTGCCAGAAGTCGGTTGGTGAAAGTGTGGGTTTGGTGGGGAAACGAATCTGCTCCAGGAGAGAGCGCAGGGCGTTTCCCTACACTCGGCGTATGGAGAACGGCTCCAAAGGGCTCCGGGCCTGGATGTTGCTCAGCAGACCCAGGGGTGCCCGGGAGTACTCCGTGTTCCAGCCTGGAACAGGGTGCCCCCGCGAGCCTCCCAGGTGTCCAGGAAAATCTACTGCCGTTCAAGACACGCAGAGCAGAGGCTACGGCCTCACGGAAACTGCTGCGCGGCTCCGCTTCTGCACCTCACGTCAGGGCCTTCCCTCCAGGCCTGTGCTCAATGTGGCTGTCCCGTTAGCGACGCAGCATTGCGAGATGCTGACGTTCTCCTCGAGCAGAGTGCCTTCAGGTACGAGGCCCGCGATGTAGGCAGAGTGTTTTCTCACGGCAGCTCTCACAAGGGCGACGACAAAGAGTTCCTGGGAGCTTCGGACTCACCAGAAATCTGGTTCTGAGGCCGTGTGAGGGCTCTGGAAATGGAGCTCTCCTCAAGGAACGTGCAGCGTGTTGCCCATCACTCGGCACGCACACAGGGCCTCCGAGGGGCAGAGCAATGGGCCTCGATGTTGCTCAGCCGGACCACGGCGTGGGGGGTGTCTGGAGGCCCTCAGTGACCTTGGAGGGAAATGCATGCACACCCGAGGGGCCTAGGAGTCCTCAAATGGGTAATTCCGTTAAAATAAACCCGAGCGGTGACTAAGAACTCTTGGAAACTGCTGCATGCCGCCCTTCCTGCCCGGCTACGCAGGGCCTAAACTGGAGGCAAATTCCCACGTTGAGTTTCCCTTTCGTTCTGGAGCTTGTCAGGCTAACCACCACCGCGGCCATGGAAGCAGCGGGTTGAGACGGAGCAAACTCATTTTCTTCCCAGAAGCATTTCTACTGGGTTTCCAGGCCTGTCAACAGCAGGGGACGTCAGGCAGCTTCAAGGCAGCATGAAGGCAGCCTTCCAAGAGGGAAAGCAAGGATAGTTCCAGCAGGCTCCCGTTTCCACGCGCACACTCAGCTTACCTCCCTGTGGTTTCTAACCAGTCCAAAGAGACACATGTTAGCCTGCGTTTGCTTCCCTGAAGCAACTCCCCGAAGTAGGGTGTTCTGGGTCAAGTGAACTGCCTCAACCAAGGAATGCCCTGCCTAGTTACGCCCGAGTGGTAAAGCAAGGATAGTTCCAGCAGGCTCCCGTTTCCACGCGCACACTCAGCTTACCTCCCTGTGGTTTCTAACCAGTCCAAAGAGACACATGTTAGCCTGCGTTTGCTTCCCTGAACAAACTCCCCGAAGTAGGGTGTTCTGGGTCAAGTGAACTGCCTCAACCAAGGAATGCCCTGCCTAGTTACGCCCGAGTGGGAAAGCAAGGATAGTTCCAGCAGGCTCCCGTTTCCATGCGCACACTCAGCTTACCTCCCTGTGGTTTCTAACCAGTCCAAAGAGACACATGTTAGCCTGCGTTTGCTTCCCTGAACCAACTCCCCGAAGTAGGGTGTTCTGGGTCAAGTGAACTGCCTCAACCAAGGAATGCCCTGCCTAGTTACGCCTCTGGGGCCTTTGGCTATTCCAAAGCCTGCAGTGCCACAGGAAGCACAGGGCTGAAATCGCAGTAAGAACGCAAGCCGACTTTCTCTTGGAGGCAGGGTGACTTCCGGCAGGGCGGTCCTAGATGGAATGCGAGGCCGAGGGTTCTCTCAGGGCAGCTCAGACTAGGGCAAGGCGTAAGACCTCAAAGGCATGTGAGACGTGCCAGAAGTCGGTTGGTGAAAGTGTGGGTTTGGTGGGGAAACGAATCTGCTCCAGGAGAGAGCGCAGGGCGTTTCCCTACACTCGGCGTATGGAGAACGGCTCCAAAGGGCTCCGGGCCTGGATGTTGCTCAGCAGACCCAGGGGTGCCCGGGAGTACTCCGTGTTCCAGCCTGGAACAGGGTGCCCCCGCGAGCCTCCCAGGTGTCCAGGAAAATCTACTGCCGTTCAAGACACGCAGAGCAGAGGCTACGGCCTCACGGAAACTGCTGCGCGGCTCCGCTTCTGCACCTCACGTCAGGGCCTTCCCTCCAGGCCTGTGCTCAATGTGGCTGTCCCGTTAGCGACGCAGCATTGCGAGATGCTGACGTTCTCCTCGAGCAGAGTGCCTTCAGGTACGAGGCCCGCGAATTAGGCAGAGTGTTTTCTCACGGCAGCTCTCACAAGGGCGACGACAAAGAGTTCCTGGGAGCTTCGGACTCACCAGAAATCTGGTTCTGAGGCCGTGTGAGGGCTCTGGAAATGGAGCTCTCCTCAAGGAACGTGCAGAGTGTTGCCCATCACTCGGCACGCACACAGGGCCTCCGAGGGGCAGAGCAATGGGCCTCGATGTTGCTCAGCCGGACCACGGCGTGGGGGGTGTCTGGAGGCCCTCAGTGACCTTGGAGGGAAATGCATGCACACCCGAGGGGCCTAGGAGTCCTCAAATGGGTAATTCCGTTAAAATAAACCCGAGCGGTGACTAAGAACTCTTGGAAACTGCTGCATGCCGCCCTTCCTGCCCGGCTACGCAGGGCCTAAACTGGAGGCAAATTCTCACGTTGAGTTTCCCTTTCGTTCTGGAGCTTGTCAGGCTAACCACCACCGCGGCCATGGAAGCACCGGGTTGAGACGGAGCAAACTCATTTTCTTCCCAGAAGCATTTCTACTGGGTTTCCAGGCCTGTCAACAGCAGGGGACGTCAGGCAGCTTCAAGGCAGCATGAAGGCAGCCTTCCAAGTGGGAAAGCAAGGATAGTTCCAGCACGCTCCCGTTTCCACGCGCACACTAAGCTTACCACCCTGTGGTTTCTAACCAGTCCAAAGAGACACATGTTAGCCTGCGTTTGCTTCCCTGAACCAAGTCCCCGAAGTAGGGTGTTCTGGGTCAAGTGAACTGCCTCAACCAAGGAATGCCCTGCCTAGTTACGCCGAAGTGGGAAAGCAAGGATAGTTCCAGCAGGCTCGCGTTTCCAGGCGCACACTCAGCTTACCTCCCTGTGGTTTCTAACCAGTCCAAAGAGACACATGTTAGCCTGCGTTTGCTTCCCTGAACCAACTCCCCGAAGTAGGGTGTTCTGGGTCAAGTGAACTGCCTCAACCAAGGAATGCCCTGCCTAGTTACGCCCGAGTGGGAAAGCAAGGATAGTTCCAGCAGGCTCCCGTTTCCACGCGCACACTCAGCTTACCTCCCTGTGGTTTCTAACCAGTCCAAAGAGACACATGTTAGCCTGCGTTTGCTTCCCTGAACCAACTCCCCGAAGTAGGGTGTTCTGGGTCAAGTGAACTGCCTCAACCAAGGAATGCCCTGCCTACTTACGCCCGAGTGGGAAAGCAAGGATAGTTCCAGCAGGCTCCCGTTTCCACGCGCACACTCAGCTTACCTCCCTGTGGTTTCTAACCAGTCCAAAGAGACACATGTTAGCCTGCGTTTGCTTCCCTGAACCAACTCCCCGAAGTAGGGTGTTCTGGGTCAAGTGAACTGCCTCAACCAAGGAATGCCCTGCCTAGTTACGCCTCTGGGGCCTTTGGCTATTCCAAAGCCTGCAGTGCCACAGGAAGCACAGGGCTGAAATCGCAGTAAGAACGCAAGCCGACTTTCTCTTGGAGGCAGGGTGACTTCCGGCAGGGCGGTCCTAGATGGAATGCGAGGCCGAGGGTTCTCTCAGGGCAGCTCAGACTAGGGCAAGGCGTAAGACCTCAAAGGCATGTGAGACGTGCCAGAAGTCGGTTGGTGAAAGTGTGGGTTTGGTGGGGAAACGAATCTGCTCCAGGAGAGAGCGCAGGGCGTTTCCCTACACTCGGCGTATGGAGAGCGGCTCCAAAGGGCTCCGGGCCTGGATGTTGCTCAGCAGACCCAGGGGTGCCCGGGAGTACTCCGTGTTCCAGCCTGGAACAGGGTGCCCCCGCGAGCCTCCCAGGTGTCCAGGAAAATCTACTGCCGTTCAAGACACGCAGAGCAGAGGCTACGGCCTCACGGAAACTGCTGCGCGGCTCCGCTTCTGCACCTCACGTCAGGGCCTTCCCTCCAGGCCTGTGCTCAATGTGGCTGTCCCGTTAGCGACGCAGCATTGCGAGATGCTGACGTTCTCCTCGAGCAGAGTGCCTTCAGGTACGAGGCCCGCGAATTAGGCAGAGTGTTTTCTCACGGCAGCTCTCACAAGGGCGACGACAAAGAGTTCCTGGGAGCTTCGGACTCACCAGAAATCTGGTTCTGAGGCCGTGTGAGGGCTCTGGAAATGGAGCTCTCCTCAAGGAACGTGCAGCGTGTTGCCCATCACTCGGCACGCACACAGGGCCTCCGAGGGGCAGAGCAATGGGCCTCGATGTTGCTCAGCCGGACCACGGCGTGGGGGGTGTCTGGAGGCCCTCAGTGACCTTGGAGGGAAATGCATGCACACCCGAGGGGCCTAGGAGTCCTCAAATGGGTAATTCCGTTAAAATAAACCCGAGCGGTGACTAAGAACTCTTGGAAACTGCTGCATGCCGACCTTCCTGCCCGGCTACGCAGGGCCTAAACTGGAGGCAAATTCTCACGTTGAGTTTCCCTTTCGTTCTGGAGCTTGTCAGGCTAACCACCACCGCGGCCATGGAAGCACCAGGTTGAGACGGAGCAAACTCATTTTCTTCGCAGAAGCATTTCTACTGGGTTTCCAGGCCTGTCAACAGTAGGGGACGTCAGGCAGCTTCAAGGCAGCATGAAGGCAGCCTTCCAAGTGGGAAAGCAAGGATAGTTCCAGCAGGCTCCCGTTTCCACGCGCACACTAAGCTTACCTCCCTGTGGTTTCTAACCAGTCCAAAGAGACACATGTTAGCCTGCGTTTGCTTCCCTGAACCAACTCCCCGAAGTAGGGTGTTCTGGGTCAAGTGAACTGCCTCAACCAAGGAATGCCCTGCCTAGTTACGCCGAAGTGGGAAAGCAAGGATAGTTCCAGCAGGCTCCCGTTTCCACGCGCACACTCAGCTTACCTCCCTGTGGTTTCTAACCAGTCCAAAGAGACACATGTTAGCCTGCGTTTGCTTCCCTGAACCAACTCCCCGAAGTAGGGTGTTCTGGGTCAAGTGAACTGCCTCAACCAAGGAATGCCCTGCCTAGTTACGCCCGAGTGGGAAAGCAAGGATAGTTCCAGCAGGCTCCCGTTTCCACGCGCACACTCAGCTTACCTCCCTGTGGTTTCTAACCAGTCCAAAGAGACACATGTTAGCCTGCGTTTGCTTCCCTGAACCAACTCCCCGAAGTAGGGTGTTCTGGGTCAAGTGAACTGCCTCAACCAAGGAATGCCCTGCCTAGTTACGCCTCTGGGGCCTTTGGCTATTCCAAAGCCTGCAGTGCCACAGGAAGCACAGGGCTGAAATCGCAGTAAGAACGCAAGCCGACTTTCTCTTGGAGGCAGGGTGACTTCCGGCAGGGCGGTCCTAGATGGAATGCGAGGCCGAGGGTTCTCTCAGGGCAGCTCAGACTAGGGCAAGGCGTAAGACCTCAAAGGCATGTGAGACGTGCCAGAAGTCGGTTGGTGAAAGTGTGGGTTTGGTGGGGAAACGAATCTGCTCCAGGAGAGAGCGCAGGGCGTTTCCCTACACTCGGCGTATGGAGAGCGGCTCCAAAGGGCTCCGGGCCTGGATGTTGCTCAGCAGACCCAGGGGTGCCCGGGAGTACTCCGTGTTCCAGCCTGGAACAGGGTGCCCCCGCGAGCCTCCCAGGTGTCCAGGAAAATCTACTGCCGTTCAAGACACGCAGAGCAGAGGCTACGGCCTCACGGAAACTGCTGCGCGGCTCCGCTTCTGCACCTCACGTCAGGGCCTTCCCTCCAGGCCTGTGCTCAATGTGGCTGTCCCGTTAGCGACGCAGCATTGCGAGATGCTGACGTTCTCCTCGAGCAGAGTGCCTTCAGGTACGAGGCCCGCGAAGTAGGCAGAGTGTTTTCTCACGGCAGCTCTCACAAGGGCGACGACAAAGAGTTCCTGGGAGCTTCGGACTCACCAGAAATCTGGTTCTGAGGCCGTGTGAGGGCTCTGGAAATGGAGCTCTCCTCAAGGAACGTGCAGCGTGTTGCCCATCACTCGGCACACACACAGGGCCTCCGAGGGGCAGAGCAATGGGCCTCGATGTTGCTCAGCCGGACCACGGCGTGGGGGGTGTCTGGAGGCCCTCAGTGACCTTGGAGGGAAATGCATGCACACCCGAGGGGCCTAGGAGTCCTCAAATGGGTAATTCCGTTAAAATAAACCCGAGCGGTGACTAAGAACTCATGGAAACTGCTGCATGCCGCCCTTCCTGCCCGGCTACGCAGGGCCTAAACTGGAGGCAAATTCTCACGTTGAGTTTCCCTTTCGTTCTGGAGCTTGTCAGGCTAACCACCACCGCGGCCATGGAAGCAGCGGGTTGAGACGGAGCAAACTCATTTTCTTCCCAGAAGCATTTCTACTGGGTTTCCAGGCCTGTCAACAGCAGGGGACGTCAGGCAGCTTCAAGGCAGCATGAAGGCAGCCTTCCAAGTGGGAAAGCAAGGATAGTTCCAGCAGGCTCCCGTTTCCACGCGCACACTCAGCTTACCTCCCTGTGGTTTCTAACCAGTCCAAAGAGACACATGTTAGCCTGCGTTTGCTTCCCTGAACCAACTCCCCGAAGTAGGGTGTTCTGGGTCAAGTGAACTGCCTCAACCAAGGAATGCCCTGCCTAGTTACGCCCGAGTGGGAAAGCAAGGATAGTTCCAGCAAGCTCCCGTTTCCACGCGCACACTCAGCTTACCTCCCTGTGGTTTCTAACCAGTCCAAAGAGACACATGTTAGCCTGCGTTTGCTTCCCTGAACCAACTCCCCGAAGTAGGGTGTTCTGGGTCAAGTGAACTGCCTCAACCAAGGAATGCCCTGCCTAGTTACGCCTCTGGGGCCTTTGGCTATTCCAAAGCCTGCAGTGCCACAGGAAGCACAGGGCTGAAATCGCAGTAAGAACGCAAGCCGACTTTCTCTTGGAGGCAGGGTGACTTCCGGCAGGGCGGTCCTAGATGGAATGCGAGGCCGAGGGTTCTCTCAGGGCAGCTCAGACTAGGGCAAGGCGTAAGACCTCAAAGGCATGTGAGACGTGCCAGAAGTCGGTTGGTGAAAGTGTGGGTTTGGTGGGGAAACGAATCTGCTCCAGGAGAGAGCGCAGGGCGTTTCCCTACACTCGGCGTATGGAGAGCGGCTCCAAAGGGCTCCGGGCCTGGATGTTGCTCAGCAGACCCAGGGGTGCCCGGGAGTACTCCGTGTTCCAGCCTGGAACAGGGTGCCCCCGCGAGCCTCCCAGGTGTCCAGGAAAATCTACTGCCGTTCAAGACACGCAGAGCAGAGGCTACGGCCTCACGGAAACTGCTGCGCGGCTCCGCTTCTGCACCTCACGTCAGGGCCTTCCCTCCAGGCCTGTGCTCAATGTGGCTGTCCCGTTAGCGACGCAGCATTGCGAGATGCTGACGTTCTCCTCGAGCAGAGTGCCTTCAGGTACGAGGCCCGCGAAGTAGGCAGAGTGTTTTCTCACGGCAGCTCTCACAAGGGCGACGACAAAGAGTTCCTGGGAGCTTCGGACTCACCAGAAATCTGGTTCTGAGGCCGTGTGAGGGCTCTGGAAATGGAGCTCTCCTCAAGGAACGTGCAGCGTGTTGCCCATCACTCGGCACGCACACAGGGCCTCCGAGGGGCAGAGCAATGGGCCTCGATGTTGCTCAGCCGGACCACGGCGTGGGGGGTGTCTGGAGGCCCTCAGTGACCTTGGAGGGAAATGCATGCACACCCGAGGGGCCTAGGAGTCCTCAAATGGGTAATTCCGTTAAAATAAACCCGAGCGGTGACTAAGAACTCATGGAAACTGCTGCATGCCGCCCTTCCTGCCCGGCTACGCAGGGCCTAAACTGGAGGCAAATTCTCACGTTGAGTTTCCCTTTCGTTCTGGAGCTTGTCAGGCTAACCACCACTGCGGCCATGGAAGCACCGGGTTGAGACGGAGCAAACTCATTTTCTTCCCAGAAGCATTTCTACTGGGTTTCCAGGCCTGTCAACAGCAGGGGACGTCAGGCAGCTTCAAGGCAGCATGAAGGCAGCCTTCCAAGTGGGAAAGCAAGGATAGTTCCAGCAGGCTCCCGTTTCCACGCGCACACACAGCTTACCTCCCTGTGGTTTCTAACCAGTCCAAAGAGACACATGTTAGCCTGCGTTTGCTTCCCTGAACCAACTCCCCGAAGTAGGGTGTTCTGGGTCAAGTGAACTGCCTCAACCAAGGAATGCCCTGCCTAGTTACGCCGAAGTGGGAAAGCAAGGGTAGTTCCAGCAGGCTCCCGTTTCCACGCGCACACTCAGCTTACCTCCCTGTGGTTTCTAACCAGTCCAAAGAGACACATGTTAGCCTGCGTTTGCTTCCCTGAAGCAACTCCCCGAAGTAGGGTGTTCTGGGTCAAGTGAACTGCCTCAACCAAGGAATGCCCTGCCTAGTTACGCCCGAGTGGGAAAGCAAGGATAGTTCCAGCAGGCTCCCGTTTCCACGCGCACACTCAGCTTACCTCCCTGTGGTTTCTAACCAGTCCAAAGAGACACATGTTAGCCTGCGTTTGCTTCCCTGAACCAACTCCCCGAAGTAGGGTGTTCTGGGTCAAGTGAACTGCCTCAACCAAGGAATGCCCTGCCTAGTTACGCCTCTGGGGCCTTTGGCTATTCCAAAGCCTGCAGTGCCACAGGAAGCACAGGGCTGAAATCGCAGTAAGAACGCAAGCCGACTTTCTCTTGGAGGCAGGGTGACTTCCGGCAGGGCGGTCCTAGATGGAATGAGAGGCCGAGGGTTCTCTCAGGGCAGCTCAGACTAGGGCAAGGCGTAAGACCTCAAAGGCATGTGAGACGTGCCAGAAGTCGGTTGGTGAAAGTGTGGGTTTGGTGGGGAAACGAATCTGCTCCAGGAGAGAGCGCAGGGCGTTTCCCTACACTCGGCGTATGGAGAACGGCTCCAAAGGGCTCCGGGCCTGGATGTTGCTCAGCAGACCCAGGGGTGCCCGGGAGTACTCCGTGTTCCAGCCTGGAACAGGGTGCCCCCGCGAGCCTCCCAGGTGTCCAGGAAAATCTACTGCCGTTCAAGACACGCAGAGCAGAGGCTACGGCCTCACGGAAACTGCTGCGCGGCTCCGCTTCTGCACCTCACGTCAGGGCCTTCCCTCCAGGCCTGTGCTCAATGTGGCTGTCCCGTTAGCGACGCAGCATTGCGAGATGCTGACGTTCTCCTCGAGCAGAGTGCCTTCAGGTACGAGGCCCGCGAAGTAGGCAGAGTGTTTTCTCACGGCAGCTCTCACAAGGGCGACGACAAAGAGTTCCTGGGAGCTTCGGACTCACCAGAAATCTGGTTCTGAGGCCGTGTGAGGGCTCTGGAAATGGAGCTCTCCTCAAGGAACGTGCAGCGTGTTGCCCATCACTCGGCACACACACAGGGCCTCCGAGGGGCAGAGCAATGGGCCTCGATGTTGCTCAGCCGGACCACGGCGTGGGGGGTGTCTGGAGGCCCTCAGTGACCTTGGAGGGAAATGCATGCACACCCGAGGGGCCTAGGAGTCCTCAAATGGGTAATTCCGTTAAAATAAACCCGAGCGGTGACTAAGAACTCTTGGAAACTGCTGCATGCCGCCCTTCCTGCCCGGCTACGCAGGGCCTAAACTGGAGGCAAATTCTCACGTTGAGTTTCCCTTTCGTTCTGGAGCTTGTCAGGCTAACCACCACCGCGGCCATGGAAGCACCGGGTTGAGACGGAGCAAACTCATTTTCTTCCCAGAAGCATTTCTACTGGGTTTCCAGGCCTGTCAACAGCAGGGGACGTCAGGCAGCTTCAAGGCAGCATGAAGGCAGCCTTCCAAGTGGGAAAGCAAGGATAGTTCCAGCAGGCTCCCGTTTCCACGCGCACACACAGCTTACCTCCCTGTGGTTTCTAACCAGTCCAAAGAGACACATGTTAGCCTGCGTTTGCTTCCCTGAACCAACTCCCCGAAGTAGGGTGTTCTGGGTCAAGTGAACTGCCTCAACCAAGGAATGCCCTGCCTAGTTACGCCTCTGGGGCCTTTGGCTATTCCAAAGCCTGCAGTGCCACAGGAAGCACAGGTCTGAAATCGCAGTAAGAACGCAAGCCGACTTTCTCTTGGAGGCAGGGTGACTTCCGGCAGGGCGGTCCTAGATGGAATGCGAGGCCGAGGGTTCTCTCAGGGCAGCTCAGACTAGGGCAAGGCGTAAGACCTCAAAGGCATGTGAGACGTGCCAGAAGTCGGTTGGTGAAAGTGTGGGTTTGGTGGGGAAACGAATCTGCTCCAGGAGAGAGCGCAGGGCGTTTCCCTACACTCGGCGTATGGAGAGCGGCTCCAAAGGGCTCCGGGCCTGGATGTTGCTCAGCAGACCCAGGGGTGCCCGGGAGTACTCCGTGTTCCAGCCTGGAACAGGGTGCCCCCGCGAGCCTCCCAGGTGTCCAGGAAAATCTACTGCCGTTCAAGACACGCAGAGCAGAGGCTACGGCCTCACGGAAACTGCTGCGCGGCTCCGCTTCTGCACCTCACGTCAGGGCCTTCCCTCCAGGCCTGTGCTCAATGTGGCTGTCCCGTTAGCGACGCAGCATTGCGAGATGCTGACGTTCTCCTCGAGCAGAGTGCCTTCAGGTACGAGGCCCGCGAAGTAGGCAGAGTGTTTTCTCACGGCAGCTCTCACAAGGGCGACGACAAAGAGTTCCTGGGAGCTTCGGACTCACCAGAAATCTGGTTCTGAGGCCGTGTGAGGGCTCTGGAAATGGAGCTCTCCTCAAGGAACGTGCAGCGTGTTGCCCATCACTCGGCACGCACACAGGGCCTCCGAGGGGCAGAGCAATGGGCCTCGATGTTGCTCAGCCGGACCACGGCGTGGGGGGTGTCTGGAGGCCCTCAGTGACCTTGGAGGGAAATGCATGCACACCCGAGGGGCCTAGGAGTCCTCAAATGGGTAATTCCGTTAAAATAAACCCGAGCGGTGACTAAGAACTCATGGAAACTGCTGCATGCCACCCTTCCTGCCCGGCTACGCAGGGCCTAAACTGGAGGCAAATTCTCACGTTGAGTTTCCCTTTCGTTCTGGAGCTTGTCAGGCTAACCACCACTGCGGCCATGGAAGCACCGGGTTGAGACGGAGCAAACTCATTTTCTTCCCAGAAGCATTTCTACTGGGTTTCCAGGCCTGACAACAGCAGGGGACGTCAGGCAGCTTCAAGGCAGCATGAAGGCAGCCTTCCAAGTGGGAAAGCAAGGATAGTTCCAGCAGGCTCCCGTTTCCACGCGCACACACAGCTTACCTCCCTGTGGTTTCTAACCAGTCCAAAGAGACACATGTTAGCCTGCGTTTGCTTCCCTGAACCAACTCCCCGAAGTAGGGTGTTCTGGGTCAAGTGAACTGCCTCAACCAAGGAATGCCCTGCCTAGTTACGCCGAAGTGGGAAAGCAAGGATAGTTCCAGCAGGCTCCCGTTTCCACGCGCACACTCAGCTTACCTCCCTGTGGTTTCTAACCAGTCCAAAGAGACACATGTTAGCCTGCGTTTGCTTCCCTGAAGCAACTCCCCGAAGTAGGGTGTTCTGGGTCAAGTGAACTGCCTCAACCAAGGAATGCCCTGCCTAGTTACGCCCGAGTGGGAAAGCAAGGATAGTTCCAGCAGGCTCCCGTTTCCACGCGCACACTCAGCTTACCTCCCTGTGGTTTCTAACCAGTCCAAAGAGACACATGTTAGCCTGCGTTTGCTTCCCTGAACCAACTCCCCGAAGTAGGGTGTTCTGGGTCAAGTGAACTGCCTCAACCAAGGAATGCCGTGCCTAGTTACGCCTCTGGGGCCTTTGGCTATTCCAAAGCCTGCAGTGCCACAGGAAGCACAGGGCTGAAATCGCAGTAAGAACGCAAGCCGACTTTCTCTTGGAGGCAGGGTGACTTCTGGCAGGGCGGTCCTAGATGGAATGAGAGGCCGAGGGTTCTCTCAGGGCAGCTCAGACTAGGGCAAGGCGTAAGACCTCAAAGGCATGTGAGACGTGCCAGAAGTCGGTTGGTGAAAGTGTGGGTTTGGTGGGGAAACGAATCTGCTCCAGGAGAGAGCGCAGGGCGTTTCCCTACACTCGGCGTATGGAGAACGGCTCCAAAGGGCTCCGGGCCTGGATGTTGCTCAGCAGACCCAGGGGTGCCCGGGAGTACTCCGTGTTCCAGCCTGGAACAGGGTGCCCCCGCGAGCCTCCCAGGTGTCCAGGAAAATCTACTGCCGTTCAAGACACGCAGAGCAGAGGCTACGGCCTCACGGAAACTGCTGCGCGGCTCCACTTCTGCACCTCACGTCAGGGCCTTCCCTCCAGGCCTGTGCTCAATGTGGCTGTCCCGTTAGCGACGCAGCATTGCGAGATGCTGACGTTCTCCTCGAGCAGAGTGCCTTCAGGTACGAGGCCCGCGAAGTAGGCAGAGTGTTTTCTCACGGCAGCTCTCACAAGGGCGACGACAAAGAGTTCCTGGGAGCTTCGGACTCACCAGAAATCTGGTTCTGAGGCCGTGTGAGGGCTCTGGAAATGGAGCTCTCCTCAAGGAACGTGCAGCGTGTTGCCCATCACTCGGCACGCACACAGGGCCTCCGAGGGGCAGAGCAATGGGCCTCGATGTTGCTCAGCCGGACCACGGCGTGGGGGGTGTCTGGAGGCCCTCAGTGACCTTGGAGGGAAATGCATGCACACCCGAGGGGCCTAGGAGTCCTCAAATGGGTAATTCCGTTAAAATAAACCCGAGCGGTGACTAAGAACTCTTGGAAACTGCTGCATGCCGCCCTTCCTGCCCGGCTACGCAGGGCCTAAACTGGAGGCAAATTCCCACGTTGAGTTTCCCTTTCGTTCTGGAGCTTGTCAGGCTAACCACCACCGCGGCCATGGAAGCAGCGGGTTGAGACGGAGCAAACTCATTTTCTTCCCAGAAGCATTTCTACTGGGTTTCCAGGCCTGTCAACAGCAGGGGACGTCAGGCAGCTTCAAGGCAGCATGAAGGCAGCCTTCCAAGTGGGAAAGCAAGGATAGTTCCAGCAGGCTCCCGTTTCCACGCGCACACTCAGCTTACCTCCCTGTGGTTTCTAACCAGTCCAAAGAGACACATGTTAGCCTGCGTTTGCTTCCCTGAAGCAACTCCCCGAAGTAGGGTGTTCTGGGTCAAGTGAACTGCCTCAACCAAGGAATGCCCTGCCTAGTTACGCCCGAGTGGTAAAGCAAGGATAGTTCCAGCAGGCTCCCGTTTCCACGCGCACACTCAGCTTACCTCCCTGTGGTTTCTAACCAGTCCAAAGAGACACATGTTAGCCTGCGTTTGCTTCCCTGAACAAACTCCCCGAAGTAGGGTGTTCTGGGTCAAGTGAACTGCCTCAACCAAGGAATGCCCTGCCTAGTTACGCCCGAGTGGGAAAGCAAGGATAGTTCCAGCAGGCTCCGGTTTCCATGCGCACACTCAGCTTACCTCCCTGTGGTTTCTAACCAGTCCAAAGAGACACATGTTAGCCTGCGTTTGCTTCCCTGAACCAACTCCCCGAAGTAGGGTGTTCTGGGTCAAGTGAACTGCCTCAACCAAGGAATGCCCTGCCTAGTTACGCCTCTGGGGCCTTTGGCTATTCCAAAGCCTGCAGTGCCACAGGAAGCACAGGGCTGAAATCGCAGTAAGAACGCAAGCCGACTTTCTCTTGGAGGCAGGGTGACTTCCGGCAGGGCGGTCCTAGATGGAATGCGAGGCCGAGGGTTCTCTCAGGGCAGCTCAGACTAGGGCAAGGCGTAAGACCTCAAAGGCATGTGAGACGTGCCAGAAGTCGGTTGGTGAAAGTGTGGGTTTGGTGGGGAAACGAATCTGCTCCAGGAGAGAGCGCAGGGCGTTTCCCTACACTCGGCGTATGGAGAACGGCTCCAAAGGGCTCCGGGCCTGGATGTTGCTCAGCAGACCCAGGGGTGCCCGGGAGTACTCCGTGTTCCAGCCTGGAACAGGGTGCCCCCGCGAGCCTCCCAGGTGTCCAGGAAAATCTACTGCCGTTCAAGACACGCAGAGCAGAGGCTACGGCCTCACGGAAACTGCTGCGCGGCTCCGCTTCTGCACCTCACGTCAGGGCCTTCCCTCCAGGCCTGTGCTCAATGTGGCTGTCCCGTTAGCGACGCAGCATTGCGAGATGCTGACGTTCTCCTCGAGCAGAGTGCCTTCAGGTACGAGGCCCGCGAATTAGGCAGAGTGTTTTCTCACGGCAGCTCTCACAAGGGCGACGACAAAGATTTCCTGGGAGCTTCGGACTCACCAGAAATCTGGTTCTGAGGCCGTGTGAGGGCTCTGGAAATGGAGCTCTCCTCAAGGAACGTGCAGCGTGTTGCCCATCACTCGGCACGCACACAGGGCCTCCGAGGGGCAGAGCAATGGGCCTCGATGTTGCTCAGCCGGACCACGGCGTGGGGGGTGTCTGGAGGCCCTCAGTGACCTTGGAGGGAAATGCATGCACACCCGAGGGGCCTAGGAGTCCTCAAATGGGTAATTCCGTTAAAATAAACCCGAGCGGTGACTAAGAACTCTTGGAAACTGCTGCATGCCGCCCTTCCTGCCCGGCTACGCAGGGCCTAAACTGGAGGCAAATTCTCACGTTGAGTTTCCCTTTCGTTCTGGAGCTTGTCAGGCTAACCACCACCGCGGCCATGGAAGCAGCGGGTTGAGACGGAGCAAACTCATTTTCTTCCCAGAAGCATTTCTACTGGGTTTCCAGGCCTGTCAACAGCAGGGGACGTCAGGCAGCTTCAAGGCAGCATGAAGGCAGCCTTCCAAGTGGGAAAGCAAGGATAGTTCCAGCACGCTCCCGTTTCCACGCGCACACTAAGCTTACCACCCTGTGGTTTCTAACCAGTCCAAAGAGACACATGTTAGCCTGCGTTTGCTTCCCAGAACCAAGTCCCCGAAGTAGGGTGTTCTGGGTCAAGTGAACTGCCTCAACCAAGGAATGCCCTGCCTAGTTACGCCGAAGTGGGAAAGCAAGGATAGTTCCAGCAGGCTCGCGTTTCCAGGCGCACACTCAGCTTACCTCCCTGTGGTTTCTAACCAGTCCAAAGAGACACATGTTAGCCTGCGTTTGCTTCCCTGAACCAACTCCCCGAAGTAGGGTGTTCTGGGTCAAGTGAACTGCCTCAACCAAGGAATGCCCTGCCTAGTTACGCCCGAGTGGGAAAGCAAGGATAGTTCCAGCAGGCTCCCGTTTCCACGCGCACACTCAGCTTACCTCCCTGTGGTTTCTAACCAGTCCAAAGAGACACATGTTAGCCTGCGTTTGCTTCCCTGAACCAACTCCCCGAAGTAGGGTGTTCTGGGTCAAGTGAACTGCCTCAACCAAGGAATGCCCTGCCTACTTACGCCCGAGTGGGAAAGCAAGGATAGTTCCAGCAGGCTCCCGTTTCCACGCGCACACTCAGCTTACCTCCCTGTGGTTTCTAACCAGTCCAAAGAGACACATGTTAGCCTGCGTTTGCTTCCCTGAACCAACTCCCCGAAGTAGGGTGTTCTGGGTCAAGTGAACTGCCTCAACCAAGGAATGCCCTGCCTAGTTACGCCTCTGGGGCCTTTGGCTATTCCAAAGCCTGCAGTGCCACAGGAAGCACAGGGCTGAAATCGCAGTAAGAACGCAAGCCGACTTTCTCTTGGAGGCAGGGTGACTTCCGGCAGGGCGGTCCTAGATGGAATGCGAGGCCGAGGGTTCTCTCAGGGCAGCTCAGACTAGGGCAAGGCGTAAGACCTCAAAGGCATGTGAGACGTGCCAGAAGTCGGTTGGTGAAAGTGTGGGTTTGGTGGGGAAACGAATCTGCTCCAGGAGAGAGCGCAGGGCGTTTCCCTACACTCGGCGTATGGAGAACGGCTCCAAAGGGCTCCGGGCCTGGATGTTGCTCAGCAGACCCAGGGGTGCCCGGGAGTACTCCGTGTTCCAGCCTGGAACAGGGTGCCCCCGCGAGCCTCCCAGGTGTCCAGGAAAATCTACTGCCGTTCAAGACACGCAGAGCAGAGGCTACGGCCTCACGGAAACTGCTGCGCGGCTCCGCTTCTGCACCTCACGTCAGGGCCTTCCCTCCAGGCCTGTGCTCAATGTGGCTGTCCCGTTAGCGACGCAGCATTGCGAGATGCTGACGTTCTCCTCGAGCAGAGTGCCTTCAGGTACGAGGCCCGCGAATTAGGCAGAGTGTTTTCTCACGGCAGCTCTCAAAAGGGCGACGACAAAGATTTCCTGGGAGCTTCGGACTCACCAGAAATCTGGTTCTGAGGCCGTGTGAGGGCTCTGGAAATGGAGCTCTCCTCAAGGAACGTGCAGCGTGTTGCCCATCACTCGGCACGCACACAGGGCCTCCGAGGGGCAGAGCAATGGGCCTCGATGTTGCTCAGCCGGACCACGGCGTGGGGGGTGTCTGGAGGCCCTCAGTGACCTTGGAGGGAAATGCATGCACACCCGAGGGGCCTAGGAGTCCTCAAATGGGTAATTCCGTTAAAATAAACCCGAGCGGTGACTAAGAACTCTTGGAAACTGCTGCATGCCGCCCTTCCTGCCCGGCTACGCAGGGCCTAAACTGGAGGCAAATTCTCACGTTGAGTTTCCCTTTCGTTCTGGAGCTTGTCAGGCTAACCACCACCGCGGCCATGGAAGCACCGGGTTGAGACGGAGCAAACTCATTTTCTTCCCAGAAGCATTTCTACTGGGTTTCCAGGCCTGTCAACAGCAGGGGACGTCAGGCAGCTTCAAGGCAGCATGAAGGCAGCCTTCCAAGTGGGAAAGCAAGGATAGTTCCAGCACGCTCCCGTTTCCACGCGCACACTAAGCTTACCACCCTGTGGTTTCTAACCAGTCCAAAGAGACACATGTTAGCCTGCGTTTGCTTCCCTGAACCAAGTCCCCGAAGTAGGGTGTTCTGGGTCAAGTGAACTGCCTCAACCAAGGAATGCCCTGCCTAGTTACGCCGAAGTGGGAAAGCAAGAATAGTTCCAGCAGGCTCGCGTTTCCAGGCGCACACTCAGCTTACCTCCCTGTGGTTTCTAACCAGTCCAAAGAGACACATGTTAGCCTGCGTTTGCTTCCCTGAACCAACTCCCCGAAGTAGGGTGTTCTGGGTCAAGTGAACTGCCTCAACCAAGGAATGCCCTGCCTAGTTACGCCCGAGTGGGAAAGCAAGGATAGTTCCAGCAGGCTCCCGTTTCCACGCGCACACTCAGCTTACCTCCCTGTGGTTTCTAACCAGTCCAAAGAGACACATGTTAGCCTGCGTTTGCTTCCCTGAACCAACTCCCCGAAGTAGGGTGTTCTGGGTCAAGTGAACTGCCTCAACCAAGGAATGCCCTGCCTACTTACGCCCGAGTGGGAAAGCAAGGATAGTTCCAGCAGGCTCCCGTTTCCACGCGCACACTCAGCTTACCTCCCTGTGGTTTCTAACCAGTCCAAAGAGACACATGTTAGCCTGCGTTTGCTTCCCTGAACCAACTCCCCGAAGTAGGGTGTTCTGGGTCAAGTGAACTGCCTCAACCAAGGAATGCCCTGCCTAGTTACGCCTCTGGGGCCTTTGGCTATTCCAAAGCCTGCAGTGCCACAGGAAGCACAGGGCTGAAATCGCAGTAAGAACGCAAGCCGACTTTCTCTTGGAGGCAGGGTGACTTCCGGCAGGGCGGTCCTAGATGGAATGCGAGGCCGAGGGTTCTCTCAGGGCAGCTCAGACTAGGGCAAGGCGTAAGACCTCAAAGGCATGTGAGACGTGCCAGAAGTCGGTTGGTGAAAGTGTGGGTTTGGTGGGGAAACGAATCTGCTCCAGGAGAGAGCGCAGGGCGTTTCCCTACACTCGGCGTATGGAGAACGGCTCCAAAGGGCTCCGGGCCTGGATGTTGCTCAGCAGACCCAGGGGTGCCCGGGAGTACTCCGTGTTCCAGCCTGGAACAGGGTGCCCCCGCGAGCCTCCCAGGTGTCCAGGAAAATCTACTGCCGTTCAAGACACGCAGAGCAGAGGCTACGGCCTCACGGAAACTGCTGCGCGGCTCCGCTTCTGCACCTCACGTCAGGGCCTTCCCTCCAGGCCTGTGCTCAATGTGGCTGTCCCGTTAGCGACGCAGCATTGCGAGATGCTGACGTTCTCCTCGAGCAGAGTGCCTTCAGGTACGAGGCCCGCGAATTAGGCAGAGTGTTTTCTCACGGCAGCTCTCACAAGGGCGACGACAAAGAGTTCCTGGGAGCTTCGGACTCACCAGAAATCTGGTTCTGAGGCCGTGTGAGGGCTCTGGAAATGGAGCTCTCCTCAAGGAACGTGCAGCGTGTTGCCCATCACTCGGCACGCACACAGGGCCTCCGAGGGGCAGAGCAATGGGCCTCGATGTTGCTCAGCCGGACCACGGCGTGGGGGGTGTCTGGAGGCCCTCAGTGACCTTGGAGGGAAATGCATGCACACCCGAGGGGCCTAGGAGTCCTCAAATGGGTAATTCCGTTAAAATAAACCCGAGCGGTGACTAAGAACTCTTGGAAACTGCTGCATGCCGCCCTTCCTGCCCGGCTACGCAGGGCCTAAACTGGAGGCAAATTCTCACGTTGAGTTTCCCTTTCGTTCTGGAGCTTGTCAGGCTAACCACCACCGCGGCCATGGAAGCACCAGGTTGAGACGGAGCAAACTCATTTTCTTCCCAGAAGCATTTCTACTGGGTTTCCAGGCCTGTCAACAGTAGGGGACGTCAGGCAGCTTCAAGGCAGCATGAAGGCAGCCTTCCAAGTGGGAAAGCAAGGATAGTTCCAGCAGGCTCCCGTTTCCACGCGCACACTAAGCTTACCTCCCTGTGGTTTCTAACCAGTCCAAAGAGACACATGTTAGCCTGCGTTTGCTTCCCTGAACCAACTCCCCGAAGTAGGGTGTTCTGGGTCAAGTGAACTGCCTCAACCAAGGAATGCCCTGCCTAGTTACGCCGAAGTGGGAAAGCAAGGATAGTTCCAGCAGGCTCCCGTTTCCACGCGCACACTCAGCTTACCTCCCTGTGGTTTCTAACCAGTCCAAAGAGACACATGTTAGCCTGCGTTTGCTTCCCTGAACCAACTCCCCGAAGTAGGGTGTTCTGGGTCAAGTGAACTGCCTCAACCAAGGAATGCCCTGCCTAGTTACGCCCGAGTGGGAAAGCAAGGATAGTTCCAGCAGGCTCCCGTTTCCACGCGCACACTCAGCTTACCTCCCTGTGGTTTCTAACCAGTCCAAAGAGACACATGTTAGCCTGCGTTTGCTTCCCTGAACCAACTCCCCGAAGTAGGGTGTTCTGGGTCAAGTGAACTGCCTCAACCAAGGAATGCCCTGCCTAGTTACGCCTCTGGGGCCTTTGGCTATTCCAAAGCCTGCAGTGCCACAGGAAGCACAGGGCTGAAATCGCAGTAAGAACGCAAGCCGACTTTCTCTTGGAGGCAGGGTGACTTCCGGCAGGGCGGTCCTAGATGGAATGCGAGGCCGAGGGTTCTCTCAGGGCAGCTCAGACTAGGGCAAGGCGTAAGACCTCAAAGGCATGTGAGACGTGCCAGAAGTCGGTTGGTGAAAGTGTGGGTTTGGTGGGGAAACGAATCTGCTCCAGGAGAGAGCGCAGGGCGTTTCCCTACACTCGGCGTATGGAGAGCGGCTCCAAAGGGCTCCGGGCCTGGATGTTGCTCAGCAGACCCAGGGGTGCCCGGGAGTACTCCGTGTTCCAGCCTGGAACAGGGTGCCCCCGCGAGCCTCCCAGGTGTCCAGGAAAATCTACTGCCGTTCAAGACACGCAGAGCAGAGGCTACGGCCTCACGGAAACTGCTGCGCGGCTCCGCTTCTGCACCTCACGTCAGGGCCTTCCCTCCAGGCCTGTGCTCAATGTGGCTGTCCCGTTAGCAATGCAGCATTGCGAGATGCTGACGTTCTCCTCGAGCAGAGTGCCTTCAGGTACGAGGCCCGCGAAGTAGGCAAAGCAGAGTGTTTTCTCACGGCAGCTCTCACAAGGGCGACGACAAAGAGTTCCTGGGAGCTTCGGACTCACCAGAAATCTGGTTCTGAGGCCGTGTGAGGGCTCTGGAAATGGAGCTCTCCTCAAGGAACGTGCAGCGTGTTGCCCATCACTCGGCACGCACACAGGGCCTCCGAGGGGCAGAGCAATGGGCCTCGATGTTGCTCAGCCAGACCACGGCGTGGGGGGTGTCTGGAGGCCCTCAGTGACCTTGGAGGGAAATGCATGCACACCCGAGGGGCCTAGGAGTCCTCAAATGGGTAATTCCGTTAAAATAAACCCGAGCGGTGACTAAGAACTCATGGAAACTGCTGCATGCCGCCCTTCCTGCCCGGCTACGCAGGGCCTAAACTGGAGGCAAATTCTCACGTTGAGTTTCCCTTTCGTTCTGGAGCTTGTCAGGCTAACCACCACCGCGGCCATGGAAGCAGCGGGTTGAGACGGAGCAAACTCATTTTCTTCCCAGAAGCATTTCTACTGGGTTTCCAGGCCTGTCAACAGCAGGGGACGTCAGGCAGCTTCAAGGCAGCATGAAGGCAGCCTTCCAAGTGGGAAAGCAAGGATAGTTCCAGCAGGCTCCCGTTTCCACGCGCACACTCAGCTTACCTCCCTGTGGTTTCTAACCAGTCCAAAGAGACACATGTTAGCCTGCGTTTGCTTCCCTGAACCAACTCCCCGAAGTAGGGTGTTCTGGGTCAAGTGAACTGCCTCAACCAAGGAATGCCCTGCCTAGTTACGCCCGAGTGGGAAAGCAAGGATAGTTCCAGCAGGCTCCCGTTTCCACGCGCACACTCAGCTTACCTCCCTGTGGTTTCTAACCAGTCCAAAGAGACACATGTTAGCCTGCGTTTGCTTCCCTGAACCAACTCCCCGAAGTAGGGTGTTCTGGGTCAAGTGAACTGCCTCAACCAAGGAATGCCCTGCCTACTTACGCCCGAGTGGGAAAGCAAGGATAGTTCCAGCAGGCTCCCGTTTCCACGCGCACACTCAGCTTACCTCCCTGTGGTTTCTAACCAGTCCAAAGAGACACATGTTAGCCTGCGTTTGCTTCCCTGAACCAACTCCCCGAAGTAGGGTGTTCTGGGTCAAGTGAACTGCCTCAACCAAGGAATGCCCTGCCTAGTTACGCCTCTGGGGCCTTTGGCTATTCCAAAGCCTGCAGTGCCACAGGAAGCACAGGGCTGAAATCGCAGTAAGAACGCAAGCCGACTTTCTCTTGGAGGCAGGGTGACTTCCGGCAGGGCGGTCCTAGATGGAATGCGAGGCCGAGGGTTCTCTCAGGGCAGCTCAGACTAGGGCAAGGCGTAAGACCTCAAAGGCATGTGAGACGTGCCAGAAGTCGGTTGGTGAAAGTGTGGGTTTGGTGGGGAAACGAATCTGCTCCAGGAGAGAGCGCAGGGCGTTTCCCTACACTCGGCGTATGGAGAACGGCTCCAAAGGGCTCCGGGCCTGGATGTTGCTCAGCAGACCCAGGGGTGCCCGGGAGTACTCCGTGTTCCAGCCTGGAACAGGGTGCCCCCGCGAGCCTCCCAGGTGTCCAGGAAAATCTACTGCCGTTCAAGACACGCAGAGCAGAGGCTACGGCCTCACGGAAACTGCTGCGCGGCTCCGCTTCTGCACCTCACGTCAGGGCCTTCCCTCCAGGCCTGTGCTCAATGTGGCTGTCCCGTTAGCGACGCAGCATTGCGAGATGCTGACGTTCTCCTCGAGCAGAGTGCCTTCAGGTACGAGGCCCGCGAATTAGGCAGAGTGTTTTCTCACGGCAGCTCTCACAAGGGCGACGACAAAGATTTCCTGGGAGCTTCGGACTCACCAGAAATCTGGTTCTGAGGCCGTGTGAGGGCTCTGGAAATGGAGCTCTCCTCAAGGAACGTGCAGCGTGTTGCCCATCACTCGGCACGCACACAGGGCCTCCGAGGGGCAGAGCAATGGGCCTCGATGTTGCTCAGCCGGACCACGGCGTGGGGGGTGTCTGGAGGCCCTCAGTGACCTTGGAGGGAAATGCATGCACACCCGAGGGGCCTAGGAGTCCTCAAATGGGTAATTCCGTTAAAATAAACCCGAGCGGTGACTAAGAACTCTTGGAAACTGCTGCATGCCGCCCTTCCTGCCCGGCTACGCAGGGCCTAAACTGGAGGCAAATTCTCACGTTGAGTTTCCCTTTCGTTCTGGAGCTTGTCAGGCTAACCACCACCGCGGCCATGGAAGCAGCGGGTTGAGACGGAGCAAACTCATTTTCTTCCCAGAAGCATTTCTACTGGGTTTCCAGGCCTGTCAACAGCAGGGGACGTCAGGCAGCTTCAAGGCAGCATGAAGGCAGCCTTCCAAGTGGGAAAGCAAGGATAGTTCCAGCACGCTCCCGTTTCCACGCGCACACTAAGCTTACCACCCTGTGGTTTCTAACCAGTCCAAAGAGACACATGTTAGCCTGCGTTTGCTTCCCAGAACCAAGTCCCCGAAGTAGGGTGTTCTGGGTCAAGTGAACTGCCTCAACCAAGGAATGCCCTGCCTAGTTACGCCGAAGTGGGAAAGCAAGGATAGTTCCAGCAGGCTCGCGTTTCCAGGCGCACACTCAGCTTACCTCCCTGTGGTTTCTAACCAGTCCAAAGAGACACATGTTAGCCTGCGTTTGCTTCCCTGAACCAACTCCCCGAAGTAGGGTGTTCTGGGTCAAGTGAACTGCCTCAACCAAGGAATGCCCTGCCTAGTTACGCCCGAGTGGGAAAGCAAGGATAGTTCCAGCAGGCTCCCGTTTCCACGCGCACACTCAGCTTACCTCCCTGTGGTTTCTAACCAGTCCAAAGAGACACATGTTAGCCTGCGTTTGCTTCCCTGAACCAACTCCCCGAAGTAGGGTGTTCTGGGTCAAGTGAACTGCCTCAACCAAGGAATGCCCTGCCTACTTACGCCCGAGTGGGAAAGCAAGGATAGTTCCAGCAGGCTCCCGTTTCCACGCGCACACTCAGCTTACCTCCCTGTGGTTTCTAACCAGTCCAAAGAGACACATGTTAGCCTGCGTTTGCTTCCCTGAACCAACTCCCCGAAGTAGGGTGTTCTGGGTCAAGTGAACTGCCTCAACCAAGGAATGCCCTGCCTAGTTACGCCTCTGGGGCCTTTGGCTATTCCAAAGCCTGCAGTGCCACAGGAAGCACAGGGCTGAAATCGCAGTAAGAACGCAAGCCGACTTTCTCTTGGAGGCAGGGTGACTTCCGGCAGGGCGGTCCTAGATGGAATGCGAGGCCGAGGGTTCTCTCAGGGCAGCTCAGACTAGGGCAAGGCGTAAGACCTCAAAGGCATGTGAGACGTGCCAGAAGTCGGTTGGTGAAAGTGTGGGTTTGGTGGGGAAACGAATCTGCTCCAGGAGAGAGCGCAGGGCGTTTCCCTACACTCGGCGTATGGAGAACGGCTCCAAAGGGCTCCGGGCCTGGATGTTGCTCAGCAGACCCAGGGGTGCCCGGGAGTACTCCGTGTTCCAGCCTGGAACAGGGTGCCCCCGCGAGCCTCCCAGGTGTCCAGGAAAATCTACTGCCGTTCAAGACACGCAGAGCAGAGGCTACGGCCTCACGGAAACTGCTGCGCGGCTCCGCTTCTGCACCTCACGTCAGGGCCTTCCCTCCAGGCCTGTGCTCAATGTGGCTGTCCCGTTAGCGACGCAGCATTGCGAGATGCTGACGTTCTCCTCGAGCAGAGTGCCTTCAGGTACGAGGCCCGCGAATTAGGCAGAGTGTTTTCTCACGGCAGCTCTCACAAGGGCGACGACAAAGATTTCCTGGGAGCTTCGGACTCACCAGAAATCTGGTTCTGAGGCCGTGTGAGGGCTCTGGAAATGGAGCTCTCCTCAAGGAACGTGCAGCGTGTTGCCCATCACTCGGCACGCACACAGGGCCTCCGAGGGGCAGAGCAATGGGCCTCGATGTTGCTCAGCCGGACCACGGCGTGGGGGGTGTCTGGAGGCCCTCAGTGACCTTGGAGGGAAATGCATGCACACCCGAGGGGCCTAGGAGTCCTCAAATGGGTAATTCCGTTAAAATAAACCCGAGCGGTGACTAAGAACTCTTGGAAACTGCTGCATGCCGCCCTTCCTGCCCGGCTACGCAGGGCCTAAACTGGAGGCAAATTCTCACGTTGAGTTTCCCTTTCGTTCTGGAGCTTGTCAGGCTAACCACCACCGCGGCCATGGAAGCACCGGGTTGAGACGGAGCAAACTCATTTTCTTCCCAGAAGCATTTCTACTGGGTTTCCAGGCCTGTCAACAGCAGGGGACGTCAGGCAGCTTCAAGGCAGCATGAAGGCAGCCTTCCAAGTGGGAAAGCAAGGATAGTTCCAGCACGCTCCCGTTTCCACGCGCACACTAAGCTTACCACCCTGTGGTTTCTAACCAGTCCAAAGAGACACATGTTAGCCTGCGTTTGCTTCCCTGAACCAAGTCCCCGAAGTAGGGTGTTCTGGGTCAAGTGAACTGCCTCAACCAAGGAATGCCCTGCCTAGTTACGCCGAAGTGGGAAAGCAAGAATAGTTCCAGCAGGCTCGCGTTTCCAGGCGCACACTCAGCTTACCTCCCTGTGGTTTCTAACCAGTCCAAAGAGACACATGTTAGCCTGCGTTTGCTTCCCTGAACCAACTCCCCGAAGTAGGGTGTTCTGGGTCAAGTGAACTGCCTCAACCAAGGAATGCCCTGCCTAGTTACGCCCGAGTGGGAAAGCAAGGATAGTTCCAGCAGGCTCCCGTTTCCACGCGCACACTCAGCTTACCTCCCTGTGGTTTCTAACCAGTCCAAAGAGACACATGTTAGCCTGCGTTTGCTTCCCTGAACCAACTCCCCGAAGTAGGGTGTTCTGGGTCAAGTGAACTGCCTCAACCAAGGAATGCCCTGCCTAGTTACGCCTCTGGGGCCTTTGGCTATTCCAAAGCCTGCAGTGCCACAGGAAGCACAGGGCTGAAATCGCAGTAAGAACGCAAGCCGACTTTCTCTTGGAGGCAGGGTGACTTCCGGCAGGGCGGTCCTAGATGGAATGCGAGGCCGAGGGTTCTCTCAGGGCAGCTCAGACTAGGGCAAGGCGTAAGACCTCAAAGGCATGTGAGACGTGCCAGAAGTCGGTTGGTGAAAGTGTGGGTTTGGTGGGGAAACGAATCTGCTCCAGGAGAGAGCGCAGGGCGTTTCCCTACACTCGGCGTATGGAGAACGGCTCCAAAGGGCTCCGGGCCTGGATGTTGCTCAGCAGACCCAGGGGTGCCCGGGAGTACTCCGTGTTCCAGCCTGGAACAGGGTGCCCCCGCGAGCCTCCCAGGTGTCCAGGAAAATCTACTGCCGTTCAAGACACGCAGAGCAGAGGCTACGGCCTCACGGAAACTGCTGCGCGGCTCCGCTTCTGCACCTCACGTCAGGGCCTTCCCTGCAGGCCTGTGCTCAATGTGGCTGTCCCGTTAGCGACGCAGCATTGCGAGATGCTGACGTTCTCCTCGAGCAGAGTGCCTTCAGGTACGAGGCCCGCGAATTAGGCAGAGTGTTTTCTCACGGCAGCTCTCACAAGGGCGACGACAAAGAGTTCCTGGGAGCTTCGGACTCACCAGAAATCTGGTTCTGAGGCCGTGTGAGGGCTCTGGAAATGGAGCTCTCCTCAAGGAACGTGCAGCGTGTTGCCCATCACTCGGCACGCACACAGGGCCTCCGAGGGGCAGAGCAATGGGCCTCGATGTTGCTCAGCCAGACCACGGCGTGGGGGGTGTCTGGAGGCCCTCAGTGACCTTGGAGGGAAATGCATGCACACCCGAGGGGCCTAGGAGTCCTCAAATGGGTAATTCCGTTAAAATAAACCCGAGCGGTGACTAAGAACTCATGGAAACTGCTGCATGCCGCCCTTCCTGCCCGGCTACGCAGGGCCTAAACTGGAGGCAAATTCTCACGTTGAGTTTCCCTTTCGTTCTGGAGCTTGTCAGGCTAACCACCACCGCGGCCATGGAAGCAGCGGGTTGAGACGGAGCAAACTCATTTTCTTCCCAGAAGCATTTCTACTGGGTTTCCAGGCCTGTCAACAGCAGGGGACGTCAGGCAGCTTCAAGGCAGCATGAAGGCAGCCTTCCAAGTGGGAAAGCAAGGATAGTTCCAGCAGGCTCCCGTTTCCACGCGCACACTCAGCTTACCTCCCTGTGGTTTCTAACCAGTCCAAAGAGACACATGTTAGCCTGCGTTTGCTTCCCTGAACCAACTCCCCGAAGTAGGGTGTTCTGGGTCAAGTGAACTGCCTCAACCAAGGAATGCCCTGCCTAGTTACGCCCGAGTGGGAAAGCAAGGATAGTTCCAGCAGGCTCCCGTTTCCACGCGCACACTCAGCTTACCTCCCTGTGGTTTCTAACCAGTCCAAAGAGACACATGTTAGCCTGCGTTTGCTTCCCTGAACCAACTCCCCGAAGTAGGGTGTTCTGGGTCAAGTGAACTGCCTCAACCAAGGAATGCCCTGCCTACTTACGCCCGAGTGGGAAAGCAAGGATAGTTCCAGCAGGCTCCCGTTTCCACGCGCACACTCAGCTTACCTCCCTGTGGTTTCTAACCAGTCCAAAGAGACACATGTTAGCCTGCGTTTGCTTCCCTGAACCAACTCCCCGAAGTAGGGTGTTCTGGGTCAAGTGAACTGCCTCAACCAAGGAATGCCCTGCCTAGTTACGCCTCTGGGGCCTTTGGCTATTCCAAAGCCTGCAGTGCCACAGGAAGCACAGGGCTGAAATCGCAGTAAGAACGCAAGCCGACTTTCTCTTGGAGGCAGGGTGACTTCCGGCAGGGCGGTCCTAGATGGAATGCGAGGCCGAGGGTTCTCTCAGGGCAGCTCAGACTAGGGCAAGGCGTAAGACCTCAAAGGCATGTGAGACGTGCCAGAAGTCGGTTGGTGAAAGTGTGGGTTTGGTGGGGAAACGAATCTGCTCCAGGAGAGAGCGCAGGGCGTTTCCCTACACTCGGCGTATGGAGAACGGCTCCAAAGGGCTCCGGGCCTGGATGTTGCTCAGCAGACCCAGGGGTGCCCGGGAGTACTCCGTGTTCCAGCCTGGAACAGGGTGCCCCCGCGAGCCTCCCAGGTGTCCAGGAAAATCTACTGCCGTTCAAGACACGCAGAGCAGAGGCTACGGCCTCACGGAAACTGCTGCGCGGCTCCGCTTCTGCACCTCACGTCAGGGCCTTCCCTCCAGGCCTGTGCTCAATGTGGCTGTCCCGTTAGCGACGCAGCATTGCGAGATGCTGACGTTCTCCTCGAGCAGAGTGCCTTCAGGTACGAGGCCCGCGAATTAGGCAGAGTGTTTTCTCACGGCAGCTCTCACAAGGGCGACGACAAAGATTTCCTGGGAGCTTCGGACTCACCAGAAATCTGGTTCTGAGGCCGTGTGAGGGCTCTGGAAATGGAGCTCTCCTCAAGGAACGTGCAGCGTGTTGCCCATCACTCGGCACGCACACAGGGCCTCCGAGGGGCAGAGCAATGGGCCTCGATGTTGCTCAGCCGGACCACGGCGTGGGGGGTGTCTGGAGGCCCTCAGTGACCTTGGAGGGAAATGCATGCACACCCGAGGGGCCTAGGAGTCCTCAAATGGGTAATTCCGTTAAAATAAACCCGAGCGGTGACTAAGAACTCTTGGAAACTGCTGCATGCCGCCCTTCCTGCCCGGCTACGCAGGGCCTAAACTGGAGGCAAATTCTCACGTTGAGTTTCCCTTTCGTTCTGGAGCTTGTCAGGCTAACCACCACCGCGGCCATGGAAGCAGCGGGTTGAGACGGAGCAAACTCATTTTCTTCCCAGAAGCATTTCTACTGGGTTTCCAGGCCTGTCAACAGCAGGGGACGTCAGGCAGCTTCAAGGCAGCATGAAGGCAGCCTTCCAAGTGGGAAAGCAAGGATAGTTCCAGCACGCTCCCGTTTCCACGCGCACACTAAGCTTACCACCCTGTGGTTTCTAACCAGTCCAAAGAGACACATGTTAGCCTGCGTTTGCTTCCCAGAACCAAGTCCCCGAAGTAGGGTGTTCTGGGTCAAGTGAACTGCCTCAACCAAGGAATGCCCTGCCTAGTTACGCCGAAGTGGGAAAGCAAGGATAGTTCCAGCAGGCTCGCGTTTCCAGGCGCACACTCAGCTTACCTCCCTGTGGTTTCTAACCAGTCCAAAGAGACACATGTTAGCCTGCGTTTGCTTCCCTGAACCAACTCCCCGAAGTAGGGTGTTCTGGGTCAAGTGAACTGCCTCAACCAAGGAATGCCCTGCCTAGTTACGCCCGAGTGGGAAAGCAAGGATAGTTCCAGCAGGCTCCCGTTTCCACGCGCACACTCAGCTTACCTCCCTGTGGTTTCTAACCAGTCCAAAGAGACACATGTTAGCCTGCGTTTGCTTCCCTGAACCAACTCCCCGAAGTAGGGTGTTCTGGGTCAAGTGAACTGCCTCAACCAAGGAATGCCCTGCCTACTTACGCCCGAGTGGGAAAGCAAGGATAGTTCCAGCAGGCTCCCGTTTCCACGCGCACACTCAGCTTACCTCCCTGTGGTTTCTAACCAGTCCAAAGAGACACATGTTAGCCTGCGTTTGCTTCCCTGAACCAACTCCCCGAAGTAGGGTGTTCTGGGTCAAGTGAACTGCCTCAACCAAGGAATGCCCTGCCTAGTTACGCCTCTGGGGCCTTTGGCTATTCCAAAGCCTGCAGTGCCACAGGAAGCACAGGGCTGAAATCGCAGTAAGAACGCAAGCCGACTTTCTCTTGGAGGCAGGGTGACTTCCGGCAGGGCGGTCCTAGATGGAATGCGAGGCCGAGGGTTCTCTCAGGGCAGCTCAGACTAGGGCAAGGCGTAAGACCTCAAAGGCATGTGAGACGTGCCAGAAGTCGGTTGGTGAAAGTGTGGGTTTGGTGGGGAAACGAATCTGCTCCAGGAGAGAGCGCAGGGCGTTTCCCTACACTCGGCGTATGGAGAACGGCTCCAAAGGGCTCCGGGCCTGGATGTTGCTCAGCAGACCCAGGGGTGCCCGGGAGTACTCCGTGTTCCAGCCTGGAACAGGGTGCCCCCGCGAGCCTCCCAGGTGTCCAGGAAAATCTACTGCCGTTCAAGACACGCAGAGCAGAGGCTACGGCCTCACGGAAACTGCTGCGCGGCTCCGCTTCTGCACCTCACGTCAGGGCCTTCCCTCCAGGCCTGTGCTCAATGTGGCTGTCCCGTTAGCGACGCAGCATTGCGAGATGCTGACGTTCTCCTCGAGCAGAGTGCCTTCAGGTACGAGGCCCGCGAATTAGGCAGAGTGTTTTCTCACGGCAGCTCTCACAAGGGCGACGACAAAGATTTCCTGGGAGCTTCGGACTCACCAGAAATCTGGTTCTGAGGCCGTGTGAGGGCTCTGGAAATGGAGCTCTCCTCAAGGAACGTGCAGCGTGTTGCCCATCACTCGGCACGCACACAGGGCCTCCGAGGGGCAGAGCAATGGGCCTCGATGTTGCTCAGCCGGACCACGGCGTGGGGGGTGTCTGGAGGCCCTCAGTGACCTTGGAGGGAAATGCATGCACACCCGAGGGGCCTAGGAGTCCTCAAATGGGTAATTCCGTTAAAATAAACCCGAGCGGTGACTAAGAACTCTTGGAAACTGCTGCATGCCGCCCTTCCTGCCCGGCTACGCAGGGCCTAAACTGGAGGCAAATTCTCACGTTGAGTTTCCCTTTCGTTCTGGAGCTTGTCAGGCTAACCACCACCGCGGCCATGGAAGCACCGGGTTGAGACGGAGCAAACTCATTTTCTTCCCAGAAGCATTTCTACTGGGTTTCCAGGCCTGTCAACAGCAGGGGACGTCAGGCAGCTTCAAGGCAGCATGAAGGCAGCCTTCCAAGTGGGAAAGCAAGGATAGTTCCAGCACGCTCCCGTTTCCACGCGCACACTAAGCTTACCACCCTGTGGTTTCTAACCAGTCCAAAGAGACACATGTTAGCCTGCGTTTGCTTCCCTGAACCAAGTCCCCGAAGTAGGGTGTTCTGGGTCAAGTGAACTGCCTCAACCAAGGAATGCCCTGCCTAGTTACGCCGAAGTGGGAAAGCAAGAATAGTTCCAGCAGGCTCGCGTTTCCAGGCGCACACTCAGCTTACCTCCCTGTGGTTTCTAACCAGTCCAAAGAGACACATGTTAGCCTGCGTTTGCTTCCCTGAACCAACTCCCCGAAGTAGGGTGTTCTGGGTCAAGTGAACTGCCTCAACCAAGGAATGCCCTGCCTAGTTACGCCCGAGTGGGAAAGCAAGGATAGTTCCAGCAGGCTCCCGTTTCCACGCGCACACTCAGCTTACCTCCCTGTGGTTTCTAACCAGTCCAAAGAGACACATGTTAGCCTGCGTTTGCTTCCCTGAACCAACTCCCCGAAGTAGGGTGTTCTGGGTCAAGTGAACTGCCTCAACCAAGGAATGCCCTGCCTACTTACGCCCGAGTGGGAAAGCAAGGATAGTTCCAGCAGGCTCCCGTTTCCACGCGCACACTCAGCTTACCTCCCTGTGGTTTCTAACCAGTCCAAAGAGACACATGTTAGCCTGCGTTTGCTTCCCTGAACCAACTCCCCGAAGTAGGGTGTTCTGGGTCAAGTGAACTGCCTCAACCAAGGAATGCCCTGCCTAGTTACGCCTCTGGGGCCTTTGGCTATTCCAAAGCCTGCAGTGCCACAGGAAGCACAGGGCTGAAATCGCAGTAAGAACGCAAGCCGACTTTCTCTTGGAGGCAGGGTGACTTCCGGCAGGGCGGTCCTAGATGGAATGCGAGGCCGAGGGTTCTCTCAGGGCAGCTCAGACTAGGGCAAGGCGTAAGACCTCAAAGGCATGTGAGACGTGCCAGAAGTCGGTTGGTGAAAGTGTGGGTTTGGTGGGGAAACGAATCTGCTCCAGGAGAGAGCGCAGGGCGTTTCCCTACACTCGGCGTATGGAGAACGGCTCCAAAGGGCTCCGGGCCTGGATGTTGCTCAGCAGACCCAGGGGTGCCCGGGAGTACTCCGTGTTCCAGCCTGGAACAGGGTGCCCCCGCGAGCCTCCCAGGTGTCCAGGAAAATCTACTGCCGTTCAAGACACGCAGAGCAGAGGCTACGGCCTCACGGAAACTGCTGCGCGGCTCCGCTTCTGCACCTCACGTCAGGGCCTTCCCTGCAGGCCTGTGCTCAATGTGGCTGTCCCGTTAGCGACGCAGCATTGCGAGATGCTGACGTTCTCCTCGAGCAGAGTGCCTTCAGGTACGAGGCCCGCGAATTAGGCAGAGTGTTTTCTCACGGCAGCTCTCACAAGGGCGACGACAAAGAGTTCCTGGGAGCTTCGGACTCACCAGAAATCTGGTTCTGAGGCCGTGTGAGGGCTCTGGAAATGGAGCTCTCCTCAAGGAACGTGCAGCGTGTTGCCCATCACTCGGCACGCACACAGGGCCTCCGAGGGGCAGAGCAATGGGCCTCGATGTTGCTCAGCCGGACCACGGCGTGGGGGGTGTCTGGAGGCCCTCAGTGACCTTGGAGGGAAATGCATGCACACCCGAGGGGCCTAGGAGTCCTCAAATGGGTAATTCCGTTAAAATAAACCCGAGCGGTGACTAAGAACTCTTGGAAACTGCTGCATGCCGCCCTTCCTGCCCGGCTACGCAGGGCCTAAACTGGAGGCAAATTCTCACGTTGAGTTTCCCTTTCGTTCTGGAGCTTGTCAGGCTAACCACCACCGCGGCCATGGAAGCACCAGGTTGAGACGGAGCAAACTCATTTTCTTCCCAGAAGCATTTCTACTGGGTTTCCAGGCCTGTCAACAGTAGGGGACGTCAGGCAGCTTCAAGGCAGCATGAAGGCAGCCTTCCAAGTGGGAAAGCAAGGATAGTTCCAGCAGGCTCCCGTTTCCACGCGCACACACAGCTTACCTCCCTGTGGTTTCTAACCAGTCCAAAGAGACACATGTTAGCCTGCGTTTGCTTCCCTGAACCAACTCCCCGAAGTAGGGTGTTCTGGGTCAAGTGAACTGCCTCAACCAAGGAATGCCCTGCCTAGTTACGCCGAAGTGGGAAAGCAAGGATAGTTCCAGCAGGCTCCCGTTTCCACGCGCACACTCAGCTTACCTCCCTGTGGTTTCTAACCAGTCCAAAGAGACACATGTTAGCCTGCGTTTGCTTCCCTGAACCAACTCCCCGAAGTAGGGTGTTCTGGGTCAAGTGAACTGCCTCAACCAAGGAATGCCCTGCCTAGTTACGCCCGAGTGGGAAAGCAAGGATAGTTCCAGCAGGCTCCCGTTTCCACGCGCACACTCAGCTTACCTCCCTGTGGTTTCTAACCAGTCCAAAGAGACACATGTTAGCCTGCGTTTGCTTCCCTGAACCAACTCCCCGAAGTAGGGTGTTCTGGGTCAAGTGAACTGCCTCAACCAAGGAACGCCCTGCCTAGTTACGCCTCTGGGGCCTTTGGCTATTCCAAAGCCTGCAGTGCCACAGGAAGCACAGGGCTGAAATCGCAGTAAGAACGCAAGCCGACTTTCTCTTGGAGGCAGGGTGACTTCCGGCAGGGCGGTCCTAGATGGAATGCGAGGCCGAGGGTTCTCTCAGGGCAGCTCAGACTAGGGCAAGGCGTAAGACCTCAAAGGCATGTGAGACGTGCCAGAAGTCGGTTGGTGAAAGTGTGGGTTTGGTGGGGAAACGAATCTGCTCCAGGAGAGAGCGCAGGGCGTTTCCCTACACTCGGCGTATGGAGAGCGGCTCCAAAGGGCTCCGGGCCTGGATGTTGCTCAGCAGACCCAGGGGTGCCCGGGAGTACTCCGTGTTCCAGCCTGGAACAGGGTGCCCCCGCGAGCCTCCCAGGTGTCCAGGAAAATCTACTGCCGTTCAAGACACGCAGAGCAGAGGCTACGGCCTCACGGAAACTGCTGCGCGGCTCCGCTTCTGCACCTCACGTCAGGGCCTTCCCTCCAGGCCTGTGCTCAATGTGGCTGTCCCGTTAGCGATGCAGCATTGCGAGATGCTGACGTTCTCCTCGAGCAGAGTGCCTTCAGGTACGAGGCCCGCGAAGTAGGCAAAGCAGAGTGTTTTCTCACGGCAGCTCTCACAAGGGCGACGACAAAGAGTTCCTGGGAGCTTCGGACTCACCAGAAATCTGGTTCTGAGGCCGTGTGAGGGCTCTGGAAATGGAGCTCTCCTCAAGGAACGTGCAGCGTGTTGCCCATCACTCGGCACGCACACAGGGCCTCCGAGGGGCAGAGCAATGGGCCTCGATGTTGCTCAGCCAGACCACGGCGTGGGGGGTGTCTGGAGGCCCTCAGTGACCTTGGAGGGAAATGCATGCACACCCGAGGGGCCTAGGAGTCCTCAAATGGGTAATTCCGTTAAAATAAACCCGAGCGGTGACTAAGAACTCATGGAAACTGCTGCATGCCGCCCTTCCTGCCCGGCTACGCAGGGCCTAAACTGGAGGCAAATTCTCACGTTGAGTTTCCCTTTCGTTCTGGAGCTTGTCAGGCTAACCACCACCGCGGCCATGGAAGCAGCGGGTTGAGACGGAGCAAACTCATTTTCTTCCCAGAAGCATTTCTACTGGGTTTCCAGGCCTGTCAACAGCAGGGGACGTCAGGCAGCTTCAAGGCAGCATGAAGGCAGCCTTCCAAGTGGGAAAGCAAGGATAGTTCCAGCAGGCTCCCGTTTCCACGCGCACACTCAGCTTACCTCCCTGTGGTTTCTAACCAGTCCAAAGAGACACATGTTAGCCTGCGTTTGCTTCCCTGAACCAACTCCCCGAAGTAGGGTGTTCTGGGTCAAGTGAACTGCCTCAACCAAGGAATGCCCTGCCTAGTTACGCCCGAGTGGGAAAGCAAGGATAGTTCCAGCAGGCTCCCGTTTCCACGCGCACACTCAGCTTACCTCCCTGTGGTTTCTAACCAGTCCAAAGAGACACATGTTAGCCTGCGTTTGCTTCCCTGAACCAACTCCCCGAAGTAGGGTGTTCTGGGTCAAGTGAACTGCCTCAACCAAGGAATGCCCTGCCTACTTACGCCCGAGTGGGAAAGCAAGGATAGTTCCAGCAGGCTCCCGTTTCCACGCGCACACTCAGCTTACCTCCCTGTGGTTTCTAACCAGTCCAAAGAGACACATGTTAGCCTGCGTTTGCTTCCCTGAACCAACTCCCCGAAGTAGGGTGTTCTGGGTCAAGTGAACTGCCTCAACCAAGGAATGCCCTGCCTAGTTACGCCTCTGGGGCCTTTGGCTATTCCAAAGCCTGCAGTGCCACAGGAAGCACAGGGCTGAAATCGCAGTAAGAACGCAAGCCGACTTTCTCTTGGAGGCAGGGTGACTTCCGGCAGGGCGGTCCTAGATGGAATGCGAGGCCGAGGGTTCTCTCAGGGCAGCTCAGACTAGGGCAAGGCGTAAGACCTCAAAGGCATGTGAGACGTGCCAGAAGTCGGTTGGTGAAAGTGTGGGTTTGGTGGGGAAACGAATCTGCTCCAGGAGAGAGCGCAGGGCGTTTCCCTACACTCGGCGTATGGAGAACGGCTCCAAAGGGCTCCGGGCCTGGATGTTGCTCAGCAGACCCAGGGGTGCCCGGGAGTACTCCGTGTTCCAGCCTGGAACAGGGTGCCCCCGCGAGCCTCCCAGGTGTCCAGGAAAATCTACTGCCGTTCAAGACACGCAGAGCAGAGGCTACGGCCTCACGGAAACTGCTGCGCGGCTCCGCTTCTGCACCTCACGTCAGGGCCTTCCCTCCAGGCCTGTGCTCAATGTGGCTGTCCCGTTAGCGACGCAGCATTGCGAGATGCTGACGTTCTCCTCGAGCAGAGTGCCTTCAGGTACGAGGCCCGCGAATTAGGCAGAGTGTTTTCTCACGGCAGCTCTCACAAGGGCGACGACAAAGATTTCCTGGGAGCTTCGGACTCACCAGAAATCTGGTTCTGAGGCCGTGTGAGGGCTCTGGAAATGGAGCTCTCCTCAAGGAACGTGCAGCGTGTTGCCCATCACTCGGCACGCACACAGGGCCTCCGAGGGGCAGAGCAATGGGCCTCGATGTTGCTCAGCCGGACCACGGCGTGGGGGGTGTCTGGAGGCCCTCAGTGACCTTGGAGGGAAATGCATGCACACCCGAGGGGCCTAGGAGTCCTCAAATGGGTAATTCCGTTAAAATAAACCCGAGCGGTGACTAAGAACTCTTGGAAACTGCTGCATGCCGCCCTTCCTGCCCGGCTACGCAGGGCCTAAACTGGAGGCAAATTCTCACGTTGAGTTTCCCTTTCGTTCTGGAGCTTGTCAGGCTAACCACCACCGCGGCCATGGAAGCAGCGGGTTGAGACGGAGCAAACTCATTTTCTTCCCAGAAGCATTTCTACTGGGTTTCCAGGCCTGTCAACAGCAGGGGACGTCAGGCAGCTTCAAGGCAGCATGAAGGCAGCCTTCCAAGTGGGAAAGCAAGGATAGTTCCAGCACGCTCCCGTTTCCACGCGCACACTAAGCTTACCACCCTGTGGTTTCTAACCAGTCCAAAGAGACACATGTTAGCCTGCGTTTGCTTCCCTGAACCAAGTCCCCGAAGTAGGGTGTTCTGGGTCAAGTGAACTGCCTCAACCAAGGAATGCCCTGCCTAGTTACGCCGAAGTGGGAAAGCAAGAATAGTTCCAGCAGGCTCGCGTTTCCAGGCGCACACTCAGCTTACCTCCCTGTGGTTTCTAACCAGTCCAAAGAGACACATGTTAGCCTGCGTTTGCTTCCCTGAACCAACTCCCCGAAGTAGGGTGTTCTGGGTCAAGTGAACTGCCTCAACCAAGGAATGCCCTGCCTAGTTACGCCCGAGTGGGAAAGCAAGGATAGTTCCAGCAGGCTCCCGTTTCCACGCGCACACTCAGCTTACCTCCCTGTGGTTTCTAACCAGTCCAAAGAGACACATGTTAGCCTGCGTTTGCTTCCCTGAACCAACTCCCCGAAGTAGGGTGTTCTGGGTCAAGTGAACTGCCTCAACCAAGGAATGCCCTGCCTACTTACGCCCGAGTGGGAAAGCAAGGATAGTTCCAGCAGGCTCCCGTTTCCACGCGCACACTCAGCTTACCTCCCTGTGGTTTCTAACCAGTCCAAAGAGACACATGTTAGCCTGCGTTTGCTTCCCTGAACCAACTCCCCGAAGTAGGGTGTTCTGGGTCAAGTGAACTGCCTCAACCAAGGAATGCCCTGCCTAGTTACGCCTCTGGGGCCTTTGGCTATTCCAAAGCCTGCAGTGCCACAGGAAGCACAGGGCTGAAATCGCAGTAAGAACGCAAGCCGACTTTCTCTTGGAGGCAGGGTGACTTCCGGCAGGGCGGTCCTAGATGGAATGCGAGGCCGAGGGTTCTCTCAGGGCAGCTCAGACTAGGGCAAGGCGTAAGACCTCAAAGGCATGTGAGACGTGCCAGAAGTCGGTTGGTGAAAGTGTGGGTTTGGTGGGGAAACGAATCTGCTCCAGGAGAGAGCGCAGGGCGTTTCCCTACACTCGGCGTATGGAGAGCGGCTCCAAAGGGCTCCGGGCCTGGATGTTGCTCAGCAGACCCAGGGGTGCCCGGGAGTACTCCGTGTTCCAGCCTGGAACAGGGTGCCCCCGCGAGCCTCCCAGGTGTCCAGGAATATCTACTGCCGTTCAAGACACGCAGAGCAGAGGCTACGGCCTCACGGAAACTGCTGCGCGGCTCCGCTTCTGCACCTCACGTCAGGGCCTTCCCTCCAGGCCTGTGCTCAATGTGGCTGTCCCGTTAGCGACGCAGCATTGCGAGATGCTGACGTTCTCCTCGAGCAGAGTGCCTTCAGGTACGAGGCCCGCGAAGTAGGCAGAGTGTTTTCTCACGGCAGCTCTCACAAGGGCGACGACAAAGAGTTCCTGGGAGCTTCGGACTCACCAGAAATCTGGTTCTGAGGCCGTGTGAGGGCTCTGGAAATGGAGCTCTCCTCAAGGAACGTGCAGCGTGTTGCCCATCACTCGGCACGCACACAGGGCCTCCGAGGGGCAGAGCAATGGGCCTCGATGTTGCTCAGCCGGACCACGGCGTGGGGGGTGTCTGGAGGCCCTCAGTGACCTTGGAGGGAAATGCATGCACACCCGAGGGGCCTAGGAGTCCTCAAATGGGTAATTCCGTTAAAATAAACCCGAGCGGTGACTAAGAACTCATGGAAACTGCTGCATGCCGCCCTTCCTGCCCGGCTACGCAGGGCCTAAACTGGAGGCAAATTCTCACGTTGAGTTTCCCTTTCGTTCTGGAGCTTGTCAGGCTAACCACCACCGCGGCCATGGAAGCAGCGGGTTGAGACGGAGCAAACTCATTTTCTTCCCAGAAGCATTTCTACTGGGTTTCCAGGCCTGTCAACAGCAGGGGACGTCAGGCAGCTTCAAGGCAGCATGAAGGCAGCCTTCCAAGTGGGAAAACAAGGATAGTTCCAGCAGGCTCCCGTTTCCACGCGCACACTCAGCTTACCTCCCTGTGGTTTCTAACCAGTCCAAAGAGACACATGTTAGCCTGCGTTTGCTTCCCTGAACCAACTCCCCGAAGTAGGGTGTTCTGGGTCAAGTGAACTGCCTCAACCAAGGAATGCCCTGCCTAGTTACGCCTCTGGGGCCTTTGGCTATTCCAAAGCCTGCAGTGCCACAGGAAGCACAGGGCTGAAATCGCAGTAAGAACGCAAGCCGACTTTCTCTTGGAGGCAGGGTGACTTCCGGCAGGGCGGTCCTAGATGGAATGCGAGGCCGAGGGTTCTCTCAGGGCAGCTCAGACTAGGGCAAGGCGTAAGACCTCAAAGGCATGTGAGACGTGCCAGAAGTCGGTTGGTGAAAGTGTGGGTCTGGTGGGGAAACGAATCTGCTCCAGGAGAGAGCGCAGGGCGTTTCCCTACACTCGGCGTATGGAGAGCGGCTCCAAAGGGCTCCGGGCCTGGATGTTGCTCAGCAGACCCAGGGGTGCCCGGGAGTACTCCGTGTTCCAGCCTGGAACAGGGTGCCCCCGCGAGCCTCCCAGGTGTCCAGGAAAATCTACTGCCGTTCAAGACACGCAGAGCAGAGGCTACGGCCTCACGGAAACTGCTGCGCGGCTCCGCTTCTGCACCTCACGTCAGGGCCTTCCCTCCAGGCCTGTGCTCAATGTGGCTGTCCCGTTAGCGACGCAGCATTGCGAGATGCTGACGTTCTCCTCGAGCAGAGTGCCTTCAGGTACGAGGCCCGCGAAGTAGGCAAAGCAGAGTGTTTTCTCACGGCAGCTCTCACAAGGGCGACGACAAAGAGTTCCTGGGAGCTTCGGACTCACCAGAAATCTGGTTCTGAGGCCGTGTGAGGGCTCTGGAAATGGAGCTCTCCTCAAGGAACGTGCAGCGTGTTGCCCATCACTCGGCACGCACACAGGGCCTCCGAGGGGCAGAGCAATGGGCCTCGATGTTGCTCAGCCGGACCACGGCGTGGGGGGTGTCTGGCGGCCCTCAGTGACCTTGGAGGGAAATGCATGCACACCCGAGGGGCCTAGGAGTCCTCAAATGGGTAATTCCGTTAAAATAAACCCGAATGGTGACTAAGAACTCATGGAAACTGCTGCATGCCGCCCTTCCTGCCCGGCTACGCAGGGCCTAAACTGGAGGCAAATTCTCACGTTGAGTTTCCCTTTCGTTCTGGAGCTTGTCAGGCTAACCACCACCGCGGCCATGGAAGCACCGGGTTGAGACGGAGCAAACTCATTTTCTTCCCAGAAGCATTTCTACTGGGTTTCCAGGCCTGTCAACAGCAGGGGACGTCAGGCAGCTTCAAGGCAGCATGAAGGCAGCCTTCCAAGTGGGAAAGCAAGGATAGTTCCAGCAGGCTCCCGTTTCACGCGCACACTCAGCTTACCTCCCTGTGGTTTCTAAGCAGTCCAAAGAGACACATGTTAGCCTGCGTTTGCTTCCCTGAACCAACTCCCCGAAGTAGGGTGTTCTGGGTCAAGTGAACTGCCTCAACCAAGGAATGCCCTGCCTAGTTACGCCTCTGGGGCCTTTGGCTATTCCAAAGCCTGCAGTGCCACAGGAAGCACAGGGCTGAAATCGCAGTAAGAACGCAAGCCGACTTTCTCTTGGAGGCAGGGTGACTTCCGGCAGGGCGGTCCTAGATGGAATGCGAGGCCGAGGGTTCTCTCAGGGCAGCTCAGACTAGGGCAAGGCGTAAGACCTCAAAGGCATGTGAGACGTGCCAGAAGTCGGTTGGTGAAAGTGTGGGTTTGGTGGGGAAACGAATCTGCTCCAGGAGAGAGCGCAGGGCGTTTCCCTACACTCGGCGTATGGAGAGCGGCTCCAAAGGGCTCCGGGCCTGGATGTTGCTCAGCAGACCCAGGGGTGCCCGGGAGTACTCCGTGTTCCAGCCTGGAACAGGGTGCCCCCGCGAGCCTCCCAGGTGTCCAGGAATATCTACTGCCGTTCAAGACACGCAGAGCAGAGGCTACGGCCTCACGGAAACTGCTGCGCGGCTCCGCTTCTGCACCTCACGTCAGGGCCTTCCCTCCAGGCCTGTGCTCAATGTGGCTGTCCCGTTAGCGACGCAGCATTGCGAGATGCTGACGTTCTCCTCGAGCAGAGTGCCTTCAGGTACGAGGCCCGCGAAGTAGGCAGAGTGTTTTCTCACGGCAGCTCTCACAAGGGCGACGAAAAAGAGTTCCTGGGAGCTTCGGACTCACCAGAAATCTGGTTCTGAGGCCGTGTGAGGGCTCTGGAAATGGAGCTCTCCTCAAGGAACGTGCAGCGTGTTGCCCATCACTCGGCATGCACACAGGGCCTCCGAGGGGCAGAGCAATGGGCCTCGATGTTGCTCAGCCGGACCACGGCGTGGGGGGTGTCTGGAGGCCCTCAGTGACCTTGGAGGGAAATGCATGCACACCCGAGGGGCCTAGGAGTCCTCAAATGGGTAATTCCGTTAAAATAAACCCGAGCGGTGACTAAGAACTCATGGAAACTGCTGCATGCCGCCCTTCCTGCCCGGCTACGCAGGGCCTAAACTGGAGGCAAATTCTCACGTTGAGTTTCCCTTTCGTTCTGGAGCTTGTCAGGCTAACCACCACCGCGGCCATGGAAGCAGCGGGTTGAGACGGAGCAAACTCATTTTCTTCCCAGAAGCATTTCTACTGGGTTTCCAGGCCTGTCAACAGCAGGGGACGTCAGGCAGCTTCAAGGCAGCATGAAGGCAGCCTTCCAAGTGGGAAAGCAAGGATAGTTCCAGCAGGCTCCCGTTTCACGCGCACACTCAGCTTACCTCCCTGTGGTTTCTAACCAGTCCAAAGAGACACATGTTAGCCTGCGTTTGCTTCCCTGAACCAACTCCCCGAAGTAGGGTGTTCTGGGTCAAGTGAACTGCCTCAACCAAGGAATGCCCTGCCTAGTTACGCCCGAGTGGGAAAGCAAGGATAGTTCCAGCAGGCTCCCGTTTCCACGCGCACACTCAGCTTACCTCCCTGTGGTTTCTAACCAGTCCAAAGAGACACATGTTAGCCTGCGTTTGCTTCCCTGAACCAACTCCCCGAAGTAGGGTGTTCTGGGTCAAGTGAACTGCCTCAACCAAGGAATGCCCTGCCTAGTTACGCCTCTGGGGCCTTTGGCTATTCCAAAGCCTGCAGTGCCACAGGAAGCACAGGGCTGAAATCGCAGTAAGAACGCAAGCCGACTTTCTCTTGGAGGCAGGGTGACTTCCGGCAGGGCGGTCCTAGATGGAATGCGAGGCCGAGGGTTCTCTCAGGGCAGCTCAGACTAGGGCAAGGCGTAAGACCTCAAAGGCATGTGAGACGTGCCAGAAGTCGGTTGGTGAAAGTGTGGGTTTGGTGGGGAAACGAATCTGCTCCAGGAGAGAGCGCAGGGCGTTTCCCTACACTCGGCGTATGGAGAGCGGCTCCAAAGGGCTCCGGGCCTGGATGTTGCTCAGCAGACCCAGGGGTGCCCGGGAGTACTCCGTGTTCCAGCCTGGAACAGGGTGCCCCCGCGAGCCTCCCAGGTGTCCAGGAATATCTACTGCCGTTCAAGACACGCAGAGCAGAGGCTACGGCCTCACGGAAACTGCTGCGCGGCTCCGCTTCTGCACCTCACGTCAGGGCCTTCCCTCCAGGCCTGTGCTCAATGTGGCTGTCCCGTTAGCGACGCAGCATTGCGAGATGCTGACGTTCTCCTCGAGCAGAGTGCCTTCAGGTACGAGGCCCGCGAAGTAGGCAGAGTGTTTTCTCACGGCAGCTCTCACAAGGGCGACGACAAAGAGTTCCTGGGAGCTTCGGACTCACCAGAAATCTGGTTCTGAGGCCGTGTGAGGGCTCTGGAAATGGAGCTCTCCTCAAGGAACGTGCAGCGTGTTGCCCATCACTCGGCATGCACACAGGGCCTCCGAGGGGCAGAGCAATGGGCCTCGATGTTGCTCAGCCGGACCACGGCGTGGGGGGTGTCTGGAGGCCCTCAGTGACCTTGGAGGGAAATGCATGCACACCCGAGGGGCCTAGGAGTCCTCAAATGGGTAATTCCGTTAAAATAAACCCGAGCGGTGACTAAGAACTCATGGAAACTGCTGCATGCCGCCCTTCCTGCCCGGCTACGCAGGGCCTAAACTGGAGGCAAATTCTCACGTTGAGTTTCCCTTTCGTTCTGGAGCTTGTCAGGCTAACCACCACCGCGGCCATGGAAGCACCGGGTTGAGACGGAGCAAACTCATTTTCTTCCCAGAAGCATTTCTACTGGGTTTCCAGGCCTGTCAACAGCAGGGGACGTCAGGCAGCTTCAAGGCAGCATGAAGGCAGCCTTCCAAGTGGGAAAGCAAGGATAGTTCCAGCAGGCTCCCGTTTCCACGCGCACACCCAGCTTACCTCCCTGTGGTTTCTAACCAGTCCAAAGAGACACATGTTAGCCTGCGTTTGCTTCCCTGAACCAACTCCCCGAAGTAGGGTGTTCTGGGTCAAGTGAACTGCCTCAACCAAGGAATGCCCTGCCTAGTTACGCCCGAGTGGGAAAGCAAGGATAGTTCCAGCAGGCTCCCGTTTCCACGCGCACACTCAGCTTACCTCCCTGTGGTTTCTAACCAGTCCAAAGAGACACATGTTAGCCTGCGTTTGCTTCCCTGAACCAACTCCCCGAAGTAGGGTGTTCTGGGTCAAGTGAACTGCCTCAACCAAGGAATGCCCTGCCTAGTTACGCCTCTGGGGCCTTTGGCTATTCCAAAGCCTGCAGTGCCACAGGAAGCACAGGGCTGAAATCGCAGTAAGAACGCAAGCCGACTTTCTCTTGGAGGCAGGGTGACTTCCGGCAGGGCGGTCCTAGATGGAATGCGAGGCCGAGGGTTCTCTCAGGGCAGCTCAGACTAGGGCAAGGCGTAAGACCTCAAAGGCATGTGAGACGTGCCAGAAGTCGGTTGGTGAAAGTGTGGGTTTGGTGGGGAAACGAATCTGCTCCAGGAGAGAGCACAGGGCGTTTCCCTACACTCGGCGTATGGAGAGCGGCTCCAAAGGGCTCCGGGCCTGGATGTTGCTCAGCAGACCCAGGGGTGCCCGGCAGTACTCCGTGTTCCAGCCTGGAACAGGGTGCCCCCGCGAGCCTCCCAGGTGTCCAGGAATATCTACTGCCGTTCAAGACACGCAGAGCAGAGGCTACGGCCTCACGGAAACTGCTGCGCGGCTCCGCTTCTGCACCTCACGTCAGGGCCTTCCCTCCAGGCCTGTGCTCAATGTGGCTGTCCCGTTAGCGACGCAGCATTGCGAGATGCTGACGTTCTCCTCGAGCAGAGTGCCTTCAGGTACGAGGCCCGCGAAGTAGGCAAAGCAGAGTGTTTTCTCACGGCAGCTCTCACAAGGGCGACGACAAAGAGTTCCTGGGAGCTTCGGACTCACCAGAAATCTGGTTCTGAGGCCGTGTGAGGGCTCTGGAAATGGAGCTCTCCTCAAGGAACGTGCAGCGTGTTGCCCATCACTCGGCACGCACACAGGGCCTCCGAGGGGCAGAGCAATGGGCCTCGATGTTGCTCAGCCGGACCACGGCGTGGGGGGTGTCTGGAGGCCCTCAGTGACCTTGGAGGGAAATGCATGCACACCCGAGGGGCCTAGGAGTCCTCAAATGGGTAATTCCGTTAAAATAAACCCGAGCGGTGACTAAGAACTCATGGAAACTGCTGCATGCCGCCCTTCCTGCCCGGCTACGCAGGGCCTAAACTGGAGGCAAATTCTCACGTTGAGTTTCCCTTTCGTTCTGGAGCTTGTCAGGCTAACCACCACCGCGGCCATGGAAGCACCGGGTTGAGACGGAGCAAACTCATTTTCTTCCCAGAAGCATTTCTACTGGGTTTCCAGGCCTGTCAACAGCAGGGGACGTCAGGCAGCTTCAAGGCAGCATGAAGGCAGCCTTCCAAGTGGGAAAGCAAGGATAGTTCCAGCAGGCTCCCGTTTCCACGCGCACACCCAGCTTACCTCCCTGTGGTTTCTAACCAGTCCAAAGAGACACATGTTAGCCTGCGTTTGCTTCCCTGAACCAACTCCCCGAAGTAGGGTGTTCTGGGTCAAGTGAACTGCCTCAACCAAGGAATGCCCTGCCTAGTTACGCCTCTGGGGCCTTTGGCTATTCCAAAGCCTGCAGTGCCACAGGAAGCACAGGGCTGAAATCGCAGTAAGAACGCAAGCCGACTTTCTCTTGGAGGCAGGGTGACTTCCGGCAGGGCGGTCCTAGATGGAATGCGAGGCCGAGGGTTCTCTCAGGGCAGCTCAGACTAGGGCAAGGCGTAAGACCTCAAAGGCATGTGAGACGTGCCAGAAGTCGGTTGGTGAAAGTGTGGGTTTGGTGGGGAAACGAATCTGCTCCAGGAGAGAGCGCAGGGCGTTTCCCTACACTCGGCGTATGGAGAGCGGCTCCAAAGGGCTCCGGGCCTGGATGTTGCTCAGCAGACCCAGGGGTGCCCGGGAGTACTCCGTGTTCCAGCCTGGAACAGGGTGCCCCCGCGAGCCTCCCAGGTGTCCAGGAATATCTACTGCCGTTCAAGACACGCAGAGCAGAGGCTACGGCCTCACGGAAACTGCTGCGCGGCTCCGCTTCTGCACCTCACGTCAGGGCCTTCCCTCCAGGCCTGTGCTCAATGTGGCTGTCCCGTTAGCGACGCAGCATTGCGAGATGCTGACGTTCTCCTCGAGCAGAGTGCCTTCAGGTACGAGGCCCGCGAAGTAGGCAGAGTGTTTTCTCACGGCAGCTCTCACAAGGGCGACGAAAAAGAGTTCCTGGGAGCTTCGGACTCACCAGAAATCTGGTTCTGAGGCCGTGTGAGGGCTCTGGAAATGGAGCTCTCCTCAAGGAACGTGCAGCGTGTTGCCCATCACTCGGCATGCACACAGGGCCTCCGAGGGGCAGAGCAATGGGCCTCGATGTTGCTCAGCCGGACCACGGCGTGGGGGGTGTCTGGAGGCCCTCAGTGACCTTGGAGGGAAATGCATGCACACCCGAGGGGCCTAGGAGTCCTCAAATGGGTAATTCCGTTAAAATAAACCCGAGTGGTGACTAAGAACTCATGGAAACTGCTGCATGCCGCCCTTCCTGCCCGGCTACGCAGGGCCTAAACTGGAGGCAAATTCTCACGTTGAGTTTCCCTTTCGTTCTGGAGCTTGTCAGGCTAACCACCACCGCGGCCATGGAAGCAGCGGGTTGAGACGGAGCAAACTCATTTTCTTCCCAGAAGCATTTCTACTGGGTTTCCAGGCCTGTCAACAGCAGGGGACGTCAGGCAGCTTCAAGGCAGCATGAAGGCAGCCTTCCAAGTGGGAAAGCAAGGATAGTTCCAGCAGGCTCCCGTTTCACGCGCACACTCAGCTTACCTCCCTGTGGTTTCTAACCAGTCCAAAGAGACACATGTTAGCCTGCGTTTGCTTCCCTGAACCAACTCCCCGAAGTAGGGTTTTCTGGGTCAAGTGAACTGCCTCAACCAAGGAATGCCCTGCCTAGTTACGCCGAAGTGGGAAAGCAAGGATAGTTCCAGCAGGCTCGCGTTTCCACGCGCACACTCAGCTTACCTCCCTGTGGTTTCTAACCAGTCCAAAGAGACACATGTTAGCCTGCGTTTGCTTCCCTGAACCAACTCCCCGAAGTAGGGTGTTCTGGGTCAAGTGAACTGCCTCAACCAAGGAATGCCCTGCCTAGTTACGCCCGAGTGGGAAAGCAAGGATAGTTCCAGCAGGCTCCCGTTTCCACGCGCACACTCAGCTTACCTCCCTGTGGTTTCTAACCAGTCCAAAGAGACACATGTTAGCCTGCGTTTGCTTCCCTGAACCAACTCCCCGAAGTAGGGTGTTCTGGGTCAAGTGAACTGCCTCAACCAAGGAATGCCCTGCCTAGTTACGCCTCTGGGGCCTTTGGCTATTCCAAAGCCTGCAGTGCCACAGGAAGCACAGGGCTGAAATCGCAGTAAGAACGCAAGCCGACTTTCTCTTGGAGGCAGGGTGACTTCCGGCAGGGCGGTCCTAGATGGAATGCGAGGCCGAGGGTTCTCTCAGGGCAGCTCAGACTAGGGCAAGGCGTAAGACCTCAAAGGCATGTGAGACGTGCCAGAAGTCGGTTGGTGAAAGTGTGGGTTTGGTGGGGAAACGAATCTGCTCCAGGAGAGAGCGCAGGGCGTTTCCCTACACTCGGCGTATGGAGAGCGGCTCCAAAGGGCTCCGGGCCTGGATGTTGCTCAGCAGACCCAGGGGTGCCCGGCAGTACTCCGTGTTCCAGCCTGGAACAGGGTGCCCCCGCGAGCCTCCCAGGTGTCCAGGAAAATCTACTGCCGTTCAAGACACGCAGAGCAGAGGCTACGGCCTCACGGAAACTGCTGCGCGGCTCCGCTTCTGCACCTCACGTCAGGGCCTTCCCTCCAGGCCTGTGCTCAATGTGGCTGTCCCGTTAGCGACGCAGCATTGCGAGATGCTGACGTTCTCCTCGAGCAGAGTGCCTTCAGGTACGAGGCCCGCGAAGTAGGCAAAGCAGAGTGTTTTCTCACGGCAGCTCTCACAAGGGCGACGACAAAGATTTCCTGGGAGCTTCGGACTCACCAGAAATCTGGTTCTGAGGCCGTGTGAGGGCTCTGGAAATGGAGCTCTCCTCAAGGAACGTGCAGCGTGTTGCCCATCACTCGGCACGCACACAGGGCCTCCGAGGGGCAGAGCAATGGGCCTCGATGTTGCTCAGCCGGACCACGGCGTGGGGGGTGTCTGGAGGCCCTCAGTGACCTTGGAGGGAAATGCATGCACACCCGAGGGGCCTAGGAGTCCTCAAATGGGTAATTCCGTTAAAATAAACCCGAGCGGTGACTAAGAACTCATGGAAACTGCTGCATGCCGCCCTTCCTGCCCGGCTACGCAGGGCCTAAACTGGAGGCAAATTCTCACGTTGAGTTTCCCTTTCGTTCTGGAGCTTGTCAGGCTAACCACCACCGCGGCCATGGAAGCACCGGGTTGAGACGGAGCAAACTCATTTTCTTCCCAGAAGCATTTCTACTGGGTTTCCAGGCCTGTCAACAGCAGGGGACGTCAGGCAGCTTCAAGGCAGCATGAAGGCAGCCTTCCAAGTGGGAAAGCAAGGATAGTTCCAGCAGGCTCCCGTTTCCACGCGCACACCCAGCTTACCTCCCTGTGGTTTCTAACCAGTCCAAAGAGACACATGATAGCCTGCGTTTGCTTCCCTGAACCAACTCCCCGAAGTAGGGTGTTCTGGGTCAAGTGAACTGCCTCAACCAAGGAATGCCCTGCCTAGTTACGCCTCTGGGGCCTTTGGCTATTCCAAAGCCTGCAGTGCCACAGGAAGCACAGGGCTGAAATCGCAGTAAGAACGCAAGCCGACTTTCTCTTGGAGGCAGGGTGACTTCCGGCAGGGCGGTCCTAGATGGAATGCGAGGCCGAGGGTTCTCTCAGGGCAGCTCAGACTAGGGCAAGGCGTAAGACCTCAAAGGCATGTGAGACGTGCCAGAAGTCGGTTGGTGAAAGTGTGGGTTTGGTGGGGAAACGAATCTGCTCCAGGAGAGAGCGCAGGGCGTTTCCCTACACTCGGCGTATGGAGAGCGGCTCCAAAGGGCTCCGGGCCTGGATGTTGCTCAGCAGACCCAGGGGTGCCCGGCAGTACTCCGTGTTCCAGCCTGGAACAGGGTGCCCCCGCGAGCCTCCCAGGTGTCCAGGAATATCTACTGCCGTTCAAGACACGCAGAGCAGAGGCTACGGCCTCACGGAAACTGCTGCGCGGCTCCGCTTCTGCACCTCACGTCAGGGCCTTCCCTCCAGGCCTGTGCTCAATGTGGCTGTCCCGTTAGCGACGCAGCATTGCGAGATGCTGACGTTCTCCTCGAGCAGAGTGCCTTCAGGTACGAGGCCCGCGAAGTAGGCAAAGCAGAGTGTTTTCTCACGGCAGCTCTCACAAGGGCGACGACAAAGAGTTCCTGGGAGCTTCGGACTCACCAGAAATCTGGTTCTGAGGCCGTGTGAGGGCTCTGGAAATGGAGCTCTCCTCAAGGAACGTGCAGCGTGTTGCCCATCACTCGGCACGCACACAGGGCCTCCGAGGGGCAGAGCAATGGGTCTCGATGTTGCTCAGCCGGACCACGGCGTGGGGGGTGTCTGGAGGCCCTCAGTGACCTTGGAGGGAAATGCATGCACACCCGAGGGGCCTAGGAGTCCTCAAATGGGTAATTCCGTTAAAATAAACCCGAGCGGTGACTAAGAACTCATGGAAACTGCTGCATGCCGCCCTTCCTGCCCGGCTACGCAGGGCCTAAACTGGAGGCAAATTCTCACGTTGAGTTTCCCTTTCGTTCTGGAGCTTGTCAGGCTAACCACCACCGCGGCCATGGAAGCACCGGGTTGAGACGGAGCAAACTCATTTTCTTCCCAGAAGCATTTCTACTTGGTTTCCAGGCCTGTCAACAGCAGGGGACGTCAGGCAGCTTCAAGGCAGCATGAAGGCAGCCTTCCAAGTGGGAAAGCAAGGATAGTTCCAGCAGGCTCCCGTTTCCACGCGCACACTCAGCTTACCTCCCTGTGGTTTCTAACCAGTCCAAAGAGACACATGTTAGCCTGCGTTTGCTTCCCTGAACCAACTCCCCGAAGTAGGGTGTTCTGGGTCAAGTGAACTGCCTCAACCAAGGAATGCCCTGCCTAGTTACGCCTCTGGGGCCTTTGGCTATTCCAAAGCCTGCAGTGCCACAGGAAGCACAGGGCTGAAATCGCAGTAAGAACGCAAGCCGACTTTCTCTTGGAGGCAGGGTGACTTCCGGCAGGGCGGTCCTGGATGGAATGCGAGGCCGAGGGTTCTCTCAGGGCAGCTCAGACTAGGGCAAGGCGTAAGACCTCAAAGGCATGTGAGACGTGCCAGAAGTCGGTTGGTGAAAGTGTGGGTTTGGTGGGGAAACGAATCTGCTCCAGGAGAGAGCGCAGGGCGTTTCCCTACACTCGGCGTATGGAGAGCGGCTCCAAAGGGCTCCGGGCCTGGATGTTGCTCAGCAGACCCAGGGGTGCCCGGGAGTACTCCGTGTTCCAGCCTGGAACAGGGTGCCCCCGCGAGCCTCCCAGGTGTCCAGGAATATCTACTGCCGTTCAAGACACGCAGAGCAGAGGCTACGGCCTCACGGAAACTGCTGCGCGGCTCCGCTTCTGCACCTCACGTCAGGGCCTTCCCTCCAGGCCTGTGCTCAATGTGGCTGTCCCGTTAGCGACGCAGCATTGCGAGATGCTGACGTTCTCCTCGAGCAGAGTGCCTTCAGGTACGAGGCCCGCGAAGTAGGCAGAGTGTTTTCTCACGGCAGCTCTCACAAGGGCGACGAAAAAGTGTTCCTGGGAGCTTCGGACTCACCAGAAATCTGGTTCTGAGGCCGTGTGAGGGCTCTGGAAATGGAGCTCTCCTCAAGGAACGTGCAGCGTGTTGCCCATCACTCGGCATGCACACAGGGCCTCCGAGGGGCAGAGCAATGGGCCTCGATGTTGCTCAGCCGGACCACGGCGTGGGGGGTGTCTGGAGGCCCTCAGTGACCTTGGAGGGAAATGCATGCACACCCGAGGGGCCTAGGAGTCCTCAAATGGGTAATTCCGTTAAAATAAACCCGAGCGGTGACTAAGAACTCATGGAAACTGCTGCATGCCGCCCTTCCTGCCCGGCTACGCAGGGCCTAAACTGGAGGCAAATTCTCACGTTGAGTTTCCCTTTCGTTCTGGAGCTTGTCAGGCTAACCACCACCGCGGCCATGGAAGCACCGGGTTGAGACGGAGCAAACTCATTTTCTTCCCAGAAGCATTTCTAGTGGGTTTCCAGGCCTGTCAACAGCAGGGGACGTCAGGCAGCTTCAAGGCAGCATGAAGGCAGCCTTCCAAGTGGGAAAGCAAGGATAGTTCCAGCAGGCTCCCGTTTCACGCGCACACTCAGCTTACCTCCCTGTGGTTTCTAACCAGTCCAAAGAGACACATGTTAGCCTGCGTTTGCTTCCCTGAACCAACTCCCCGAAGTAGGGTGTTCTGGGTCAAGTGAACTGCCTCAACCAAGGAATGCCCTGCCTAGTTACGCCTCTGGGGCCTTTGGCTATTCCAAAGCCTGCAGTGCCACAGGAAGCACAGGGCTGAAATCGCAGTAAGAACGCAAGCCGACTTTCTCTTGGAGGCAGGGTGACTTCCGGCAGGGCGGTCCTAGATGGAATGCGAGGCCGAGGGTTCTCTCAGGGCAGCTCAGACTAGGGCAAGGCGTAAGACCTCAAAGGCATGTGAGACGTGCCAGAAGTCGGTTGGTGAAAGTGTGGGTTTGGTGGGGAAACGAATCTGCTCCAGGAGAGAGCGCAGGGCGTTTCCCTACACTCGGCGTATGGAGAGCGGCTCCAAAGGGCTCCGGGCCTGGATGTTGCTCAGCAGACCCAGGGGTGCCCGGGAGTACTCCGTGTTCCAGCCTGGAACAGGGTGCCCCCGCGAGCCTCCCAGGTGTCCAGGAAAATCTACTGCCGTTCAAGACACGCAGAGCAGAGGCTACGGCCTCACGGAAACTGCTGCGCGGCTCCGCTTCTGCACCTCACGTCAGGGCCTTCCCTCCAGGCCTGTGCTCAATGTGGCTGTCCCGTTAGCGACGCAGCATTGCGAGATGCTGACGTTCTCCTCGAGCAGAGTGCCTTCAGGTACGAGGCCCGCGAATTAGGCAGAGTGTTTTCTCACGGCAGCTCTCACAAGGGCGACGACAAAGATTTCCTGGGAGCTTCGGACTCACCAGAAATCTGGTTCTGAGGCCGTGTGAGGGCTCTGGAAATGGAGCTCTCCTCAAGGAACGTGCAGCGTGTTGCCCATCACTCGGCACGCACACAGGGCCTCCGAGGGGCAGAGCAATGGGCCTCGATGTTGCTCAGCCGGACCACGGCGTGGGGGGTGTCTGGAGGCCCTCAGTGACCTTGGAGGGAAATGCATGCACACCCGAGGGGCCTAGGAGTCCTCAAATGGGTAATTCCGTTAAAATAAACCCGAGCGGTGACTAAGAACTCATGGAAACTGCTGCATGCCGCCCTTCCTGCCCGGCTACGCAGGGCCTAAACTGGAGGCAAATTCTCACGTTGAGTTTCCCTTTCGTTCTGGAGCTTGTCAGGCTAACCACCACCGCGGCCATGGAAGCACCGGGTTGAGACGGAGCAAACTCATTTTCTTCCCAGAAGCATTTCTACTGGGTTTCCAGGCCTGTCAACAGCAGGGGACGTCAGGCAGCTTCAAGGCAGCATGAAGGCAGCCTTCCAAGTGGGAAAGCAAGGATAGTTCCAGCAGGCTCCCGTTTCCACGCGCACACCCAGCTTACCTCCCTGTGGTTTCTAACCAGTCCAAAGAGACACATGTTAGCCTGCGTTTGCTTCCCTGAACCAACTCCCCGAAGTAGGGTGTTCTGGGTCAAGTGAACTGCCTCAACCAAGGAATGCCCTGCCTAGTTACGCCTCTGGGGCCTTTGGCTATTCCAAAGCCTGCAGTGCCACAGGAAGCACAGGGCTGAAATCGCAGTAAGAACGCAAGCCGACTTTCTCTTGGAGGCAGGGTGACTTCCGGCAGGGCGGTCCTAGATGGAATGCGAGGCCGAGGGTTCTCTCAGGGCAGCTCAGACTAGGGCAAGGCGTAAGACCTCAAAGGCATGTGAGACGTGCCAGAAGTCGGTTGGTGAAAGTGTGGGTTTGGTGGGGAAACGAATCTGCTCCAGGAGAGAGCGCAGGGCGTTTCCCTACACTCGGCGTATGGAGAGCGGCTCCAAAGGGCTCCGGGCCTGGATGTTGCTCAGCAGACCCAGGGGTGCCCGGCAGTACTCCGTGTTCCAGCCTGGAACAGGGTGCCCCCGCGAGCCTCCCAGGTGTCCAGGAATATCTACTGCCGTTCAAGACACGCAGAGCAGAGGCTACGGCCTCACGGAAACTGCTGCGCGGCTCCGCTTCTGCACCTCACGTCAGGGCCTTCCCTCCAGGCCTGTGCTCAATGTGGCTGTCCCGTTAGCGACGCAGCATTGCGAGATGCTGACGTTCTCCTCGAGCAGAGTGCCTTCAGGTACGAGGCCCGCGAAGTAGGCAAAGCAGAGTGTTTTCTCACGGCAGCTCTCACAAGGGCGACGACAAAGAGTTCCTGGGAGCTTCGGACTCACCAGAAATCTGGTTCTGAGGCCGTGTGAGGGCTCTGGAAATGGAGCTCTCCTCAAGGAACGTGCAGCGTGTTGCCCATCACTCGGCACGCACACAGGGCCTCCGAGGGGCAGAGCAATGGGTCTCGATGTTGCTCAGCCGGACCACGGCGTGGGGGGTGTCTGGAGGCCCTCAGTGACCTTGGAGGGAAATGCATGCACACCCGAGGGGCCTAGGAGTCCTCAAATGGGTAATTCCGTTAAAATAAACCCGAGCGGTGACTAAGAACTCATGGAAACTGCTGCATGCCGCCCTTCCTGCCCGGCTACGCAGGGCCTAAACTGGAGGCAAATTCTCACGTTGAGTTTCCCTTTCGTTCTGGAGCTTGTCAGGCTAACCACCACCGCGGCCATGGAAGCACCGGGTTGAGACGGAGCAAACTCATTTTCTTCCCAGAAGCATTTCTACTGGGTTTCCAGGCCTGTCAACAGCAGGGGACGTCAGGCAGCTTCAAGGCAGCATGAAGGCAGCCTTCCAAGTGGGAAAGCAAGGATAGTTCCAGCAGGCTCCCGTTTCCACGCGCACACTCAGCTTACCTCCCTGTGGTTTCTAACCAGTCCAAAGAGACACATGTTAGCCTGCGTTTGCTTCCCTGAACCAACTCCCCGAAGTAGGGTGTTCTGGGTCAAGTGAACTGCCTCAACCAAGGAATGCCCTGCCTAGTTACGCCTCTGGGGCCTTTGGCTATTCCAAAGCCTGCAGTGCCACAGGAAGCACAGGGCTGAAATCGCAGTAAGAACGCAAGCCGACTTTCTCTTGGAGGCAGGGTGACTTCCGGCAGGGCGGTCCTAGATGGAATGCGAGGCCGAGGGTTCTCTCAGGGCAGCTCAGACTAGGGCAAGGCGTAAGACCTCAAAGGCATGTGAGACGTGCCAGAAGTCGGTTGGTGAAAGTGTGGGTTTGGTGGGGAAACGAATCTGCTCCAGGAGAGAGCGCAGGGCGTTTCCCTACACTCGGCGTATGGAGAGCGGCTCCAAAGGGCTCCGGGTCTGGATGTTGCTCAGCAGACCCAGGGGTGCCCGGGAGTACTCCGTGTTCCAGCCTGGAACAGGGTGCCCCCGCGAGCCTCCCAGGTGTCCAGGAAAATCTACTGCCGTTCAAGACACGCAGAGCAGAGGCTACGGCCTCACGGAAACTGCTGCGCGGCTCCGCTTCTGCACCTCACGTCAGGGCCTTCCCTCCAGGCCTGTGCTCAATGTGGCTGTCCCGTTAGCGACGCAGCATTGCGAGATGCTGACGTTCTCCTCGAGCAGAGTGCCTTCAGGTACGAGGCCCGCGAAGTAGGCAGAGTGTTTTCTCACGGCAGCTCTCACAAGGGCGACGAAAAAGTGTTCCTGGGAGCTTCGGACTCACCAGAAATCTGGTTCTGAGGCCGTGTGAGGGCTCTGGAAATGGAGCTCTCCTCAAGGAACGTGCAGCGTGTTGCCCATCACTCGGCATGCACACAGGGCCTCCGAGGGGCAGAGCAATGGGCCTCGATGTTGCTCAGCCGGACCACGGCGTGGGGGGTGTCTGGAGGCCCTCAGTGACCTTGGAGGGAAATGCATGCACACCCGAGGGGCCTAGGAGTCCTCAAATGGGTAATTCCGTTAAAATAAACCCGAGCGGTGACTAAGAACTCATGGAAACTGCTGCATGCCGCCCTTCCTGCCCGGCTACGCAGGGCCTAAACTGGAGGCAAATTCTCACGTTGAGTTTCCCTTTCGTTCTGGAGCTTGTCAGGCTAACCACCACCGCGGCCATGGAAGCACCGGGTTGAGACGGAGCAAACTCATTTTCTTCCCAGAAGCATTTCTAGTGGGTTTCCAGGCCTGTCAACAGCAGGGGACGTCAGGCAGCTTCAAGGCAGCATGAAGGCAGCCTTCCAAGTGGGAAAGCAAGGATAGTTCCAGCAGGCTCCCGTTTCCACGCGCACACTCAGCTTACCTCCCTGTGGTTTCTAACCAGTCCAAAGAGACACATGTTAGCCTGCGTTTGCTTCCCTGAACCAACTCCCCGAAGTAGGGTGTTCTGGGTCAAGTGAACTGCCTCAACCAAGGAATGCCCTGCCTAGTTACGCCTCTGGGGCCTTTGGCTATTCCAAAGCCTGCAGTGCCACAGGAAGCACAGGGCTGAAATCGCAGTAAGAACGCAAGCCGACTTTCTCTTGGAGGCAGGGTGACTTCCGGCAGGGCGGTCCTAGATGGAATGCGAGGCCGAGGGTTCTCTCAGGGCAGCTCAGACTAGGGCAAGGCGTAAGACCTCAAAGGCATGTGAGACGTGCCAGAAGTCGGTTGGTGAAAGTGTGGGTTTGGTGGGGAAACGAATCTGCTCCAGGAGAGAGCGCAGGGCGTTTCCCTACACTCGGCGTATGGAGAGCGGCTCCAAAGGGCTCCGGGCCTGGATGTTGCTCAGCAGACCCAGGGGTGCCCGGGAGTACTCCGTGTTCCAGCCTGGAACAGGGTGCCCCCGCGAGCCTCCCAGGTGTCCAGGAAAATCTACTGCCGTTCAAGACACGCAGAGCAGAGGCTACGGCCTCACGGAAACTGCTGCGCGGCTCCGCTTCTGCACCTCACGTCAGGGCCTTCCCTCCAGGCCTGTGCTCAATGTGGCTGTCCCGTTAGCGATGCAGCATTGCGAGATGCTGACGTTCTCCTCGAGCAGAGTGCCTTCAGGTACGAGGCCCGCGAAGTAGGCAGAGTGTTTTCTCACGGCAGCTCTCACAAGGGCGACGACAAAGATTTCCTGGGAGCTTCGGACTCACCAGAAATCTGGTTCTGAGGCCGTGTGAGGGCTCTGGAAATGGAGCTCTCCTCAAGGAACGTGCAGCGTGTTGCCCATCACTCGGCACGCACACAGGGCCTCCGAGGGGCAGAGCAATGGGCCTCGATGTTGCTCAGCCGGACCACGGCGTGGGGGGTGTCTGGAGGCCCTCAGTGACCTTGGAGGGAAATGCATGCACACCCGAGGGGCCTAGGAGTCCTCAAATGGGTAATTCCGTTAAAATAAACCCGAGCGGTGACTAAGAACTCATGGAAACTGCTGCATGCCGCCCTTCCTGCCCGGCTACGCAGGGCCTAAACTGGAGGCAAATTCTCACGTTGAGTTTCCCTTTCGTTCTGGAGCTTGTCAGGCTAACCACCACCGCGGCCATGGAAGCACCGGGTTGAGACGGAGCAAACTCATTTTCTTCCCAGAAGCATTTCTAGTGGGTTTCCAGGCCTGTCAACAGCAGGGGACGTCAGGCAGCTTCAAGGCAGCATGAAGGCAGCCTTCCAAGTGGGAAAGCAAGGATAGTTCCAGCAGGCTCCCGTTTCCACGCGCACACCCAGCTTACCTCCCTGTGGTTTCTAACCAGTCCAAAGAGACACATGTTAGCCTGCGTTTGCTTCCCTGAACCAACTCCCCGAAGTAGGGTGTTCTGGGTCAAGTGAACTGCCTCAACCAAGGAGTGCCCTGCCTAGTTACGCCTCTGGGGCCTTTGGCTATTCCAAAGCCTGCAGTGCCACAGGAAGCACAGGGCTGAAATCGCAGTAAGAACGCAAGCCGACTTTCTCTTGGAGGCAGGGTGACTTCCGGCAGGGCGGTCCTAGATGGAATGCGAGGCCGAGGGTTCTCTCAGGGCAGCTCAGACTAGGGCAAGGCGTAAGACCTCAAAGGCATGTGAGACGTGCCAGAAGTCGGTTGGTGAAAGTGTGGGTTTGGTGGGGAAACGAATCTGCTCCAGGAGAGAGCGCAGGGCGTTTCCCTACACTCGGCGTATGGAGAGCGGCTCCAAAGGGCTCCGGGCCTGGATGTTGCTCAGCAGACCCAGGGGTGCCCGGCAGTACTCCGTGTTCCAGCCTGGAACAGGGTGCCCCCGCGAGCCTCCCAGGTGTCCAGGAAAATCTACTGCCGTTCAAGACACGCAGAGCAGAGGCTACGGCCTCACGGAAACTGCTGCGCGGCTCCGCTTCTGCACCTCACGTCAGGGCCTTCCCTCCAGGCCTGTGCTCAATGTGGCTGTCCCGTTAGCGACGCAGCATTGCGAGATGCTGACGTTCTCCTCGAGCAGAGTGCCTTCAGGTACGAGGCCCGCGAAGTAGGCAAAGCAGAGTGTTTTCTCACGGCAGCTCTCACAAGGGCGACGACAAAGATTTCCTGGGAGCTTCGGACTCACCAGAAATCTGGTTCTGAGGCCGTGTGAGGGCTCTGGAAATGGAGCTCTCCTCAAGGAACGTGCAGCGTGTTGCCCATCACTCGGCACGCACACAGGGCCTCCGAGGGGCAGAGCAATGGGCCTCGATGTTGCTCAGCCGGACCACGGCGTGGGGGGTGTCTGGAGGCCCTCAGTGACCTTGGAGGGAAATGCATGCACACCCGAGGGGCCTAGGAGTCCTCAAATGGGTAATTCCGTTAAAATAAACCCGAGCGGTGACTAAGAACTCTTGGAAACTGCTGCATGCCGCCCTTCCTGCCCGGCTACGCAGGGCCTAAACTGGAGGCAAATTCTCACGTTGAGTTTCCCTTTCGTTCTGGAGCTTGTCAGGCTAACCACCACCGCGGCCATGGAAGCACCGGGTTGAGACGGAGCAAACTCATTTTCTTCCCAGAAGCATTTCTACTGGGTTTCCAGGCCTGACAACAGCAGGGGACGTCAGGCAGCTTCAAGGCAGCATGAAGGCAGCCTTCCAAGTGGGAAAGCAAGGATAGTTCCAGCAGGCTCCCGTTTAGACGCGCACACTCAGCTTACCTCCCTGTGGTTTCTAACCAGTCCAAAGAGACACATGTTAGCCTGCGTTTGCTTCCCTGAACCAACTCCCCGAAGTAGGGTGTTCTGGGTCAAGTGAACTGCCTCAACCAAGGAATGCCCTGCCTAGTTACGCCGAAGTGGGAAAGCAAGGATAGTTCCAGCAGGCTCCCGTTTCCACGCGCACACTCAGCTTACCTCCCTGTGGTTTCTAACCAGTCCAAAGAGACACATGTTAGCCTGCGTTTGCTTCCCTGAACCAAGTCCCCGAAGTAGGGTGTTCTGGGTCAAGTGAACTGCCTCAACCAAGGAATGCCCTGCCTAGTTACGCCCGAGTGGGAAAGCAAGGATAGTTCCAGCAGGCTCCCGTTTCCACGCGCACACTCAGCTTACCTCCCTGTGGTTTCTAACCAGTCCAAAGAGACACATGTTAGCCTGCGTTTGCTTCCCTGAACCAACTCCCCGAAGTAGGGTGTTCTGGGTCAAGTGAACTGCCTCAACCAAGGAATGCCCTGCCTAGTTACGCCTCTGGGGCCTTTGGCTATTCCAAAGCCTGCAGTGCCACAGGAAGCACAGGGCTGAAATCGCAGTAAGAACGCAAGCCGACTTTCTCTTGGAGGCAGGGTGACTTCCGGCAGGGCGGTCCTAGATGGAATGCGAGGCCGAGGGTTCTCTCAGGGCAGCTCAGACTAGGGCAAGGCGTAAGACCTCAAAGGCATGTGAGACGTGCCAGAAGTCGGTTGGTGAAAGTGTGGGTTTGGTGGGGAAACGAATCTGCTCCAGGAGAGAGCGCAGGGCGTTTCCCTACACTCGGCGTATGGAGAGCGGCTCCAAAGGGCTCCGGGCCTGGATGTTGCTCAGCAGACCCAGGGGTGCCCGGGAGTACTCCGTGTTCCAGCCTGGAACAGGGTGCCCCCGCGAGCCTCCCAGGTGTCCAGGAATATCTACTGCCGTTCAAGACACGCAGAGCAGAGGCTACGGCCTCACGGAAACTGCTGCGCGGCTCCGCTTCTGCACCTCAAGTCAGGGCCTTCCCTCCAGGCCTGTGCTCAATGTGGCTGTCCCGTTAGCGACGCAGCATTGCGAGATGCTGACGTTCTCCTCGAGCAGAGTGCCTTCAGGTACGAGGCCCGCGAAGTAGGCAGAGTGTTTTCTCACGGCAGCTCTCACAAGGGCGACGACAAAGAGTTCCTGGGAGCTTCGGACTCACCAGAAATCTGGTTCTGAGGCCGTGTGAGGGCTCTGGAAATGGAGCTCTCCTCAAGGAACGTGCAGCGTGTTGCCCATCACTCGGCACGCACACAGGGCCTCCGAGGGGCAGAGCAATGGGCCTCGATGTTGCTCAGCCGGACCACGGCGTGGGGGGTGTCTGGAGGCCCTCAGTGACCTTGGAGGGAAATGCATGCACACCCGAGGGGCCTAGGAGTCCTCAAATGGGTAATTCCGTTAAAATAAACCCGAGCGGTGACTAAGAACTCATGGAAACTGCTGCATGCCGCCCTTCCTGCCCGGCTACGCAGGGCCTAAACTGGAGGGAAATTCTCACGTTGAGTTTCCCTTTCGTTCTGGAGCTTGTCAGGCTAACCACCACCGCGGCCATGGAAGCACCGGGTTGAGACGGAGCAAACTCATTTTCTTCCCAGAAGCATTTCTACTGGGTTTCCAGGCCTGTCAACAGCAGGGGACGTCAGGCAGCTTCAAGGCAGCATGAAGGCAGCCTTCCAAGTGGGAAAGCAAGGATAGTTCCAGCAGGCTCCCGTTTCACGCGCACACTCAGCTTACCTCCCTGTGGTTTCTAACCAGTCCAAAGAGACACATGTTATCCTACGTTTGCTTCCCTGAACCAACTCCCCGAAGTAGGGTGTTCTGGGTCAAGTGAACTGCCTCAACCAAGGAATGCCCTGCCTAGATACGCCCGAGTGGGAAAGCAAGGATAGTTCCAGCAGGCTCCCGTTTCCACGCGCACACTCAGCTTACCTCCCTGTGGTTTCTAACCAGTCCAAAGAGACACATGTTAGCCTGCGTTTGCTTCCCTGAACCAACTCCCCGAAGTAGGGTGTTCTGGGTCAAGTGAACTGCCTCAACCAAGGAATGCCCTGCCTAGTTACGCCCGAGTGGGAAAGCAAGGATAGTTCCAGCAGGCTCCCGTTTCCACGCGCACACTCAGCTTACCTCCCTGTGGTTTCTAACCAGTCCAAAGAGACACATGTTAGCCTGCGTTTGCTTCCCTGAACCAACTCCCCGAAGTAGGGTGTTCTGGGTCAAGTGAACTGCCTCAACCAAGGAATGCCCTGCCTAGTTACGCCTCTGGGGCCTTTGGCTATTCCAAAGCCTGCAGTGCCACAGGAAGCACAGGGCTGAAATCGCAGTAAGAACGCAAGCCGACTTTCTCTTGGAGGCAGGGTGACTTCCGGCAGGGCGGTCCTAGATGGAATGCGAGGCCGAGGGTTCTCTCAGGGCAGCTCAGACTAGGGCAAGGCGTAAGACCTCAAAGGCATGTGAGACGTGCCAGAAGTCGGTTGGTGAAAGTGTGGGTTTGGTGGGGAAACGAATCTGCTCCAGGAGAGAGCGCAGGGCGTTTCCCTACACTCGGCGTATGGAGAGCGGCTCCAAAGGGCTCCGGGCCTGGATGTTGCTCAGCAGACCCAGGGGTGCCCGGGAGTACTCCGTGTTCCAGCCTGGAACAGGGTGCCCCCGCGAGCCTCCCAGGTGTCCAGGAAAATCTACTGCCGTTCAAGACACGCAGAGCAGAGGCTACGGCCTCACGGAAACTGCTGCGCGGCTCCGCTTCTGCACCTCACGTCAGGGCCTTCCCTCCAGGCCTGTGCTCAATGTGGCTGTCCCGTTAGCGACGCAGCATTGCGAGATGCTGACGTTCTCCTCGAGCAGAGTGCCTTCAGGTACGAGGCCCGCGAAGTAGGCAGAGTGTTTTCTCACGGCAGCTCTCACAAGGGCGACGACAAAGAGTTCCTGGGAGCTTCGGACTCACCAGAAATCTGGTTCTGAGGCCGTGTGAGGGCTCTGGAAATGGAGCTCTCCTCAAGGAACGTGCAGCATGTTGCCCATCACTCGGCACGCACACAGGGCCTCCGAGGGGCAGAGCAATGGGCCTCGATGTTGCTCAGCCGGACCACGGCGTGGGGGGTGTCTGGAGGCCCTCAGTGACCTTGGAGGGAAATGCATGCACACCCGAGGGGCCTAGGAGTCCTCAAATGGGTAATTCCGTTAAAATAAACCCGAGCGGTGACTAAGAACTCATGGAAACTGCTGCATGCCGCCCTTCCTGCCCGGCTACGCAGGGCCTAAACTGGAGGCAAATTCTCACGTTGAGTTTCCCTTTCGTTCTGGAGCTTGTCAGGCTAACCACCACCGCGGCCATGGAAGCACCGGGTTGAGACGGAGCAAACTCATTTTCTTCCCAGAAGCATTTCTAGTGGGTTTCCAGGCCTGACAACAGCAGGGGACGTCAGGCAGCTTCAAGGCAGCATGAAGGCAGCCTTCCAAGTGGGAAAGCAAGGATAGTTCCAGCAGGCTCCCGTTTCCACGCGCACACTCAGCTTACCTCCCTGTGGTTTCTAACCAGTCCAAAGAGACACATGTTAGCCTGCGTTTGCTTCCCTGAACCAACTCCCCGAAGTAGGGTGCTCTGGGTCAAGTGAACTGCCTCAACCAAGGAATGCCCTGCCTAGTTACGCCGAAGTGGGAAAGCAAGGATAGTTCCAGCAGGCTCCCGTTTCCACGCGCACACTCAGCTTACCTCCCTGTGGTTTCTAACCAGTCCAAAGAGACACATGTTAGCCTGCGTTTGCTTCCCTGAACCAAGTCCCCGAAGTAGGGTGTTCTGGGTCAAGTGAACTGCCTCAACCAAGGAATGCCCTGCCTAGTTACGCCCGAGTGGGAAAGCAAGGATAGTTCCAGCAGGCTCCCGTTTCCACACGCACACTCAGCTTACCTCCCTGTGGTTTCTAACCAGTCCAAAGAGACACATGTTAGCCTGCGTTTGCTTCCCTGAACCAACTCCCCGAAGTAGGGTGTTCTTGGTCAAGTGAACTGCCTCAACCAAGGAATGCCCTGCCTAGTTACGCCTCTGGGGCCTTTGGCTATTCCAAAGCCTGCAGTGCCACAGGAAGCACAGGGCTGAAATCGCAGTAAGAACGCAAGCCGACTTTCTCTTGGAGGCAGGGTGACTTCCGGCAGGGCGGTCCTAGATGGAATGCGAGGCCGAGGGTTCTCTCAGGGCAGCTCAGACTAGGGCAAGGCGTAAGACCTCAAAGGCATGTGAGACGTGCCAGAAGTCGGTTGGTGAAAGTGTGGGTTTGGTGGGGAAACGAATCTGCTCCAGGAGAGAGCGCAGGGCGTTTCCCTACACTCGGCGTATGGAGAGCGGCTCCAAAGGGCTCCGGGCCTGGATGTTGCTCAGCAGACCCAGGGGTGCCCGGGAGTACTCCGTGTTCCAGCCTGGAACAGGGTGCCCCCGCGAGCCTCCCAGGTGTCCAGGAAAATCTACTGCCGTTCAAGACACGCAGAGCAGAGGCTACGGCCTCACGGAAACTGCTGCGCGGCTCCGCTTCTGCACCTCACGTCAGGGCCTTCCCTCCAGGCCTGTGCTCAATGTGGCTGTCCCGTTAGCGACGCAGCATTGCGAGATGCTGACGTTCTCCTCGAGCAGAGTGCCTTCAGGTACGAGGCCCGCGAAGTAGGCAGTGTGTTTTCTCACGGCAGCTCTCACAAGGGCGAGGACAAAGAGTTCCTGGGAGCTTCAGACTCACCAGAAATCTGGTTCAGAGGCCGTGTGAGGGCTCTGGAAATGGAGCTCTCCTCAAGGAACGTGCAGCGTGTTGCCCATCACTCGGCACGCACACAGGGCCTCCGAGGGGCAGAGCAATGGGCCTCGATGTTGCTCAGCCGGACCACGGCGTGGGGGGTGTCTGGAGGCCCTCAGTGACCTTGGAGGGAAATGCATGCACACCCGAGGGGCCTAGGAGTCCTCAAATGGGTAATTCCGTAAAAATAAACCCGAACGGTGACTAAGAACTCATGGAAACTGCTGCATGCCGCCCTTCCTGCCCGGCTACGCAGGGCCTAAACTGGAGGCAAATTCTCACGTTGAGTTTCCCTTTCGTTCTGGAGCTTGTCAGGCTAACCACCACCGCAGCCATGGAAGCACCGGGTTGAGACGGAGCAAACTCATTTTCTTCCCAGAAGCATTTCTACTGGGTTTCCAGGCCTGACAACAGCAGGGGACGTCAGGCAGCTTCAAGGCAGCATGAAGGCAGCCTTCCAAGTGGGAAAGCAAGGATAGTTCCAGCAGGCTCCCGTTTCCACGCGCACACTCACCTTACCTCCCTGTGGTTTCTAACCAGTCCAAAGAGACACATGTTAGCCTGCGTTTGCTTCCCTGAAGCAACTCCCCGAAGTAGGGTGTTCTGGGTCAAGTGAACTGCCTCAACCAAGGAATGCCCTGCCTAGTTACGCCTCTGGGGCCTTTGGCTATTCCAAAGCCTGCAGTGCCACAGGAAGCACAGGGCTGAAATCGCAGTAAGAACGCAAGCCGACTTTCTCTTGGAGGCAGGGTGACTTCCGGCAGGGCGGTCCTAGATGGAATGCGAGGCCGAGGGTTCTCTCAGGGCAGCTCAGACTAGGGCAAGGCGTGAGACCTCAAAGGCAAGTGAGACGTGCCAGAAGTCGGTTGGTGAAAGTGTGGGTTTGGTGGGAAAACGAATCTGCTCCAGGAGAGAGGGCAGGGCGTTTCCCTACACTCGGCGTATGGAGAGCGGCTCCAAAGGGCTCCGGGCCTGGATGTTGCTCAGCAGACCCAGGGGTGCCCGGGAGTACTCCGTGTTCCAGCCTGGAACAGGGTGCCCCCACGAGCCTCCCAGGTGTCCAGGAAAATCTACTGCCGTTCAAGACACGCAGAGCAGAGGCTACGGCCTCACGGAAACTGCTGCGCGGCTCCGCTTCTGCACCTCACGTCAGGGCCTTCCCTCCAGGCCTGTGCTCAATGTGGCTGTCCCGTTAGCTACGCAGCATTGCGAGATGCTGACGTTCTCCTCGAGCAGAGTGCCTTCAGGTACGAGGCCCGCGAAGTAGGCAGAGTGTTTTCTCACGGCAGCTCTCACAAGGGCGACGACAAAGATTTCCTGGTAGCTTCGGACTCACCAGAAATCTGGTTCTGAGGCCGTGTGAGGGCTCTGGAAATGGAGCTCTCCTCAAGGAACGTGCAGCGTGTTGCCCATCACTCGGCTCGCACACAGGGCCTCCGAGGGGCAGAGCAATGGGCCTCGATGTTGCTCAGCCGGACCACGGCGTGGGGGGTGTCTGGAGGCCCTCAGTGACCTTGGAGGGAAATGCATGCACACCCGAGGGGCCTAGGAGTCCTCAAATGGGTAATTCCGTTAAAATAAACCCGAGCGGTGACTAAGAACTCATGGAAACTGCTGCATGCCGCCCTTCCTGCCCGGCTACGCAGGGCCTAAACTGGAGGCAAATTCTCACGTTGAGTTTCCCTTTCGTTCTGGAGCTTGTCAGGCTAACCACCACCGCGGCCATGGAAACACCGGGTTGAGACGGAGCAAACTCATTTTCTTCCCAGAAGCATTTCTACTGGGTTTCCAGGCCTGTCAACAGCAGGGGACGTCAGGCAGCTTCAAGGCAGCATGAAGGCAGCCTTCCAAGTGGGAAAGCAAGGATAGTTCCAGCAGGCTCCCGTTTCACGCGCACACTCAGCTTACCTCCCTGTGGTTTCTAACCAGTCCAAAGAGACACATGTTAGCCTGCGTTTGCTTCCCTGAACCAACTCCCCGAAGTAGGGTGTTCTGGGTCAAGTGAACTGCCTCAACCAAGGAATGCCCTTCCTAGTTACGCCCGAGTGGGAAAGCAAGGATAGTTCCAGCAGGCTCCCGTTTCCACGCGCACACTCAGCTTACCTCCCTGTGGTTTCTAACCAGTCCAAAGAGACACATGTTAGCCTGCGTTTGCTTCCCTGAACCAACTCCCCGAAGTAGGGTGTTCTGGGTCAAGTGAACTGCCTCAACCAAGGAATGCCCTGCCTAGTTACGCCTCTGGGGCCTTTGGCTATTCCAAAGCCTGCAGTGCCACAGGAAGCACAGGGCTGAAATCGCAGTAAGAACGCAAGCCGACTTTCTCTTGGAGGCAGGGTGACTTCCGGCAGGGCGGTCCTAGATGGAATGCGAGGCCGAGGGTTCTCTCAGGGCAGCTCAGACTAGGGCAAGGCGTAAGACCTCAAAGGCATGTGAGACGTGCCAGAAGTCGGTTGGTGAAAGTGTGGGTTTGGTGGGGAAACGAATCTGCTCCAGGAGAGAGCGCAGGGCGTTTCCCTACACTCGGCGTATGGAGAGCGGCTCCAAAGGGCTCCGGGCCTGGATGTTGCTCAGCAGACCCAGGGGTGCCCGGGAGTACTCCGTGTTCCAGCCTGGAACAGGGTGCCCCCGCGAGCCTCCCAGGTGTCCAGGAAAATCTACTGCCGTTCAAGACACGCAGAGCAGAGGCTACGGCCTCACGGAAACTGCTGCGCGGCTCCGCTTCTGCACCTCACGTCAGGGCCTTCCCTCCAGGCCTGTGCTCAATGTGGCTGTCCCGTTAGCGACGCAGCATTGCGAGATGCTGACGTTCTCCTCGAGCAGAGTGCCTTCAGGTACGAGGCCCGCGAAGTAGGCAAAGCAGAGTGTTTTCTCACGGCAGCTCTCACAAGGGCGACGACAAAGATTTCCTGGGAGCTTCGGACTCACCAGAAATCTGGTTCTGAGGCCGTGTGAGGGCTCTGGAAATGGAGCTCTCCTCAAGGAACGTGCAGCGTGTTGCCCATCACTCGGCACGCACACAGGGCCTCCGAGGGGCAGAGCAATGGGCCTCGATGTTGCTCAGCCGGACCACGGCGTGGGGGGTGTCTGGAGGCCCTCAGTGACCTTGGAGGGAAATGCATGCACACCCGAGGGGCCTAGGAGTCCTCAAATGGGTAATTCCGTTAAAATAAACCCGAGCGGTGACTAAGAACTCATGGAAACTGCTGCATGCCGCCCTTCCTGCCCGGCTACGCAGGGCCTAAACTGGAGGCAAATTCTCACGTTGAGTTTCCCTTTCGTTCTGGAGCTTGTCAGGCTAACCACCACCGCAGCCATGGAAGCACCGGGTTGAGACGGAGCAAACTCATTTTCTTCCCAGAAGCATTTCTACTGGGTTTCCAGGCCTGTCAACAGCAGGGGACGTCAGGCAGCTTCAAGGCAGCATGAAGGCAGCCTTCCAAATGGGAAAGCAAGGATAGTTCCAGCAGGCTCCCGTTTCACGCGCACACTCAGCTTACCTCCCTGTGGTTTCTAACCAGTCCAAAGAGACACATGTTAGCCTGCGTTTGCTTGCCTGAACCAACTCCCCGAAGTAGGGTGTTCTGGGTCAAGTGAACTGCCTCAACCAAGGAATGCCCTGCCTAGTTACGCCTCTGGGGCCTTTGGCTATTCCAAAGCCTGCAGTGCCACAGGAAGCACAGGGCTGAAATCGCAGTAAGAACGCAAGCCGACTTTCTCTTGGAGGCAGGGTGACTTCCGGCAGGGCGGTCCTAGATGGAATGCGAGGCCGAGGGTTCTCTCAGGGCAGCTCAGACTAGGGCAAGGCGTAAGACCTCAAAGGCATGTGAGACGTGCCAGAAGTCGGTTGGTGAAAGTGTGGGTTTGGTGGGGAAACGAATCTGCTCCAGGAGAGAGCGCAGGGCGTTTCCCTACACTCGGCGTATGGAGAGCGGCTCCAAAGGGCTCCGGGCCTGGATGTTGCTCAGCAGACCCAGGGGTGCCCGGGAGTACTCCGTGTTCCAGCCTGGAACAGGGTGCCCCCGCGAGCCTCCCAGGTGTCCAGGAAAATCTACTGCCGTTCAAGACACGCAGAGCAGAGGCTACGGCCTCACGGAAACTGCTGCGCGGCTCCGCTTCTGCACCTCACGTCAGGGCCTTCCCTCCAGGCCTGTGCTCAATGTGGCTGTCCCGTTAGCGACGCAGCATTGCGAGATGCTGACGTTCTCCTCGAGCAGAGTGCCTTCAGGTACGAGGCCCGCGAAGTAGGCAAAGCAGAGTGTTTTCTCACGGCAGCTCTCACAAGGGCGACGACAAAGAGTTCCTGGGAGCTTTGGACTCACCAGAAATCTGGTTCTGAGGCCGTGTGAGGGCTCTGGAAATGGAGCTCTCCTCAAGGAACGTGCAGCGTGTTGCCCATCACTCGGCACGCACACAGGGCCTCCGAGGGGCAGAGCAATGGGCCTCGATGTTGCTCAGCCGGACCACGGCGTGGGGGGTGTCTGGAGGCCCTCAGTGACCTTGGAGGGAAATGCATGCACACCCGAGGGGCCTAGGAGTCCTCAAATGGGTAATTCCGTTAAAATAAACCCGAGCGGTGACTAAGAACTCATGGAAACTGCTGCATGCCGCCCTTCCTGCCCGGCTACGCAGGGCCTAAACTGGAGGCAAATTCTCACGTTGAGTTTCCCTTTCGTTCTGGAGCTTGTCAGGCTAACCACCACCGCGGCCATGGAAGCACCGGGTTGAGACGGAGCAAACTCATTTTCTTCCCAGAAGCATTTCTACTGGGTTTCCAGACCTGTCAACAGCAGGGGACGTCAGGCAGCTTCAAGGCAGCATGAAGGCAGCCTTCCAAGTGGGAAAGCAAGGATAGTTCCAGCAGGCTCCCGTTTCCACGCGCACACTCAGCTTACCTCCCTGTGGTTTCTAACCAGTCCAAAGAGACACATGTTAGCCTGCGTTTGCTTCCCTGAACCAACTCCCCGAAGTAGGGTGTTCTGGGTCAAGTGAACTGCCTCAACCAAGGAATGCCTTGCCTAGTTACGCCCGAGTGGGAAAGCAAGGATAGTTCCAGCAGGCTCCCGTTTCCACGCGCACACTCAGCTTACCTCCCTGTGGTTTCTAACCAGTCCAAAGAGACACATGTTAGCCTGCGTTTGCTTCCCTGAACCAACTCCCCGAAGTAGGGTGTTCTGGGTCAAGTGAACTGCCTCAACCAAGGAATGCCCTGCCTAGTTACGCCTCTGGGGCCTTTGGCTATTCCAAAGCCTGCAGTGCCACAGGAAGCACAGGGCTGAAATCGCAGTAAGAACGCAAGCCGACTTTCTCTTGGAGGCAGGGTGACTTCCGGCAGGGCGGTCCTAGATGGAATGCGAGGCCGAGGGTTCTCTCAGGGCAGCTCAGACTAGGGCAAGGCGTAAGACCTCAAAGGCATGTGAGACGTGCCAGAAGTCGGTTGGTGAAAGTGTGGGTTTGGTGGGGAAACGAATCTGCTCCAGGAGAGAGCGCAGGGCGTTTCCCTACACTCGGCGTATGGAGAGCGGCTCCAAAGGGCTCCGGGCCTGGATGTTGCTCAGCAGACCCAGGGGTGCCCGGGAGTACTCCGTGTTCCAGCCTGGAACAGGGTGCCCCCGCGAGCCTCCCAGGTGTCCAGGAAAATCTACTGCCGTTCAAGACACGCAGAGCAGAGGCTACGGCCTCACGGAAACTGCTGCGCGGCTCCGCTTCTGCACCTCACGTCAGGGCCTTCCCTCCAGGCCTGTGCTCAATGTGGCTGTCCCGTTAGCGACGCAGCATTGCGAGATGCTGACGTTCTCCTCGAGCAGAGTGCCTTCAGGTACGAGGCCCGCGAAGTAGGCAAAGCAGAGTGTTTTCTCACGGCAGCTCTCACAAGGGCGACGACAAAGAGTTCCTGGGAGCTTTGGACTCACCAGAAATCTGGTTCTGAGGCCGTGTGAGGGCTCTGGAAATGGAGCTCTCCTCAAGGAACGTGCAGCGTGTTGCCCATCACTCGGCACGCACACAGGGCCTCCGAGGGGCAGAGCAATGGGCCTCGATGTTGCTCAGCCGGACCACGGCGTGGGGGGTGTCTGGAGGCCCTCAGTGACCTTGGAGGGAAATGCATGCACACCCGAGGGGCCTAGGAGTCCTCAAATGGGTAATTCCGTTAAAATAAACCCGAGCGGTGACTAAGAACTCATGGAAACTGCTGCATGCCGCCCTTCCTGCCCGGCTACGCAGGGCCTAAACTGGAGGCAAATTCTCACGTTGAGTTTCCCTTTCGTTCTGGAGCTTGTCAGGCTAACCACCACCGCGGCCATGGAAGCACCGGGTTGAGACAGAGCAAACTCATTTTCTTCCCAGAAGCATTTCTACTGGGTTTCCAGACCTGTCAACAGCAGGGGACGTCAGGCAGCTTCAAGGCAGCATGAAGGCAGCCTTCCAAGTGGGAAAGCAAGGATAGTTCCAGCAGGCTCCCGTTTCCACGCGCACACTCAGCTTACCTCCCTGTGGTTTCTAACCAGTCCAAAGAGACACATGTTAGCCTGCGTTTGCTTCCCTGAACCAACTCCCCGAAGTAGGGTGTTCTGGGTCAAGTGAACTGCCTCAACCAAGGAATGCCTTGCCTAGTTACGCCCGAGTGGGAAAGCAAGGATAGTTCCAGCAGGCTCCCGTTTCCACGCGCACACTCAGCTTACCTCCCTGTGGTTTCTAACCAGTCCAAAGAGACACATGTTAGCCTGCGTTTGCTTCCCTGAACCAACTCCCCGAAGTAGGGTGTTCTGGGTCAAGTGAACTGCCTCAACCAAGGAATGCCCTGCCTAGTTACGCCTCTGGGGCCTTTGGCTATTCCAAAGCCTGCAGTGCCACAGGAAGCACAGGGCTGAAATCGCAGTAAGAACGCAAGCCGACTTTCTCTTGGAGGCAGGGTGACTTCCGGCAGGGCGGTCCTAGATGGAATGCGAGGCCGAGGGTTCTCTCAGGGCAGCTCAGACTAGGGCAAGGCGTAAGACCTCAAAGGCATGTGAGACGTGCCAGAAGTCGGTTGGTGAAAGTGTGGGTTTGGTGGGGAAACGAATCTGCTCCAGGAGAGAGCGCAGGGCGTTTCCCTACACTCGGCGTATGGAGAGCGGCTCCAAAGGGCTCCGGGCCTGGATGTTGCTCAGCAGACCCAGGGGTGCCCGGGAGTACTCCGTGTTCCAGCCTGGAACAGGGTGCCCCCGCGAGCCTCCCAGGTGTCCAGGAAAATCTACTGCCGTTCAAGACACGCAGAGCAGAGGCTACGGCCTCACGGAAACTGCTGCGCGGCTCCGCTTCTGCACCTCACGTCAGGGCCTTCCCTCCAGGCCTGTGCTCAATGTGGCTGTCCCGTTAGCGACGCAGCATTGCGAGATGCTGACGTTCTCCTCGAGCAGAGTGCCTTCAGGTACGAGGCCCGCGAAGTAGGCAAAGCAGAGTGTTTTCTCACGGCAGCTCTCACAAGGGCGACGACAAAGATTTCCTGGGAGCTTCGGACTCACCAGAAATCTGGTTCTGAGGCCGTGTGAGGGCTCTGGAAATGGAGCTCTCCTCAAGGAACGTGCAGCGTGTTGCCCATCACTCGGCACGCACACAGGGCCTCCGAGGGGCAGAGCAATGGGCCTCGATGTTGCTCAGCCGGACCACGGCGTGGGGGGTGTCTGGAGGCCCTCAGTGACCTTGGAGGGAAATGCATGCACACCCGAGGGGCCTAGGAGTCCTCAAATGGGTAATTCCGTTAAAATAAACCCGAGCGGTGACTAAGAACTCATGGAAACTGCTGCATGCCGCCCTTCCTGCCCGGCTACGCAGGGCCTAAACTGGAGGCAAATTCTCACGTTGAGTTTCCCTTTCGTTCTGGAGCTTGTCAGGCTAACCACCACCGCGGCCATGGAAGCACCGGGTTGAGATGGAGCAAACTCATTTTCTTCCCAGAAGCATTTCTACTGGGTTTCCAGGCCTGTCAACAGCAGGGGACGTCAGGCAGCTTCAAGGCAGCATGAAGGCAGCCTTCCAAGTGGGAAAGCAAGGATAGTTCCAGCAGGCTCCCGTTTCACGCGCACACTCAGCTTACCTCCCTGTGGTTTCTAACCAGTCCAAAGAGACACATGTTAGCCTGCGTTTGCTTCCCTGAACCAACTCCCCGAAGTAGGGTGTTCTGGGTCAAGTGAACTGCCTCAACCAAGGAATGCCCTGCCTAGTTACGCCTCTGGGGCCTTTGGCTATTCCAAAGCCTGCAGTGCCACAGGAAGCACAGGGCTGAAATCGCAGTAAGAACGCAAGCCGACTTTCTCTTGGAGGCAGGGTGACTTCCGGCAGGGCGGTCCTAGATGGAATGCGAGGCCGAGGGTTCTCTCAGGGCAGCTCAGACTAGGGCAAGGCGTGAGACCTCAAAGGCATGTGAGACGTGCCAGAAGTCGGTTGGTGAAAGTGTGGGTTTGGTGGGAAAACGAATCTGCTCCAGGAGAGAGCGCAGGGCGTTTCCCTACACTCGGCGTATGGAGAGCGGCTCCAAAGGGCTCCGGGCCTGGATGTTGCTCAGCAGACCCAGGGGTGCCCGGGAGTACTCCGTGTTCCAGCCTGGAACAGGGTGCCCCCACGAGCCTCCCAGGTGTCCAGGAAAATCTACTGCCGTTCAAGACACGCAGAGCAGAGGCTACGGCCTCACGGAAACTGCTGCGCGGCTCCGCTTCTGCACCTCACGTCAGGGCCTTCCCTCCAGGCCTGTGCTCAATGTGGCTGTCCCGTTAGCTACGCAGCATTGCGAGATGCTGACGTTCTCCTCGAGCAGAGTGCCTTCAGGTACGAGGCCCGCGAAGTAGGCAGAGTGTTTTCTCACGGCAGCTCTCACAAGGGCGACGACAAAGATTTCCTGGTAGCTTCGGACTCACCAGAAATCTGGTTCTGAGGCCGTGTGAGGGCTCTGGAAATGGAGCTCTCCTCAAGGAACGTGCAGCGTGTTGCCCATCACTCGGCACGCACACAGGGCCTCCGAGGGGCAGAGCAATGGGCCTCGATGTTGCTCAGCCGGACCACGGCGTGGGGGGTGTCTGGAGGCCCTCAGTGACCTTGGAGGGAAATGCATGCACACCCGAGGGGCCTAGGAGTCCTCAAATGGGTAATTCCGTTAAAATAAACCCGAGCGGTGACTAAGAACTCATGGAAACTGCTGCATGCCGCCCTTCCTGCCCGGCTACGCAGGGCCTAAACTGGAGGCAAATTCTCACGTTGAGTTTCCCTTTCGTTCTGGAGCTTGTCAGGCTAACCACCACCGCGGCCATGGAAACACCGGGTTGAGACGGAGCAAACTCATTTTCTTCCCAGAAGCATTTCTACTGGGTTTCCAGGCCTGTCAACAGCAGGGGACGTCAGGCAGCTTCAAGGCAGCATGAAGGCAGCCTTCCAAGTGGGAAAGCAAGGATAGTTCCAGCAGGCTCCCGTTTCACGCGCACACTCAGCTTACCTCCCTGTGGTTTCTAACCAGTCCAAAGAGACACATGTTAGCCTGCGTTTGCTTCCCTGAACCAACTCCCCGAAGTAGGGTGTTCTGGGTCAAGTGAACTGCCTCAACCAAGGAATGCCCTTCCTAGTTACGCCCGAGTGGGAAAGCAAGGATAGTTCCAGCAGGCTCCCGTTTCCACGCGCACACTCAGCTTACCTCCCTGTGGTTTCTAACCAGTCCAAAGAGACACATGTTAGCCTGCGTTTGCTTGCCTGAACCAACTCCCCGAAGTAGGGTGTTCTGGGTCAAGTGAACTGCCTCAACCAAGGAATGCCCTGCCTAGTTACGCCTCTGGGGCCTTTGGCTATTCCAAAGCCTGCAGTGCCACAGGAAGCACAGGGCTGAAATCGCAGTAAGAACGCAAGCCGACTTTCTCTTGGAGGCAGGGTGACTTCCGGCAGGGCGGTCCTAGATGGAATGCGAGGCCGAGGGTTCTCTCAGGGCAGCTCAGACTAGGGCAAGGCGTAAGACCTCAAAGGCATGTGAGACGTGCCAGAAGTCGGTTGGTGAAAGTGTGGGTTTGGTGGGGAAACGAATCTGCTCCAGGAGAGAGCGCAGGGCGTTTCCCTACACTCGGCGTATGGAGAGCGGCTCCAAAGGGCTCCGGGCCTGGATGTTGCTCAGCAGACCCAGGGGTGCCCGGCAGTACTCCGTGTTCCAGCCTGGAACAGGGTGCCCCCGCGAGCCTCCCAGGTGTCCAGGAAAATCTACTGCCGTTCAAGACACGCAGAGCAGAGGCTACGGCCTCACGGAAACTGCTGCGCGGCTCCGCTTCTGCACCTCACGTCAGGGCCTTCCCTCCAGGCCTGTGCTCAATGTGGCTGTCCCGTTAGCGACGCAGCATTGCGAGATGCTGACGTTCTCCTCGAGCAGAGTGCCTTCAGGTACGAGGCCCGCGAAGTAGGCAAAGCAGAGTGTTTTCTCACGGCAGCTCTCACAAGGGCGACGACAAAGAGTTCCTGGGAGCTTCGGACTCACCAGAAATCTGGTTCTGAGGCCGTGTGAGGGCTCTGGAAATGGAGCTCTCCTCAAGGAACGTGCAGCGTGTTGCCCATCACTCGGCACGCACACAGGGCCTCCGAGGGGCAGAGCAATGGGCCTCGATGTTGCTCAGCCGGACCACGGCGTGGGGGGTGTCTGGAGGCCCTCAGTGACCTTGGAGGGAAATGCATGCACACCCGAGGGGCCTAGGAGTCCTCAAATGGGTAATTCCGTTAAAATAAACCCGAGCGGTGACTAAGAACTCATGGAAACTGCTGCATGCCGCCCTTCCTGCCCGGCTACGCAGGGCCTAAACTGGAGGCAAATTCTCACGTTGAGTTTCCCTTTCGTTCTGGAGCTTGTCAGGCTAACCACCACCGCGGCCATGGAAGCACCGGGTTGAGACAGAGCAAACTCATTTTCTTCCCAGAAGCATTTCTACTGGGTTTCCAGACCTGTCAACAGCAGGGGACGTCAGGCAGCTTCAAGGCAGCATGAAGGCAGCCTTCCAAGTGGGAAAGCAAGGATAGTTCCAGCAGGCTCCCGTTTCACGCGCACACTCAGCTTACCTCCCTGTGGTTTCTAACCAGTCCAAAGAGACACATGTTAGCCTGCGTTTGCTTCCCTGAACCAACTCCCCGAAGTAGGGTGTTCTGGGTCAAGTGAACTGCCTCAACCAAGGAATGCCTTGCCTAGTTACGCCCGAGTGGGAAAGCAAGGATAGTTCCAGCAGGCTCCCGTTTCCACGCGCACACTCAGCTTACCTCCCTGTGGTTTCTAACCAGTCCAAAGAGACACATGTTAGCCTGCGTTTGCTTCCCTGAACCAACTCCCCGAAGTAGGGTGTTCTGGGTCAAGTGAACTGCCTCAACCAAGGAATGCCCTGCCTAGTTACGCCTCTGGGGCCTTTGGCTATTCCAAAGCCTGCAGTGCCACAGGAAGCACAGGGCTGAAATCGCAGTAAGAACGCAAGCCGACTTTCTCTTGGAGGCAGGGTGACTTCCGGCAGGGCGGTCCTAGATGGAATGCGAGGCCGAGGGTTCTCTCAGGGCAGCTCAGACTAGGGCAAGGCGTAAGACCTCAAAGGCATGTGAGACGTGCCAGAAGTCGGTTGGTGAAAGTGTGGGTTTGGTGGGGAAACGAATCTGCTCCAGGAGAGAGCGCAGGGCGTTTCCCTACACTCGGCGTATGGAGAGCGGCTCCAAAGGGCTCCGGGCCTGGATGTTGCTCAGCAGACCCAGGGGTGCCCGGGAGTACTCCGTGTTCCAGCCTGGAACAGGGTGCCCCCGCGAGCCTCCCAGGTGTCCAGGAAAATCTACTGCCGTTCAAGACACGCAGAGCAGAGGCTACGGCCTCACGGAAACTGCTGCGCAGCTCCGCTTCTGCACCTCACGTCAGGGCCTTCCCTCCAGGCCTGTGCTCAATGTGGCTGTCCCGTTAGCGACGCAGCATTGCGAGATGCTGACGTTCTCCTCGAGCAGAGTGCCTTCAGGTACGAGGCCCGCGAAGTAGGCAAAGCAGAGTGTTTTCTCACGGCAGCTCTCACAAGGGCGACGACAAAGATTTCCTGGGAGCTTCGGACTCACCAGAAATCTGGTTCTGAGGCCGTGTGAGGGCTCTGGAAATGGAGCTCTCCTCAAGGAACGTGCAGCGTGTTGCCCATCACTCGGCACGCACACAGGGCCTCCGAGGGGCAGAGCAATGGGCCTCGATGTTGCTCAGCCGGACCACGGCGTGGGGGGTGTCTGGAGGCCCTCAGTGACCTTGGAGGGAAATGCATGCACACCCGAGGGGCCTAGGAGTCCTCAAATGGGTAATTCCGTTAAAATAAACCCGAGCGGTGACTAAGAACTCATGGAAACTGCTGCATGCCGCCCTTCCTGCCCGGCTACGCAGGGCCTAAACTGGAGGCAAATTCTCACGTTGAGTTTCCCTTTCGTTCTGGAGCTTGTCAGGCTAACCACCACCGCGGCCATGGAAGCACCGGGTTGAGATGGAGCAAACTCATTTTCTTCCCAGAAGCATTTCTACTGGGTTTCCAGGCCTGTCAACAGCAGGGGACGTCAGGCAGCTTCAAGGCAGCATGAAGGCAGCCTTCCAAGTGGGAAAGCAAGGATAGTTCCAGCAGGCTCCCGTTTCACGCGCACACTCAGCTTACCTCCCTGTGGTTTCTAACCAGTCCAAAGAGACACATGTTAGCCTGCGTTTGCTTCCCTGAACCAAGTCCCCGAAGTAGGGTGTTCTGGGTCAAGTGAACTGCCTCAACCAAGGAATGCCCTGCCTAGTTACGCCTCTGGGGCCTTTGGCTATTCCAAAGCCTGCAGTGCCACAGGAAGCACAGGGCTGAAATCGCAGTAAGAACGCAAGCCGACTTTCTCTTGCAGGCAGCGTGACTTCCGGCAGGGCGGTCCTAGATGGAATGCGAGGCCGAGGGTTCTCTCAGGGCAGCTCAGACTAGGGCAAGGCGTAAGACCTCAAAGGCATGTGAGACGTGCCAGAAGTCGGTTGGTGAAAGTGTGGGTTTGGTGGGAAAACGAATCTGCTCCAGGAGAGAGCGCAGGGCGTTTCCCTACACTCGGCGTATGGAGAGCGGCTCCAAAGGGCTCCGGGCCTGGATGTTGCTCAGCAGACCCAGGGGTGCCCGGGAGTACTCCGTGTTCCAGCCTGGAACAAGGTGCCCCCACGAGCCTCCCAGGTGTCCAGGAAAATCTACTGCCGTTCAAGACACGCAGAGCAGAGGCTACGGCCTCACGGAAACTACTGCGCGGCTCGGCTTCTGCACCTCACGTCAGGGCCTTCCCTCCAGGCCTGTGCTCAATGTGGCTGTCCCGTTAGCTACGCAGCATTGCGAGATGCTGACGTTCTCCTCGAGCAGAGTGCCTTCAGGTACGAGGCCCGCGAAGTAGGCAAAGCAGAGTGTTTTCTCACGGCAGCTCTCACAAGGGCGACGACAAAGAGTTCCTGGGAGCTTCGGACTCACCAGAAATCTGGTTCTGAGGCCGTGTGAGGGCTCTGGAAATGGAGCTCTCCTAAAGGAACGTGCAGCGTGTTGCCCATCACTCGGCACACACACAGGGCCTCCGAGGGGCAGAGCAATGGGCCTCGATGTTGCTCAGCCGGACCACGGCGTGGGGGGTGTCTGGAGGCCCTCAGTGACCTTGGAGGGAAATGCATGCACACCCGAGGGGCCTAGGAGTCCTCAAATGGGTAATTCCGTTAAAATAAACCCGAGCGGTGACTAAGAACTCATGGAAACTGCTGCATGCCGCCCTTCCTGCCCGGCTACGCAGGGCCTAAACTGGAGGCAAATTCTCACGTTGAGTTTCCCTTTCGTTCTGGAGCTTGTCAGGCTAACCACCACCGCGGCCATGGAAGCACCGGGTTGAGACGGAGCAAACTCATTTTCTTCCCAGAAGCATTTCTACTGGGTTTCCAGGCCTGTCAACAGCAGGGGACGTCAGGCAGCTTCAAGGCAGCATGAAGGCAGCCTTCCAAGTGGGAAAGCAAGGATAGTTCCAGCAGGCTCCCGTTTCACGCGCACACTCAGCTTACCTCCCTGTGGTTTCTAACCAGTCCAAAGAGACACATGTTAGCCTGCGTTTGCTTCCCTGAACCAACTCCCCGAAGTAGGGTGTTCTGGGTCAAGTGAACTGCCTCAACCAAGGAATGCCCTGCCTAGTTACGCCTCTGGGGCCTTTGGCTATTCCAAAGCCTGCAGTGCCACAGGAAGCACAGGGCTGAAATCGCAGTAAGAACGCAAGCCGACTTTCTCTTGGAGGCAGGGTGACTTCCGGCAGGGCGGTCCTAGATGGAATGCGAGGCCGAGGGTTCTCTCAGGGCAGCTCAGACTAGGGCAAGGCGTAAGACCTCAAAGGCATGTGAGACGTGCCAGAAGTCGGTTGGTGAAAGTGTGGGTTTGGTGGGGAAACGAATCTGCTCCAGGAGAGAGCGCAGGGCGTTTCCCTACACTCGGCGTATGGAGAGCGGCTCCAAAGGGCTCCGGGCCTGGATGTTGCTCAGCAGACCCAGGGGTGCCCGGGAGTACTCCGTGTTCCAGCCTGGAACAGGGTGCCCCCGCGAGCCTCCCAGGTGTCCAGGAAAATCTACTGCCGTTCAAGACACGCAGAGCAGAGGCTACGGCCTCACGGAAACTGCTGCGCGGCTCCGCTTCTGCACCTCACGTCAGGGCCTTCCCTCCAGGCCTGTGCTCAATGTGGCTGTCCCGTTAGCGACGCAGCATTGCGAGATGCTGACGTTCTCCTCGAGCAGAGTGCCTTCAGGTACGAGGCCCGCGAAGTAGGCAAAGCAGAGTGTTTTCTCACGGCAGCTCTCACAAGGGCGACGACAAAGAGTTCCTGGGAGCTTCGGACTCACCAGAAATCTGGTTCTGAGGCCATGTGAGGGCTCTGGAAATGGAGCTCTCCTCAAGGAACGTGCAGCGTGTTGCCCATCACTCGGCACGCACACAGGGCCTCCGAGGGGCAGAGCAATGGGCCTCGATGTTGCTCAGCCGGACCACGGCGTGGGGGGTGTCTGGAGGCCCTCAGTGACCTTGGAGGGAAATGCATGCACACCCGAGGGGCCTAGGAGTCCTCAAATGGGTAATTCCGTTAAAATAAACCCGAGCGGTGACTAAGAACTCATGGAAACTGCTGCATGCCGCCCTTCCTGCCCGGCTACGCAGGGCCTAAACTGGAGGCAAATTCTCACGTTGAGTTTCCCTTTCGTTCTGGAGCTTGTCAGGCTAACCACCACCGCGGCCATGGAAGCACCGGGTTGAGACAGAGCAAACTCATTTTCTTCCCAGAAGCATTTCTACTGGGTTTCCAGGCCTGTCAACAGCAGGGGACGTCAGGCAGCTTCAAGGCAGCATGAAGGCAGCCTTCCAAGTGGGAAAGCAAGGATAGTTCCAGCAGGCTCCCGTTTCACGCGCACACTCAGCTTACCTCCCTGTGGTTTCTAACCAGTCCAAAGAGACACATGTTAGCCTGCGTTTGCTTCCCTGAACCAACTCCCCGAAGTAGGGTGTTCTGGGTCAAGTGAACTGCCTCAACCAAGGAATGCCTTGCCTAGTTACGCCCGAGTGGGAAAGCAAGGATAGTTCCAGCAGGCTCCCGTTTCCACGCGCACACTCAGCTTACCTCCCTGTGGTTTCTAACCAGTCCAAAGAGACACATGTTAGCCTGCGTTTGCTTCCCTGAACCAACTCCCCGAAGTAGGGTGTTCTGGGTCAAGTGAACTGCCTCAACCAAGGAATGCCCTGCCTAGTTACGCCTCTGGGGCCTTTGGCTATTCCAAAGCCTGCAGTGCCACAGGAAGCACAGGGCTGAAATCGCAGTAAGAACGCAAGCCGACTTTCTCTTGGAGGCAGGGTGACTTCCGGCAGGGCGGTCCTAGATGGAATGCGAGGCCGAGGGTTCTCTCAGGGCAGCTCAGACTAGGGCAAGGCGTAAGACCTCAAAGGCATGTGAGACGTGCCAGAAGTCGGTTGGTGAAAGTGTGGGTTTGGTGGGGAAACGAATCTGCTCCAGGAGAGAGCGCAGGGCGTTTCCCTACACTCGGCGTATGGAGAGCGGCTCCAAAGGGCTCCGGGCCTGGATGTTGCTCAGCAGACCCAGGGATGCCCGGGAGTACTCCGTGTTCCAGCCTGGAACAGGGTGCCCCCGCGAGCCTCCCAGGTGTCCAGGAAAATCTACTGCCGTTCAAGACACGCAGAGCAGAGGCTACGGCCTCACGGAAACTGCTGCGCGGCTCCGCTTCTGCACCTCACGTCAGGGCCTTCCCTCCAGGCCTGTGCTCAATGTGGCTGTCCCGTTAGCGACGCAGCATTGCGAGATGCTGACGTTCTCCTCGAGCAGAGTGCCTTCAGGTACGAGGCCCGCGAAGTAGGCAAAGCAGAGTGTTTTCTCACGGCAGCTCTCACAAGGGCGACGACAAAGAGTTCCTGGGAGCTTCGGACTCACCAGAAATCTGGTTCTGAGGCCGTGTGAGGGCTCTGGAAATGGAGCTCTCCTCAAGGAACGTGCAGCGTGTTGCCCATCACTCGGCACGCACACAGGGCCTCCGAGGGGCAGAGCAATGGGCCTCGATGTTGCTCAGCCGGACCACGGCGTGGGGGGTGTCTGGAGGCCCTCAGTGACCTTGGAGGGAAATGCATGCACACCCGAGGGGCCTAGGAGTTCTCAAATGGGTAATTCCGTTAAAATAAACCCGAGCGGTGACTAAGAACTCATGGAAACTGCTGCATGCCGCCCTTCCTGCCCGGCTACGCAGGGCCTAAACTGGAGGCAAATTCTCACGTTGAGTTTCCCTTTCGTTCTGGAGCTTGTCAGGCTAACCACCACCGCGGCCATGGAAGCACCGGGTTGAGATGGAGCAAACTCATTTTCTTCCCAGAAGCATTTCTACTGGGTTTCCAGGCCTGTCAACAGCAGGGGACGTCAGGCAGCTTCAAGGCAGCATGAAGGCAGCCTTCCAAGTGGGAAAGCAAGGATAGTTCCAGCAGGCTCCCGTTTCACGCGCACACTCAGCTTACCTCCCTGTGGTTTCTAACCAGTCCAAAGAGACACATGTTAGCCTGCGTTTGCTTCCCTGAACCAACTCCCCGAAGTAAGGTGTTCTGGGTCAAGTGAACTGCCTCAACCAAGGAATGCCCTGCCTAGTTACGCCTCTGGGGCCTTTGGCTATTCCAAAGCCTGCAGTGCCACAGGAAGCACAGGGCTGAAATCGCAGTAAGAACGCAAGCCGACTTTCTCTTGGAGGCAGGGTGACTTCCGGCAGGGCGGTCCTAGATGGAATGCGAGGCCGAGGGTTCTCTCAGGGCAGCTCAGACTAGGGCAAGGCGTAAGACCTCAAAGGCATGTGAGACGTGCCAGAAGTCGGTTGGTGAAAGTGTGGGTTTGGTGGGGAAACGAATCTGCTCCAGGAGAGAGCGCAGGGCGTTTCCCTACACTCGGCGTATGGAGAGCGGCTCCAAAGGGCTCCGGGCCTGGATGTTGCTCAGCAGACCCAGGGGTGCCCGGGAGTACTCCGTGTTCCAGCCTGGAACAGGGTGCCCCCGCGAGCCTCCCAGGTGTCCAGGAAAATCTACTGCCGTTCAAGACACGCAGAGCAGAGGCTACGGCCTCACGGAAACTGCTGCGCGGCTCCGCTTCTGCACCTCACGTCAGGGCCTTCCCTCCAGGCCTGTGCTCAATGTGGCTGTCCCGTTAGCGACGCAGCATTGCGAGATGCTGACGTTCTCCTCGAGCAGAGTGCCTTCAGGTACGTGGCCCGCGAAGTAGGCAGAGTGTTTTCTCACGGCAGCTCTCACAAGGGCGACGACAAAGAGTTCCTGGGAGCTTCGGACTCACCAGAAATCTGGTTCTGAGGCCGTGTGAGGGCTCTGGAAATGGAGCTCTCCTCAAGGAACGTGCAGCGTGTTGCCCATCACTCGGCACGCACACAGGGCCTCCGAGGGGCAGAGCAATGGGCCTCGATGTTGCTCAGCCGGACCACGGCGTGG